>NC_077228.1:254685451-255416076 GCF_027887165.1 Monodelphis domestica
AGTTCCAGAATGCCCTCCAGAATGGTTGGGTTAATTCACAACTCCACCAGAAATGCATTAATGTCCCAACTTTGCCACATCCCCTTCAGCATTCATTAATTTCCATAGCTGTAATGTTAGCCAATCTGCTAGGTGTGAGGTGATACCTCAGAGATGTTTTGATTTGCATCCCTCTGATTATCAGAGATTTAGAACACTTTTTCATGTTCTTATTAATAGTTTTGATTTCTTTGGCTGAAAACTGCCTATTCATGTCCCTTGCCCATTTATCAATTGGAGAAAGGCTTGATTTTTTTTTGTACAATTGATTTATCTCTTTGTAAATTTGAGTAATTAAACCTTTGTCAGAGGTTTTTATGAAGATTGTTTCCCAATTTATTGCTTCCCTTCTGATTTTAGTTACATTGGTTTTGTTTATACAAAAACTTTTTAATTTGATATAGTCAAAATTATTTATTTTGCATTTTGTGACTCTTTCTAAGTCTTGCTTGGTTTTAAAAACTTTCCTTTCCCAAAGGTCTGACATGTATACTATTCTGTGTTCACATAATTTACTTATTGTTTCCTTCTTTATGTTCAAGTCGTTCACCCATTCTGAGTTTATCTTGGTGAAGGGTGTGAGGTGTTGATCCAAACCTAATCTCTCCCACACTGTCTTCCAATTTTCCCAGCAGTTTTTAGAAAATAATGGATTTTTGTCCCAAAAGTGGGGGTCTTTAGGTTTGTCATAGACTGTCTTGCTGAGGTCACTTATCCCAAGCCTATTCCATTGATCCTCCTTTCTATCTCTTAGCCAGTACCAAATTATTTTGATGACCACTGTTTTATAATATAGTTTGAGATCTGGGACTGCAAGGTCACCTTCTTTTGTATTTTTTTTCATTATTTCCCTGGATATCCTTGATCTTTTGTTCTTCCAAATGAACTTTGTTATGGCTTTTTCTAATTCAGTAAAAAAGTTTTTTGGGAGTTCCATGGGTATGGCACTAAATAGATAGATAAGTTTGGGTAGGATGGTCATTTTTATTATATTAGCTCATCCTACCCATGAGCAGGTAATGTTTTTCCAATTGCTCAAATCTAGTTTTAGCTGTGCGGAAAGTGTTTTGTAGTTATCTTCATATAGTTTCTGTGTTTGTCTCAGCAGATAGATTCCTAAGTATTTTATATTGTAAGGTGATCTTCAGTGAAATTTCTCTTTCTAATTCCTGCTTCTGAGATGTGTTGGAGATATATAGAAATGCTGATGACTTATGTGGGTTTATTTTGTATCCTGCTACTTTGCTAAAGTTGTTGATTATTTCTAGCTTTTTGGTTGATTCTCTAGGATTCTTTAAGTAGACCATCATGTCATCTGCAAAGAGTGATAGCTTGGTCTCCTCATTGCCAATTTTAATACCCACAATTTCTTTTTCTTCTCTAATTGCTACTGCTAGTGTTTCTAGTTCAATGTTGAATAATAAAGGTGATAAGGGGCATCCTTATTTCACTCCTGATCTTACTGGGAATGCATCTAATTTATCCCCATTGCAGATGATGTTGACTGATGGTTTTAGATATATACTGTTTATTATTTTTAGGAAAGACCCTTCTATTACTATACTTTCTAGGGTTTTCAATAGGAATGAATGTAGTATTTTGTCAAAAGCTCTTTCTGTGTCTATTGAGATAATCATGTGATTTTTGTTGGTTTGCATGTAGATATGGTCAATTATGTGGATGGTTTTCCTGATATTGAACCATCTTTGCATTCCTGGTATAAATCCCACCTGATCATAGTGAATAACCCTTGTGATGACTTGCTGGAGTCTTTTTGCTAGTATACTGTTTAAGATTTTTGCATCTGTGTTCATTAAGGAGATTGGTCTATAGTTTTCTTTCTCTGTTTTTGGCCTGCCTGGCTTTGGGATCAGTACCATATTTGTGTTGTAAAATGAATTTGGTAGAACTTCCTCTTTGCTTATTATGTCAAATAGTTTGTATAGTATTGGGATCAACTGTTTTTTGAGTGTTTGATAGTATTCACTTGTGAATCTGTCAGGCCCTGGGGATTTTTTCTTGGGGAGTTCTTTGATGGCCTGTTCAATTTTTTTTTCTGATATGAGATTATTTAAGAATTCTATTTCTTCTTTTGTTAATCTAGGCAATTTATATTTTTGTAAATATTCATCCATATCACCTAGATTGGCATATTTATTGCAATATAATTGTGCAAAATAGTTTTTGATTGCCTTAATTTCCTCTTCATTGGAAGTGAGTTCTCCCTTTCCATCCCTGATACTTTTAATTTAATTTTCTTCTTTCCTCTTTTTTATTAGATTGACCAATATTTTGTCTCTTTTGTTTGTTTTTTCAAAATACCAGCTTCTAGTCTTATTTATGAGTTCAATAGTTTTATCACTTTTGATTTTATTAATTTCTCCCTTAAATTTTAGGATCTCTAATTTGGTTTTCTTCTGGGGATGGTTAATTTGTTCACTTTCAAGTTTTTTGATTTGCATGTCCAATTCATTGACCTCTGCCCTCCCTAATTTGTTCATATATTAACTCAAGGGTATAAATTTCCCCCTGAGTACTGCTTTGGCTGCATCCCATAGAGTTTGAAAGAATGTCTCATCATTGTCATTTTCTTCAATGAAATTATTGTTTCTATGATTTGTTCTCTGACTAGTTGATTTTGAAGAATCATGTTATTTAATGTCCAATTAATTTTTGATTTGGCTCTCCATGTATCATTAATGATCATTATTTTTATTGCCTTATGATCTGAAAAGGTTGCATTTATAATTTCTGCTTTTCTGAAGTTGTATGCCATATTTTTATGACCTAGTATATGGTCAATCTTTGTAAATGTGCCATATACTGCTGAAAAGAAGGTGTATTCCTTTTTGTCCCTGTTTATTTTTCTCCACATATCTACTAACTCTAATTTTTCTAAGATTTCATTCACCTCTTTTGCTTCTTTCTTATTTATGTTTTATTTGATTTATCTAAATTTGATAGTGGTAGGTTCAGGTCTCCCACTAGTACAGTTTTACTATCTATTACCTCCTTCAATTCTACTAGTTTCTCCATTAGAAATTTCGGTGCTGTACCATTTGGTGCATACATGTTGATTAGTGATATTTTCTCATTATGTATACTCCCTTTTATCAGGATGTATTTACCTTCCCTATACCTTTTAATCAGGTCTATTTTTACTTTGGCTTTGTCAGATATCATGATTGCAACTCCTGCCTTCTTTCTGTCAGTTGAGGCCCAATAGGTCTTGCTCCATTCTTTAATTCTGACTTTGTGAGTATCTACTCACCTCATGTGTGTTTCTTGTAGACATCATATGATAGGATTCTAGATTCTAATCCACTCTCCTATTTGTCTATGTTTTATGATTCCCTAGCATTTTGATATTCTCTCCTAGTTCTGACCTTTCTTCTTTTGTTATCTCCTTTTAAACCAGTGGTTTACTTTTAGTCAATCCCCCTATTCCACTCCCTTAATATGCTTCCCTTTCTGGCCCCTCCCTTTTTGTTCCCTTTTTGTTTTTTTAGGGTCTGTTAAGTTCCCTCCCCCCTCTCCTTCCCTCCCTTTTTTTTAAACTCTCTCCCCCCTACCCCCTTAGTTTTCCCTTCTTCCTTACACTGTAGAATAAGATAGACTTCAAGATCCCAATGGATCTAGATGCTTTTCCCTCTCAGAATTGATTTCACTGAGAGTAATATTTGAGTATTACCTATTAGCACTCTCTTCCTCTCCCTCTTATAAAAGTATTCATCCCCTCCCCTTCCCATGTGTATCTTGCGTGACAAAGATTATTCTATTTATCTTATTTCTTCAAGTATCTCTTAGTACCATCATCTATTCCCCCCCACCCTTTTTTGCATATCATTTTATAGCCTTTAATGCCGCAATCCTTTCCTATGAATGATTCTTCAATTTACTATAATAATGAAAACATTTTTGAGAGTTACAAATAACATTTTCCCCATATATTAATATATATATATATATATATATATATATATATATATATATAATTTGGGTGTATGGGGTGCTCAGGGAGGAGTAATATCTTTGGTATGGAGGGCCTGTCATGCCCTCCTAGGGCAGCTCTCCAGCCTCTGACCCTCACCTGATACCCATCTCTCACTTGTGGCTCCCAGTAGCTGCTAGCATGCGGCAGCGGCCACACCCCAGGCTGTGAACAGTGAAGACTGTTTTGGCGGTACAGGTGGAAGAAACCAACAAGAAGGTTCAACGGCTGAGATGGCGACGGAGCAAGGCACTGTGGAGTGCTTAGGGCATGTTGGAGCACAAAAGACAACACGGCCATCCAATGCAGCTGAGGAAGTCTCCAGATGTAATGACTTTTCATGCCAATGGGCCCAGGCTTCCAATGCTGAGAGAGTGGGACTGTCTCTGTGCATCGACTTTTCCACTTAAATCTTCATGCACAGGTGTCTTTGTGCACAAAAATGCACAAAGTCAATCATCATCTTCTGTTACCGAGAGACTACTACACACACACATATATATAATTTGATCTAATTGTAGCCCTTAAAGAAGAGAGTTTGAATTAAAAAAAAAAACCATTTTTCTCCTTTTCCCTCTCTTTCATATTTACCTTTTCATGTTTCTCTTGATCTTTGTGTTGTAAAATTGGACTTGAACTCTGGACTTCAATCCCCACAATTCCTTGCTCCACTTCCCCAGAATGCTTTGTAATCTCACCTGGGCCGAAATTGAGAAGGTATTTAACCTAACTGCAAAAGCTCTCTCTCTCGCTCTTGGACTTCTGTTTTGGGGCAGGCCTGGCTTTTTTTCATAATGTAGGTGAGGTTGTGTCTAGGCCACTCTATGGCCTGGATACGTGTTTCTTATCCTGTATTTTCTTTAATCCTTAATCTTCAATAAACCTCTAAAAAATATAATACTCCTTGCAGAGAGAAACTAATTTCCACCTGTCTCAGTCTCCCCAGTCTCCCCTAAATTTTAATCTTTACAGTGTTTGGGTATCAAACTTTCCACTTAGTTCTGGTCTTTTCCTTATAAATACTTGGAAATCTTCTACTTTGTTGAATGCCCATACTTTCCCCTGGAAGTATATAGTCAGTTTTGATGGATAGGTGATTCTTGGTTGAAGACTCAGTTCTCTTGCCTTTCTGAATATCTTGTTCCAGGCCTTACGGTCCTTGTGGAAGCTGCCAGGTCTTGTGTGATCCTGATTGGTGCTCCTTTGCATCTGAATTGTTTATTTTTTGGCTTCTTGTAGTATTTTCTTCTTAGCTTGAAAGCTCTGGAATTTGGAAATAACATTTCTGGGAATTGTTTTTTGGGGGTTTAGTGTAGAGGGTGTTCTATGAACTCTTTCCATGTCTATTTGCTCCCTTGTTCAAGAGCTTCAGGACAATTTTCTTGGATGATCTCTTGTAGTATGGTGTCAAAGTTTCTGATTATTTCTGGCTTTTCAGGTAGGCTGATGATTCTCAAATTGTCTCTCCTTCCTCTGTTTTCCTGATCTGTCACCTTGTCAGTGAGATATTTTATGTTTTCTTCTATTTTGTCAGTTTTTTTACTTTGCTTTATTAATTCTTGCTGTTTTGCAAGATCATTGGATTCCAGTTGCTCAATTCTGGTCCTTAAAGTCTGGTTTTCTGTTACAATCTTTTGGTTTTCTGCTTTAATTTTTTGGTATTCAGCTATGATTTCTTCATTTTTTTTAACCATTTCCCACTTCTGTTTCAAGAAGTCTTCCATCTTTTGATAAGCTCCAATTGAGATCCTTCCAGGGTTTGTGGACAATTTCCATTTTTTTAGAAGGTTTTGCCTTTGTTTGAATTTCGTCCAGTATTTCCTCTGTAGCCTGGGTAAAATTCTCAAGGGCCACAGCCTTCTTTTTCAGTTTTTGGAAGGATTTTGAGGCATAATTAGCTATTTTCCTCGATGTTTTCCCTTCCCTCTTTAGTCAGAAATCTGGGTCAGCTGGCCAGGTTTTCTGTGTATGGAGTTAAGGAACAAGGATTTTGCCTGAGGCAAGCTCTGGAATCTCTGCAGTCCTTTGCAGTTCTTCTCGGTGCTACCTTCCCAGGGGCACTCAAGGTCTGTGCTCTCCTGCCCGCTTGGGTCTCCAGTCTAGCTGCCTTCAGGGGTAGTTCTCCAGCTGTCCCAGTCAGCTCCCAAGGACTTAGAAGTGCCCCCTTGCTTGCTCCAGAGGCACTCCTCATTCACTCCCTGGTTCTGGCGGGCATGCTGGTTCCGGGCACCTAAGGTCTGTGCTCCCTCGTGTGCTGGGGCTTCCCGCCTATCTTGTCTCAGGGGTGGATCCCCTGCAGTCCTAGTCAGCTCCCAAGGACCCAGAGGTGCCCCTTGCTCACTCCAGGGGTGCCCCTTGCTCGCTCGTCTTGGCATATGCTGGCTCTGGCTCTGGCTCTGGCTCTGTAGGTAGGGGTGGAGGAGGGAGGATTAGCTCACTCTTGGGTGGAAGCCCTTTCACCCTCTTATAGACTGGAAAAGCCCCAATCCCATGCACCTTCAATGCTGCACCCCACTGTACAGCTCCTCTGTTCCTCTGAAAATGATTCTTAAAGTCTTTGGGGTAGTCCTTGTTGGTGTGTGCTGGGGAGAGGAAGTGAGCCATGTTTAGACTGCCATCATGCTTACCTGGAAGTCCCTCACACAATGTGTTTTAAGAAGACTTGAACTATTATTTCCTGAATCTGAAATTTGACCTCTAATTTTTGTGCTTTCTTAGGGAAAAAAACCCCAATCACAACATAATTAGATGAAGCAAATCAAAACTCACACCCAAGCATCTGTACTCAGTGTGGAAACCCCCCTCAGTATGGGGGACCCCAAAGGTGTTCACAAAGTAATTTAGATGAATGATGGTACTTGGGAGAGGAAGGAACCTCAAAGAGTCTGGAGGTGCATTTTAAGCCTTTTCAGACTCCATTGCCTTATTGATGTTAACTGTTTCAGTTTGTTCTTTCCCCAGAATGAAGAAGTCTCTGTAACTCAATTCTGAATACAAGATGTATATAATTTACTGTTAACCACTGCATAAGTTAAAAGTGATCTGGGTTCTTGAATGTTCTGCCTGAAGAGTACTAAACCTGGAAGGCACTAAACTAGAAATGGCTGTGGCATAGGAGAGAAATAGATTATCTTTCTTTGAGGAATAGCCCTATCTAACTCAAGATGATTATAAAGTAAGGAATGGGGGGGTTGCTTCAGAGAAGAATATCAATTTAATCACACTTCAATATTTCTAATAGGTCTGTACTCACAGTAGTGTGAGTATTCACTCCAATGATATAGGCCATGACCTATCCATGGTTGCCCATGCAATGGGACTTTCATCCATGTCATTCCATAAGCATAAGAACTGCATTCCATAAAGGGTCCTAATAAATATACTAAAGACCTCCTTTGCATTATTTTGATACTCTGGGGATACCAGTAAAACACAAAAATTGTGTATTGGTTATGCCACAGTCATTATATGACCAGACCCTCTTTTCAGTTCCATATTTATTTTGTAACATTCTTGACATTAATTTTCCCATATAATACCACAAGGAGGTAAAAGGCAGTGCAGAAGAAAGTGCAAGCATACAGGCCAGCTTTGAAAGTAATGTGGAATTTATTATATACTTTTTAAAGAGGAAACTATACATAAAAAGGAAGAGAAATAAAGGAGCAAGCATTTATTAATCATTTTCTCTATGCCAGAAACTGTTATGTGCTTTACAAATATTAGCTAATTTTATTCTCACAATAACTCTATGAAGGTATTTTTAATATTCTCATTTTTGAGGGAAACTATACAGATATTAAGTGACTTTCCCATGTCACACAGCTAATAAGTATCTGGGGTTGGATTTGCATTCAGGTATTCCTGCTACCTGGCCCAGTATTCTATCCAATATTCAACTTAGTTGTTGAAAATTTGAAATTCCATATGTAATGTTTTTCTCTGCTATAATACTTGTATGTAGATGCTTTCATAGTCAATCCCTCATTGTTCTCAAAATTTCATAAACTGTGTTATCTTTAGCACTGGCTCATCTCTATATACTAAGTCTAGTTGAGGTGCTTTCACCATCTTTCTTATTTTTGCTATTATTTCTACTTCCTGAAAAAAAATTATATTCTGGTCTATGATACTAGAACCATTAGAACCAGAAATAGATGGCTCAATGGATACAGCACTGTGTTTGGAGTCAGGAAGACCTAAGTTCAAATCCAGACTCAGAAACTTGCTAGCTGTGTGATCCTGGGTAGGTCACTTAACTTCACTTTGCCTCAATCAGCAGAAGGAAATGGCAAACCACTTTAGTATCTTTGCAAAGAAAACCTCATAGACAATTTGGTGTGCTATGGTCCATGGGCCATGAAAAGTCAGCCAAACCAAATGATTAAACAACAACAACATGGTAACTACTCTGCTGACTTTGAAAAGTATCTTTTTCATTTTTATCAATACATACCTTTTTCCATTCTTCATCTGTATATTATTCTCCCAGTTTCATCCTTAAAAGTCCTTAGCATGAGTAGTTTGCTCTTTCATCAAGATTTCATAAAGCTTATTCCCCTTCTACTTGTCTCTTGCTTTTTTATGAGGCAATAGTGTACATTATCTACATAAAATTTTACAAACAAGTTAATATCTGTCTCTATATTGTTATACTTGGTTTCCATATCTCTACATTTGTCAAATAAATATTTGTTGACTAATGAAGTTTTTAGACTTTTTTTTCACTAGAGTAACTATCTCAATTCAATTTCTGCACAACATTTTTATAATCAGCATTGATGTCCTTTCTTCCATGTTTCTTATTTTTCAGTGTCATTAACATTTAAGTAGGTCAGGTTGTATCCTTTTCTTTTTCTTGTTTCTTCTAGCTCTCTAGTAACGTTGGTCTCTGTTCTAAAAAGTTCTGACTTCATAGAAGACTCAGGAATGACTTTCAGTATCAGTAACAGAATTTTTTTTTTCAGTTACTGTATAATAAATTCCATTAATGAAGCATAGTGAATAGAGAAGTGTGCTCAGAACCAGGAGGATCAGGTTTCAAATCCCACTGCTGATATATACAGATTACAAGACACTGAGCAGCAAGTCATTTAACTTCTCAGTGCTCTAAACAACTCTAATACTAGTGAGTACCAATGGAAGAGCCAAAATTGCCAAGTATAATTTGTAAGTTTGGGCTACCCCTCCTCACAAAGACAAGCAATAATTATGTTCCTGGACCAGCAATATTTGAGGGAACAGAGAAATGTGATTCTATATATCCCTTTTGGTCTCTCACGGTTGAAGAAGAGGCAGATATATTTTGTATATATTTAACTTTTCCCTTTTCTCTCTTTTGCCTCCCAAATCCATTCAGTTGCTAAATCCGATGAATCCCAACCCCATAATTTCTATCCTCAATCTCATTAATATATCAATTGAAGGTCCTTATAATCACTCACCTGTATTTTTGCAATTGCCTATAACTTATTGATGTTAATCAGTTGGGTTTTTTTTTGGTTGTATTTGACTCTTCGTGACCACATTTGAGGTTTTCTTAGAAAGATACTGAAGTGATTTGCCTTTTTCTTCTCTAGCTCATTTGACAGATGAGGAAAATGAAGCATAATTAAATGAGTTGTCCAGAGTCACACAGCTAGTAAGTGTTTAAGGCCAAATTTGAATTAAGATGAATCTCCCTGACTCCAGGCCCATTGCTCTATCACCTAGGTGCCCATAACTGGTATATTTGATTCTAAATCTCTCTTAGTCAAACTGAATATAATTATAAAGGAAGGGAAATGAATTTTTAATGAAATAAAAGAATTCCAAGCTTTCCTAATTAAAAAAAGAATTTTATAGAAACTTTGAGGTTTAAATACAGGCATTAAAGGAAGCATCTAAGAGTAAACACAAATAATAAGGAACTAAATAAGGACAAAATGCTTACATCTTACTGCAGGGAGATGAGATATATGTCTCCTCTAAACCCTATTATCATAACAAGTCAAATAGGGATTTTAACTAGAGAGAAACCTAGGATAGGTTCTGTTATATCTTAATAATCTTAAAGGAAAAATGGAATGAGAGGGGGAGTGGAACACATTAACACAGGAGGGGAAAGGAAAGTTAGGGAAAATCATCTCATGTAATTGGGATATGCTAGTAGAAGTCTATACATAAAAAATGGAGGAGGGGTACAGGGAGCTACTAACCCTTGAAACTCACTCTTATCTGAACTGTTCAAAGAATGGACAAATAGGATACAGAAATGTATTTTGCTCGAACAGGAAATATGAGGGAAAAAGAAAGGAGAAAGGGGAATTGGAGGGAAAACATATTAAGGAAGGAATTAGTCCTAATAAAAATTAACTTTAAAGTTGTACAAAAATATTTAGAGCTTTTTGCAGTAGCAAGGAATGGAAATCTGAGGGAGCTCCCATCAATCAGAGAATGTCTAAGCAGTTTATGTCATAAATAAATGTGATAGAATTCAATATGTTGTAAGAAATGATGAAGGGAATGTTTTCAAAGAAACTTGAGAAAGTTTGTGTGAATTGGTGCAGACTGAAAGGAAAAGAACCAGGAAAATAATGTATATGATGGCAATATTGTAAAAATAAACAAGTTTGAAAGACTTAGAAACTCTAAATGTAATGATTAACCATGGTTTGAGAGGACAATTGATGAAACATACTACCCACCTCCTAATAGAAAAGTAAAGTATGCAGTAAGGAAACACACACATACACACACACAATGATGAATTCAGATGTTTTACTTAACTACACATGTTTGTAATAAGCTTTTTGTCTGTCATTCTCAGTGTAGAACAGAGAAAAAGGAAGTAGAGAAGTTAGATTTTTATTGATTTAAAAAATAAAATTTTGAGGCAGTGAGGTGGCTCAGTAGTTTGAGAGCCAGGCCTTAGAGATGAGGGTCCTGAATTCAAATTTGACCTCAGACAATTCCCAGCTGTGTGACCCTAGGCAAGTCACTTGACCCTCATTGCCTAGCCTTTACTGCTCTTCTGCCTTGGAACAATACACAGTTTTGATTCTAAGATGGAAGGTAAGGATTTATTTAAAAATACATATTTTTAGAAAGTTGAAACCTGCATTGTTGAAGGAAATATTCAAATAGGTAAGACCACACATGTATCTAAATATCTAAGTAAATGAGATACTGTGCTGACAGTATTCTTAGAATATTATTTCAATCAGCTGCTAAGTTTACAAAGTACCTTTTGAAATCAAGTATTCCTGTTTCTACGTCTAGGACTCAATCAATAGGTACAATACTGGGGACGATGAGGTGGTTCAGTAGATTAAGAACCGGTCCAGAGACAGAAGTCCTGGCTTTAAATCTGGCCCCAAATACTTCCTAGCTGTGTGACCCTGGGCAAGTTACTTAAATATAATTTGTCTAGCCCTTACAACACTTCTGTCTTGAAATCCATTCTTACCATCTATCCTAAGATAGAAAGTAAGGGCTCTAATAGATATGGTACATTACCTTTCAGTGATTCAAGGAGAATCTGATGAAATACTAATTTCTATGAGGTCATAATGGCTATTTGTGAACATCACTTCCTTTTCTAGGTACTCACTGCTTATTGTTTTAACAAAGCAGCCTAGAAATTTGTGAGGAATCAAAGTTGTACTCATTCCCCTATAATTTACAAATTCCATTTTTTTCTTTTTTGCCAGTTGGATTAACATTTATTTACCTTATGTCTGCTTTCATTTCTTTTTGTTTGTTGGTTTTGCTTTTTTTTGTTTGTTTGTTTAAAACCCTTACCTTCTGTCTTGGAATCAATACTGAGTATCCAAGGCAGAAGAGTGCTAAGGGCTAGGCAATGAGGGTTAAGTGACTTGCCCAGGATCACACAGCTGGGAAGTGTCCGAGTCCAGATTTGAACCTAGGACCTCCTGTCTCTAAGCCTGGCTCTCAATCCACTGGGCTACCCAGCTGTCCTACTTTCATTTCTACCTTTCTCATTCTTATTGATTTTCAAAGATCCCTGAAAGCAGCTCACTAAGCAATCATGTCAGTTAATTTTCTCAGTTTCTTAGAATATGGTTGGTTTAGAACTAATGAAATGAGAGTAACTAGATGTTCTCTTATTATGTCTTCATTATTCGTGGGTTTAAATGACCTATTAATAATTTTTATTTTATCCTTCCTAATCCAAAAATCATCCTTTGTCAGACTTATAAACAGGAAGAAAACAAATAAAAAAGTTCAATCTTTTCACTTGACTATAAACAGGGCAACCTAGTCCTTCTTTGTTTCTCTTCTCACTTGCTACTCAAAATTTTCTGGATTTTTTTCCCTTAAAACCCTATTCATTTTCAAAGATCCACTTGTCCCTTATCAGATTCATTCTCAGTTTGCCAACCAAGATGTTCTCCCAAACTTGTTAATTTGGGATAAGGTGCCAAAATTATATGTAAATAGCAAATATCTTCTTATGTCTAAAAATGTTCATCATTGACAAATGTAGGACAGGAAGCAGCAAAAGATGCACTGTTGGTGAAACTATGAATTAGCCTAGCCATTATGGAAAACAATTTGGAATTCTGCCACCAAAGTTACTAAGCCATACACTAGGGCCTATATTTCAATATGATCAAAGAAATGAAAAAGACACATATGTAAAAAACATTTTTAGCAGAGTTTTTTGTGGTAGTAGAGAACTAGAACTTAAATGTTGCCTATTAATTAGGGAATGGCTGAACAATTAATGACAGATGAATATAATTACCAGTTATCATCTCTTTGCTGATGATTCTCAAATCTACTAACCGAGTCCTAACCTTTCTGCTGATCTCTTCACACACATCTCCAACTACCTATTGGATACTTCAAACCTTTTAGAGATGGAGTGCTAGGCCCTGCCATCACCCCCACCACCCCCAGATCAAGTGCTGTGTATGCCCCCCACCAGAGACCATTTGCCATACCCCTTCCCCCCACTTGCTGGGTATGCCCCCCCCCATTTATCCCACAAAGGGGAAGGAGTAAGCATTTCAAATACAAAATCTTCTATTTGAAGTTCAAAGCCCTACATACCTGCCCCCTCGCACCTCTCCAGACTACTTCCATCTTTCCCTCATCATATACTCTTTGACCCAGTGAAGTTGGCCTTCTTGTTATTCCACAAATAAGACATTCCATATTTTGGTGCCTTGAATTCTCTTTGGCTGTCCACTATACCTTGAATACTCTCCCCCATATTCTTTGCCTCTGTATTTCCCTGGCTTCCTTCAAATCTCAGTTAAAATTTCAACTTTTCAAGAAGCCTTTCCTAATATCCTAATAAATAGGCATATTTAAAAATGCTCTAAATCACTAATAATTACAGAAAGTTAGATTAAAACAACTCTGAAGTATGGCCTCTAACTTGTCAGATTGGTTAAGATGACAGAAAAAAATGACAAATGCTAGTAGAGATAAGTGAAATTAGGTATACTAATAAGCTATTGGTGAAGTTTTGAAGTAGCCCAACCATTCTGGGGAATAATTTGGAATTATACCCAAAGGAATATAAAATTGTATACCATCTCATCCAGCAACAAGTCTATTTGGTTTATACTCTAAGGAAATCGAGGAAAAAGAAAAGAATTCACATATACAAAAATATTTACAGCAGTAATTTTTATGTAGAAAAGATTTGGAAATTGAGGGGATGCTCATCAAGTGGGGAATGGCTAAATAATATATGGTATAGGCAGGCTGATGGAATGTTATTGTGCTATAAGAAATGATAAAGGAAATGGCTTCAGAAAAACAGGGAAGATATATGAATTGATGGAAAGTGAAAACTAGGAGACTAATGTAAAAAGAATGTTGTAAAAACAAACAGCTATTATAAACTTAGTAACTGATCAATATAATTATCCAGAATTCCAAAGGACTCATGATGAAAAATTTTATCAGAATACAAATGGAAATTTTTTTTATTTTTTATTTTAAAATTTTTTTCTAAAATCGCTACTCTAAACTAATCCTCATATGTTTTTCTAAGTGGCAAATGATAATGTTTTTCATGATTTCCTATGTATAAAGAATATTGTATTTCTTAGCATCTTAAAGTGTGGAAGAGGATGTAGAAGGAAGGAAAGAATTCATAATTGAAAATAAAAATAAAACCTAATAAATTATTCTGTATAAAGTTTGTACATGATTGTTTGCATATTGTTTCCTCCATTAGACTATGAGTTCTTTTAAGAACAGGGATTGCCTTTTCCCTTTCTAGTATCTCTAACATTTAACACATTGCCTGGCACATAGTAGGCTCTTTAATAAAACTTATCTTTCATCCTAGAATCAGTATTGGGTATTGATTCCAAGGCAGAAGAATAGTGAGGGATAGGCAACGGGGGTTAAGTGACTTGCTCAGGGTCACACAACTAGGACATGACTGAGGCCAGATGTGAACCCAGGATCTCCTATCTCCATGCCTGACTCTCAGTCCACTAAGCTCCCTAGATTCCCCCTTGATAAATGTGGATAATATGACTGAAATAATACAGAGGGAAGTGAACAGAATCAACAACAAAATACATAGCAATATTTTAAAGACAACTTTAAAAGACTTCAAACCTCAAATCATTGCAATTACAACCATAATTCCACAACCTGTGGTGATACAATCTGTCCCTCATCCTGTTAGAAATGTCAGGGCACAGAATGAGATGTATTTTGTGGGTATGGATAGTGAGATAATTTTTTTGCTTGGCTATGCATATTTGTTACAATATATTTTTGTTTGTTTCTTTTTTTTAATAGGAAGTAATAGTTAATATCTAGTGCTTAGTATAATACCTGATATATAAAGTGTTTAATAAATATTTGTTGACTTGATTTGACTTGGGAGAGAAAATAGATTCTTATTAATTAAAATAATCAATTAAAAAAGGAAATGGGTAGTCCATAGCACTTTGGAATAAGGTTATATTTCACTAAAGACCCAATAGAGTGAATCTCTAATGATGCAAATTCAGGCATTGTGACATACAAGTCAGAAAGACATTTTTAGATAAGAAATTTTCCCCCCTTGAATCTCATTATAAAGGAAACCAAGTACTGTGTTCTGCCATCAGTCTTTTTTTTTTAATATATAGCTACAATTTTTAATAATTGTTTTCTGACATTTTGCCATCTATGTACTTTCCATCCCCTCTCCCTACCCACGCTAGCAGGCAATATGGTATAAGTTATACATGTGATATCATGCAATACATATTTTCATATTCATTATGTTGTAAAAGAAGATAAACATCATTTATTATCAGGAAAAAATTCATGAAGGAAATGAAGTGAAAAATGGTATGCCTCAATCTGTATTTGTACTCTATCAGTTTCTTCTATGGTGATGAATAGCCATTTTGTCATGATTCCCTTGAGGTTATCTTGGATCTTTGCATTGCTGATAATATTTAAGCCACTCACAGTTGATCATCATACATTATTGCTGTTATTGTATATAATGTGCTCCTGGTTCTGTTCACTTTACTTTGCATCACTTCATATAGGTTCTTCAAGGTTGTTTTTTTTTTTTTCTGAAAGTTGCTCTAATTGTTTTTGTACAAGTTGGTCCTTTCCCTACATCTTTGATGTCTCAGACATAGTAATGATATTGTTGGGTCAAAGGGTAAGCATAGTTTTATGGCACTCTGAGCATTGTTCTAAATTAATTTCCAGAACGATCATATTAGTTCACAGCTCCACCAACAGTGTACTATTGTTCTATTTTTTCCCACATTCTCCCTAACAATTTGCATTTTCCGTTTTTGTCATATTAACCATCTGATAGCTGTGAGATCATTTCTGTAATTAATAGTAATTTGGAACGTTTTTTGATATGACTAAAAATAGTTTAAGTTTCTTCATCTGAAAACTGCCAGTTCATATCCTTTGACCATTTATCAATTGGAGAATGATGTCTCCAGTCCTTTACACTAAGAATTTTGATCTTTCTATAGGAATCCTTAACAACTTCAAGAGTTTTTAAACATTCCTGCAGAAGGCAATATATAAATTTATATTGAATCTCAAATACCTATTCTATGGTGTTGCTTACCTCTGAAACAGTCTCCAACTCCTTTCCCAAAGCCTTCTCAGTGCCCCCTTCACATCTTTGTTTCTGAGGGTATAGATGAAGGGATTGAGGGTAGGAGTGATGATGGAGTAGAAGAGGGAGATGAATTTACCCTGATCCTGAGAGTAGCTAGAGGGGGGCTGAAGGTACATGTAGATGGCAGGCAAATAGAAGAGGGACACTACTATCAAGTGGGAAGAGCAGGTCCCAAAAGCTTTGCTCCGCCCCTTGGAGGACTTGATTCTCATCACAGCTTGGGCAATGAAGCCATAAGAGATAAGAATGAGGACCAAGGGCACCAGCACAAAGAAGGCTACCAGTACAGCCAATGTGGCATCATTGATGGATGTGTTGGCACACGACAACTTAATCATAGCTGGCACCTCACAGAAGAAGTTGTTCAGCACCCGCCGTCCACAGAAGGGTAGTTGTACTGTTAGTACAACTTGAACCAGAGAATTTCCAAATCCACTGATCCAGGCAGTGCCCACCAGCTGCTGACATAGTGGGCGGTTCATGATGACTGCATAGCGGAGAGGCTTACAGATGGCCACATATCGGTCCAAAGCCATGGCAGCCAGGACCACACATTCAGTGCAGCCTAGCCAATGGAAGATGGCATATTGCACTGTGCAGCCACTATAACTGATAGTCTTCTTTGAGCTACCCATGTTGAACAGCATCTGAGGCACAGTAGTGGTGGTATAGCAAAGGTCCAGAAAGGACAAATGACTGAGGAAAATGTACATAGGGCTACTCAGCAGAGGATCCAGCCGAGACACTAATATAATGGCAATATTTCCCAGGACTGCCAGAACATAGGATATTAGAAGGATCACAAAAAGGGGCAGCTCTAGCCATGGTCTATCAGAGACCCCCAAAAGGAAGAAATTCCCAGTAAAAGTCCCCAATAAACTCTGGTTGTTACTTCTCATGCTGCTTGATGTTCTGACACCTAAAAGAATCAAGAAAACCAGAATGAAAAAAACAAAATACAGGAAAATAGTTTTATTCTCTTTGATTTGCTATCTATGATTTCAACATGTTAAGGTAAGGAAGGAGAGGATCACTCAGTAAAATCAGTCAAGAGACTTTTTTACCTAAAAAAAATTTTTATATTACCTGAAAAATAATGATACAAGATAAAATCAATGTGACTTTCATAACTAGGAATATAAAATTCTGCAAAATACCATATGTGACATTATTATCTCATTTGAGCCTTACTATCACCATGTAATATAAATACTACAGCTATTATTATACCCATCTTACAGGTAAAGTAACCAAGTACCATAAAGGTTAAATGACTTGTCCATGGTCATATATTTCGTGAATGTCTGAAGGGATATATAAAATAAAGACTTCCTAAAATCATGTACAATACTCTCTACTATGATACACTGTCTCCCTGGCAAGAAGCAGTGCAGCAGTGGCCAAGAGTGAAAAGAGGCAAAGAATAAGTAAGAAGGGACTAAAGAGATGTAGGAGTAATGGAAAAGAAGACCATAGAAGCAAATGATATAGGAAAGACAAAATAGGGTTAATTATTGACTCATGTTTTGAATACTCATCACAATATTCATGAGATTAGTCCCATTTGGAACACCTTCAGGGTCTGCAAATGAAGATACAGCTTCTTCTCTGACACCTACCTTAGAAAGGAACCTGGTTTTTTATTTTTATTTTTTTAATAATATATGTATGTATGTATGTATGTATTTGTTTGTTTATTTGTTTATTTATTTATTTGTTTTTTGTTTTGTTACAATACTCACTTTATTTCCCTCCCTCCCTTCAACCCACCCTTCCCGCAGTCAACGTGAAATTTCATTGGGTATTATTTGTGTCCTGGATCACAACCTATTTCCATGTTGTTTGCACTAGGATGGTCGTTTAGAGTCTACATCCCCAACCATATTTCTTCGACCCATGTAGTCAAGCAGTTGTTTTTCTTCCGTGTTTTTACTCCCAAAGTGTTTCCTCTGAATGTGGAGAGTGGTTTTTCTTAGAGATTCCTCCAAGTTGTTCAGGATCACTGCATTACCACTAATGGAGAAGTCCATTACATTCGATTATACCACAATGTATCAGTATCTATGTATAATGTTTTCCTGGTTCTGCTCCTCTCACTCTGCATCAATTCCTGAAGGTTGCTCCAGTCCCCATGGAATTCCTCCACTTTATTATTCCTTTGAGCACAATAGTATTCCATCACCAACATATACCACATTTTGTTCAGCCATTCCCCAATTGAAGGGCATCCCCTCATTTTCCAATTTTTTGCCACCACAAAGAGCGCAACTATGAATATTTTTATACATGTCTTTTTCCTTATTATCTCTTTGGGGTACAAACCCAGCAGTGCTATGGCTGGATCAAAGGGCAGACAGTCTTTTACTGCCCTTTGGGCATAGTTCCAAATTGCCCTCCAGAATGGTTGGATTAATTCACAAGTCCACCAGCAATGCATTAATGTCCCAACTTTGCCACATCCCCTTCAGCATTCATTACTTTCCTTTGCTGTCATGTTAGTCAATCTGCTAGGTGTGAGGTAATACCTCAGAGTTGTTTTGATTTACATTTCTTTGATTATTAGATTTAGAGCACTTTTTCATGTGCTTATTAATAGTATTGATTTCTTTATCTGAGAACTGCCTATTCATGTCCCTTGCCCATTTATCTATTGGAGAATGGCTTGATTTTATATATATATATATATATATAATTGATTTAGCTCTTTATAAATTTGAGTAATTAGACCATTCTCAGAGGTTTATGTAATGAATATTGTTTCCCAGTTTGTTGCTTCCCTTCAAATTTTGGATGCATTTGTTTTGTTTTTACAAACACTTTTTAATTTGATGAAATCAAAATTATTGATTTTACATTTTGTGATTTTTTCTAGTTCTTCCTTTGTCTTAAAGTCTTTCCTTTCCCAAAGATCTGACAAGTATACTATTCTGTGTTTGCCTAATTTGCATATAGTTTCCTTTTTGTTATTCAAGCCATTCACCCATTCTGAATTTATCTTGGTGTAGGGTGTGAGATGTTGATCCAAACCTAATCTCTCCCATACTGTTTTCCAATTTTCCCAGCAGTTTTTATCAAATAGTGGGTTTTGGTCCCCAAAACTGGGATCTTTGGGCTTATCATAGACTGTCTGACTGAGGTCATTTACCCCTAGTCTATTTCACTGAACCTCCTTTCTATCTCTTAGACAGTACCAAATTGTTTTGATGACCACTGCTTTATAGTATAGTTTGAGATCTGGGACTGCAAGTCCCCCTTCCTTTGCATTTTTTTTTCATAAGTTCCCTGAATATCCTTGATCCTTTGTTCTTCCAAAGGAACTTTGTTACGGTTTTTTCTAATAAAGTAAAAAAATTTTTTGGTCGTTCAATGGGTATGGCACTAAATAAATAAATTAATTTGTGCAGGATTGTCATTTTTATTATGTTAGCTCATCCTACCCATGAGCAATCAATGTTTTTCCAATTGTTTAGATCTAGTTTTAAGTGTGTGGAGAGTGTTTTATAGTTGTGTTCATATAGTTCCTGTGTTTGTCTAAGCAGATAGATTCCTAAATATTTTATATTTTCTAGGGTGGTTTTAAATGGAATTTCTCTTTCTAATTCTTGCTGCTGAGGTGGGTTGGAGACATATAGAAATGCTAATGACTTATGCGTGTTTATTTTGTATCCTGCGACTTTGCTAAAGTTGATTATTTTGACTAGCTTATTGGTTGATTCTCTAGGATTCTTTAAGTAGACCATCATATCATCCACAGAGAGTGATAGCTTGGACTCCTCATTGCCAATTTTAATACCTTCAATTTCTTTTTCTTCTCTAATTGCTATTACTTGTGTTTCTAGTACAATGTTAAATGATAGAGGTGATAATGGGCATCTTTGTTTCACTCCTGATCTTATAGGGAAGGCTTCCATTTTATCCCCATTACAGATGATGTTTCCTGATGGTTTTAGATATATACTGTTTATTATTTTTAGGAAAGGCCCTTCTATTCCTCAACTTTCTAGTGTTTTCAATAGGAATCAGTGTTGTATTTTATCAAAGGCTTTTTCTGCATGTATTGAGATAATCATGTAATTTTTGTCAGTTTGCTTGTTAATATGGTCAATTATATGGATGGTTTTCCTAATATTGAACTATCCTTTTATTCCTGGTATGAATCCTACCTTGTCATAATGAATAACCCTTGTGATGACTTACTGGAGTCTTTTTGCCAGTATTCTATTTAAGATTTTTGCATCTATATTCATTAGGGAGATTGGACTATAGTTTTCTTTCTCTGTTTTTGACCTGCCTGGCTTTGGGATCAGTACCTTATTTGTGTCATAAAATGAATTTGGTAGAACTCCTTCTTTTCTTATTCAATCAAATAGTTTGTATAATATTGGAATTATTTGTTCTTTGAATGTTTGATAGAATTCATTTGTGAATCCATCTGGACCTGGGGACTTTTTCTTAGGGAGTTCTTTGATGGCTTGTTCAATTTCTTTTTCTGATATGGGGTTAAGTAATATATTTCTTCCCCTAATAGGCTAGACAATTTATATTTTTGTAAGTATTCATCCATATCACCTAGATTGCCATATTTGTTGCCATATAATTAGGCATAATAGTTTTTAATGATTGCCTTAATTTCCTCCTCATTAGAGGTGAGGCCTCCCTTTTCATCTTAGATACTGGCAATTTGGTTTTTTCTTTCCTTTATTTAATTAGACTTTGTGCTTTGTCTATTTTATTTGTTTTTTTCAAAGTACTAGCTTCTAGTCTTATTTATTAAATCAATAGTTCTTTGACTTTCAATTTTATTAATTTCTCCTTTGATTTTTAGAATCTCTAATTTAGTCTTCATCTGAGGATTTTTAATTTGTTCACCTTCTAGTTTTTTTTTTTAATTTGCATGCCCAATTTATTGACTTCTGCCCTCCATAATTTGTTAATATATGAACTCAAGGATATAAATTCCCCCCCCCCCCAGTACTGCTTTGGCTGCATCCCATAGGTTTTAAAAGGATGTCTCATCATTGTCATTTTCTTCAATGAAATTATTAATTGTTTCTATGATTTGTTCTTTGACTAACCAGTTTTGGAGAATCATTTTGTTTAATTTCCAATTAATTTTTTATTTAACTCTCCATGTACCCTTACTAATTATTATTTTCATTGCATTGTGATCTGAAAAGGTTGCCTTTATTATTTCTGCTCTTTTGTACTTGTTTGCAATGTTTTTATGCCCTAATACATGGTCAATTTTTGTGAATGTACTGCTAAAAAAAAAGATGTATTCCTTTTTGTCCCTATTTATTTTTCTCCACATATCTACTAACTCTAATTTTTCTAAAATTTCATTCACTTCTCTTTCTTCTTTCTTATTTATTTTTTGGTTTGATTTATCTAGTTCAGATAAAGGAGGGTTCAGGTCTACCACTACTATAGTTTTTCTATCTATTTCATCCTTGAGCTCCACTAGTTTCTTCTCTAGAAATTTGGATGCTATGCCATTTGGTGAATACGTGTTGAATAATATTTCCTCATTGTCTATACTGCCTTTTATCAGGATGTAATTACCTTCCCTATCTCTTTTAACTAGATATATTTTTACTTTGGCTTTATCAGATATCATGATTGTGACACCCGATTTCTTTTTATCAGTTGATGCCCAATAGATTTGGCTCCATCTTCTTACTTTTACTATATATGTGTCTGCCTTCCTCATGTGTGTTTCTTGTAGATAGCATATGATAGGGTTTGGGATTCTAATCCACTCTGCTATTTTTTGCATTTTATGGGTGAGTTCATTCCATTCACATTCAGATTTATGATTACCAGCTGTGTATTTCCCAGCATTTTGATTTCTACTCCTAGTCCTGCCTTTACTACTTTCACTATTTCCTTCTACACCAGTGCTTTGTTTTTAATCAGTCCCCCTAGCTCCCTCCCTTATTTTACTTCCCTTTCTACCCCCTCCCTTCTTATTCCTCCTCTTATTTTCTTTGCAGTCTTTTTAAAACTACTCCCCCCACCCTCTCCCTCCTTTATACTTCTTCCCTCCCCACCAGCCTTTTGTTACCCTTCTACTCCCCTATAGGGAGACAATCTATTCTCTGCCCCAATGGATTGGATTGTTCTTCCCTCTTTGGGTCAATTTCAATGCATGTAAGAGTTGAGTATTTCCTGTCTCCAACCTCTTTTACCCTTCTATTATATTGATGCTCTCCCTCCTCCCGCCATGAGCTTCTTTGTGACATATAAATTTACCCCTTTTTGTTTCTTTTCCAATTTCTTTTAGTATTAACCTCTTTTTTTAGCTCTAGTTGTATATATATATATATATATATATATATATATATATATATATACACATACACACATATATGCATTTATGCATACATAATATACCTATTTATGTTTTGTTATTTCATCCTATACAGTTTGTCACTATTCCCTCTAATTATTCTAGCTGCCCTGGTTATAACAAGAGTTTTTAAGGATTGCCAATGACCTCTTTTCTTATAGGGATACATATCATTTTAACTTAATGAGTCTCTTTTAAAAAGGTTTTTTTTTTGTTTGTTTTTCTTTTTCCCTCTTTTTTAACTACCCTTTGACGATTCTCTTAAATTCTGTGCTTGGACATCAAATTTTCTGTTCAGGTCTGGTCTTTTCTTTACAAATTCTTGGAATTCTTCTATTTTGTTGAATGACCATACTTTCCCCTATAAGAATATACTCAGTTTTGCTAGGTACTTGATTCTTGGTTGTAGACCTAATTCCCTTGCTTTCAGGAATATCATATTCCATGCCTTTCGGTCCTTCAGTGTAGATGCAGCCAGATCCTGTGTTATCCTCACTGTGGTTTCATGGTATCTGAAAGACTTCTTCTTGGCAGCTTGTAATATTTTTTCTTTGGTCTGATATTCTTGAATTTGGCTATAACATTCCTGGGTGTTGTCAATTGGGGATTAAGTACAGGAGATGATCTGTGGATTCTTTCAATCTCCACTTTTCCCTCTTGTTCTAGAATATAGGGGCAGTTTTCTTGAATAATTTCCCATGGTATTATGTCCAGACTTTTTCTTTTGTCATGGTCTTCTGGTAGATCAATGATTCTTACATTGTCTCTCCTCAAATGAGTTTCTAGATCTTTTGTTTTGTGAATGAGATGCTTCATATTTTCCTCAATTTTTTCATTCTTTTGGTTTTGTTTTATAGTGTCCTGCTGCCTTGTGAGGTCACTTAATTCTAGTTGTTGTATTCTGGTTCTTAAAGACTGGATTTCATCCCTGGGTTTTTGGTCATCCTTCTTCTGTTCTGATTTTCTTTAGAGGTCATCTTTCATCCTCTTTGCCTCATCTCTCATCTCCTTTGCCTCATCTTTCATCTCTTTTGCCTCATTTTCAAGGGGGTTGATTTTGGCTTTCAAGACACTATTTTCTGTTTCCAGATGATTTATCTTAGTTTTTAAGTTCTTTTCCCAATTGAATTTCATTTTGAGTTCTTCCAAAGCCTGTTTCCAATTCACTGGGATTTCTGATTTATCATTTTCTGATCCCCCTTCTCTGTTCTGTTTGCTCTTTGTTCATTGCCTGTAAGAAGCTGTCTATTGTAATTTCTTTCTTCTTGTTCTATTGTTTGCTCATATTTACCCCCTCTTTACTCCCTGTATTTGTCTGTGCTCTTGCTCCTCTCATTTTTTTTGGTTTGGGGGTTTTCTGTCAGTCTCCCCTCTTGGAACTTTGACAGAAGTTCTCTCCATGCAATCTGTGGGGGAGGGGTATGGAGCTCGTGCTTCCCCGACCTCTGAAGTCTTTTGATGGGATTAAGTTCACCTGGGTTGGGCTGGATGTGCTCTGAGGCCAAAACCTCCTGGAAGGCTAGAGGTCACAATATGGAGGGTCTCCTCTGCTCTGGCCAGGCTTCCTGCTCTGTGTTCCCTCTCCTGCTCCTTCCCCACCACCTGTGTTCGATACTCTGAGCCTATCACAGTCCTGACCACAAAGCACACCCTTCAGACAAGTGCCTTTGGCCACCCAGAGGTTTCCACTGCCGCTAGAGGCTTAGCACTCTGGGGGGGGGGGGGGGGGGTAGGGGTCCTGGGACCTTCCTTCTGCCTTCCCCTTAAACCCAAGTGTTCTCAAATTCCAGCTTTTGGAGGGCTTAACTTTTGGATTGAGTCTAGCAGGAGGGTTCCTTGGCTCTGTCTTGTTGTTAGGTTTGATTTTCAGTCCCCTAGGAGCATTCAGTTTGTGATCGGTAAGGAAGGGTTTTCAGAGGTCTGAACTTTCGCTGCCTCTAAGTCGCCATCTTGACTCTGCCTCCAAGGTTTTTTAAATAAACAATATACTTGGTCTACATGGATCACCTCATATTTTATGGAATCCACAACCTTACTGACATAATATTTAGTTTACTGACTTTATGGTAACCCATACAAAGAAAACAATCTCTCATGGTTTGCAACCCAGACTACCTTGCATTGTTTTCTAAATTTTCTTCCACCTCTCCTGATCTCTTTCTAAGAGAGATTAAAGTTATTCTGAAAAATAGAAAGGAATATAATTTCTTTTCTTTCTTTTCAACCCCTTTTTGCAAAATCAGATACCCCTTCTCAGTTCTACTTTAGTTTATAAGTTAGCTGTTATAAGATACAAGGAAACATTCATTTAATATTCATGCACTCCACAAATACTTATTAAATGCCTTCTGTTGGTAGTATCATGCTCAGCACTGGAAGAGATACAAAGGTTGGATAAGGTACAACATCTTATGGAGCTTATAGTCAAATACTTGAATAAGACAAAACATAAATGACTATCATAACAATACAGTGTTAAATATATCAGAGTTTAAAACAGTGCTGTCTGAGATACTAAGGGATAATTTTTCATGGCAAAGGGAGCATTCAAGAGGTAATTAGGAATTTGACAAATGAAGATGAAGAAGGTAGTCATTCTGGGCCTAGAGAAAAGCATAAGCAAAGACTGATGAACAGGAAAGTAAGTACAGTTCACTGGAGAAAGGGATGGAGAAAGGAAAAGGAGGTAGGATAAGTTTAATTTGGCTAAAATGTGGAGTATGGGGAAGGGAATAATAGAAGATGAGATAGGAATACCTTTCCAAAAGTATTTGGTGTCAAGGTATAGAAGACAATGAGTTTGAACAATATAATATGCAATAGGCAGACACTGAAGCTTTTTTGCAAATAAAATTTCATCATCCTGTGGTTGAAAAACTGACCTTTCAAAATCATACTTTTTTGGTGTCTCTACACAGAGTTGATTCCGGGGAAATATTAAAATATAGCTTGTGTCTAAATAAAATCTAGCATATGTTCCCACATTTATAGGTAAAATAAATCTATATTCCATGTAATATTTATACTATTATATATATTATATATATATATATATATATATATATATATATATATATATATATATATATAGTACAGGATAGCCTTTATTCTAGTCCTGTGCTGGTGAGCCTATGGCACATATGCAGAAGGGGGCTGTTCCTTTCCCCTATCCACCATACCTGAAGACATTTTTCACTTCACCTGCCCCTCTGCCCAGCAACCCAATGGGAACTCTTCCTCCCTTCCCTGTCTGGCATAAGTGGATGGCTGGCTGACATGCTATATGATGCATGTTGGGCACTCAGTCTCTAAAAGGTTTTCCATTACTATTCTAGTCTATATAAAATATAAGAAAAAACACATACAGAGATTCATAAGATTCATAATAGTATAGAAAAATATAAAGGTTTCAATGTTATTTAAATGATTGATACAATTCCGAGGAAATTCATGCAGTCTCCACAATTCATAGTACTGCCCTATATATTGGATTCCTTCCCTATTGGAAACCTCCATTGGGGTTGCCAGCCAAGCAAACCCATCCCACTGGTATTATTCAAATAATTCAAGGAAATAAAAAGCAAAATCCAGGACTACTGTACTTTTCTACTTTCCCACTCTTTCAGTTTTGACATCTATTTTTAAGTTCCTCTTCTCCTTAAGAGGCTGGTATTTCTCAGGAATTCCTTCCTTGAAAATAAAAGGTCAGTTCCTGGAACTCTAAAACTTGCAGTTGCTACAGAAATAACTGAGGCTAGCCCTGGCCAAAAATATCTCCCTTTTTTTTTATCTAGAAGACTGGATTCTGGGGCCATACTCCCCTTCCTACTCACCATACCTTTTTACTTTTGACCAAGGATTAAGAACTCTTGAGATTTGAAATTTGTGGTTCACTTGTCAGTGGCTACAATCTGTTTGAGACATTTAATTATTGCCCCTCTTCAAGGCTTTGTCCAGGAACTTTAAGTTAAGTAACTCTTCTCGAGCCATGTATGTATATTTCTGCCATGATCCTGTGCCCGAAGAATTCTTTGAATGATTCCTTGTCTGGGTAGAACGTAAGCCAAAATTCCATTCCTAGTTCTGTTCTAAGATTAGGATATCTCAGATATAAGGTGATATAAAAGCCCCATCCTGCCTTTTAAATAGACATAACTTATTAATTTCAAACTGTCCTTATTCATTTCAAAGAACAATCAGTAAGTATACTCTCAGTCTTAAGCAGAAACCTATAATTATTCAAATTGACAGGGAAATTAGGTGAAATAGTGGATAGGAGTAAGATTTTGCTTACCATATTTAAGAGCGGTGTGGCCCTAGGAAAGTCATCTAACCTCTGTCAGCCTTGCTTTACTAATTTCCAAATAGGGATAATAATTGCCCTCACCTCACATGGCTATTAAAAGCCTCAAAAGAGGCAATGAATGACCCACTCTATGATTAAGAAACATATTGTTGAAATAACCTGGAGGCTGGACTAGGTGTTGAGAAGAAGAAGAATTTCTTCTTGAAGAAGAAATATAGGTAAGACATCTTATCAGAACAATGCAGTAAATAGAGGAGGGGATATATTTAAGAGATGTTGCAGAGGTGGGTGGTTTCTTGAATGTTCTAGCATTCTTGGTCTGGTTATTATATCCAATTAAAGAATATTCCATAAAATATTTATAGCTGTACTTTTGCTAGCAGTAAAAAGTTGAATACAACAATTTCAGATGCTCAACAATTTAAAGTGACTAAACAAACTGTGGTACGTGAAGGTGTCAACTGGTAGTTGAGAAGGTTGCTAGTATCCTTTGGGAAATGACCTTAAAGAGAGTCCCAGACTGACCTTGTTACCAGTTTAGGTGGGGCTAGTAGATATAATCAAATGTTAAATACCCTTTTTGTCTTAGAAGCTTCTCCCATTGTGTCAGAGACCTCTCCCAGGTAGCCCAGTCCTTGTGACATGGGCATTGTACCCCCAGAAGCACAGGCAAACTATTATCAGGGAAATTCCTTTGCTCCCTTACATCCTCATGACTCCTAGCCTAAAATATTCAATGACCCCTATAGGACTCTGAGATGATTGTCCTCCTTTGATCCTCCTTTAGATTTAAGATGGACAGAGAGATGCACCTCCAGACTATACCTTGATTCTATCAGGCTGTATCTCAGGCATGTGTCAGTTCCCTAAAACTAAAGAATCTTTTATGAGGGTCATTCCCTATGTATCCAGGCAGACCCCAGTCAGATAACCAAAACCCTAACTAAATGCCTGAGGGTTTACCACTCTAGAGTCACCATGACACAGCATCTGTTGTAAAGAGTATAAAATCCCCAGAACTGATATCATCTGGGGGACAGTCTTTCCATCCATGCTGTCCTCCCAAGGAGCAGCCTTCCATCTTGCTGTTCCACCTGTGCCATCCTCCTGGCCATTCTCAACATTACTCTCTAAATTAATAAATTTCTCTTTTTATTTTTAAGCTAAGTTTTGGAGTCTTGCATTCTTGCAAAAGGTATCCTTCCCAAACCCCAGGGGTGCACCTCTTCACTCCCATAACACCTGGTTGACCTCTTTTTATTAGTAATCTTGTCTTGGATTTCTCATTTCCTTGTAGCCATTATAAAGCCAATCAATCATACTTCCCTGTCTTTAGTTCCCCCAAAGGTATATAAAATCCCTATATTTTATTATATTTTGGAGAACCAAAGTGTGGTGATTCTCTCAGAGACACTGTTCCCAGAGTCACAGAGCCTTTTTCTCTGTGTGGTTTTTATGCTTTTGACTCTGTGTGGTGGCCAAATATTGATCATTGTCTCTTGTCCTGATTAAAGATTTGGTTTTATGACTACTTTAGTGTTTCTATGTTTTTCCAAATCAATGAAGGTAATGGAATATTGTTTGGTAAGAAACTACAAATATGATGAATACAGAAAAATATGGAAAGGCATAAACTGATGAAAAGTGAAGCCAGAGAATCTAGACAACATACATAATCACCACAATATAATAAAAAAATTAAGGTTACAAAATTATAAATAATAAGCTTTACCCAAATAAGTGATATGAGAACAAATCTCCCCAACTACTTTATAGAGATAATTCTCCAATATATTGATTGGTTCTGCTATATTTGTTATGCCTATTAAGATAAAATCCTTCATTATTAGGAATGACTCTCTGTAAGAGTGAGAGGAAGGGATATAGCAGGAAATCTGAATAATGTAAAAAAATACATAGAAATGAATTTTTAGTTCTTTTATAAAGAAAAATAATGTTCCCTGGAACCAAAGAGTTAAAGAAAGAACTGCTAAAATAGTAATTATTAGAAACCTGGAGGCAAGTGACCTGCAGGATCTATTAGAGAGTGATGGAGAAATAAAAAAAAAGTTGATGTGTACTCTAGATTTGGGAAGAACCAATCTCAAAGCTTAAGGGAAAGGGCAGATAAGGTTCTAATATCCAAATGAATTGCTAACTCAAGAAGAGTGATAGGTTATCAGAAAATGAAAGAAAGACATATAGGAAAATTATTCTTGTGAAAGGGAAAAGAAGGGAAGGACCTAAAAAGATCCACCTGGAAGCAAGAGGAAGTAAATGAATATAAACACAAAAGAATATCACTGTCTGATAAGAACATCAGGAGTGCAAGATCACAAAAGTAGAGGCTGATGAAGAATACTAAAAACAACAAAAAGGAATTTTTAGCTTTTTTTCCTTGGAGAGGTGAAGTGGGTAAGGAAAATCAGTGAAGAGATAAATCTAGTATTACTTGAGATAGATAACTAACAGATGTCAGTAAGAAGGCTGATTTATTCTAATTTTATATTACTTCTGCTTTCTCTGCCAAGGAGAATGACTTTTAGATTGGAAGGTATAAAATGACAATGGCTACTAGGAAGTTTAATCCAAAGATAAGTGAGATGATGAAAGAACATCTATCTCTCCTTAATGAGTTCAAGTCACAAGCCCCAGATGAACTTCAACCTACAATATTAAAATATTAAAATATTTTTATTTAATATTTAAAATATTAAAAATTATTTAATATTTAAACTATTAAAAAATAAAATATTAAAAGTACTAGAAGATATAATTACTGAATCATGGACCATAACCTTCAAAGTAGCTTGGTGGCACATGCCAGTCCCTGTTACTGAGAAGGCTAATACTGGTGGATGGCTTGAATATTGAGAGTTTTGAGTAACAGTATAGCTAAAGACAATTGATAGAATGATGTCTCAGGAGTAGAAGGCAAGGTGAACTGGTTCATGTTGGAAGAACTTAAAGCTTCCATGTTCATAGGTATTGTGTTCTAACTGTTAACAGACAGTGAACATCCAAACTAGATGAGAAAACCTCAAAAAAATAAAAAAGGAAGAAGAGAAATATTTGAAGAAGGGCAAATGTCTTGATTTTCAAAAATGACTCTAAAAACTATATCCCAATAAATTTAGTTTCTATTCCTGACAAAACTCTAAAGCACATTGTTAAAGAGATGGTATATATAGATATAGATATAGATATCAGCATTATTTCGAAAAATCAGTGATGCTAAACTAACATCATTGTCTTTTTCAACAGAATATCTTCTTGCCTGATAAGTCAGAGAAGTCTATGGACACAGAGTACTTATAGTTTGGCAAACCATCTGACAAAACTTCTCATGATACTCTTATGTACAGAATGATGGAATGTGGTCTAGATGATACTTTAATTAAGTGAATTTAGAACTAGATAAATAACTAGAACCAGAAATAAAACATTAAAGTACTTAGGTCCTCTTGAAGGTTGGTCTTCAGTAGAATGGCAGAGGTATCTGTACTTGGTCCTGGACTTTTCGACATTTTTTCAATGACTTGTATGAAGCTATTCCAAGTATACCTGTCATATTTGTAAATAACATGAATCTGGAATGAACAATTAATATGTAGAATGGAAAAATAGAATCTAAAAAATCTTAGGCTAGAATGGGGACCAAAGTAAATAATGCAAAACAGAAATAAATGTGAAGTTGTATGTGTACATTAAAAAAATCAATATTAGCTGTATGAGTTAGATGATGCATGACTAAACACATGTTCTTCTGAAAACATATTTAAAGGTTCTGGTAATCTCACTGTGAGTCAACAGTAACATGGAAGCTAAAAAGACTAACACTTTTCTAGATTGTATTAAGGGAAGCATAGCATCTAAGATAATAATTTATTTTACTATACTCAACTCTGGTCAAATTATATCTGGAATACTATATTCAGTTCTGGGTGCCTTTAAAAGACATAGACGTAGAAAAGAGCAAGTAGAATAGGGAGAATATTGGAAACCTTTGATTTTTGTCATATGAGTAAAAGGAACTGAAGAAGTATTTGAATTACTGTCATGTCAAAAAGCACTTAGACTTGTAGAAGTCTATTTCATTTCAGTTCTTCCATTTTAAATCAGTTCTACCTTAAAGCAAGAGAGTAAGCAATCCAGTAAAAGACGTTTCATGTATAGTAAGTATTACTTCCAGTGCTTGAAGTCAGCCCAATCTAAGTGAACCTTACCTGACCCTTAAGGGTATGGTCTTGCCTCAATAACTATCTGAATTCTTTTTTTAGTTTATTTCTTCTTTGCATTAGTGACCACATAATGCCCTCATTTCTGGAAAAGACATTTTTTGGAAAAAACTCTGGAAAATCTGAATCCTAGCAAATATTCTGAATTCTTACATAAAATATCTTCTTTCTTTATTTGTTGGCTTATTACTCATGTCATGCCCTATAATGGTGGGTCTTCTCCAATATTCTGTCCTAGACTCTTTTCTTGGTAACTTCATCAGCTTGGGTAGATTTCTTTCTTTTAAAACCCTTACCTTCCATCTTAGAATCAATACTGTGTATTGGTTCTAAGGCAGAAGAGTGGTAAAGGCTAGCAATGAGGGTTAAGTGACTTGCCCAGGGTCACACAGCTAGGAAGTGTCAGAGACCAGATTTTGAAGAAACATGCACAGGGAATTGCCCTCCAGACAATACCATAAACAGGGTCCCTTGTCCCAAGAACTAAAATTACCATGTCCTTATTTACTGCCATAAGGATATGTTATCTCAAGACTTCAGGTTTTACTGACCTGGGTCACCAGCTGACCATAGGTTAAAAGGAAACATCTGGAACTAAGATTGATGTGTCTTCACTTTTGGTGCCTGGTTCTCAAGACGATCCCCACCCCTAGCCCCACTATATAAACCAGACTTTTGCAATACTCGAGGTCTTCCGCTTCTTGTGGAGGCCCAAGCTATAGCTTGAATAAAGAACCTCTTGTGTATTGCATTACCGTGTGTGTCTCCTCCTTGGAATCTGAACCAGAACATCACTGAACAATTTGAACCTAGGACCTCCTGTCTCTAGGCCTGGCTCTCAATCCACTGAACCACCCAGCTGCTCCTAGCTTGGGTAGATTTAATTAGTCATCTCTGTACAAATGACAACTTTTGAAGAGAGACTTCATGGTTAAATTCAGATTCAAATAAATGGTCTGTGGTGTCCCTTCTAATAATAAGATTCTATTTCTATGAAAATGCTTACGAAATGAATTCACACTTAAAATCAAAAGGGGAGTGGGGCAGCTAGGTGGCTCAATGTACTAAGAGCCAGGTTGGAGGCAGGAAGTAGTGGGTTCCTATGTGATCCTGGACAAGTCAGTTAACTTCCATTGCCTTACTGCTCTTCTGCCTTGGAACCAATAACACAGTATTGATTCTAAGAGAGGAGGTAAGGGTTTAAAAAAAATCAAAAGGCAGACTCCTTTGAAAATTCCTAGAAATATCATTTATCTTTTTTTTTAATCTTTACTTCTATTTTAGCAACAACTCTAAGCTAGAAGGGAAGGATTAAGCAAACAGTTAAATGACCTGCCAAGATCACATAGCTAAGAATTGCCTAAAGCCAAATTTGAACCCAAGTCTTCCCTAATCCAGGAAATTTCATTGGTCTTTAACCTTCACATTTTTTTCTCACTTAGTATCTATAGACTTGAAGTCACACCTATATGTGCATTCTCACCCACATAATCAAGTCTCTAAAGATAATAGGTCATGAAACACATTCATCCCAAATATACTTTTAAAAATCACCTCTAAATGCATATTGCAGCTTTGCTTATTTTTATCAACTAATATTTACTGAGTGTTCATGATCAGAGATAAGAGTGGACTTTTGGGAGAACTGAATTATTTAATTGCTTCCATTCTCTAGTGAATGACATAAAATTAAAACTTTTGGGAGACCTTGGTTTGTGGCTTGTGAAGGCAAGTGTATGAGAGGGGAATGTTCAGCACTTTATGATACATAAAAATCTTTGTTGTCTTTATGATTTAAAAAGAAGAGAAGAGAAAAAGGAGGGCAGAGAAGATACATGGCTGGTTAAAAGCATGTAAGAGGGGGCAGCTGGGAGGCTCATTGGATTGAGTCACAACCAGAGATTGGAGGTCCTAGGTTCAAATTTGACTTTAGATACTTCCTAGCTGTGTGACTCTGGACAAGTCACTTAACCCCCATTGCCTAGCCCTTACCACTCTTCTGCCTTAGAACTAATATGCAGTATTGAACTAATATAGAACTAATACACAGAAGGTAAGGGTGTTTTTTTTTTAAGCAACTAAGACAGTTCTAAGACTTAGATCAACACTTAGTTCCAACTCCACCAAAAACTAACTGTATGATTGAACAAGTCCCTTCACTTCTCTAAGTTTTAGGTCCTTTAAATGTAAAATGCAAGGGTTGGACTAAATGATTTCTAAGTTCATTTCCATCTCTACTTTCTATGATTGATTCCAGAGATAAGAAGGAAAGAGAAAAGTTGTAGAGAAAAAACTATAAAGGGGAGAAAAGGAGGAAGATACAAAAAATCAGAAGATTGGGAAAGGTTATAGAAGGCATTTAAAGACCTTTTCAGCTTCATTCTCTATATAAATCAAGCAAAATCAAGCTCTAAAAAGTAGACTAGGGATTGTAGGCTCCTAAAACCAGAGTAACAACTCTTATTTTTCTTGCTCCAGCTTCTTTTCTCTAAAGTGCTTTTATTTTAGGGCTTAAGTCAAAACAAAACAAAGTAAAATAAAATAGCTTAGGAAATAACTTACTTCTTTTCCTTTAAAGACAGTAAAAGTATTCAGATCTCCCAGAAGTTGAACTTCCTTTGGTGAAAGAAGAAAATGCCCAAGACTACTGCAAAACCAATTCTGTTTCCAAAGGGTTTTCACAGGAGAAATTGTGATAAAATTTGGGGAGGAAGTATTCTCCACTTCCATCTCCCCCTTAGCATAGGAACAGAGTATCATTAGAAAGAGATATCTTCCAGCATTAAAAACCAAGAAGAAAAGGGAAGAATTACTGGCTACCAACAAAAATATCCAGATTGCCCAGTTCCCCAAAGCATTGGGAAATTTGTTAGCTCTGGGGAAGAGACTTCAGTTCATTGTACTAAGGCCTTAGGGAGTCCCATACCCTCAAATGCAATTAATCTTAAAGGATCTGTAGTCCAGAGAAGAGATGCAGGCATAAAAGTCCCCATGGTAGTACCACTCAAAACTCAGATTAAGTTACTTTTCCTCAAGCAGACCATAACAATTCCGTTTTTAACCTGTTATTTTTTCTCTTCAGACATAATAAATTGAATCAGAGGAGTTCTGGGTTCTGTTCTGTTGTGACTGCCTGGCTCCAAGTTTTAGAAAAATCCATCTAACCTTAGAGTCATTTTGGACTTCACTATTGTGGAAACTATGAAATCTAATCTTGGATGGACTGAAACTGACCTTTACCCTATTTATTAAAGAAAGAACTTATTAAATAAATTGATTGTAAGTAAGCTATAAGGGGTAACAATTAATTAACCTAAAATTCAATTTTTAAGTCCTTCAATATAATAGTTATACACAAGTATATATTCTACCTGGAGCTAGTCTATAAGGGAATGTTGATATAATAGGATTTGGGTGAGGAATAAACAAGAGGGAAATATATAAAAAAATCCAGATTTATTGGTTGAGAAGGGGAGGAAGGAAAGGGGATTAGGAGAAATATTATAAGTTATCTTAAACTCTAATTTCTATAAATCTATCTAAACCTATCTTATTCTAAGCTAAACAATAAGTTTCCCCAATAACCAAATCTCACAAGTGGAGTCCAATCAAATGGGCCAGGATCTTCATGTGATAACTGTCCAAACAGGTCCAGTGGTGAAGTATGTCCTCAATCTTCTGTTCAAGCTGCCAGCAGCCAGTTCAAAAGATTCCTCTCTTCAGTTGGTATCAGGAAAAGTCAGAAACCTATTTTTCAAACCTCCAACAAAGGTCCTTCGGGAGAGAAGTGATCAGACAGTTGGGACTTTAGAACCTTTCCCCAGATCTTGACACTTGGGCTCCCATATGACTCTCATTCACATGCTCCTGTCAATCACTCTGACATATGCATTACATAGTTTGTTGCAAAACGTCCTTTCCCTATCACAATGTATATATGCATCCATGTATAAATATACATTTGTATGATATACACACATAGAACTGAAACTGAAAACTAACAATGAACTTGACCCAGAATTGAATAGGAGGAAAAGAAATGGAATAGATTTGGGAAATTGTCCAGTTCTTTTAACCACTTCAAATTTTTTCTTAAAGATTCACCTTTTACCACCATTCTACTATCTAGAGAGGCTACATGGCATAGTAAAGAGAAAACTGTTCTTCAAATCAAGAAGACATCTGAAATGGTACCCCTCATAGATCCTAGCTATGTGATCTTGAACAGTGCCTTGATCAATTACGAGATTAAGAGATGCAAAATAATTGTCCATTTGCATTGGCAAAAAGAGTCCCTTCACTGGAACCTAATGCTAATAAAGTAAAAAATCCAAACCAAAAGGAAAAAAAAAGAAATCTATTAATGCAAACCCAAGAGGATCTCTATTTCATTATTTCAATACTCTGTTTCAAGTCAACATATATTTAAAATCATAACATTGTATTCTTTTAAAGAAATCTGTAAATTTGATTTTTTTTACCTTTAATTTTTTTTAATTTCATTAAATATTTACCAATTGTAGGAATCCAGAAGAAAACATGATTTATCACTTGTTTGCCTGGGTATGTGATTTAGGGTTATGGTTTTAAAAGATTGCTCTTTTATAAAAATGAATAATATGAAATAGGTGTGAGTGATAATATATATATATAAATATATATTACATATATATGCATACCCCAGTGGAATTGCTTGTCAACTCTGGGGGAGAGATGAGGGGAGAGAGAAAATATGAATAAAAAAGTAAATAAATAAATATTTCCCAATTACATGTAAAAATATTATAACCATCATTTTTTAAATCTTGAATTTCAAATTGTTCCCCTTCCTCCTCTCGCTCATCCTTGAGAAGTCTAGCATGATATTGATTATACATGTGAAGTCACATAAAACGTATTTCCATATTAGTCACATTCCATGAGAAAACACTGACAAAAAAAAAGAAATATAAAGAAGGCAAAAAGGTATTCTTCAATCTAAATTCAGTTTATCAATTCTTTTTTCTAGAAGTGGATAGCATTTTTCATCAGCAGCCCTTTGGAACTGTTTTAGATCATTATCTCAATCAAAGTAGCCAAGTCTTTAATTGTTGATTATCTTTGCTATATTACTATTATTGCGTATGATGTTCCCATGGTTCCGCTTACTTCACTTTGCATGAGTTCATATAAGTCTCCCCAGGATTTGTTTTGATACCATCCTGCTCATCATTTCTTATAACACAAAAGTTTTCTACCACAATCATATACCACAACTTGTTCAACCATTCTCAAATGGATGGGCATCTCCTCAATTTCTAATTCTTTGTTGCCACAGAAAGCGCTACTATAATATTTTTTAATAAATAAGTCCTTTACCCTTTTCTTTTGTCTCTTTGGCATATAGGCCTAGTAGAGGTATTGCTATATCAAAGGGTTTGTATGTTTTATAACCCCTTGGGCATAGTTCCAAATTGCTCTCTGGATTGGTTGGACTAGTTTAAAGCTTCACCAACAGTGCATTAATGTTCCAGTTCTCCCACATTCCCTCCAATATTCATCATTTTTCTTTTCTGTTGCATTAGTCAATTTAATAGCTGTGAAATGGTGGCTCTGTTTTTTTAAAAATATGTAACCCAGAAAATCCAGCAGCAAGAGAAAAAAAACAAATTATATTTAAAATAGCTGTAGGTCATATAAAATATGACCAAAACAAACCCAGAGATTATATAAATACAATTACAAATCACTTTTCACACAAATAGAGATCTAAACAAATGGAGAAATATTAATTATTCATGAGTAGACCTAAAGTGACAATTCTAATTAACTTAGTTATTCAATGGCATACCAATCAACTACCAAAGAATTAATTTATAGAGCTAGAAAAAAAATAACAAAATTAATCTGGAAAAGAACAAGAATATCCAGAGAATCAATGGGAAAAATTTAAAGGAAGAATTTCAAATTACATTTTGCAGTAATCATCAAAATAATCAGGCACTGGCTAAAATACACAATAGTAAAAGAGCATAGTAATCTACCACTTGATAAAATCAAAGATCCAAGATTCTGGGGTAAGAAAAACACTTGACAAAAATTGTTGAGAAAACTAGAAATCAGTTTGGCAAAAACTAGGAATAATCCAACATCTCAAAATAAATAAATAAATATATAAAGTAAGGTATTATAACCAAGTTAGGGGGGCCAGTTGGGTGGCTTAAGAGCCAGGTCTAGAGATGGGAGGTCCTAGGTTCAAATCTGGCCTTATAGGGGGCAGCTGGGTAGCTAGGGGGCAGCTGGGTAGCTCAGTGGATTGAGAGCCAGGCCTAGAGACAGGAGGTCCTAGGTTCAAATCTGACCTCAGACACTTCCCAGCTGTGTGAACCTGGGCAAGTCACTTGACCCCCATTGCCTAGCCCTTACCACTCTTCTGCCTTGGAGCCAATACACAGTATTGACTCCAAGATGGAAGGTAAGGGTTTAAAAAAAATAAATCTGGCCTTATATACTTCCTAGCTATGTGACTCTGGCCAAGTCACTTAACCCCCATTATCTAGCCCTTACCACTAAGGTAGGGAGGCATAGAAAAATGTACCTTTCAGAGCAAGCTAGGTAGCTCAGTAGCTAGAGAGCCAAACCTAGAGAAAGGAGGTCCTGAGTTCAAATGTGACCTCAGATACTTCCATCCCCATATCCTCACCTTCCTCTATTACCACTCCCTACAAACAGTTATATAAGTGGCTCCCACAATTCTGTATGGATTGAGTATGCTAAGGAGGTCCTACAGCATGACAAGGATGTTGGGACCAAAGCATTGGCTGTTGAGGATGAACACATGCAAGATGAGAACATCAAAACCTTTATCAAGATGGAGATCCAGCTCCAAATGAGTTAAAAAGATTTGGGTGCATACCAGAGTGGAGATTCTATCTGACTTTTGTTTCTCAGGGAGTTGCAACTACCTCTAGTGATTTTTGTGGTTACCTTTTCAGAGGGACTTCAGATTATAAATGAATATTATTAATAGGATGGATATTTATTGATTTTGCCTGAAAATAAATACCCTCTTCCCTGATATTTCACCTAAAAGTACATGGCTTTTGATAAACTGTTTGTTTCTTTTTGAGGAGTCATTCTTCAACATCTAAAACTACCTTGGCAACTTTTTAACCTTCCCGTAACTTCATTCTCAAATAATAAATTATCAAGTATATGGAATTGCATAAAAGTTTATAGGTATTAGGGGGGGCAGCTAGGTGACTCAGTGGATTGAGCCTAGAGATGAAAGGTCCTAGGTTCAAATCTGGTCTCAGACACTTCCTATCTGTGTGACCCCAGGTAAGTCACTTAACTCCCATTACCTAGCCCTACCACTCTTCAGTCTTAGAAGGTAAGAGTTTTATATATATATATATATAAATACACACACACACACACACACACACATATACTACATATAGGTATTAGACATAAAAGGAGATTTCATAAGTAAATTAGAAAAGGGAATATATTTCTTATCTGATTTATGAATAGAAGAGGAATTTGTGAGTCAACAAAAGATGGAGAATATTGTGAAATGTAAAATGGGCATATTTTGGATACTTTAAATTGAAGTTTTTGTACAAATAAAACAAATGTTGTTTTGCCAAGATTAGAGGGAAATCAGAAAATTGGGGGAAATATTTTATATACAACCTCTCAGATAGAGGTCTCATATCTAAAATATATGAGAACTTTATCAAATTTATAAGAATAAGACCCATCACCCAATTGATAAATGGGCTAAAGTTTTGACCAGACAATTTTTGGATGATAAAATCAAAGTCATATATAGGTATATGAAAAAATGCAAACTAAAACAATTCTGAAATTTCATCTCACATGAATCCCATCAAAATGGCTAAAAAAACAAATGGCAAAATGACAAATGTTGGAGGGCATGTGGGAAAATGGGAATATCCATACACTTGATTGAGCTGTGAATTGATCCAATCATCATGGAGAGCAATTTGAAATTACAACCAGAGAGTTGTAAAACTGTGTATATGCTTAGACTTTGCTGGGTATGTTACTCAAGGAGATCAGGGGGAAAAAAGAAGAACTTATATGTTCCAAAAATATTTATAGCAGCTCTCTGTGGTGGCAAAGAACCTGTGGTGGCATGTTTAAACATGAGGGGATGCCCATCAGTTGGGGAATGGCCAAATACATTGTGGTATATGATTGTGACGGACTACTACTGCTCCATAAGAAATTATATTTTTAAAGGGAGCTACATGGGATAGAAAACAGTGAAATGAGTAGAGTCAAGAGAACCTCATAAAGAATTAATACTGGATATTACAGTCAGAGTAGAAATATGAAAGACTGTTTCCTGGACGATGCCTTCTATGATACAGGGAAAGTAAGGAGGGACTGAAACACTTATGGAAAAATTCTATCATTTTAAAAAACTGTATATGTACAATCGTGCCCTCCTAGGGCAGCTCTCCAACCTCTGACCCTCACCTGACACCCAGTTCTCACTTGTAGCTCCCAGTAGCTGCTAGCATGCGGCAGCGGACACACCCCGGGCAACGGCTTCCACAGGCCGGCTAAACATTGTGAGGGTAGCCATAGGGTCGTCAACCCCTGGTGAACTAAGGCTTTGCTCACCCAGCATGTGAAGACTGCTTCGGCCAAACAGACGGAAGAAACCAATAAAAAGGTTCAACGGGCGACGCAGCAAAGCTCTGTAGAGTGCTTAGGGTGTGTTGATACCTCAGAGTTGTTTTGATTTGCATCTCTCTGATTATAAGGGATTTAGAATACTTTTTCATGTGCTTATTAATAGTTTTGATTTCTTTATCTGAAAATTACATATTCATGTCCCTTGCCCATTTATCAATTAGGGAATGGCTTGATTTTTTTGTATAATCGATTTAGCTCCTCATAAATTTGAGAAATTAGACTTTTGTCAGAGGTTTTTGTTATGAAGATTTTTCCCCGATTTGTTGCTTCCCTTCTAATTTTGGTTACATTTGTTTTGTTTGTAAAAAAAAAAAACTTTTTAATTTAATGTAATCAAAATTATTTATTTTACTTTTGTGATTTTTTCTAACTCTTGCTTGGTCTTAAAATCTTTCCTTTCCCAAAAATCTGACATGTATAATACTCTGTGTTCACCTAATTTACTTATACTTTCCTTCTTTATATTCAAGTCATTCACCCATTCTGAATTTATCTTGATGTACAGTGTGAGATATTGATCCAAACCTAATCTCTCCATACTGTGTTCCAATTTTCCCATCAGTTTTTATCAAATAGTGGATTTTGGTCCTCAAAGCTGGGATCTTTGGTCTTATCATAGACAGGCTGGCTGAGGTCAGTTACCCCAACTCTATCGCACTGATCTTTCTTTCTGTCTCTTAGCCAGTACCAAATTGTTTTGATGACCACTGCTTTATAGTATAGTTTGAGATCTGGGACTGCAAGGTCACCTTCCTTCGCATTTTTTTCATGATTTCCCTAAATATCCTTGATTGTTTGTTCTTCCAAATGAACTTTATTTTGGTTTTTTCTATTTCAGTAAAAAAGTTTTTTGGTAGTTCAATGGGTATGGCACTAAATAAGTAAATTAATTTTGGTAGGATTGTCATTTTTATTATGTTAGCTTGTCCTACCCATGAGCAATAGATGTTTTTCAAATTATTTAGATCTACTTTTAATTGTGTGGAGAGTGTTTTGCAGTTGTATTCATATAGTTCCTGTGTTTGTCTCAGCATATGGATTCCTAAGTATTTTTTTTACAGTATTTACATTTACATTTACATTTTTTTACAGTATTTACATTGTCTAGGGAGATTTTAACTGGAATTTCTCTTTCTAATTCTTGCTGCTGAGATGTGTTAGAAATATATAGAAATACTGATAACTTATTTTGTATCCACCAACTTTGCTAAAATTGTTGATTATTTCTTTTTTTAAATAATATTTTATTTGATCATTTCCAAGCATTATTCATTAAAGACAAAGATCATTTTCTTTTCCTCCCCCTGACCACCCATAGCCGACATGTGATTCCACTGGGTATCACATGTGTTCTTGATTCGAACCCATTGCCACGTTGTTAGTATTTGCATCAGAGACTTCTTTTAGAGTCTCTCCTCTGTCATGTCCCCTCAACCGCTGTAGTCAGCCAGTTGCTTTTCCTCGGTGTTTCTACTCCCACAGTTTGTCCTCTGCTTATGGATAGTGTTTTTCTCCTAGATCCCTGCAGATTATTCAGGGACATTACACCGCCACTAATGGAGAAGTCCATTACGTTCGATTATACCACAGTGTATCAGTCCCTGTGTACAATTTCTCCTGGTTCTGCTTCTTTCGCTCTGCATCACTTCCTGGAGGTCATTCCAGTCTCCATGGAACTCCTCCACTTTATTATTCCTTTTAGCACAATAGTATTCCATCACCAACATATACCACAATTTGTTCAGCCATTCCCCAATTGATGGGCATCCCCTCATTTTCCAGTTTTTGGCCACCACAAAGAGCACAGCTATGAATATTCTTGTACAAGTCTTTTTCCTTATTATCTCTTTGGGGTACAAACCCAGCAGTGCTATGGCGGGATCAAAGGGCAGACAGTCTTTTATCGCCCTTTGGGCATAGTTCCAAATTGCCCTCCAGAATTGTTGGATCAGTTCACAACTCCACCAGTAATGAATTAATGTCCCTACTTTGCCACATCCCCTCCAGCATTCACTGCTTTCCTTTGCTGTCATGTTAGCCAAACTGCTGGGTGTGAGGTGATACCTCAGAGTTGTTTTGATTTGCATCTCTCTGATTATAAGAGACTTAGAACACTTCTTCATGTGTGTATTAATAGTTTTGATTTCTTTATCTGAGAACTGCCTATTCATGTCCCTTGCCCATTTATCAATTGGAGAATGGCTTGATTTTTTGTACAATTGATTTAGCTCTTTATAAATTTGAGTAATTAAACCTTTGTCAGAAGTTTCTATGAAGATTTTTTCCCAATTTGTTGTTTTCCTTCTGATTTTAGTTACATTGGTTTTGTTTGTACAAAAAACTTTTTAATTTGATGTAGTCAAAATTATTTATTTTACATTTTGTGATTCTTTCTGTCTTGCTTGGTTTTAAAATCTTTCCCCTCCCAAAGGTCTGACATGTATACTATTCTGTGTTTACCCAATTTACTTATGCTTTCCTTCTTTATGTTTAAGTCATTCACCCATTTTGAATTTATCTTGGTGTAGGGTGTGAGGTATTGATCAATTCCTAATCTCTCCAACACTGTCCTCCAATTTTCCCAGCAGTTTTTATCGAATAGTGGATTTTTGTCCCAAAAGCTGGGATCTTTGGGATTATCATATACTGTCTTGCTGAGGTCGCTTGCCCCCAGTCTATTCCACTGATCCTCCTTTCTGTCTCTTAGCCAGTACCAAATTGTTTTGATGACTGCTGCTTTGTAATATAGTTTGAGGTCTGGGACTACAAGGCCCCCATCATTTGTGGTTTTTTTTTTCATTATTTCCCTGGATATCCTTGATCCTTTGTTATTCCAAATGAACTTTGTTATGGTTTTTTCTAAATCAGTAAAGAAATTTTTTGGGAGTTCAATGGGTATGGCACTAAATAGAAAAATAAGTTTGGGTTGGATTTTCTTTTTTATTATATTGGCTCATCCTATCCATGAGCAGTTGATGTTTTTCCAATTGCTCAAGTATAGTTTTAGTTGTGTGGAGAATGTTTTGTAGTTGTGTTCATATAGTTTCTGTGTTTGTCTTGGGAGATAGGTTCCTAAGTATTTTATTTTGTCTAAGGGAATTTTGAATGGGATTTCTCTTTTGGCTGCTGAGCTGTGTTGGAGATTTATAGAAATGCTGATGACTTATGCGGGTTTATTTTGTATCCTGCAACTTTGCTAAAGTTGTTGATTATTTCAATTAGCTTTTTGGTTGAATCTCTAGGATTCTTTAAGTAGACCATCATATCATCTGCAAAGAGCTATAACTTGATCTCCTCCTTGCCTAGTTTGATGCCTTCAATTTCTTTTTCTTCTCTAATTGCTACTGCTAGTGTTTCTAGTACATTGTCAAATAGTAGAGGTGATAATGGGCATCCTTGTTTCACTCCTGCTCTTATTGGGAATGCATCTAGTTTATCCCCATTGCAGATGATATTAGCTGATGGTTTTAGATATATAGTGTTTATTATTTTTAGGAACGACCCTTCTATTCTTATGCTTTCTAGTGTTTTTAATAGGAATGGATGTTGTATTTTATCAAAGGCTTTTTCTGCATTTATTGAGATAATCATGTGGTTCCTGTTGGTTTGCTTGTTGATGTGGTCAATTATGTGGATGGTTTTTCTAATATTGAACCAGACCTGCATCCTGGTATAAATCCTACTTGATCATGGTGGATGACCCTTGTGATCACTTGCTGGAGTCTTTTTGCTAGTATCCTATTTAAGATTTTTGCATCTATATTCATTAGGGAGATTGGTCTATAGTTTTCTTTCTCTGTTTTTGACCTGCCTGGCTTTGGAATCAGTACCATGTTTGTGTCATAAAAGGAGTTTGGTAGAGCTCCCTCTTTGCTTATTATGTCAAATAGTTTGCATAGTATTGGGATTAACTGTTCTCTGAATGTTTGATAGAATTCACTTGTGAATCCGTCGGGCCCTGGGGATTTTTTCTTAGGGAGTTCTTTGATGTCCTGTTGGATTTCATTTTCTCATATGGGATTATTTAAGAATTCTATTTCTTCTTCTGTTAGTCTAGGCAGTTTGTATTTTTGTATATATTCATCCATATCACCTAAATTGGTGTAGTTATTGCCATATAATTGGGCAAAGTAGTTTTTAATGATTGCCTTAATTTCCTCTTCATCAGAGGTTATGTCCCCCTTTTCATCTTTGATGCTGTTAATTTGCTTTTCTTCTTTCCTTTTTTTAAATAGATTGACCAGTACTTTGTCTATTTTGTTTGTTTTTTCAAAGTACCAGCTTCTTGTCTTATTTATTAAATCAATAGTTCTATCACTTTCAATTTTATTAATTTCTCCCTTAATTTTTAGGATTTCTAGTTTGGTTTTCTGCTGGGGTTTTTTAATTTGATCGCTTTTGAGTTTTTTTATTTGCATTTCCAATTGATTGATCTCTGCTCTCCCTAGTTTGTTAATATATGCACTCAGGAATATGAATTTACCTCTGATTACTGCTTTGGCTGCATCCCAAAAAGTTTGAGAGGATTTCTCGCCATTGTCATTTTCCTCGATGAAATTATTGTTTCTATGATTTCTTCTCTAACTAAACGATTTTGGAGTATCATATTGTTTAATTTCCAATTAGTTTTTTATTTGGTTTTTCACGTACCATTACTGATCGTTATTTTTATTGCCTTGTGATCTGAAAAGACTTCATTTATTATTTCTGTTTTTCTGCATTTGTATGCCATGTTTCTGTAACCTAGTGTATGGTCAATCTTTGTGAACATGCCATGTCGTGCTGAGAAGAAGGTATATTCCTTTTTGTCCCTATTTATTTTTCTCCATATGTCTATTAATTCTAATTTTTCTAAGATTTCATTCACCTCTTTTACCTCTTTCTTATTTATTTTTTTATTTGATTTATCTAAATTTGATAATGGTTGTTTCAAGTCTCCCACTAATATGGTTTTACTGTCTATTTCCTCCTTCAATTCTCCTAGTTTCTCCATTAGAAATTTGGGTGCTATATTATTTGGTGCATATATGTTGATTAGTGATATTTCCTCATTATCTAAAGTCTCCTTTAACAGAATGTAATTACCTTCCCTATCCCTTTTAATCAGGTCTATTTTTTCTTTGGCCTTATCAGATATCATGATTGCAACACCTGCCTTCTTTCTGTCAGTTGAGGCCCAGAAGGTCTTACTCCATCCTTTAATTCTGACCCTTTGGGTGTCTACCCACTTCATGTGTGTTTCTTGAAGACAACATATGGTAGGGTTTTGGATTCTAATCCATTCTGCTATTCGTCTATGTTTTATGGGTGAGTTCATCCCATTCACGTTCAAAGTTATGATTGTCACTTGTGGACTCTCTGGCATTTTGATATCCTTCCCTAATTCTAACCTTTCTTCTTCAGCTCTAACTTTTTAATCCAGTGATTAAATCAGTCCCCCTTGTCCCCTCCATTGATATATTTCCCTTTCTAGCCCCTCCATTTTTGTTTTCTCCCCCACTCCCCTCTTCTTCCCTCCCTTTTTTATGTTCCCTCCCCCCTACCCCACATGGTTTTCCCTTCTCCCTACCCTTGTTAGATAAGATAGAATTCAAGATCCCAATGCATCTGGATGTTTTTCCCTCTCAGAGTTGATTTCCCTGAGAGTAAGGTTTAAATAAAAACTCTCTTCCTCTCCTTCTTATAGGAGTTTTCTTCCCGTGTGAATCTTTGTGTGAGAAAGATTATTCTATTTGGTCTTTCTTTTCCCCCTATTTACACATTACATTTTCCCCACATGTTAATATACATAGATTGATATAAATGTAGTCCTTATAGAAGAGAGTTTGAGTAAAAGAAACAGATAACATTTTTCTCCTTTTCCCTTTCCTTCATATTTACCTTTTCAGGTATTCCATGCTCTTTCTTTTTTGATATCAAACTTTCCACAGAGCTCTGGTCTTTTCTTTGCAAAAACTTGGAAATCTTCTATTTTGTTGAATGCCCATACTTTCCCTTGGAAGTATATAGTCAGTTTTGATGGGTAGGTGATTCTTGGTTGAAGGCCGAGCTCTCTTGCCTTTCTGAAAATCATCTTCCATGCCTTACGGTCATTCAGAGTAGAACTTGCAAGGTCTTGTGTGACCCTGATTGGCATTCCTTTATATCTAAATTGTCTTTTGCTGGCTTCTTGTAAGATTTTTTTTCTTTTTCTTGAAAGCTTTGGAATTTGGCAATTACATTCCTGGGAGTTGTCTTTTGGGGATTTAGTGTAGAGGGTGCTCTGTGAGCTCTTTCAGTGGCTGTATTGCCCCCTTGTTCTAGAATCTCTGGGCAATTTTCTTTATCTCTTGTATTACAATGTCAAGTTTGCTGTTTATTTCTGGCTTTTCTGGTAGTCCAATTATTCTTAAATTGTCTCTTCTCCCTCTATTTTCCAAGTCTATGACCTTGTCAGCGAGATATTTTCTGTTCTCTTCTAATTTATTGGTCTTTTGGCTTTGTTTTTTTAATTCTGGCTCTTTTATGTGCCTGTTTTCTTCCAGTTGGCTGACTCTGACCTTTAAAGCCTGGTTTTCCTTTTCAGTTTGGTCAAACTGGTTTTGTAGATGCGTGAATTTCTTTTGCATTATTTCCTACTTTTCCTGCCAGAAGGCTTCCATCTTTTTGATCATTTCCGATTCAAATTCTTCATCGGTTTGTGGAGAGTTTCTGTTTCCTTTGGAAGGTTTCGGAGCATTTGCTTGTGTTTCCTCTTCTATCTCCTCTGTATTTTGTATTTTTGCTCCATAAAATGTGTCCAAAGTCGCCCCCTTCTTCTTGTTTTTCTTGGAGTGTTGAGGCTTTTCTGTGCTGTTTGCCATCTCTATCTGAGTGAGGAGGTCTAGCTCTTCTTATCTCTGTCTGGTGTTCAGAGGTTTTAGCCCCAGGCAAATTGTCCGTTCGTGGGTGTTACTGCTCTCAGTTCCCTCCTGATGCTTCTTCTTTGCCTTACTCCCACCCTCTGAGCCTGGCTTTGCACTGTCCCCGAGGTATCTCAGAGCCTTTGTGGGCCAGAGAGGCCTGCACTCTGAGGGGGGGGAGCGGCCAAGGATTCCCCGAGCTCAGAGGGCTCCTGATAGGATTAACTTCAGTTGGGTTGGATTGAGTGTGTCTTAAAGAAGGGACCTTCCCTGAGACTCAGACGGAAGGATCCAGCCAGGGGGCTACAAGCTCCCCTCTGTCTCTCTGTTTCCCTGCTGTCTGGGTGCCCCTGCAATTGGCTCAGGTTGTTTTCAGGATGTGGCCTTCTGAATAGCCGGCCCTGAGAGTTACTGTTGTTATTGAAGAGCCTACACTCCGAGGAGGGAGGGGCCATGGCTTCCAGGAGCTCAGAGGGCTCCTGATAGGATTAACTTCCCCTGGGTTGGATTGAGTGTGTCTTAAAGCAGGGACCTTCCCTGAGACTCGGACGGAAGGATTCAGCAATGAGGCTACAGGCTCCCCTCTGTCTTTCTCTGTTTCCCTACTGTCTGGATGCCCCCGCGACTGGCTCAGGTTTTTTTCAGGGTGTAGCCTTCAGAATAGCCAGCCCTGGAGTCCTTTTGCTGGCTCTTAGGTTCCTACTGCTGCCTTGGACTCAGAGCTCTGTGTTGGAGGGGGGATGGGTCCTGGGACCTTCCTTCTGCCTATCCCTTAGATCCAAGTGATCTCAGGTTCTGGCTTTTGGGGGGCCATACCTTTTGATCCAGGTCCAGGAGGAGGGTTCCTGGGATCTATCCTGTTGTTTGTTTTGAATTTCGGTGTCCTAGGAGCATACAGTTTGAGATCAGTAAGGAAGGGGTTTCCGGAGATCTGAACTTTAGCTCTCTCTAAGTCGCCATCTTGACCGGAAGTCCTCGATTATTTCTAATAGCTTTTTAGTTGATTATCTAGGATTCTTTAAGTAGACCATCATATCATCTGCAAAGAGTGATAGCTTGGTCTCTTCAATGCCTATTTTAATACCTTCACTTTCTTTTTTGTCTCTCATTGCTACTGCTAGTGTTTCTAGTACAATGTTAAAAGAATAGAGGTGATAATGGGCATCCTTATTTCACTCCTAATCTTATTGGGAAGGATTCTAATTTATCCCCATTGCAGATGATGCTTGCTGATGGTTTTTGATATATACTATTTATTACTTTTAGGAAAGGCCCTTCTAATCCTAAATTTTCTAGTGTTTTCAATAGGAATGAGTGTTGTATTTTGTCAAAGGCTTTTTCTGCATCTATTGAAATAATCATGTGATTTTTGTTGGTATGCTTGTTAATATGGCCAATTATGTGGATGGTTTTCCTAATATTGAACCATCGTTGCATTCCTGGTATAAATCCTACCTGGTTACAATGAATAACCCTCGAGATCACTTAGTGTAGTCTTTTTGCTAGTATTCTATTTAAGATTTTTGGATCTATGTTCATTAGGGAGATTGGTCTGTAGTTTTCTTTTTCTGTTTTTGACCTACCTGGCTTTGGAATCAGTACCTTATTTGTGTCATAAAAGGAATTTGGTAGAACTCCTTCTTTGCTTATTCTGTCAAATAGTTTGTATAATATTGGGATTCGTTGTTCTTTGAATGTTTGATAGAATTCATTTGTGGATCCATCTGGTCCTAGGGATATTTTCTTAGAGAGTTCTTTGATGGCTTGTTCAATTTCTTTTTTTTCTGATATGAGGTTGTTTAGGTATTCTAATTCTTCCTCTGTTAATCTAGTCAATTTATATTTTTGTAAGTAGTTATCCATATCACCTAGATAGTCATATTTATTACCATATAATAGGGCATAACAGCTTTTAATGATTGCCTTAATTTTCTCCTCATTAGAGATGAGGTGTCCCTTTTCATCTTGGATACTGTCAATTTGGTTTTCTTCTTTTCTATTTTTAATTAGATTGACCTGTACTTTGTCTATTTTATGTTTTTTCAAAGTACCAGCTTCTAGTCATTTTTATTTAATCAATAGTACTTTGACTTTCAATTTTATTAATTTCTCATTTGATTTTTAGGATCTCAAATTTAGTTTTCATTGGAGGATTTTTAATTTGTTCACTTTCTAGTTTTTTTTAATTTGCATGCCCAGTTCATTGACCTCTGCCCTCCCTAATTTGTTAATATATGAATTCAAGGATATAAATTTTCCCCTGAGTACTGCTTTGGTTGCATCCCATAGATTTTGAAATGATGTCTCATCATTTTCATTTTCTTCAATGAAATTATTAATTGTATCTATGATTTGTTCTTTAACTAACTGATTTTGGAGAATCATATTGTTTAATTTCCAATTAATTTTTTTTTTGCCTTTTCATGTACCCTTACTGATTATTATTTTCATTGTATTGTGATCTGAGAAGGTTACATTTATTATTTTTGCTCTTATGCACTTGTTTGCAATGTTTTTATGCCCTAATACATGGTCAATTTTTTTTAATGTACCATGTGCTGCTGAAAAGAAGGTGTATTCCTTTTTGTTCCTATTTATTTTTCTCCACATATTTACTAACTCTAATTTTTCTAAGATTTCATTCACTTCTCTTACCTCTTTCTTATTTGTTTTATGGTTTGATTTATCTAGTTCAGATAGAGGAGGGTTCAGGTCTCCCACTACTATAGTTTTTCTATCTATTTCATCCTTGAGCTCCACTAGTTTCTCCTTTAGAAATTTGTATGCTATGTCATTTGGTGCATACATGTTGAGGACTGATATTACCTCATTGTCTATACTGTCTTTTATCAAAATGTAATTACCTTCCCTATCTCTTTTGACTAGATCTATTTTTCCTTTGGCTTCATCAGATATCGCGATTGGGACTCCTGCCTTCTTTTTATCAGTTGATGCCCAATAGATTTGGCTCCATCCTCTAACTTTTACTATATGTGTGTCTGCCTTCCTCATTTGTGTTTCTTGTAGACAGCATATGGTAGGGTTTTTCTTTCTAATCCACTCTGCTATTTGCTTGTGTTTTATGGGTGAGTTTCTTCCATTCACATTCAGAGTTATGATTATCAGTTATGTATTTCCCAGCCTTTGATTTCTACTCCTAGATCTGCCCTTTCTTCTTTCTCTATCTCCTTCTACACCAGTGTTTTGTTTTTAATCAGTCCCCCTAATTCCCACCCTTATTTTACTCCCCTTTCTATCCTCTCTCTCCCTTCTTATTTCCTTCTTATTTACTTTACAGTCTTTTTAAACTACCCCCCACCCTCACCCTCTCTTGTATTGCTTCCCTCCCCACCAGTCTGTTTGTTACCCTTCTACTTCCCTATAGGGCACAAATCAATTCTCTGCCCCAATGTATTTGATTGTTCTTCCCTCTTTGAGTCAATTTCAATGCACATAAAAATTTAGTATTTCCTATCTCCAACCTCTTTACCCTTCCAGTGTATTGATATTCTCCCCACCACCCCCCACCATGTGCTTATTGTGAGATATAAATTTACCCCAATTTGTTTCTTTTCCCATTTCTCTTAGTATTGTTAGATTTAAAATAGTTTTGAGTGTTAAATAGTTGTAGATAAGAGAGTGGGAGCCATAAACTGTAATAATCAAAATGTTTGGGAGCAAGGGAAATATATATATAAATTATGACCACTGAAATATGTTTTCTACTGTGTCTTGGTTTTATATAAATATAAGATGGTCGCCAGGGAATATATTCCCAATTTATGAATATGCCCAAGCCAACTGGGTTTTATAGAGAAATTTAATTTATAATACACGGATTAATCAATAGAAAAAGAGAGAAAGTAAGAAAGGAATAAGAATGAATAAATCAGTCAGTTGGTTTTATCACTCACCCAAGATCTCTCTAGGTAAGGCTTCTCATGCCAACCTCAGGCTCCACCTTCAAGAGAGCCTCCTTTCAAGAAATGTTTCCAGAGAATTCTCCTCCTTCAGAGCCAGCCTTCTCTCCTGGTCCTCCAACAGAGAAACCTCCTCAGTCCTCCTTCAGAGCCACCTCGCTCAGAGCAAAACCTCCTCGAGCAAAACCTCCTCCGAGCAAAAAACTCTCCTCCCACTGTCCTCAGACCCCGCTATCTTTAAGGAAACCATCTAAGTCCCCTCCCCTCAGTTCTCACATCTACCAATCACTGTCGATGTCTCCCCTGTGCCAATGGTGGCTCTAGCTTAACCCAGGACCGCCCAGAGGTCTGTTTCCTTTGCACATGTCTGTTGTAGGTCATATTTTCTCAAATAATTAAATCTTTATCTATGCTGCAGCCCTTCCTAAATCCTGTTAGGCTGAATAGGGTGGAGATTGTAAGTTCCAAGCCCTGGTTCTGTCATTCCAAGTATCTCTATTGTATCAATTCTAAAATCAATCATGACTCAAAGAACTTCCTGTTCTATGCTTAAGCATAGGTCAAAGCCCTTTCCATTGTTTAGCAAAAGGTTTCTGTCCTAAAGTAGTCTTAAGTAGGGAGGAGAAGGACCCTCCCATGCCAAGGATTTTCACATTCCAATAGAGTTCTTACTATCAGTAGGAAATTTTTTTCAAGTATGAAATTTCCCAATGGTGAAATTTCCAACATTCATAAGTCTAAGAAATTTTAAGGTTTACAGTATTAACCTCTTTTTAAAAACTCTACTTGCGTGTATATATATATATATTTGTGTGTGTGTGTGTGTGTGTGTGTGTGTGTGTGTGTGTGTGTGTGTATATATTCATATATATTAAACATATTTATGTCTTGGCATTTCATCCTATACAGTTTGTCACTGTTCCCTCTAAGTATAATTCTTCTAGCTACCTCAGTGATAATAACAATTTTAAAGAGTTACCAAGGACCTCTCTTCTTGTAGAGATACATATCATTTTAACTTATTGGGTTCCTTAAAAAAAGGGGGCGGGGTTGTTTTGGTTTTTTCCCCTTTCTTAATTACCTTTTGATGATTCTGTTAAGTTCTGCATTTGAGCATCAAATTTTCTGTTCAGGTCTGGTCTTTTCTTTACAAATGTTTGGAATTCTTCTATTTTATTAAATGACATACTTTCCCCTATAAAAATATAGTCAGTTTTGCTGCGTAGTTGATTCTTGGTTGTACACCTAGTTCTCTTGGTTTCCAGAATACCATATTCAATGCCTTTCAGCCCTTCATTGTAGATGGAGCCAGATCCTGTGTTATCCTCACTGTAGTTCCATGGTATCTGTTTGACTTCTTATTATCAGCTTGTAATATTTTCTTCCCAATCCTGGGTGTTGTCATTTGGGGATTAAGTACAGGAGAAGATCTGTGGATTCTTTCAATCTCCACTTTTCCCTCTTGTTCTAGAATGTCGGGGCAGTTTTCTTAGATAATTTCCTGTAGGATGATGTCCAGGTTTTTTCTCTTGTCATGGTCTTCTGGTAGACCAATGATCCTTAAGTTGTCTCTCCTGGAACGAGTTTTTAAGTCTTATGTTTTGTGAATGAGGTGTTTGATATTTTCCTCAATTTTTTCATTCTTTTGGTTTTGTTTTATAGTGTCCTGCTGCCTTGTGAGGTCACTTAATTCCAGTTGTATTCTCGTTCTTAAAGACTGGATTTCATCCCTGGCTTTTAGGTCATCCTTCTCCTTCTGGTCTGATTTTCTTTAGAGGTCATCTTTCATCTTCTTTGTCTCATCACTCATCTCCTTTACCTCATTTTTCCAGCTTGTTGATTTTGGCTTTCAAGACACTATTTTCTCATTTTAGTTCTAGTGCCTCTGTTTAAAAGCCAAATCAAAAATTAATTGGAAATTAAATAATATGATACTCCAAAATCGGTTAGTTAGAGAAGAAATCATAGAAACAATTAATAATTTCATTGAGGAAAATGACAATGGTGAGACATCCTTTCAAACCTTATGGGATGCAGCCAAAGCAGTACTTAGAGGAAAATTCATATCCATGAGTGCATATATTAACAAATTAGGGAGGGCAGAGATCAATGAATTGGAAATGAAAATCAAAAAAACGTTAGAATGAACAAATTAAAACCCCCCAGAAGAAAACCAAACTAGAGATCCTAAAAATTAAGGGAGAAATTAATAAAATTGAAAGTGATAGAACTATTAAACTAATAAACAAGACTAGAAGCTGGTACTTTGAAAAAACAGACAAAATAGACAAAGTACTGGTCAATCTAATTAAAAAAAGGAAAGAAGAAAGGCAAATTAACAGCATCAAGGATGAAAAGGGGGATCTCACCTCCAATGAAGAGGAAATTAAGGCAATCATTAAAAACTACTTTGCCCAACTATATGGTAATAAATATACCAACCTAGGTGAATTAGATGAATATTTACAAAAATATAAATTGCCTAGATTAACAGAAGGAGAAATAGATTTCTTAAATAATCTCATATCAGAAAAAGAAATCCAACAGGCCATCAAAGAACTCCCTAAGAAAAAATCCCCAGGGCCCGACGGATTCACAAGTGAATTCTATCAAACATTCAGAAAACAGTTAATCCCAATACTATACAAACTATTTGACATAATAAGCAAAGAGGGAGTTCTACCAAATTCCTTTTATGACACAAACATGGTACTGATTCCAAAGCCAGGCAGGTCAAAAACAGAGAAAGAAAATTATAGACCAATCTCCCTAATGAATATAGATGCAAAAATCTTAAATAGGATACTAGCAAAAAGACTCCAGCAAGTGATCACAAGGGTCATCCACCATGATCAAGTAGGATTTATACCAGGGAGGCAGGGCTGATTCAATATTAGGAAAACCATCCACATAATTGACCACATCAACAAGCAAACCAACAAGAACCACATGATTATCTCAATAGATGCAGAAAAAGCCTTTGACAAAATACAACACCCATTCCTACTAAAAATACTAGAAAGCATAAGAATAGAAGGGTTGTTCCTAAAAATAATAAACACTATATATCTAAAACCATCAGCTAATATCATCTGCAATGGGGATAAACTAGATGCATTCCCAATAAGAGCAGGAGTGAAACAAGGATGCCCATTATCACCTCTATTATTTGACATTGTACTAGAAACACTAGCAGTAGCAATTAGAGAAGAAAAAGAAATTGAAGGCATTAAAATAGGCAAGGAGGAGACCACGTTATCAATCTTTTTGGATGACATGATGGTCTACTTAAAGAATCCTAGAGATTCAAACAAAAAGCTAATCGAAATAATCAACAACTTTAACAAAGTTGCAGGATACAAAATAAACCCACATAAGTCATCAGCATTTCTATATATTTCCAACACAGCTCAGCAGCAAGAACTAGAAAGAGAAATCCCATTCAAAATCACCTTAGACAAAATAAAATACTTAGGAATCTATCTCCCAAGACAAACACAGGAACTATATAAACACAACTAAAACTAGACCTGAACAATTGGAAAAACATTAAGTGCTCATGGGTAGGATGAGCCAATATAATAAAAATGACCATCCTACCCAAACTTATTTATCTATTTAGTGCCATACCCATTGAACTTCCGAAAATTTTTTTTACTGATTTAGAAAAAAATATATCAGAGTTCATTTGGAAGAACAAAGGATCAAGGATATCCAGGGAAATAATGAAAAAATAATACAAAGGAAGGGGGCCTTGCAGTCCCAGATCTCAGACTATATTATAAAGCAGTGGTCATCAAAACAATTTGGTACTGGCTAAGAGACAGAAAGGAGGATCAGTGGAATAGACTCAGGGTAAGTGACCTCAGCAGGACAGTATACGAGAAACCCAGAGAATCCAGTTTTTGGGACAAAAATCCACTATTTCATAAAAACTGCTGGGAAAATTGGAGGACAGTGTGGGAGAGATTAGGAATAGATCAGCACCTCACACCCTACACCAAGATAAATTCAAAATGGGTGAATGACTTGAACATAAAGAAGGAAATTATAAGAATATTAGGTGAACACAGAAGAGTATACATGTCAGACCTTTGGGAAGGGAAAGATTTTAAAACCAAGCAAGACTTAGAAAGAGGCACAAAATGCAAAATAAATAATCTGGAATACATCAAATTAAAAAGTTTTTGTACAAACAAAACCAATGTAACTAAAATCAGAAGAATAGCAACAAATTGGGAAGTAATCTTCATAAAAACCTCTGACAAAGTTTTAATTACTCAAATTTACAAAGAGCTAAATCAATTGTACAAAAAATCAAGCCATTCTCCAATTGATAAATGGGTAAGGGGCATGAACAGGCAGTTCTTAGCCAAAGAATTCAAAACTATTAATAAGCACATGAAAAAGTGCTCTACATCTCTTATAATCAGAGAGATGCAAATCAAAACAACTCTGAGGTATCACCTCACACCTAGCAGATTGGCTAACATGACAGCTATGGAATGTAATGAATGCTGGAGGGGATGCAGCAAAGTAGAGACACTAATTCATTGCTGGTGGAGTTGTGAATTGATCCAGCCATTCTGGAGGGCAATTTGGAACTCTGCTCAAAGGGTGATAAAAGACTGTCTGCCCTTTGATCCATAGCACTGCTGGGTTTGTACCCCAAAGAGATAAGGGAAAAGACTTGTACAAGCATATTCATAGCTGTGCTCTTTGTGGTGGCCAAAAATTGGAAAACGAAGGGATGTCCATCAATTGGGGAATGGCTGAACAAATTGTGGTATATGTTGGTTATGGAATACTATTGTGCTAAAAGGAATAATAAAGTGGAGGAATTCCATGGAATTTGGAACAACCTCCAGGAAGTGATGCAGAGCAAAAGGAGCAGAACCAGGAAATGATTATACACAGAGACTGATACACTATGGTACAATCGAAGGTAATATTGACCATTAGGGTCAATGCAATGTCCCTGAATAATCTGCAGGGATCTAAAAAACACTATCCACAAGCAGAGGATAAACTGTGGGAGTAAAAACACAGAGGAAAAGCAACTGCTTAACTACAGGGGTGAAGAGGATATGACTGAGGAGAGACTCTAAATGAACACTCTAATGCAAATACCAACAACGCAGAAATGGGTTCGAATTAAGAACACATGTGATACCCAGTGGAATCATGCTATGGGAGAGGTGGCGGGAGGGGGGGGGGAGGAAAAGAAAATTATCTTTGTTTCCAATGAATAATGTTTGGAAATGACCAAATAAAACAATGTTTAAAAAAAAAACAAAAATAAACAATAAACTCTTAGAAGTATCCAACACATTTAATGTAGAAGGCACACTTGTCATGTTGACATAGTATGAAGAAGGAAAGGGTGGATAATGTGTTATCTGATAGAATTAGGAATAAAAGAAATTCCAAGAGGCTAAAGCAATAGGTTGAATCAAATACTATAAGATAATGAGGATAAGCAAAAAGTCATGAACTTATATTTAATAGGATGCAAGTTCCTTAAGAAAAGGGAGTGCCTTAGATCATCATCATAGTGTATTTGATTATCATCACCTCACTTCATGGTTCAAGGTGTTATCATGTTCTCTTTATAATATTTCTGTTCTGGTAAAATTGTGGTAATATTATGGTATAAAAGCAAGATGAAATGTAAAATGCAAACAGTTCTGCAAACTACATTATACCTAGATATTTTAATTTCAACCTCCATGGGGAATATAATAGCAGTTTTGAGTATTTTTCAATAAGTTTTTATTGTCATCATGTTTTTTAAATCATTATAGACCTCTCAAGTATTCTCTCTTACTCTTGGAATCATCTCCTAAAACAATATTATTTTTTTAGAGAGAAAAACAAATCAGCACAACTGATTGAAAAAGTCTGAAATCATGTGCATTGTACAATTTGTGGATTTCCCACCTCCAAAAAGGAATAGGTTGGAAATGAAGGTAGCACCTCATTTGCATCCTGTTGAATTGTTTTAATTTTGCTATATTTACTTTTAATTTTCTGGTATGCAATTGTCCTTTCCATTTACATTATTTTATATGTTATTGTGTATATTTTTTTCTTGGCTCTAATTACTTTTCATCATTTCATATAGATGTTTCAAATGCTTGTCTCTATCCAAACATCATTTTTTTTACCACACAGAAGTATTCCATTACATTCCTCTACCACAATTTATTTAACTATTTCCCAACTTATGGGCATTGACTTTGTTTCCATTTCTTAGCTATCACAAAAAGCACTGTTATAAACATTTTGTAGTACTTAGGAACTTTTATCATATTGATGTCTTTGTTGGGATATAAATCCAATAACAAAGACTATGGTTTAAAATGCATGGATATATTATGCATTGTATTTGCATAATACCAAATTGCTTCCCAAAATGGATACACTATTTCGTAGCTCCATCAACAATATATTAATGGATCTATCAATCTATAATTTCTTCAACTTTATTGCCATTTTTTGTAACTTTTGCTAGTTTGCATGGTATAGAGCAAAACCCCGGAGTTCTTTAGCATTTCTTATATGATTACTTACTTGGTGCATTCCTTCATATAATTGTAAATATAATTCTTATCAGAGAAATTTGATACAAAGATATTTTTCCCATTAACTGAAGGGCATGAATTCTATTTCAGTTTCAAATAATCAAAGTTATCAAAATTACCTGTTGTATTTTTTGTAATTGGCTCGCTCCTGTTTGGTTAAGAATAAATCTTCTGTAGCAGTTAGAGTAGGAAGGATCTGGATTCAAATTTGGCCTCAGTCACTTCCTAGTTGTGTGACCCTGAACAAGTCACTTACCCCTGTTCGCCTAGCTCTTGCCCTTATGTCTAAAAGTTATTACTAGGACAAAAAGTAAAGGGGCTTCCACCCATATCCATAAGAGGTATTTTTCTCCTAATTTTAATAGTATATTTTTTAATATTCAGGTTACATCTCTATTTAGGATTTATTTTCAAACATAGCATAAGGTTCTGGTCTAACATTAAGTTCTACCAGATTGCTTTCCAGTTTCCCCAGTAGTTTTTATTAAATAAGGAATTTTTCCTATATAATTCATATTTTCTACTTCATTAAACACTGAATGATTGATTCCTATTGTTTCTGATGCTCTCTTGTCTAAATCTATTCCATGATCTCTCTTTGTCTCTCCTTCCTTCCCTCCACCCCCCACACATGCCAGATATTGTTGATTCTTGTTGCTTTTTAATCTTGTTTGAAGTATGAAAGCACTATCCATACTTTATTCATACTTCTTTTCATCATTTCCCTTGATATACTAGATGAATTTTATTATTATTTCATCAAGTTCTATAAAGTTTACCATTGGCAATTTGATTGATAGCATTAAAATTATAAATTACTTAGTAGTAATGTCATTTTTATTATATTGGCATGGCATAGGAAAGAACACTGACTATTCCTTTCACTATTTAAGTTCTTTGTTTTACATTTAATTTTATTTTTATCAATTATGTGTAAACAAAAAAATTTTAACATTTGATTTAAAAATTTTGAGTCCCATAGTGAAGGAGACTTCACTCTCTACTTTGCCTCCTCTTTTTTATTTGTTTATTGTCATGCAAAACACTTCCATATTGGCCATTGTTGTAAGAGCACACTCATATATAATCAAAAACACCAAATACAACCATAAATACACTGATGTGAAATATAACTCCAACAGTTCTTTCTCTGGAAGTGGATAGCATTCCCTATCAGAAGTCTTTCAGGATTATCCCAAATCATTGCATTGATGAGAGTTGTGGGGTGTCACTTATGGACTTCCCTGACCAGCAGGGTCCCACAAGGGAAGGGGCTCACCTTTGTGATGGGACTGAGGAGAGATAGGAATCGAGAACCAGGATGGAGAATGAAAGACACGGACAAGTCAGTGTTTGAATAGGCAGGCAGACCTATGATACTCCCTTTGATAGGAAAGTATGAGTACAAAGGAACACAAGGTGAATGAGGAGATTAAGACAAGGAATGCAGGCTGAGATGGGTTACAGCCTCGGGGAAGGAGAAGGTCTAGAGAGGGAGAGAGACATTGCTAGAGAAGATTGAAGATCCAAGAGAGAGAGAGAGAGAGACATAGTCATTAAGGAGCCGAGTGGAGCTCCATGAAAGGGGAGAGAAAGCCAAGAGGAAGTTCGTGGGTTTGCCTCTGAATTTAATCCTGTCCTGCTTAGTAACCACATCACAAAGTATAGACAATTAAGATTGGGTGGCAAGGTAGAGGGAACACCTTTGGGCGTGTAGATTGCAAACCACGCTTTCCTGGGGAATTGAGTCCGAGCATGTTAATGAGTTTGTCTTAGCCAAAGGCCGCATGGCCAATTCAAGGTTACATTCACAAGCCTCATTGGTATAACCTTATGCTTGGAGACACAGTAACCATACAGTCATTTATATTTCATAGATGTGAATATTCTTGGGATGCTACAGAGTAGCCAAGTTTTCACAGATAATCATTGTCCACTATTACTGTTATTGTGTACAATGTTCTCCCAGTTCTGCTTATTTTTCACTGCATCAGTTTCCACAAGATCTTTCCTGCTTTTTCTGAAGTCATCTTGATTATCATTTTTTATAGCATAATAGCATTCCATTTCCAACATGTACTGCAATTTGTTCAGCTATTCTCCAAATAATGGATATCCCCTCGATTTCCAATTCTTTGATACCACAAAAAGAGAAGCTATAAATATTTTTATACAAATAGTTTCCTTCCTCTTTTTTATTGTATCTTTGGGATACAGACCCAGTAGTTGCTTTGCTGCATCAAAAGATATGCACAGTTTTATTGCCCTTTAGGTATAGTTCCAAATTGCCTTCTAGAATAGTTGGATCAGTTCACAACTCCACCAACAAGGTATTAGTGTTTCAATTTTGCCACATCCCTTCCAATATTTACCACTTTCCTTTACTGCTATATTGGCCAATCTGATAAGTGTGAGATAGTACCTCAGCAGTGTTTGAATTTGCAATTCTCTAATCAAGAGTGATTTAGAACATTTTTCATAGGTGTAATAGTTAAAAGAGTGGTTGGCATAAACTGTTACAGATAAAAGAGTGGTTGCCTTAAATTGTGACCGCAGAAATATGGTTTCAAGACATTGTCTTGAGTTAAATCAAATATAAAGTGGTCACCAGGGAAAAATTCCCAAATATGAAATATACCCAAGTCAGCTGGGTTTTATGGAGATTTTAATTAATACAAATAAGGAATTAATGAAAGAGACAGTAAGAGGAAACAATGAGAAAAGGGCTAGGCCAGCCCAGGCCAGCCTAGGCCAAAGCCCTAAGAGAGAGATCAGTCAGTCTTTAATCCACTCACCACAAGATTTGTCCCAAGCAAGATTCTAGTGTCCAGAGAGACCCACCAGTTCAGCTCCTGAGCTCCACTTCAGTTTCCAAGGCTGAAAACCTCCTGAACTCCCCTGAACTGGTTCAGACAGCTCTTTTTAAAGAGAATTTTCTTCTATGTCACCTCCCCTAAGTTCTCACATCTACCAATCACAGTAGACGTTTTCCAAAGGACTGACCATTTTTAATTCACATCACACCTGAGTAGACTAAACTTTTGAGTAATTCACACCTGAGTAGACTAAAACCTCACACCTCTTTTGTTAAGGCTTGTCCCTTACAAGTTTGCAAGTTGCCTGACCTTCATAGGTATTTAGCACCTTTCTAAAAATAGACTTAGCTTAAGGCTTTTGCTTCACTATGAGTTAAGTACTTTTTCATTGTTCAGTGAAAAGTTTACAACTTTATCTTTCCCTTAAGTATACTTAAGTATGGGTGGAGTAGAGTTCTCACATTCCTGACTAAGTCCCTTCATTGTTTAAAATGGGGAATGGTCTTAACCAAGTGTTCTGAAGTAGGGTCTGAGAATTTTTAAGATTCACATAGAATTATTGATAGCTTTGATTTATTTATTTGAAAATTGCTTGTTCATATCCTTTGACCATCTGTCAATTGGGGAATGACTTGTATTCTTATAAATTTGACTTAGTTCTTTATAAATTTGAGAAGTTAGACCTTTATCAGAGACATTTGTTATGAAAGTGTTTTCCCAGTTTGTCATTTCCTTCCTAATCTTGGTTAGATTAGTTTTGTTGGTACAAAAGGCTTTTAATTTAATGTAATCAAAATTATTAATTTTTATACCTTTTAATACTATATCTCTTATTTGGTCATAAATTCTTCCCTTCTGCAAAGATCTGCCAGATAAACTATTCTGTGTTCCCCTAATTTAATTATGGTATCACTCTTTATATCTAAATCATATACCCTAACTCCTCTTTGAAAATGCAAACAATTTCATATCAGTTATACATGTATACTCATGCAAAACATTTCTATGCTAGCCATGTTGAAAAAATAAAAGACCCAGAATAATATAAAAAGTTTTAAATGTATGCTTTATTCTGAATTTTGACTATATCAGTTTTTTCTCTGGAAGTGGATACATTTTTCAGTGTAAGACCTTCAGAATTGTTTTGGATCATTGTATTGCTGAGAATAGCTGTTATTCTCAAATGATCAGCATACAAGCTTGCTTTTACTATGTACAAGTGTTCTCCTGGATCTGCTTATTTCATTCTGCATCAGTTCATGTAGGTCTTTCCAGTTCTTTCTGAAATCATCCTTTTTTTTTAATTTGGAAAATTGTATTTAATTAATTAATTTAGAATATTTTTCCATGGTTACATGCTTCATGTTCTTTCCCTCCCTCCTGCCATCCCCCTCCTGTAGCTGACGCACAATTCCACTGGGTTTTACATGTGTCATGAATCAAGACCTATTTCCATATTATTGATATTTGTACTAGGGTGATCGTTTAGAGTCTATATCCCCAATCATTGAAATCATCCTATTGATAATTTCTTAAAGCACAATACTATTCCATCACAATCATACACCATAACTTGTTTAGCCATTCCCCAACATTCATTAGGAAAATTGGTCTATAGTTTTATTTCCTCTGTTTTATGATTTCCTGTCTTGATATTCCCTGTCACCATAGTAGAATTTTATGGTCAGGTTCTTTTTGTTATTGTTCATTGCTCATTTTTTTTTATCCTATTTATTGATTTTGAACTTCATGTTAAAGTTAAGCTCTGTTCCTAGTAAGAGAGGGGCACTGTCACAAGTTTCAAGCCTTTTTGTACTGATGTTTTTAGAACTAATTCTGAAGATTTGGAAGTTTTCAGTGCTTCCAAGGCTATATGATCTGGGCAAGTGTGGTCATTATCCTCCTGATCTGTACTCTTGTCCTTACCTAGGAAGGGCCTCTGATCCCTTGGTATTGCAATCAATAATGTTCCTCAGGGTCCCACATCCCTTTGGACCATAAGTGATGCTGTTTCTGAAATTCCCTAGTCCTTTATGTCCACAAGCAATATTGTTTCTCGTGGCTTCTGCTCCCTCTTGACTGAAAAATCCCTTGAACCGTGATCATTGGAATAACACAGTGGAGTTGCCAAACAGTGCCTAGTACTACATATGGTACTACTTCAAAGGTCCCCTATAATTTTTTTCTGACCAGTTTCTAGGTCCCTTTAACATCTTTGGCTTGAAAGCTTCCAAAGCTACTGTTACTGCTGCTGTTTCTATCTCTTGGTTCTGCCAATGATGTTTTATCCAGGTGGGCTCTGAGCAAGTCTCTAATCCACTGTCACTGGTTTCTCTTTCTATCCTCTTGAGCTTTTTTGGACTAGAATAAAATCTCACCTGTTAACTCTGCCACTCCAGAATTTGATTTGAGGTATTATTTTAAAGCTGTTTGGAAGGGGATGTTGAGAGAACGCTATTGAGTACTTTACTCTGCCATCTTGGCTCTGTTTCTCCAAAGTCCCCCAGCTATTTTATTTTTTTAACCCTTACCTTCTGTCTTAGAATCAATACTTAGTGTATTGTATATTAAGTATATTGTATAGTAGTATATTGTATAGTAAGGGCTAGGCAATGGGGGGTAAGTGGCTCACCTAGGGTCACATAGCTAGGATGCATATGAGGCCAGATTTATACCTAGGACCTCCCATCTCTATGTCTGGCCTTCAATCCACTGAGCTACACAGCTGTTCCCCTAACCCCCAACTATTTTTTTTAAGTCATGTAATCGGTTGAACCAGTTGATGAGTTTTCCTTTTGTGGAATTTAATTGAGGCTTCCAAAAATTGAACTGGTTAGTAATAAAATAATTTCTGGACTAGTTTTAAATTCTAGAAGATATTCCTCCAGTGTTTACTTGCCTTTCATGAGTTGAAATAAATCTTTCTCTTCTCCAATCTTTCATATGTAAATTTTTTCCATTTCTCATTTCTGGCTAACATTCCAATTATGTTCTTCCTGCTGATGTAAACTGAAGATCATATTATGTAGCTCTCGGCCTGCGAGAGGCTGCAAGGGTGAGAAAGAGAGGATAGAGATAGAGTAGAAGTCTTTATCCCGCGAAGGGCGTGAACGAGCCGACTTTAGAGATGTGAATAACCGAGTCAGTAGACATATATTATTTGTATGAGCCACAGCTAAGCTCCGACCACTGAGTGTAATTATTCAGGCTGAAACCACCCAATGATCTCAATTTAACACCGTACTGGTCAGAGGATAAAGCTAGCTCAGATGGAAAGGAGATCAGAAACTAAAGGAGGTAGATAATGCTAGGTAGCATTAGGAGAAAGAGAGGAAGTAAGGCAGGCCTGGCCTAAAGACCAGGCCTTAGTGAGAAAGATAGAGAAGAGAGAGAGAGACAGGGGAGAAGATGCTACTTGCCAAACCTGGGGATGCTGATCAAGTGGGCGGAGCTTAGTGGAGCTTGTTTATTTATAGTCTTGCCAGCTCAATACATATTGAACAGTTATATGATACCTCAATACATATGGATGAGTTACCTGGGGTATCCCTATTGGATAATACAACCTATGACAAGGTGAAGGTGGGGTTATACTCCTCAGGTGAGTGGGACAAAGGAAAGCAAGGTTTCGCGCCTAAACTTCAGCCATGCTGGCAATAAAATTCATTGCCATGCACAGGATGGCCATGTGCTCACTCACATTCCTTGTTTCCCCATAATGTCTATGGGCTGGGCTGCTACATATTAAAATTCTGGAAATTCTATTCATGGCCCATTAACCTTTTGTTACAATGGGACTGTGTCCTGAGCATATCATATAAACCAGTTAGGAAATGTATCTACAAGTTAATAAGTATGTTTGGGAGCAGAATTGTTCAATAAATCCCTGAGTATTTTTATGTTAATCTTCTTTCCCTCTTTTACCATTCAGTTTCTGAGTCATGGCTTTTCTCAGTTTCTATATAGCACAGTCACAAGTTGCAAGTCCAAAGCACCCTTGCATTCAAGTGTCATGAATCCTGCCTTCTCAGAACTTGTTTGATGGGCTAACTGGCTGCAACATCCCACTGTTACCCTATCTCTAAAGTTGTCATAGCTTAAAATCCTAAATTTTGTGGTTCTGGTGCCACCTACAACTAAAATTGAGGAGGATACGTTCTGTTTCAAGAACAAAAACAAACATCTCTAAGTCCTTTGAGCTGACTTGAAGTAAAAGAAGGAGAGGAGGCAGGAGGAAGTCCTTTCCTCTCTCACTGATTTGATCTAAGGCACCTATGGTGTGGATGAACTGTGATCTTTATCTTTCAGAAACAGTAGGAAAGAGGACAAAGGAAAGAGAATCATTCCTTCAGTCTGGCTACTTTAAAAAAATGCAGCCTGTTTCAGTTATACAATCAATCAAAGCAGGATACCCCCACCCATGTGGTAAGGTGATGTCAAAGACTAGGATATCTAGGTATGTTCAGAGAATCCTCTTAAACATTTATAAACATTATGTGTGTGTGTGTGTGTGTGTGTGTGTGTGTGTGTGTATAATATGCAACTGTAATGGTTGGATGATGAAGCTGTTAGAGTTGACTCACTGCCCTAGAGAATGAGTGAAGTGGGAGGTCTGGTGGAACATGATTGCCCACATTTCTCCCTCAGTACCACACTAGGGCTAGGACAAGAGGGTAATTCTTGGGAAAGACAGGGTTCCTGGGAATGGGCCAGGGATGATAGCCTGAGGGAATGTCTTCTCTATTGAGTGATGTTGAAGATACCCCAGAGTAGGTAAGCACGGTCCTCTCGAGGAACAAGCCTCCCCCTGGAACAAGGTTGCACAGTGGGGGTCCTTAGGTTCTGTTCCCTCTATGTCCTCCCTGAAATGATAGTTCTCATCTATCTGACTGTGGTTTAAATGTAGTTTAATATAGGTAAAGTAGCAAGAATCAGGGAGCAGGTAAAGGCTCAAAGGAAGTCCCTAATTCTAATCCTACTCTCTGGAGAGCTAAACCAGGGATTCACCTTCCCTTACCCCTTGATCCTTAATGTATCTATGGTAAACAGGTATGACTGGGATTGGATTGAGGTATGTGTGCAGGTCAGTGGGGATCATCTCAGAGGCCATCTGAGTCTTTGACCCCCGACCCCTTACCCCCATAGGAACGAAGGGATCAGAGTTTTCCCTCCTATAAGGGTTGACAAGGCTGACACGAGAGCTCAAGATGTAGTCTTTCAGTGTAATCCTCTCAGCTGGCTTTGGTCCAGCTAAGTGGTCTAACTCTTTCCTCCAAGTTTCAGACCAAAAAAGCCCCTCCTCTCCCTGGGTTCTCTCCCAGGTTTCCTTGGTCCTTTCCCAGGCTCCTTTGCTTCAACTCCAACTGTTTGACCTGTCAGTTACACAGAAACTCCGAACATTCCATTCTCTCCAGCTCTCTGTTCTCACAATTCCCAATTTTCTTGTTGTGTGACTTTCCAAAAGCCACTTTGGGAAAAAAAAAACGTATGGGATATTATTATTTTCTATTCCTAACTAACGTCCCACCCCCAAAATAATAAATTCCTTAACTTTCCCTTCTACTCTATTTCTAGCTAAATAACTAATCCTAAGAGAAGTTAAGGAAAGATTGGGTAGGGGAAGAGTTTTGGGGTTAATAACAATGTTATAAAGGTAAAATAAGTCTTCAAATGTACAGGTAGTAACAATGTCTACCCTTCAATTTGACTAATATAACAATTTTCCTATTCTTAGGTTTTCTGAACAATATTAAACTACCTATTTTACTAATACATAATATCTTATTATTAAGACTTCCTCTATTCTGTTATTATCTATCTTGCTAATGCAGCTTAATTTCTTACTTAAATATAACAATATATCTTATCCTTATGTTTTCCCTAAGGTAAATAGCTTGTTACTATAACTTCCCTAAGTCCTTAAACAGGTTTCTATGTCCTATTACTATGGATACTACATGTTTGAATATGCTACATTATGTACAACTTAATGATATCTTATCTCTAACCTTACAGTTACTTTTAACTATGTTACATATATTTATAATTTTTACAATATTTGCATACATATGCAAAATTTTATATACATAGCCCTTGGTTTGGAGTTAGTCAAACTGAAAGATCTGTTGATCTTTTTTATTTGCCTAAGACCTTATGGGACTTAATATTTACATATATACACACTACATATTTGCAAATTTGGGCACTCATTTATTTACATGAGGCCCTTGCTCTGCATCAGTTTTGTCTTGTATTTGTGTTCTTTTTATGTTGTGATGGATGCATCACATCCCAGTACCCAGTGTTGCATGTAGTCCTTTGTCTACAACTTGACTGAAGAGTTCAGCTTCTTTCTTGTTCATTATATGCTGTTGGATGCATTCCCCTAAAGTGTGAAGTTAATTGTGTTTTTGTGTTCTCAGCACACCATCTTACATATCCTCACTCTCCTTCTGTGTCTTCATGAGCTGTATTTACATAGTTAAAAGTTTTAGCTGTCCATATCAGCTTGCACAGTTCTCTTTTGAATTGTAGTAGTTTCTTTCTTCCTTTTCCTTTTGATTTTCTTCTCTGTGGTTGTCTTACATCTTGCCTGTCATCTTACATTTTGTCACTTGGGATTAATCTCCTCTCTTTGCTTCTGCTCTAGAATCTTTTGTGTGTTTTTAATCTTGTTTTTAACTGTGTTTCATGTTGAAGGACCAGTCTGATAGATATGAGAGAAAAATCTCAGAGTTGTTTTGATTTTCATTTCTCTAATCAATATGTTTTTGAAAGCTTATATATAGTTTTGATTTCTTCATCCAAAAATTATCTGTTTGGAGAATGGCTCATGTTTTTACAAATTTGACAAAGTTTTCTGTAAATTTAAATATGAGATCTCTATCTGAAAAACTTCTATAACCTCTCACTCTCAATTTTCTACTTTCCTTTGTCTTTTTTTTAAACCCTTACTTTTGGTCCTGGTAACAAGGACAGAAGGACAGGGGCTAAACAGGTGGGGTTAAGTGACTTGTCCAGAGTCAGACAATTAGCTACATTAAACATATTTGCACAAAAGCTTTCTTCACTTAATGTAATCCAAATTATTCATTTCACACTTCTTAATGTTTTCTATCATTTGTTTATTCATAAATTCTTCTATGTATAAATCTGATAGGCAATATGTTCCTGTTCTTCTAATTTGCTTACATATCTCTTTAAGACTAGGACATGTATTTATTTTGTTCTTATCTTGGTAAATAATGTAAGATATTGGTCTATTCTTAGTTTCTGCCAGACTGCTTTTCAATTCTCCAAATAATTTTTACCAAATAGTGAATTCTTATCCCCAAAGCTTAGATCTTTATTTTTGTGAAACACAAGGTTACACTAATATTTTATTACTCTTTGTTGTATGTCTGCTCTGTTCTACTGACTTGCCTTTTTATTTCTTAACCAGTACTATATAGCTTTGATAATTACTGCTTTATTATGTAGTTTAAAATCTATAAAAATAAAATAATGTCTAGATGAGGAAATAGAATATTTAAATAAATGTTTTTTAGAAAAAGAAATTAAACAGGTCATAAATGAACTTCCTAAGAAAAAAGCATCAGGACCAGATGAATTTTCAAATGAATTCTACCAAATATGTAAACATGATCTAATTCTAATATTAAATAAATTATTTAAAATAATTGCTAAAGAAGGAGCCCTGTCAAACTTCTTTTATGAAGCAAATATAGTGCTGATACTTAAACCAGAAAGAGCAAAAACAGAGGAAGAAAACTGTAGACCAATTTCATTTAATTAACAACTTAATTAATAAAATAATTAACAAAATCAACATTTAATAAAGTTATTAATAAAAATAATCAGTAAAGTTGCAAAAATCCTAAATGAAACATGTCAGGAGACTACAAAAGTATATCAGAAATATTATACATTATGACCAAATAGAATTTATAGCAGGTATGGTTTGTCAACATGAAATCTAGAAACCCCAAACTTGTTTCATAGTAAGACCTGATGAACCCCAAATTTTAGGACTAACTTGTAAGTTCTTGTCTCCAGTATCCTCTCCCATTGTATCACACCCTCCTTTTGAGGATCAAACTTAGGACCTTCAGTTTACTAGATTGACATACTGCCTACTGTGCTAAAAAATCACTTGGCTTGAGCTTGGCCCCACCTGACAAGGACTGTCTTTTACCTTGGGGTCCATTATTCAGTCTGAAACTGCTAGCCTGAGATTCCCTTCAGGCTGTATTCTAACAGGAACAGGGAACAAGTATAAGCTTTGGGCCTCCAACTTACAATCTAGTCCTAAAACTTGGGGTTCATCAGATCTTACTAGAATACAAGTTTGGGGTTTCTAGATTCCACATTGACAGGTTTAATATAAAAAACTTGAAAAGACTGGAAATTTCCTCTCTCCCATTCTTACCAACAATGACCCATTCCCCATGCAACTGAGGGGTACTGATCTACCCTGTTAATGATACAGTCTCATACCAATGTACTTCAGGACTGGGGGTATATCTTAAAGGAATCACACTAAAGGCAAATCATTTGGAATCCTCAAAAGGACAACCATTGTAGCATTATAGGGATAAATCACTCAAAATAAATTTCTAGTTGTGCAGAAGTTAAACAAAATTCTGTGCTTATAAATATAAATTAGTACAATTTAAATAATGATAATTATAATGCTAACTTGAAGTAACATGCTGCTTTAAAATTCATAAGCTGTTTCCTTTCCAACAGCCATTTTTGGTAGCTAGTACAAGTTACAGTCATGGAATTTAGAGCTAGAGGAGACCTTAACATTGTTATTCTCACTTGAGGAAACTGGAGTTGAGAGTTTTTGCCTAAAGTCACATACTTGCTAAGTGTTGAAGTAGTAATATAAACTCCCCCAAAACATGATGGAATTCATACGGGAGAAAAATAGAAATGAATAGTCTATTAGAGAAGGAATCAATTTTGTCCCTAGATCAGGTACGAATGATCACATAAAAGGGGAGAGTGTCATGGGAAGCAAAGGGATGATAAAAAATATCTTTATGGTGTCTTTTTAATACTATACTCAAAGATTTTTAAATGATTTTAAAAGAATTTTACTATACTTTTCTTTCATTCCTAGTCTTTACCCAAGGATAAATGTCTGAGTATGAAGGATGTTACCTCCACCCAGTAAATTATTTTATAGAAAGAATAGTAGAATAGAAAATGTGTTAGATTTGGGATTACAGAACCTAGTTCTAAATCCTGGCTCTGCTACTAAGTAATCTTAGAGAAATCACTTTAAATTCTCTGGGTTCCAACTTTTTAATTTCAAAATGAAACAATTGGATTAAATGACTTTAAGTCCTCCTCTAGCTCTAAATCTCTAAGCCATTCAGTTGATTCCTTTGTATGTCTCATATCAAACAACTAACTACTTACATTAAATTTGTTGTGTCGATCAACAAGTATTTATTACATACTGTTAGCCCCCAGTAGTGAGAATGGACTCCAATAAAATCAAAGCCATAGTCTGGCTAGAATCACTCCTCACATGAGGCTGCCAAAACCCCTCCTTTCCAATCCTCCCTCTGCTGTACTTGATAATAACTGGCTGTTCTTGACAAAGCCACTGAAGCAAATATTTCCCTGAGAATCTGGGCTAGATGGTTACATATTTATCTGTGTTTTATTATCCTATAAAAAACACTGTCTAAGAAATATTTGATATGATGATAATATGCACCCAGATATGCATAAGTATAAACATTAGTAAAATATTTTCATGTATATAGGTTGATATTTTGTAAGTTTGTTTTCCTTCTAGAGGATATAGATTATAAAACTTTCTGCCCCATTTCCAGATCATTGATATTAGAAAATTCAGGTGGCCATGGTATTATGTAAACATTTAAAACTTGGTATGCTATATGTATACCTTTCACTGAATATTTCTTGAATATGTTTGAGAAATTGCTATACTTCTTTTTGTTGTGAGGCTTCTATTAAATGTTGTCCTAAATTTATAGCTTTATTACAACCCTTCCAAATTAAAGAAGGCTGAAACGAAATGAATTTATTTTCATTTTAGTCCCTTAATCTCTTTTTGCCATCTTTAGTCTATTGTACCTCTATAGATTTTCTGCAATGTGTTCTTGATATTTTTAAATTATGAATTTTCATATAAGATTTCCTCTCCCCCTCATACTTTAAAGGTATTTTATGTTTTCAGCATCAGGGAAATTTTAGATATGTATACAGAGCATATTAATTCATTTTTCTTTTTCTCATCATGTGAACCTTTTTTATTTTTAACATTTTTCCCTTTATTTTATTTTAATAAATTTCCACATAAGTTTTTCAAAGTTATATGATTCATGTTGTCTCCCTCCCTTCTTTCCTCCCTACTCCCACAGTTAACAAGCAATTCATTTGGGGCTACACATGTATTATGAAGCAAAACATGTATTATCAAGTTTCCATATTATTCATTTTTGTAGGTGAATAATCTTATAAAACCAAAACTCCAAGTCATATACACAAGCAGTCAATATGTATAAGATAAATCATATGCCATAATCTGAATTTATATTTCAACAGTTCTTTCTTTGGAAGTGGATAGCATTCTTTCTGTCTCTTAGCAAGTACCAGATTGTTTTGGTGACCCCTGCTTTATAATATAGTCTGAGATCTGGGACTGCAAGGCCCCCTTCCTTTGTATTTTTTTCATAATTTCCCTGGATATCCTTGATCTTTTGTTCTTCCAAATGAACTTTGTTATGTTTTTTTCTAAATCAGTAAAAAAAAATTTGGAAGTTCAATGTGTATGGCACTAAATAGATAGATGAGTTTGGGTAGGATGGTCATTTTTATTATATTGGCTTGTCCTACCCTTGAGCAGTTAATGTATTTTCCAATTGTTCAAGTCTAGTTTTAGTTGTGTGGAAAGTGTTTTGTAGTTGTGTTCATATAGTTCCTGTGTTTGTCTCGGGAGATAGATTCCTAAGTATTTTATTTTGTCTAAGGGGATTTTGAATGGGATTTCTCTTTCTAGTTTTGGCTGCTGAGCTGTGTTGGAGATATATAGAAATGCTGATGACTTATGCGGGTTTATTTTGTAGCCTGCAACTTTGCTAAAGTTGTTGATTATTTCAATTAGCTTTTTGGTTGAATCTCTAGGATTCTTTAAGTAGACCATCATGTCATCTGCAAAGAGCGATATCCTCTTTTTTGGTCTCCTCCTTGCCTATTTTAATGCCTTCAATTTCTTTTTCTTCTCTAATTGCTACTGCTAGTGTTTCTAATACAATGTCGAATAATAGAGGTGATAATGGGCGTCCTTGTTTCACTCCTGATCTTAATGGGAATGCATCTAATTTATCCCCATTGCAGATGATATTAGTTGATGGTTTTAGATATATACTGTTTATTATTTTTAGGAACGGCCCTTCTATTCCTATGCTTTCTAGTGTTTTTAATAGGAATGGGTGTTGTATTTTATCAAAGGCTTTTTCTGCATCTATCAAAATAATCACATGATTTTTATTGGTTTGCTTGTTGATGTGGTCAATTATGTGGATGGTTTTCCTAATATTGAACCAGCCCTGCATCCCTGGTATGAATCCTACTTGATCATTGTGGATGACCCTTCTGATCACTTGCTGGAGTCTTTTTGCTAGTATCCTATTTAAGATTTTTGCATCTATATTCATTAGGGGGATTGGTCTATAATTTTCTTTCTCTGTTTTTGGCCTGCCTGGCTTTGGAATTAGTACCATGTTTGTGTCATAAAAGGAATTTGGTAGAACTCCCTCTTTGCTTATTATATCAAATAGTTTGTATAGCATTAGAGTTAGCTGTTCATTGAATGTTTGATAGAATTCACTGGTGAATCCATCAGGCCCTGGGGATTTTTTCTTAGGAAGTTCTTTGATGGCCTGTTGGATTTCTTTTTCTGATATGGGATTATTTAAGAAATCTATTTCTTCTTCTGTTAGTCTAGGCAATTTATATTTTTGTAAATATTCATCCATATCACCTAGGTTGGTATGTTTTCCTTAATTTTATTTAACATTAAGTATTCATTTGCTCATATTTTAAAGAGAATGTGAATGTACATTTGTTACCACATGTTCACAAGCACAAACTTAGTTCTTATAAACTTCATTGTAAACCTTGTCATTTAACTTTATTTTTTAAGTCAACTAAATTACTTAGGTTATATTTGCCTATGGATTGTTTTTCTACCATACAACTTTAACAAAATAGTCAGTACCTAACTCTTCTTACCAGTAAACAATTTTATTTATTGTATATAGGAATTTATTCTTAATGTGGATATCTGGGAGTGGAAACAGTTTTTTTCCCCTCATGTAACTAAAATACCTGTTAAGAATGAAAAAAAATTTTTTAATTGTAACTTGAATGTTATAATCTAACAATTGCTTTAAAAGATTTTGAAAATTGTTTTCTAATTACAAGTTGTGCAATTGTGCTTAATAAAAAAATTTGAAATAGATATTGAGCCATTTGAATGATGAAAAATAACAATTTTCTCAAAAAATACTTTACTGGGGCTCATGACCATGTTGGTTGCAATGTGATGAATTTTTCAACTATTACAATTCTATACAATTGACTACTAAATTGTGATAGAAGTTATACCCATACTGAAGAATTCCAGATCCTTTGCAAACCTTAAAGCAGATCTACACATTATTGCCATTATCCCAGAAGTATTGACAGCCTCAAGTGTTGTATCCTTACACAATAATTCAAAAACATTTTTTAAGAGAATAGGTTTTTAAGATTCTTAGCACTTTACCTTACCACACCCAGGGAAGAAGTGAGTACTCTAAGTATTATACTTATTTTACAAATGATCACCGAAAAATAAATTCAGAGCTGGAAGGGGTCTTAGAGTTCATGTAATTGAAGGTCCTTATTTTACAGATAAGGAAACTGAGGCTCCAGAATGTTATGTAACCTTCAAGGTATTGAAGAACAAAGTCAGGATTTGAACCCATATGAACAGAGCAGTAATCCATTACAGAGATGATGAGACAATGTATGTTGAGTCTAAGAAAGATCGGGTCACCGTTGTCTTTAGCACAGTATTTAAGGATGATGATGATGTGGTGATTGGAAAGGTGTTCATGGAGGAATTCAAAGAAGGACGTAGGGCCAGCCATACAGCTCTGCAAGTCCTCTTTAGCCACAGGGAACCTCCCTTAGAGCTGAAAGACACAGATGCCACTGTGGGTGATAATATTGGCTATATCACTTTTGTGCTATTCCCCTGCCATACCAATGCTAATGCCAGAGACAACACCATTAACTTGATTCACACATTCCTGGATTACTTGCACTATCACATCAAATGCTCTAAGGCCTATATTCACACACGAATGAGGACAAAAACATCCGACTTCCTCAAGGTGCTGAATCGAGCACGCCCAGATGCAGAAAAAAAGGAAATGAAAACAATCACGGGGAAGACATTCTCATCCCGTTAAACTCATGGGAACACGAGTAAGAGGCTGATGACAGAAGGCTGGAGCACTCGCTACTGGATAATCGTAGCTTTTAATGTTGCACTCCAGATTCTAAAGGAATTCTCCCATTTTGGTTCTATTTTGTACACGTTTGGAAAATAATCTGCAGAATCGAGCTGTGCTTGCAAGGACTTCAGAGTTCCCAAGAATTTTTAAAAAAGGAATTCCACTTTGATCAATTTAATTCCTTTTCTTTATCTCTCCCTCACCACAACCCTCCTTTTTTCACCCTCTTTCCAAGCTGTTTTGCTTTGCAATACGTTACTGGTAATGAGTTGCAGGAAATACAATATTAACTTGTTTTTCTCCTCTAAGTATTTGAGTTTAAAACTCCTGTATCTAAAAATACGGTTGGGGTCCAGTTTCCCAGCCAATCGACTACTCAGAGAAAAGATGTTAACCTGACTATGATCACAAAACTAGAGTTGTAAGCATTTTAATCCAGCGTTCTTCCTTGCAATCCAACACTATCCATCATGCTTAACTCCTCCTATGAATTCTTGAGCTTAATGAACTCCATTTCTGTGTCCAACCCTGTATTCATTTTAGAAACAAATCTAAGGACCAGAGGATTGCATCTGGCCTTTCTACAAAGTACAGCCTTAATTGCAACTAGACATCTAATAGTAAATGATGAACAATAGTGTACAGTAACGCCTACATCTGTATTTTAGCATATGATTTTTCACTCTGTGCCTGAAATCCAAACGACATGGAAGAGAAACTGAAATAGTTCTCGAAGCAGTGAAATAAATATTTGTATTCCGAAAGCTTCCCCTCGCCTGGAATTGATGAGAACTAGCTGATCTCACCAGAAAAGACTAGTGGTCTCAAAGTAAACGCATGTAATTTGACCGATTCATGCTCTTTTCCTGCCCTCTTAGTCCCTTTGCAGGAAGCCCAAAGGACCTCTTTATCAGATAGTCTACACCACTGTTCCTTTTCCAATCGAACATCCCGTGGTTTTGCGAAGGCTTTGCAGAAGGTGTTTAAAAAGTGAGGCCTTTGGACAGATGGGATACATTCCTTAAGGAAACTTCCGTCTCCTCATCGGAAAACAGACCTGGCCCAGCACTCAAGGCCGGGCGGCGCCACCTGTCGGGCTGCGGTTCCTCTGGTCCCAACTTTTTCCCCTGTGACGTCACCCTCCGGAGCCAATCAACAGTTCTTCTCCGGGTTCTCGCCAAGTCCTCACCAAGCAAATGGAGATGAAGTGAAGAAGCCAGAGACTGCGGCTAGACTGCGTTCAGTCCAGAGGTAGAGGGTAAGAAAGAGCCAGAGGCAAACCGACCTTGTGCAGGGAGTGCGGCTTAGGTGAGGGGGTCGGAGAAGGGGGAGAGCGCTGCAGGGCCGCGGCCAGACACCCAGTGCCACAGCCACGCCGAGGTAAATGGGACCGGGAGGCCGGGCAGGCCCCGCTGTTTGGGGAAGAGGCCGGGTTCTGGGCCGGAAGTAGCCGGTCCCCCACCTCACTCGCTGTCTTCCCGGGGGACAACTCGGCATGTTTCGCACCCCAGCCTGTGGCTGCTACCGGGGTTCTGGAGCCGTCAGGGTCCTCTCCACCCCGGTTTCCGCACCTCGGCCTCACTCACCGGCTGCCAGGCCTGGGTACCCATGCCAAGTGGCTCCTGAGGATCAGAAGCAAAGGAAGCTTTGCCCCACCATTCTTACCCCAATACGGAAAACTCATCACTACCCCTCACCAGCCCACAGTTTGCTCTGCCTCGCGTTTCCCCTGCCTCCTTGATCCCCTTCCTTTATTGTGGTGCAGTAGCAAGATGAACAGAATCCGACGACTAAAAGAAAGGCTGGTTTTCCCCTTAGTCCTGTAGCCTTGGACAAATCTTTTCATGGTGGGCCTCTGTTTCACCTTGTATAAAAATAAGGGGGTAGATTTGCAGACTGGCCCTTCAGATTTAAGATTACGAATGTTTATCCTAGGTCTCTTCTTCTTAACAGTCCTAAGGTCTAATGGTATTTACTGATATTTAGCCTTCTCTTGAAAACATTAGATTCCTTTGCGTTTGGATCCCAGGCTAGCTCCTTTTGCATATTTTAGGAGGATGAGTTGGCATATTATCACTCTTTTAAAACATCCCCAATCCCATTACTTAGCAACCATTTAAAAAGATCTTATTAGGTCAACCAACAAGCATTTATCAAGTACCTACTTTATTCCAGGCACTAAAATAAAAAAGGAAAGATTCCCTACCCTTCAGGAACTTAACAATACATACCCATATAAATAAATAAAAAATATGCAGAAAGTAAACACACATCTTTGTTGCTATTATCTAGGGATTCACAGTTCATGTGCTAAAAAATTTCTCTGACCTTTTTCCCCTTTACACACTCTAACCTAGCCTCACAATCTACCCAATACTCATGACCCCTTTCCTATTCTCCCTCAGCCATACACAAAGAGGGTCATGGCTTAAACTCACTCTTTGCATGCATAGACTTCAAATGATAGAATTACTGGTTATGACTCTGTCTTGGATATTGAATTGATTAGGACCAAAAGGATACTTGACCATGGTTGATCCACATTGCTTTACTAAATCCCTGAAAGAGAAGTGGGAGGATGGTCCTTTGCATTCTTCTGCTGCTTGCTCAACTTGCTATTTGGCCAATGGAGCAATTTAGGAAAGAAAAACTGAAATGGAGAGAACTGAATCAGGATAACACTGGGAAAAGTGCTAAATTGAAAATTTGTCCCTCAGTGGATAGCTAAAATAAATATTTTAAAAAATGGAATGGGAGGGGACATTAAGAGATCATTAAACCAACCCTTCATTTTGCAGATAAGGAAACTGAAGCCAGGAAAGTAGAAGTACCTAGGGCCACACAGTTTATAAGTGCCAAAGATAGGACTTAATCCATGTCTTTTCTTTATATAAGGCTGATTTTGTAAAGCATTATCAAGTCCCTTCTAGATCTAACATGATATGATTCAATCTTTAGTCTCTTACACTAGGAGACAGTTTTTGATGGCCCTCTACTATCTCAAAACTTTAGTCCCTGTTTCCCCTTTCTATCTCTTCCCTTCCTACCCCTCAATTTCCTCTCCTTTCTTTCCCCTTATATCCTTCTCTCTTATTCTATTTTCTCATGCTTAAACTAACATGAGGGAAAATATCTAAGAATCAGTAAAAAAAAGGTAGCCTTGATATTCTCATTTTCCCTCACCTCACATATGCATTCAGTTTCAATATCTTTTCATTTCTATGGTAACATCTTCTTATAAGTCCCTTTTTCTCCACTAACAAAACTATTCATTAGATTAGGCTCTTATCATTTCTTGCTTTACAGCAGTGAATTAACCTCCTATTTGGTCTCCTTTCCTTGTTGCTCCCTATTCCAATCTTATCTTCCAACCAAAATTATTTAACTCTAGTGAAGGTCTAACCATGTTACCCCTCCACTCAGTAAACTTCAGGGTTTCCATTATTTCTAGGATCAAATATAAACTCTTATCTGATAAAAATTCACAACTTGTGCCTTTCCTATATTTCCATGCATATTTATTATTCTACTCCACCTGGTACATGGTATAACATGTCAGGAATGTTCTCCCTCTTTACCTCTACCTCTTAGAGTTCCTAGTTTCCTTCAAAGTCTAACTCAATCATTACCCTCTATACCGAGCCTCTCTCAAGATCCCTTCCAACTGCTAATATTCTCCCTCTCCAAACTACCTTCTATTCATCTAATACATATTCTTCATATATTTAAATGTACATATTCTTTCCCCCCAATTAGAACTCATCTCCTCAAGGGGAGGAATTGTTTAACTTTATCTTTGTATTCCTAGAGCTTAGCACTGTGTCTGGCACATACCTCATAAGCTCAAGAGCTGGCTTAAAAATTATTTAAATTTTTGATTGAATAAAAATTAAGTACAGTCATGTAGTTAGGATCTGACTTATCCAAGTGTGTGATTTGAGGCTTCAATTTAGAGGGACTGGACCACAAGATACTTGAGTTGGAAGAGACCTTATGGGACCATTTCTTAGTCAATCTTCCTCTTCCTTAAATCTTTCTATGCATGCCTAACCCTTAGGCCTGTCCTTTGTATCTAACCTCACATTTAGCTTTCAGGACTAGAGCCAAAGGACAGGATATATCTCTGTGCTATGTGAATCTTTGGTTTAGAAAATGGAGAAAATAATTGGAAATGAATTGTTAGTCTTATTTTGGTGTAAGAAGTATTCCAGTAATCTGATGTTCATATAAATAGAATTCTCGTTTTATATTTATATATTTGTGAGACATGTTGCAGAGGGGATTCTTATTCAGATATAGGTTGTACTAACAGACATTTGATACTCTCCAACTTTATGGTTCTCTAAGGAAGGGATAATGTATTTATTAGTACCCTGAGAAATATGATTTCAATGAAATTATTTCTGCTACTCCTCAACTTTTTTTTTTTACTAAAAACTAAAAACAGTATACTTTGCAGCCTAGCCCTTTTAGCTCCATGGGAAATAGACAGATAGCCCACATTTCAAATTGTATGAGCCTATAAAATTGAGGTACCAGAAAAGTAAGGAAAAAAGAGTAGTCGAGATTGGGTCTTACCAGTAAGCCAATAGGTAGAGCTTTTTTTTTTCATTTTTAAAAATTTTTATTTGGTCAATTTTAAACATTATTCCTTGGTTACAAAAATCATATTCTATTCCTCCAACCCCTTCCCCACCTCCCTCCATCACCAACTCGAAATTCCACTGGGTATTACACGTGTCCTTGATCAGAACCCATTTCCATGTTGTTGGTGTTTGCATTAGGATGTTCATTTAGAGTGTACATCCCCCATCATATCCCCTCCACCCATGTAATCAAGCAATTGTTTTTCTTCTGTGTTTCTACTCCCATTGTTTTTCCTCTGAATATGGATAGTGTTCAGGATCACTGCATTGCCACTAATGGAGAAGTCCATTACATTCGATTGCACCACAGTATATCAGTCTCTGTGTACAATGTTCTCCTGGTTCTGCTCCTTTCACTCTGCATCACTTCCTGGAGGTTGTTCCAGTTCCCATGGAATGCCTCCACTTTATTATTCCTTTGAGCATAATAGTATTCCATCACCAACATAAACCACAATTTGTTCAACCATTCCCCAGTTGAAGGGCATTCTTTCATTTTCCAATTTTTTGCCACTACAAAGAGCGCAGCTATGAATATTCTTGTACATGTGTTTTTCTTTATTATCTCTTTGGGGTATAAACCCAGCAGTAGATAGAGCTTTGATTTAGCTACTGTGGGCAACTCATACAACATTCAGTAAGCATTTCTTAAGAGCCTACTATGTGCCAAGCACTACTTTGTTATTGTTGCCAAGCACTGTTGATAATACAAAAATAGAAACTAAATAATCTCTGCTCTCACAGGACTTGGCCTGAAAAATCAAGTGGGAAAGAGTGCTAGATCTGGAGTTAGTGGCCCTGAATTCAAATCTTGGCTCAGCTATTTGGATGATTAAGTTATTTGACCTCTCTGGATGTCAATTTACTCACCTGAAAATATGAGGAGGCTGATAAGTAGGTGCTATCCTTGACTCCTCAGTCTCTTACCTTCCATATGGAATCTTTGTAACAGTATCTCCGATTTGCCTCCCCTCTTCTGACATCATCAGTACCCTCAGGCAGGCCCTTATTACCTTACATACAAACAATAGCTGGGTAGTCTCTTTGCCACAAATGTCTCCCCACTCCTGTCCATCCTCCACCCAGATGTCAAACTGATCTCCCTTAAATTCAAATCTGACCATGTCACCCACCCTTCCCCTCAACAGATTCCCTATCATCTTCAGGATCAAATATAAAATCTTATTTGGTGTTCAAAGTCCTTCATAAACTTCCCCATCCCAACCTTTCCCATCTTTTTACACTTTACACTTCACTTCTTCCTAAAAACTTCCATCTAATGACAGTAACCTTATTTCTGTTCAAGTAAGACATTTCATCTCTTTTCCAGGCATTTTCACTAGCTGTCCCTCATACCTAGAATATTCTGATTCCTCCTGTCTGCCTTTTGACTAACTTGGTTTTCTTTAATCTGAAGATGAAATCCCATCATTTATTGTAAAGCTTTCCCTAATTTGCTTTAATTCTATTGCTTTTCCTTATTGATATCTCCAATTTATCCTTTGTACAGGATAGTTGCTTGAATATTGTCTCCCCATTAGATTGTAAGTTCCTTGAGTGCAGTCTGCTTTCCCCCAGGCAACTAGTAGGCACTTAATAAATATTTATTGAATGACTGACTGATCTTATTGGGGAAAATGATGTATACACATATAAATAAATACAAATTACATACAATTGGGAGAGGAATGCAAACAATAAGGGATGGGGAATTGGGAAATTAATCTTGAGGGACCTGGCATGTGACCTCAGCTTTGAAGGAAATTTAGGAATTTTAAGAGGCACCAATGAGATTGAAATTCAGTGCCTCAAAACATAGATGGCCTGTACAAAGACAGTGAGGCAAGAGAAAGAATGCTGAATTCAGGGAACTATAAATAGGTCTGTTTGGCTGGAAGCCAGAATGCATGAAGGGGAGTAATTTGTAATAAGCCTGGAAAAATATACTAGAGCAAGATTATGCCTTAGATTATGATTTTAAATGCCAAACGGGGGAGTTTGTATTTTATCTTAGACGGTAATAGGAAGCCAAGGAAACTTCTTGAGCAGGGGAGTGACATGGTCAATCTCTGTATGAGTACTATCAGCTACTTGTACTACAATTGCTCTTAGGTAGGCTCTGTGAAGGCAGAAATTTTTAGTTTTTAATTATCAACACCTACCATAGCGCTTGGCATATAATAGGTTCTTGTTAAATGCTTGTTGAATGTTGAATGAGTTGTGGTGTATAATTTGGAGAGAGGAGAAACTTAAGAAACCAATAGGATACTAGTCATCTGGGCAAAAGGTGACCAAGCTTGAGCTAGTGTGGTGTTGGAGAAGACAAGTTCTGGAGAGGCATAATCACCAAAAAAGTAACTGATAAGGGATAAAGAAGAGTGAGGGGGAAAAAAACCCCCAAGTTTGAGAGAAGAGAGTGGGGGAAAGATTAATTCTGTTTTAGGTTTGTGGAGTTTGAGATACTTGTGGCATATCCATTTGGAAATTCAAATAGGCAGCTGGGGATTGGAGCTTAGGAGAAATAAGAATTTAATATGCAGATCTTGGAGTCATATGTATAGACATGATAACTGAACCTACAGAAGCTTATGAGGTCACAGAACAGATACAGAAAGAATTTACAAGGCACTTTTTCCACATCAGTCTTATAAAATAGGTATAAACAATACAATAGTATATACAAACAATAAGACATGTTACCAAGTATATAACCACCAAAATATATATGTGAACCAGGATTTAAATTCTGACAATTATAGAGCTAAAGTAGTAAGTCTATGTGGGGTGAAAAGGGGTGAGAAGGTAGAGGAGTATAAGGAGCAGGAGTTCACTTCTGCAGGAACTTTGATTGAATTCTTACCAAAGGTACTTCTCAATAATTTGGTCCATGATTGGTGTCCTTATCAACCCAAGAGAAAGTGATGGATTCTGTGGAATTAGTCTTTGTAGACCAGGAGTCCTTAACTTAAAGTCTAAGGAATTTAAAAAAAAGTTTGACTGCTGTATTTCAAAATAATTGGTTTCCTTTGTGATCCTATGTATTTTATTTTATGTATTTGACAGCATTATTGAGAATGGTATCTATGGGCTTAACTAGAGTGCCAAAGGTGTCCAAGACAAAAAAGATTAAGAATCTCTACTCTAAAACTGGATTTCCTGGAAGCCCTAGTTTTGGGGGTATTGTAAGAAACCTGAGGAAGGGCAAAGAATAATACAGATGTAGAGATAATAGGTACCACTTGTGACCTAGTCCTCAGTCCTTCAGCTCCTCTTTTACTTAAAATTCCTTTAGTATCCCTTTTCCCCATTCTTTGGAAGATTGGATGTTGGGATTGGAAAGACTTTTTGTTTGTTTTTTTTGTTGTTGTTGATTTTCAGATTAATGGAAGGGCTTTCTAGGAACTGAGGCAAAATGCTTTTAATAATCATTTTTATACTTCTGGTTGCTCCTTTTCTGGACACACTTATTAAGGTAAATTGGATTATAAACTTTGGAGACTCCTTTGGTGATACTTGTTCTGTAGATATTACTCCTATTGATACTTAAGGTCATCTTCAAAAAGCTTTGTGTAAGACTTATGTGCAAATAGATTTTTTTTTAATGGTGTTTCCATAGCTGTGAAGTAAAGAAAATGATTTGACTATTCAAAACTCAACAAGTTAGGGCCAAGCAGAAGGAAGTCTTGTCCACATTAGACAAATAGTTTGGGCAACAGTAGTGCACTTGATATTCTGACTGTTTTTACATCTAATGCACCAAATAGAGCAAGAGACAAATTGTGTTTCACACAGAACAAAGCAGTGCTACTTTAAATTTTAGTGCCCAGAACAAATCCCCATCTGCTCTAAAGAGATATACTGTGATGAGAAAGAAGTTGTTCATAGTAAACCATAGTTGGATGAAGTTAATCAATTCTTCATGGTAGGAAGGATTATTCCTTATCTCTTCCACCTGTTGGAAATTTTAAGGCCTATCTTCAGATTCTAACTCCAAATAGGACCCTTTTCCTGAATGCCTCCTCTTCTTTTCCCTTCCCCCAGCTGTAAGAAATATCAGCCCACTCAGTTAATAGTAATAAAAATAAAATTTATGTTGGGTTTCAAAATTTACAGCATGCTTTATCTTCATTATTTCATTTGATCCTCACAATAATCCCATCTACCACTCTTGAGACATCTACTTATGTTTTGTGTGCTCTTATAATATCTATGTATTTATATTAAGCTCTCCTTTAGTTTCCTTGAAGGCAATTTTATTTCTGTACCCATATCACCTATTATTTTACACTTAGTAGGTAAAATTTATTTAATTTTATTTATATTTCATTATATAAATAAGTGATAACTTATTTAATTGAATTGAGGAAGCTTGCTTGAAGAAAGATTGTTTCTGAAGGATTGCTTTATCTAGGATTGTTCCAGTGAGTCTCTAAGAGCAGCATTTCTTCATTTCTGGTTGGCCAGATAAATGCTGTGGCTCCCTGATTATGAAGGACTTAGAATGGTGCTTTTCAATTTGGAGAATCTGGCCTTCTATGAAAAACAGCTGAAATTTCCATAGAATTCTGAAGCTTGAGCTACAGAGCTTTTCAAAGCTGTGAATTGTGCTGGAATCTTATTTGCTTACACAAGCCTGCAAAAACAAACTCTCATCCCTCTGTACCAAAAGCCAGGAAGAAAATGGGCAGCCACACTTGGTACTTAAATGAGTTTAGATGTGAAGGAATGAGGTTTAGATCTGACTTAAAAGTAGAGGGAAATTCACACTTGGCAAGGACTGGACCAGAAATTAACTGCCCTTTTTGGAGGGTGGGGAAAAAATAAGATAAGGAAACTAAATCAGTGTAAAATCAGTGTAACTGGAAGTCGCTTATTTTTCGTCATTTGTTAGATTTTCCCTCCCATTCTTCCCCCGTCCCCCCACCTCTGAAATACTTTCTTCCATTCGCATTGTTGCCAAGTTGGCTTTTTCCTGGGAGCAAGAGGTTATAGGTTATAGGACTGGATCCTTTTAGGGAACAGAGTGCGAGTGCTAGCCCTGTTTGTAGAGGTTTCAGAGGAGCCAAAGAGCCACTTCCCAAGGATTCTGGAGTGAAGTTTGACCATTCTCTTTCCTCCATTCCATCTTGCCAGTTTTCCACTTCTCTCCCTTCTCTTACCACCACATCTTTTCTGTACACTGCAGCCCCTCCCCCACGATAAGAAATTTGAAAACGATTTGGCTGATTGGGGGAGGGGAGTCTTCTTTTGATTGATCCCTGCATTTCCTTTACCGCCAGTTCTGTTCCTAAAGCACCTACTCTCAGAAATTTTCTTTGGTCTTTGCTTCTTTGACCTGTGCAGATTACGCAAATTCTTGATTTGTAGTTTCTTTTCTTTTCTTTTGCCCTAAAGTGTACCTTCGCCCCATTATTTTGGAAGTGCCTTGAGGGGGATTGTGCCTCTCTCTCCAGATACTGTTTCTTATCCCAATCTGCGAAGATTGGAAGTGCATAAAATTGTGAAGAAAAAAAGATCTCTAGCACTTTCCCCCTCCCAAACTTTCCTGTGTAAAGAGCTACCTAAAGAGATTTATCTCCCCTTAAAAAGCTGAGGGGCAGCGATTATATACTTGGTGTGAACGTGACGGTATGGGAGGTACCAGCGTCAGGGTACACTGTGGGCTGGGGGGTGTCAAATGTCATTCCCGCCTCCGCCCCCCTCACCCCCTACACTCTTGGTGAGTGGGGAATGAGGTGGCGTAGAGGAAAACCACTGAGATGCTGAAACCTCCAAGGTCCTAGAGAGGAGCAGGAAGTGTCCCTAGGGAGGGAACTGGAAGGCTCGCTCTGTCCTTTCGATCCACCGGGGCTCGGTGCACACGGCTCTGTTGACTCCAACTCTGAGATGGGGACCTGCGACCAGGAGGTGAGTCTGGGCAACCGCAAAATCTCTCAAACCTGCAGAAGAGCAAGAAGTAGACCAAGGTTTTGGGGAGACTTCTCGAGGAAATTGATATCCTATTTTAGTCTTTCTTTCCACCTCTCCCGCCCTTTCTCCCTTCTACTACTCCATCCTCTCCCGACTTACTTTTCCCCCCTCACTTCCCTTTTCTCTTCCCTAAATTTTCTCCCCTCCCTCTTTCCCCTGATTTCCTTCTTTCTCCTTTTTACATTTCCTCCGTGCTTCTAGTTATTCCTCTCTCCACCTCATCTTATTTTTCCCTGGTTTCCACTTTTTCTGAATTTGTCCTATTTTTGTTTCCTTCTAAATTCCTTTATTTTCCCCCTCTCCTTTCTTCAAACTTCCTTTATTTTCTCCCTAGTAAGCACCACCTGCTACTTCCTTTTCTTTCCCCATTCATCATTTTCATCCTTATCCATCTTCTTTCCCCAGTCCTTCCTCCTTTCCCTTTTCTTTTTTCCTCCTCCTCTCCCTTTCCATTATCTCTATTTTTCCTTTTTTTCTCTCCTTTCCTTTCTTAAGAAAGTCCACAGTTGCTTTTCCTGAACTTTCCTACTTCGTTTCCTGCCTCTTTCTATTCCTCCTTCACCCTAGCATTCACTTTCTCATCTCTGAAGTGGGGGATGTTGAATATTGGATGGGGGAAAGAAGAAATTAAAAACCTATTTTGGAGGAAGTCTGGGTTCCCTCCACAGCAATCACTGGGAAAAGGAACCAGGCTTACCCATTTTTTGAGCATGAGTTCAGAATATAACCTTTTTCATATAACAGAAAAGGACCTTCACAAGAATTTTCAAATAAAAGAAAGGATTTTCTTTAGATGTTATTGAGCAGCTAATCTTTATTTCTGCCAAAGGAGAGGATTCACATTAAATAAATTAAGATACTGTTCTAGGTACCAGGGACACAAAACACAAACATTTAAAAAAAAAAACAGCACTTGCCTTCAGTGAACTTAGTCTTCTACTGTTCAACTCTTTGTGACCCCATTAGGGGTTTTCCTGGCAAAAATAGCCATTACTTCTCTAGCGCATTTTATAGATCAGGAAAGTGAGGCAAACAAGGTTAAGTGACTTGCCCAGGGTCACACAGCTGGTAAGTGTCTAAAGTCTTAAACCGAGGTCTTCCTGACTCCAGGCCTGGCACTTTATTCTCTTTGCCACCTAGCTGCCCTATTTATACAAATAAACAGCTACAAAATAATTTGGTGATTCATGGGGAAAGTTTTGTTTTGTTTTTGTTTTGTTTGTTTGTTTGTTTGTTTTGGTAGGAGATGATGCCTGGGCTGGATCTTGAAGAGAATTAGTAATTCCAAGGAACAGAAGTTAGGAGGCAGAATATACCAGGCTTGGGAGATACAATCCATGCAAAAAAGTATAGCAGAGGGAGATGAAATGTCCTGTAAAGGGAAGAGCAATTAGGCTAGTTTGACTGGATTATAGATTGTGTAACATAGATGGAAATGAACATTTCAGGCCCTGAAGTCACTGGAGCCTAGTTTTAGAGCTGGAAAGGACTTCCTCTCCCCTCCATTTAACTCCTGAACACCTTGAGGAACAGAAAGGTTAAATGACTTACCTAACTCTTCTAGACAATAAGTGACATTTAAACCTGGATCCTTGGACTCCGTGTGCTTGCAGTTTTGTTAACTATATTGTAGCAAGTTGTTATTGGAGGTTGCAGAATTCCTTCTCTGTAAGTTAGTTGTTTTGAGAAAATAGAAGACTAAGAATTTTTAATGCTGAGTAACATGGCTTTAGTTTTGGAATCCCATTCCTTGCTCCTCACTTGCTCATTCTGACCTCCATGACTCTTTAGGTCTTTTTGTTTGCCTGCCTTTTTGCTTCTCTACTTGCCCCAATCATTTTCTTTTTCCAAGACCTGGTTCAAAGCTTACTTTCCACTTGCCTCAGTTTTTTTAAATGCTAGGTTCCCTCAGACTTTATATTCTTTATTTAATATGGGATCTTGAAGCTATTTCCTATAAGCCCTGGGGTGAACTAGAAAGGACATTACTTTGGGAGTCTGGAAATCTAGGTTCTAGTCCCCACTCTGGGACTTCTATGTAATCTTGGGTGATTATCTTAACTTTTCTCTCAGAGCTTTTCCATCATCTCAGCATAAAAATAGCCTGGTGTAGTAGAAAGAACATTGTCTTCTAGTCAGAATATCTGAACTGAGCCCTAACATTGCCAGTGACTTGGAGAAGTTACTGAATTTTGGTTCCATTTTTTTTTTTTAATCTACAAAATGGGTGGATTGTTGTGGGGGAAAAAGCACTTTGCAAAAGTTATAAAATAGGAATATCTGTCCATCCTATCTGACAGTAAATGTGTTTTGCTGAGTATAAAGTACTATATAAATGTATGACTATTGGTCAGGTGCCATTAATAGGATCACTTGCTTAATAACTTCATCTAAGTCTGCCTTTGTTTATCTTAAGCTTATGGGTATAGATAAAAGTATTAAAGATATTTAGGATTTTACACACAAGACTTGTGGCTTTGGAAGATAAGAAATATTAGGGCAGCAGTCCTTAACCTTATTTGTCATTGGAAGCCAAGTGAAGGCTAAAGGCTCTTTTTCAGAATAATATTTTGTAAATGTATGAAATACATAGGATTGCAGAGGAAACCAATTTTATTGAAATATAGTTATAAAAATTTATTTTAAAAAACAATTAAGACCTTGTGTGGGGGAAAGAGTTAAACTGTTAAATTTATAGTGAGTACAGTCTTAATTATAGACTATTAAAATGCTATTTTATTGCTGTTGATACTTTATTTTCTGTGAAACCCATTGTCTGTTAAATCATCTTGATTATAAAAAAACACACAATTTGTTCATTTAGCTTTTTGATATATCCACCACTCAATGCAATAAAGTTAGGAAACATTTGCTATTACTTTGTATCCTCTATTGATCCTAGCAAAATACTTAGTAATATATTCTTATTTTTAGATAATACATTATGGTTACAAGTCGTTTTCACATTATTTTGTTTGGGCTCTGGCAAAAACACTGTGAATTAGATAATACAAATATTGTAACTTTCATTTTATGGATGAGTGACTGATACTGAAAGAGGTGAGGAGAACTAAATTGGTAGGCAAAAGTTATGATTTAGAATTTATTCTCTGTTACTACCTGTGTTACCTAGGGCAAGTTAATTAACTTTTCTAGGCCTCATTTTGTCATCTATAAAACAAGGGGCTTGGTCTAAAATATTTCTAGTGTCCCAAATTTATAATCTATGAATTATAATTTGCTTTAGGCCTCTCCATTTAGTCCTCTTTCTTTATACCTAAGCTCATCAAGGGCAGGGGCAGTCATTGTATCTTCAGTTACTGGCACATAATAGATACTTGAATGTTTGTTGGTTTATTGATATTTATTTAGTGATTGATTATTGTGAATGTATTTGAGACTTTATACTTTTTTCCCCCTCTAGCTCTATTTCTATTTGTAAACTCTTCAAGAGGCCAAAGTTCCAGTCTCCTACAGCCTTGGGAATAACACTACCTGATATTAAACAGAATCAAGTATAATGGTAAATGCATTTTAGACTCTCTCTAAGAGGATTTATTGTTGGAAGTACACGAAGGATATCATTACAGCATTATTCTGCCTGCAACATAGTTCTGTGACATGGACTTCAGGGGCAATGTTACATCAAGACTTGAGTATATTTTTGCTTCTGGATTCCTTTCCCACCTACTTCTAGCGTGGTACTCGGTAAACAGAACAACTTCCTTTTTAAATGTTGTTGACTGACAAATGCCTTCAGAAATAGGTGAAGAGGCCATTCTCTATCCCACATCTGAGCATCAATTACTTACATTCATCTTTCACGTTGTATCACATTTCCGGTCACTCCTGTGAACCAGTTTTGCCATCCTATCCCTCTGAAATATACACAAAGGACATAAACATTGAAGCCAGTGATTTTTGCCTGGAAGTAAGGTTCCTCAAAGACTATCATGCCTACAGCCCTTTGCCCCAGAGTCTTGGCCCCAAAGGAGCGAGAGGAGCCCATTAAAATGAGGAACCCCCGAGGGCAGGACCCTACCCCACAGGCAGAACCCCCTGGCCCTGAATCTTTCCGAAGGCTTTTTCGACGTTTTCGCTACCAGGAAGCTGCTGGTCCTAGAGAGGCTCTAAGACGCCTTCGGGAACTCTGTTGGGGTTGGCTAAGGCCAGAGCAACATACCAAGGAGCAAATTCTAGAGCTCCTAGTGCTGGAGCAGTTCCTGACCATCCTACCTGGAAAGATCCAGAATTGGGTGCGAGCCCAGGAGCCAGAGAGCAGTGAGCAGGCAGTGGTTGTGGTGGAGGATTTGGAGACAGAGCCTGGGAGACCATGGCAGTGGGTGAGGAGAGGGACTGGGGAAAAATCACTCTGCAGTCAGTATAAGTCTGTTACATACTCAGGAAAAGGAGGATGGATTGGGGGAGGGAGGGAGTGATAACAAAGAAAAATTGAAAGAATAGGAGAGGACATGATTTAAAAAAAAAGAAAATTATGGACATATGGAATGAGTGTCTACTCTTATCATATCAATGTTGACTGACTGTGTGAAATAGGGCTAAAGATTATAGTGGGGAGGGGGTTTTGGGGCTCCTGAAGACAATTTTGTCATAGCCTCAGAAACACGGCTTTACTATGTATGTGAAAGAGGAGGCATTACAGAAATCTCAGGTCATTGCTCTGACCTCTCTCTCCTCTTTGTTCTAAGTAGCAATGTAGGTACTTAATTGTTCTATGACCTTTAGGATACATGGGTTTATTGAAAAGGGAAAAATGGAAGCAAAGGGAACTAGCAAATTTGGGTGAGTGAGTGAAGGGATCATCTGTTCAATGACCAAATAAGTAGTGGTGGTGAATAAGCCATCTATTCTCTGAGCAATCCATGACGACTCCCTAGAACAAATGAGATAATGATTGAAAAGCACTCAGCATAGTGCCTGACACATAGATTGGGAGAATACATAGAGATGCAAAGAGAGTAAAAAGGACTGGTGAATTGTAAAGTCCTTTACAAAACTACACCTATCCCCAGAGATTGTTCCTGAGATTTCCTCTTTGGCATTTTAGCTCCAGCACTCTGAGGATCCTGTTGTGATTGATGATGGGGATGGTTCTCCTGGCCTGGTTTGGGGGCCAGAACAGGAAAGATGCTTGTCAGACACAGCATCCCCAGTGGCAGCATCAGAATCTTCAAATAGCCTGCTGAAGAGGAGGGTCTGCCATCCTCTATCCCAGGAAGAAGGACTGGGGCACCCAAACCCAAGATCAGCGGAGCAACTCAATGGAGGCCCTGATGAAGGGCCTCCATTCACAAAAGAATCAGGTAAGGAGATGGTAGTGTGATGGAGTGGAAGGGTCCAGGCCTGGGAGGGGCATAAATGTATGGGTGCAAGTTCAAGTTCTTTTGCTAATTTTGAACAAATTGTTTTACCTTTCTGGGCCTCAGTTTCTTCTTTAAAGTGGGGATATTGAATTAAGATGATCTGTGAGGTCTTTGCTATTTTGTGATTCCTTGAATTGGAGTCTGTTTGGGAATGTCATAGTTTCTGCCTATGATTAGCATCCTGCTTTCTCTTTTCTTCAGAATACTGTAAAACATACCTATTTTCCTGTTCCCTTGAAATTTTAGAATAGGCTTATCCATATTTCCATTAATTTGGCTCTACATTTGTTAACTCTACTCTTTGTAAACATGGAATATTCAATGACCTGGAAACATGTTCTAATATATATGGAAAGACTAGTATAAAATACCAAGGAATTTAAAAGAATTCTTTTGAAAATAGAATCTTTTGGGGCCAGCTGGGTAGCTCAGTGGATTGAGAGGCAGGCCAGAGATGGGAAGTCCTAGGTTCAAATTTGACTTCAGACATTTCTAGGTTGTATTGCCTAGCCCATAGCACTCTTCTGCCTTGGAACCAGTACATAATAGTGATTCTAAGGTAGAAGGTAAGGGTTTAAAAAAAGAGAGAGAGAATCTTTTTATAATTCAAACAATACCACTTTAGTTTATCTGGTTTCTTCTTCCTCTTCCTCCTACTTTATTTTTTTTTCCTTCTCCTTGAGAGCCAGGCCTAGAGACCAGAGGTCCTAGGTTCAAATCTCACCTCTGATACTTCCCAGCTGTGTGACCCTGGGCAAGTCACTTGACCCTCATTGATTAGCCCTTACCACTCTTCTGCCTTGGAGCCAATACATAGTATTGACTCCAAGATGGAAGGTAAGGGTTTAAAAAACAAAACAATACACTAATCTAGCTATGATAACCTTGAATAAATTACTTTGACTCATTGAACCTCTTTCCTTACCTGTAAAATGGGTTTAATAATGCCTACTCAAAATTATTTTACAGCATTGTTCTCAGAATCAAATGAGATAATGAATCTAAGTATGTTGTCAATTTTAAGGTACTACATTGCTATAAGTGGCACAAATAGATTAAATGCCCTTGTATCAGGGGAAATTGATTAGGATACAAAAAATAGAAAACACCAGAAATTTAGGTTTCTGGCATTGCAGAGCTGGCCTATCTGATTAGAATTTCTTATGGAACATTAACCCCAAAATATATTCTGGTAGCTAGGACGTACCCCAAGTGATTTACATACTTATGTGCTTGAATGGTATGTGATCTTTGTAAGAACTTCATCCATGATGATGGATGGTGGGCAACCTCTTTGCTATCTACTCCTGTACTACTCTTGTCCATTACTTCCCAGAAATTCTCCAAAAGGGAGTTCATTCTAAGAATCAGCTTCAAGATGTTTTGATGTTTCATGGATACTAGCAGAGTACTTTAGCTCTGTTCAAGCAGTCCTTGCCACATGATTTAACCACTTCTGAGCTGACATCTCACTGATGAGATCTTTTATGATACTTCTGCATAATTCTTAGTTATAGCCTTTATTATGGTATTCTCTATTCCCTAGCAGTGGGTGACGGCTTTTAATCATTTAGAAACTTATAACCCATGACTGTCTAGAAGAATATTGTTAAAGTCATGGGCCATTGTTTTTGGTAGAAGTTTATGGGCATTAAAAGCAGTTCAGAATTTCCTAAAAGCAGTCCAGCTCATTCTTCTGCTCCATTCTAGACTCAGGCCACTATGGAAAAAAATTATCCAAACTCTTCTCTCTTGGTATGTTGTGCTACACTGATCACTTGTCTATACAGTCCCTAGTCTCTCTCATAGATTAAAATCTATGATAATACCTCAATGAAAGGTTAGAGAGAAACAATACAATATATTCACTATCATATAGTTAGATGAGTTAAAATATTTGCAACATGTGAAAAATACAATTTGTGATACAATTTTCACCATGAGATCTTCTATAATGCTTCCAACTAGAAGTTATCCTTTTTCCCTTAAATGTTTCATGCCTTTCTGTTTGACCTTTCCCACGTATACACTTATCTCATTCATGTGTTGTTTTTTATTTTCCCTATTTGTTTTTTGAAGGGGAAAACTGGGTCTTAAATTTCAATCCTGGCTATATTACTTTGTTATTCATAAACTTAGACTCCCTTTTACTTCTAGAATAAAACATAAACTTCTCAACCTAGTATTTAAAACCTATAAAACATCAAACTCATTTTTTGCACTTTTTTTCACCTTATTCCCCTTTATGAATTCCCTGTTTTAAGAGATTTAGGAGATTAGCTTTACTGGTGTTTCCCAAATTCAACATTTCACCTCTTGCCTTCCATTTGCATAAATTTTTACTCATGCTTGGAATAATAATAGGATATTTATATAGCTATCCAAATATGTTTATTCATTTGATCCTCCAAACAATCCTGTGAAGAAAATGCTATTATTACTGGATTTTACAGCTGAGAAAAATGGAGTCACAGAGACATTGAAATGATTTGCTTTCCTAGGGTCACAGAGCAGGAAGTGTTTGAGGAAAGATTTGATTCTGGTCTGTCTGACTCCAGACTACACTCTTATCTACTATGCTGTCTGGCTGCTTTTCTCATGGAAATTCATTATTCTCTTCATGTTATCTCCTTGAATTCTTATTTTTCCTGAAGGCTCAGCTCAAGTATCACTACCTCCCGGAAGTGTTTTGGGATCCTCCCAGTTGTCTTCTAGTGCTTTTTTATTGCCTTTGAATTACTATTTTATGTATATGATATATATCATTTTACCTCCCTAAATAGAATATAAGTTCCTTGAGGGTAGGCACTCAATAAATGTTTGCTGAATTTCATTGATAGTCATATTAGTTTGTGACTCATTTTCTAATGCCTTTTTCTTCTGTAGAGTTCCCTTTTAAATGCATAGGTGAGAGGTGAGGGAAGCTAAGAGACAAGATAATACTTTAAGTCTATGGATAGTTCCTTAATTATCATATACTTAAGAAATATCTTCTAAGACCTTGTAGTTCAATCCTCCTATTTTAGAGATGAGAAAGTTGAACCTCAGTTTAAGTGAATTATTCTGGGTCACACAATAGTTAAATATTATAAGTGGGATTTTAATTCAAGTCCTTTGGCACCAGAGCCAAAGGGAGCCAAGTGCTTTTCTTGTTGTCCCAATACCTGTTTTTTAGCAGGAATTAATTATAGCTGAGAGCAGAATGAAAAAGAAATCACTTGAAACACAAGGACTCTTTCCTCTCTTTTGATTCCCATATCCAATCAAATGCTACATCTATTCAATTACACTGATGAAAGACACCACCTGTTCCTCTTTCCACTGCCATTGTCATCACTCTAGTTCAAGCCCTCATTATTTATCAACTGTATGTTATAATAACCTAACTTTTGTCTTCTTCATTCTTTCCTTCACACTGCTTTTAAAGAAACCTTAATCTGATCACATTGCCTTGTCTAAAAGTCTATGACTTCCCTTTCCCTACCAACCACAATTCAAGCACATTTGTCTGGCCCAACATTCAAGGCCCAAGTCTGCTTCCAACTTACTTCTCCAGCATTTCTATTTACTATCTATTTCTATCTCCAGCATACTATTTACAGTTCAAACTGAGAACATTAACCTTTTACTTAGAAGACTATTTGAATTCCTTCTCTGCTTCTCATTTGGTTCACTTGGGCAAGTCATTTTTTCTCTATGGATTTTAAATTTTTTTATTTTTAAAATGAAGGATTTGTACTAGTTAACCTTTAAAGTTCCTTCCAGTTTTGTTGTTCTGTAATGATAACTACCTGTATTCTTGTGCTTCACTCACTGACTTCTAGCCATTCATGCAGGCTCTCTTTGTATTTGTATTTCTTTTCAAATATGTAAAGATACCTTCCCCCGTTATTTATAGAGGTTGGAGTGGGTGGGGCTGAATGGGGAGAACTACATGTATCAGACATTTCCATGTGTTTGTTAATTATCTGAACTTTTTCTTTTTTCTTCTTTGTTTAAGGGATGGCTCTCTGGGAGGAGGAGGGATATATTGGGAAAAGTAAGTGAAGTCAATAAATCCTTTTCCTCCTCTAATGCCTAGCTCAAGTACTCTGTCAGATGAAGCTTTTTCCCTAACTAGAAATGATCTTTCACTTCCTCAGTTTCTAATGACTATTTGCTCTCTCCTTTTTAGTTAGCACATTCTGACAGTAATTTTTGTTTACCACATCTCCCTTTCAGGCTATGAACCTTTTAACTTCTTGAATTTAGGGATGTTATAATTTTTTCATCCTTGTGTCCTTAGTACCTGATACAGTACCTTGCACATAATAAATGTTGCATGAATGTTTGTTGAATTGAACTTGGGGAACAATAGTAATGTAGTGCATTATGGTGTGTTTTCTACAGCACTGTGAACTTTAAGAGAAACTTTTCTCACATTCCTGTGAGGTAGATATTTTCAATATTATCCCTGTTTTATAAATGAAAAAATTAAGGCTTTGAGAAATTAAGTGACTCACCTGCAGTTACAAAGCCTCTACTAAGTATTTGAAGGAGGAATTGAGTTTAGTCTCCTAGCTTCTAGTTCAGCACTTATTTCCTTATGCCAAACTTCCTTACTGGTAGGATACCAAAAACATTTTGGATACTTAATAAAAACTTTGTTATAGGGGGCAGCTGGGTAGCTCAGTGGATTGAGAGCCAGGCCTAGAGACAGGAGGTCCTAGGTTCAAATCTGGCCTCAGAACTTCCTAGCTGTGAGACCCTGGGCAAGTCACTTGACCCCCATTGCCTAGCCCTACCACTTTTCTTGCCTTGGAACCAATAACACAATATTGACTCCAAGATGGAAGGTAAGGGTTTAAAAAAAAAACAACTTTGTTAGGGTGAAGCCAGGTCTCATTTAATCATACTGTATTTGCTAACTCCTGATTTAAATAACCTGAAAAATTATCATATGAGATCCCTTTCAACAAATTCTATAATTTTGGGATTAATTCCCTGAAATTGTTCATGTTAGACTGTCCTCTCTTATCTTTCTTTGCTGACCTACAGCAACTAAAATGAACAGTATAAAAGAGGGAGAAAATAATAATTTTAGCACAAGAAGCAGGAGTTCCCACCTATCTGGTGCTGAGCTACATTTTGGAGTATTCTGATTTATTCTTTTTCCTGTTTCAGTATCCCCTGTTTCCCAAGTTTCTTTATTTCCTGAGGAAGGGAATTCTGAAGACCAGGAAAAAGTGACCTCACTCCATCTGTCCCAGGTGAGTTATTATTGCTTTCTTCCTTTTTTAGGGAAATGGATCTAATTGGGAATCCAGTTTGTGTTCTAGACCTGGTTTTACAGTCAATTAGCTTTTTTACTTTAGACAAGTGACTTCATTGGGCCTCATCCTTAACTATAAAAAAAAATAGGCAATTGGATTTTTAAGGATCATTATAGCTTTCGCACATAAATTGAAAGAATCCTCAAAGGTTATCAAGTTTAACCAACATCTGAACAAGAATTCTCCCCGTTTTATCTAAGAGGTCATTAAGCCTCTATTTGAAGACCTCTGGAAATGGAGAAATCATTACTTTATGAGTCAACACATTCGACTTTAGGGCAGCTCTCTTTGTTAATTTTCCTCTCTTATTAAACTGAACTTTTCCTTTTTTATAACTTCTCATTATTCTTTTTTATTTTTCTTTTAGGTAAAGCAGAACAAAATACACTCTTACCCATGATAAGCCTTATAAATCTTTCAGGTCACACCTTAATGACCCTCCTTTAGATATGTTCCTGTTTCTATATGACCTTAAAATATGTTACTCTGAATTGAACATACTATACCAAGTGTAATCTGATAAGAACTGAGTCTAGTAAGATTGTAATTGATTCATTCTGGACATTCTACATACATACAACATAACCTATTCCTATATTTCTACTTAAAATCCCATTCTTTTCCTTCCACTAAATTAATGACATAGGAATTCCTTGCTGATGTCTCTGATTGATCTAAGTGAAAGACCCTTTATCCCGTGCCATCTAACCTGCCCTGCCCCCATTCTAGACAAATAAGAGAATCACAATACCAAAACCCTAATACTTCCAACTATTTATTCTTAGCTTTTAGGCCATTTCTAGGAGATAATCGTGGTTTTGTGGAAAGAGGTGAAAGTCAATCTATATTATGTAATAGATGAGAGTGGTCTAGGCTAAGTTAATTAACTTCCCCTTGTTTCCATTACCCCACTGATAAAATGAAGCCTGCTTTGTAAATATATTTTGATATCAATTATGATAAAACTTACATCATATATCATATGACTCTGGGCTTGCCTCAGTTTCCTCACCTAAAAAAATGGAGATAATAATAGCACCTACCTCAGAGAGTTGTTGTGAAGATCAAATGAGAAAATTGTAAATTGATTTAAGTTTTATATAGCTCTTGCCATGTGCCTGGTACACAGGCACTAATGGTGTATATATACATATATATATGCTTATTTCCTTCTCCCTACTTCATATGCAGAAAATATGGTAAATAATTTTGACTTTGTGTTCTGTAGATGCTAGTTCTCAATAAATTCTCTTGACCAAATTTTAGGCCAACTTTGCTTTAGTTTCTGACCCCACAGAAATTCCTAGTCTATAGCTAATTGGGTACCAGGAAGGGTGGCATTAGAGATAGTGAATGGCATTCTTCATTCACTGCCCTCTCTCTGGTTTCTTCTAGTAAACATTTGTTAAGAAGGGAGAAAACTAGGATTTTATCTTGTTGATGTGTTGTTCAAAGACTGACCCAGTGTCAAAGGTAAAATTATGGATGACATTTGGGCACCTTTGCTTTTGTCACAAACTCTCCTTGGGGCTGATATCTATCAAGATCTGTGGACTTCTGGGTCCTGAGTAGTTGTTTCATCTTGTTTCAGAACCATGTGACTCAGCTCAAGGATGTGATCCTGTGTTTCTCTGAGGAAGAGTGGTCTCTTCTGGACCCTGCTCAGACTGGCTTCTATGGAGAATTCATCATAGAGGAGGACTATGGAGTCTCTCTCCCCATGAGTAAGGGTTCAACTCCCTCCTGGCTGAGGATTAACAATCTAAGGGGCTTTGGGAGTGAATGGCTACTCCTCTCTAGCTTCCCTTTTCCTCTTCATAATGCCTAGGTGATTTGTACTTGGTTGGTTGTCAAGTTGCTAACTACCTCAATACCTTTCCAAACTGTAATCAGATTTGCATTCAGAGACATAACTACTAGTTTTTGCTCTTATGGTCAAAAAGAATATAACCTGGTTTCCTTTGTGACCAGTAGTTTTATCTAGTCTATTACTCTACAGTCAGTTACCTTTCCCAATCCCTTTTTTGAAAGAGTCAATTAATGGGATTGAGGGAAATGTCCTAAACTCCTCCCTCAGGAATGGTGTCTGCTTGTGCTCTTGTCATGTTTTTCCTTCTTTCGCTCTCTGTTCCCATCAGGAACCTAAGTAAATTATCCCATTCACCTCAGTCTGGATATAATATTGTTTAAGTTGCTGCCTCTAAGTAGGTTGCTGAACAAATAGATATCCCCTCCCTTCTTCTCCTTAATAGACTATCCAGGTCCCCAGCCAATCCCAGAGAGAATAAATGAATTGCCCAAGGTCATGCAGCTACCAGATTCCCGGGTAGAAGAGGATGAGCCATGTGTCCTGGAATTCCAGGGCCCCCAGGATAAGGAGATTCCCCAAACTACTTGTACAGGTGAGAATGAGGTAGTATCTAGAGTTCAGTGTCTTGTGATAAAAGTTAGATCAACTCAGGAGTACTATGATTAGGATATTCCCTTTCATCTCTACCCTACCCTTTCTCCAAAGGTTCTCTGATTTGGAAATGTTAATTACCTGATTTGGTGTTAGTATGACATGACACTTCAGGTTTCTTCCTTACCTTCCTTGACTTTTAGCAGGGATTGATAATACAGGAAGAATATGGGGTCTCAGGTGTACTGATTAAAACATAAACTTTGGCCCCCCTACCCCCAAGGTTTAGAAAATTAGAAATTTTCTAGAGAAACTCTTATTTTGTTTGCCCATAGCATTTTGGTCTACCAATATTTGAGACCTTCTTCCCAAACCCACTAGTAAAGATGGATGTGTCATTTACCATCCATACTCCTTCATCTAATTGCCTTATGAATGCATGAGATGATCGACTAAGTTTAGGTGTGCACTCTGTTGTCATTCAGTGGAACAAAGCATAAATCCTCTTTGTGAGGTTTAACCTTGTCAGTATTCCGTATCACTGGATGCTTACGTATTGTTGACCTAAAACTACTATACATAGTCAGCTTTCTTTTTGGTTTTGAACTACTATAATAACATTTAAGATATGATGAACTTTTAGATACCTCCCTTTTCCTTTTCTCTTAGCATAGTATTCTGGTTTTATTCAAGCAACAAACTTATACCTACTATGTACCAGGCATTTTGCAAGGTACTGGGGATACAAATATATGAGTGAAATAATACTTGCCCTGAAGTGTATATTATAGGGTTATAGCCTATACTAGAAAATGATAATAAGGGAAGGTCCAAAGATACATAGGAATTGGGAGTAGTGCCATAGAGCAGTAGATTGCTTTGCAATTAGCAATCATAATGCTTCATATTGATTTAATTGTCTTTCCCTCAACAATAAGTAAAAAACAGAGTGGATGGGAGAGTATGAATAGATAGATGAGACACAGTATGATTTGGCAGTCAGCTAAACAAGAATATGGTAGAGGAATTTTTGGAAAATGGAATCCAAGGTCTTTCTGAGCTACTCTGTGTTGGGATTTTCAGCTGTCATGATCTTACCCTGGCAAAAAATGTTTCTTCTAGCCTCCTCATACCTTTTTCTGAATCATATTAAGTTAAATGCAAATCAGTAAACATTAAACTGTGGTAGGGGCATTAGATCATGGAGCTTGCAACATAGAAGCTTATGTCATTTATAAAAGTTACATTTTTATAACATTTTAGAATTTACACATAGTTGTACATTTATTAACTCATTTGACCCTCATTAAAACCCTATGAGGTAAGCACTGCATTTTACAGAGGAGGAAATAGAAACTCACAGAAATAAAAGGTTAAAAAATCCATGACAGAGAGAATTTAAACCAGATTTTCCTGACTCAAGTTCACCACACTTTGTCTCACTGTACATAACTATATCATAAAATGAAATATTCTTATGGCACATAGTGGCTGTTTGACACTAGGCAAATCACTGAGAAACGTCTTGAGCATTTCTCTAGGATCAGGTGTTAGAGAATAATTGACCACTGACATATGCATAGGAATTTTCATCACCAGAGAAATCACAATTTCAGACCAAGAACATGAGAGAAGTGCCCCAAAAGTTCTATATAAAGGCCAAGAAAGAAAGATATATCTTATTTTGGGATTCATGAGAAGGTGATATTTAAATTGACTTCTTGAAGAAATTAGGGCTTCAACATGCAGAGAGGAAACTGATATTTATTTGATGTATAATGAAGAACGTAGAATCTATTGGGGATGATAAATAGTTCCATCTGTCTAGGGCATAAGGTATTTGGCAGAAAATACAGCTGAACAAGACTCAAACATTAGAATGGTGCCACATTTCTTGGATGTTAGGCTAAGGAATTTGACCTTTATGTAGTAAGCAAAAGGGAACTATGGAAGATTTTGAGCAAACAATTAACATGAACATTAAGCAGTTTATCAAGCATAATGTAAAGGATGGATTAGTAATGGTAGGGAGAAGAACCTGGAAGACCATTAATCTAAGTTGTAGTAATGAATCCTTTTCAAAATTTTGTCTATGGAGATAGAAAAGAGATGATAGCTTTAAGAGATAATGTGAAGAATAGCCATGACTTGGCCATTTATTATTTTTAATAGAAGAGTCAAGAATGAAGAGTAAAGAGAGTGAAGATAAAGACCACTATTTCCAATATGGGGGACTAACTAATAATGGTGTCATTTATAGAACTTGAGAAGTCAAAAAGAAGCAGGTTTAGTGCCATTTGGGAAATGCTGAGTTTTTAGTATTGAATGAGAAGTCCAGAATAAAATGTGGATCTGGAAGTCAGGAGAAGGAGTATGGATTAGAGATATAGGATGTCCCAAATGTTGAAAAAAGATTTTTCAATTAATAGATTAAGGTAGGAGATAAAAAATTAAAGTGAAGAGTGACATGATGACTCCATCTGACTTGCCTTTTTTCTTATGTCACCCACAAACACAATTTTTTCAGGAATTTTGACCATGAAATGAAGTTGAGAGATCTTTTTCAGAATGATCGAATGATAAACCTTTGGGAAAAGTCCCATGAAGAAGGAGAGATTTAAAAATACATTATGAGTGAGGATTAATAGTTTAAAAAAACATTTGTAACTTTGGAGGCAGCAGTTTCGGTTGATCATTTGGATCAGAAGACATCAGAAGTGAGGAGACAGGAAGTAAAAGCAAGAAATAGATATAGTTTTTCCTAAGAGATCAATGAGAAAACGAAAAGCATTTGAGAATGACATGTTAATAGCTGAGAGAAGTTTAGACATATTTGAAGGATATAGTAGATATAGAAGAAAATAGTAGATAGTAACAGTACTTAATACTAATGTAATATTTTGTGACTTGCAAAATGCTTTACCCAATAATTAGTTTTTGAGAAATATTGAAGATGAGTGACTGAGTCAAGGATACATTTAGAGAGGTAAGGGGATTGAATTTAGGAAGGACCACCACACACTGTCAGAGGCATAAGAGAAAATGGAGGATAATGTCAAGACATTTTTAAATACAGAGAGGAGAAGAATTCACAGTGAATTAGCTTTTTCAAGGAATATATGGCAAGAACTTCAGCTAAAACTTCAGATCCATTTTTCCCTACTATTGAATTCTACTTACAATCACTCATTCATATAGCTTGTTATCTGTATTTTGTTTATTTTTGTCTGTATAACTGTATAGCTATAGCTATCTCAAACTGACTATTTTGCCTCTTAGCAAAATTTTTGAGCTATTTTTCCTATGATACAGCTACTCAGTGGCTTCTAGTTTGAAAGATACCTATATACAATGACATTTTTCTTCTTCAATTTAAATTCCTTTTCATTAGATTTCCAAGAGGCCCAATAAGATTTTTACTAGTCATTGCTAGGAGGTTTTAACTTGCTAGTGCTCCATCTTTGACCTAAGAATCCATCATTCCTAAATTTTAATTCATGCTATAAATATACAAATTCCATAATCTTTAGCATTACCTTCTAGATTATTACTTCTTTCCATATGAATCACCAGAAGTAGGTAATCTTTATGGAAAATGCCTTTTTTTTCTTTGAGTCTGCTTATAGTTATGATATTACTATATCCTAGGTTGAATTTTGAAGCTTCTCTAGAACTACAATAATTCATTATAGTGGTCAGTGTTTTCTTTGGTTTACTTAATCTCTACAGCCTTAGTTCCTGAGCTGGAACTTTGTATTAGTACCTAGATTTTCTCCCTTGCTGTGTTTTTTCTATAACCTAGATTTTTCTCTCTTGCTGTGTTTTTTCAATATGGGTTATAGACTCTTCTTGTTCTCCACCTTGGTCACTTAGGTTTCTAATCCACCTCCTGAAAGTTAAGCCATATGATATGGATCTTTGAGATTCAGGGCATGGATCTTTAGTCTTACACTGACATATTAGGACAGGGTGATAAGAACTTTGGAGCTTTAGAGTGTTCTGGCTTGAGCACTGCTATATTTCCACTGTTTGCTATCAGTAATGGGTTTCTGACCACCCTAATGTTTTTTCATGGGAGCCCTCCACTCTTGCTGCTCCTGAACACAGAACATTTCTGATTATATTCCATCTGTGACTTCCATGAATGCTCCCAACATGTTTGCTTGAACTTCAACACTGGCTTTTCTGATGGCCTCCATAAAATTTAAGCAGTTTTGAGTATGTTGTTTCTTATTGGATGTCTTGATCATTTGACCTGGTATGATTTTTAGCTTTTTACTAGAGTAGTTGTTGGAGAACTGATCTGGTTGCCTCTAGTTAGGCAGCCATCTTGGCCATAAGTATATCATATCTTTACTTTTTATGTTAATAATTGATTCCTTAGATTGGCTAAGGGATTTTCTTTCAAGGAATCAAATTTTAAGATGACAATGCATTAAACACATTATTGCCTCAACTTTGTCTGCCTCTAGATATTCCTTACTATATGCCAATAATAAAATTTAGGAGGAAATAATATAAAGGGAAGTCTCATTCAAAATGCATACCCTCCAGAAGTTGATAACCAAAAAATAGGAAAAGGGTGTAGATCTTACTCTTTCAAGCATTTTCATAGTACTGTAGAGCTGAGAGGAGAGTATAGTTTTAAAACTATATACTCTATCCTATTTATTTTACAGCTGAAGAAATTGAGTTCTAAGGGTCATGCAACTAATTAGTCCCAAATAATTTTGCTAGTTAAAACTCAGACTATACTATAGGTTTTCTTATCCCTTGGTCTTTCCATCATACAATTTTGAAATCATCAAAATAAAACAAAGTTTAATAAGTATCATCATGATAAACATATTTGCATAGCACTTAAAAATCTGCAATTTTATATATATCATCTCAGTTGAACTCCATGACAACCTTGTGAATTGGATACCATAGGTATTATTTCCATTTTGCACTTTAAAAAAGAGACTCAAAGTGGATAATTGATTGGCCAATGGTTACACAGCTAGTGAGTATCAGAGATGGGATTGCTATTGGAATCAACTGACAGCCCTAAAGCATACATAGGAAGAAGGAGAAATAGAAAGGAGAAAAAAGAGATAGTGATAAGTGAGAGTAGAAGAGAGGATCATGGGCTTAAAAAGTTGATCCTATGCTGGTAAATAGCAGAGTATTAACCCAATTATGTCAGTTAATATGATTATGTCAATTTACTACTCTGGATGTTATAGTTTAATCTCATCATGGAGTAGTGGATTTTCCTTTTCCTTTTTCAGGAGATAGCAACATGAATAAGAAGGATATGCCTCAGCAGAAAAGTCTAGGAGAAGAAGTTTCCATTGAGATTGTATTATCCAGTTCTGGAGATGAGGATCCCAAACAGAGCCAGTCTTGCAGAGAAGATCTTCCAGGCTCCAAGAGGAAGAGACGGAACCCTTCCCTACCTCACAAGAATAATATGATTGACTTTAGAGATGTTGTCCATACTCAAGTTGAGACTACATCAAGGAAACCTTACACATGTCCTGAGTGTGGGAAAAACTTCCGCTGGAGAGCAAACTTCATCAGGCATCTCAAAAGTCGCAAGGAAGAAAAGAAAGTTCATGAGTGCCCCATCTGCCGAGAAACATTCACTGAGAGTGAGGACCTCAAAGAACATCGGGAGACCCATGAAACTAAGAAGCCTTACATATGTGGTGAGTGTGGGAAAAGCTTTCGCCTCAGTTCCCATCTTGTCTCCCATAGCAGAATGCACACCCAGGAAAAGGGGCCCGAGCTAAGCAAGAAAGAACAGCAAGGAACATCATCATCATCATCTAGCCCATCAGAAGAAATTACAAATCCTAGCACCTTATTTGGAGAGGAGAAGAGAGAGCAAACACATAAGTGTTTTTGTGGGAAAACCTTTGAACAACAAGACCTCCTAGTCCAGCATAGCAGCATTCACACAAAAGATAAGTCCTTAAAATGTCAGTACTGTGTCAAAAGTTTCTTTCATAAGCATGATCTCATTCGACATCAGCGAGTTCATATGAAAAGACGCTCGAAGCAGGCTCTGAACTCATACTAAATTCCTTTTTATCCCAATATGCTGGGAACATTTGCTAGAACAAAAGCCTTATGTGAGGCCACTAGGTCACTGTGGTCTCACTGTTGTGACTTTGTTAATAACTGTTACTGAATTGTGCCACTTTGTGTGCTGTCTCACATTAACACAAACCTATTTCATTTCTATTCATTCATATACACAAGCAGACCATATTATTCCTTTACTCTGCAACAGTGCCCACATAGCAATATGGTATTCAATAGGCATACAAAACATGAGTATTGCAGTCAATTAAATAGCTTCTTCTCCCTCCCCCCAACACTGACAAACAGTTGTTCATTTTCCTCCCACATACCCTGTATTGTTCTGATTTGGAGATGAAATCAATCCATTACTTTGGCATCCTATAGATAAATTCAGATAAACCCGGAAGGAGCACTTCTTTGCCCTTATGCGCTTCTTTCTGACCTCTAATCCTTTAAATTTAATCTTTTTTTACTATACCTCCTTTTTTAAGTAGAAGGCTCCAGAGCATGAGCTAATACCCAGGCTTGAGTTTCCTCCAGGAGTCATGGCTAGAGGAATATCATTAAATGTAGGTTTTACTGAAAGAACCAACAAGCTCAAGCCTCCACCAAAGTGGAGCAACTTTTACTAGAGTCTACCACCCCTTGAGGCTACTTTCCTACAAAGCAGGTCAAGGAAATCTTCATGCTAAGCCACTAGACAGTATCAAGTCCTTGTTGCTCTTTTTCTCCCTTATTTCTCAGTGCCATCAGTGCAAATGGTAACCTTTCCTTCTCCCTGTCCTGTACATACATGACCCTACAGACCTCTAAAGAAATTGATTCTCAAACCCATTTTGTGACTACTCTGTAGATGAAGAAAACATTTAATGTGTTATGTTTTGTCTTCCCACTAGATACGTACATTTTAAATTTCATGTGGCCAAGCTGCTCTAACATATTTCCATTCCTGAACACATCTCTTCTAGTGCTTTGCACTTAGAAAGTATCTGATGTTAGTTTATAGTTTGCTTTAAAAAGTCAGATTTTAATACAAGTAAATCAGTTCTTGTCTCCCATCCAAAAAATAGTTTTGAGGGGACATAAATAAGGAGCTAACCTATAAAACAGAACCTCATGGGTAAACTTAGGGATTTGAACTAATGGTCTAAGTACAAATCTGGGAAGCTGAGCAAATTACTACCAACTCATAGTATTTAATGACATTGGCATAGCTTAAGCCAATAACCTAGAAACACTCAACTTTATATATAGATGTAATCAAGATTAGAGGCTAGGACTTGACCCTATAGGTTCTATGGAATCATTAACCAAGATGTTCTTCCTCACATAATAATAATAATAATAATGCTCTCTTGATACATGGGGATAGGACTAAGCACAAGGAATGTGTATATATGTATATGTATAGCTTACAAAGCCACACCTAATTTTCATGTTTTAGGAATGCTGGATGAAATAATATTGTTCTCAAGGGATACTGTAAAGTTCAGAAGGCAGGATAATATTCTCTCCATCCCAATGTAATTTTCATTAACTAGAAAAAATATACCTTTATTTATAATGCTGCAGGAGAGATAAAAGTATTTTATGTCTGAGTGTCAGTCAATGTTTTTTTTACAATCCAAAGAGAGAGTTCTTTTTGGCAGTTTTGATCAGGCTAATGAAAGAAATTTAAAATTCATACTATTAAATTTATAAATAAAACCAGATAGCATTGTGCTCACCTAGGATAATAGCACCCGATTTACTCAAAAATATGACCTTAGAAAATTGGAAAAATAAAAATATAGCATGACTTAGTTATTGAAGGAAGTATTCAAATAATTGAATCCATTCCAAGGTACTGTCTTAAGGACAGGGAGACTGAAAATCATGTTATCTTAGTTTGGTTTTTTTAGAGTGTTCCAGATTATTATTCTTCTGTGTTATCCCACTCAAGCCTCTTGCTCTGGGTCATAGAATCCCTCTAATAGGGGAACATCTTCTGAAGGGGTGATCAAAGGCAGCTGAGGTAAGACTGGTTAACAGTATTTTCTCCTACTTGGAAAAGCAAAGCTTTGAGCAGGGAGCAACTTTCTGTATAATTTTTCAACATTAATTGAAAGTTAAAATCTTCTCATTTCCTAACTCCCATTCCCTTCCATTCTTTTATTGTTCTTGGGATTTTTAAAATGAGCTCCTTTCTCTCCAAGAACCTTCAAATAATATAGGTTTTATTACACCCCCAGGAATTAGTCTTCCTAACTCTTCCCAATTAGGAAGGAAAAAAATATTGTTCCAAGGGACAGTTAAAATGACTTTGTCAGCAGTGGCTTTGATTTATGCAGTGGGCATAAGTGAAAATCTGACTTCTAATGGGGAAAACATTGTATTGACTTATACTCACATGTTGAGAATTTCCTGAATTGCTTTATTTGTAAAAGTACAGGGAAAGGTTTACTCCAGGCTAGTGGGGAAAGCACTGGGTTTGGAATATTGTTTTCTGTTTAGAAGGTCTGATATTGACTAGCTGTATGACCTTGGCTAAATCATTTGCCTGTTTTATTCTCTGTGTATGTAGGCATTTTTGTTTTATCTACTGGGACAGTATGGAGATAAAAATGAAATTATAGATATTAAAGTATTTCAGTAAGTTAAACATGATTATGCACATTTTTTAGTATATTAACAAAAACTCAGCAATTAACTGCCCATGCACACAATCTGCCTCACCTCCAATAAAGTCACAAGTCTTTTTTTTTTCTCCTTTGCAGAATAAATCATTCATTTGAGTTAATTTTCTGAAGTTGAGGGGTGGAAAACAGGGTTGGGAGATCAATCTGGTTACCTCAAAAATATTAAGAATTGTCAAATTACCCCTGGCTTTCTCAGTGACATTCTGAAATGGTGACATTTCAGAGCATTTGGATTTACTTTCTCAAAATCAAGCAGATTATATAGATTATATTCAAAAATATCATCCTTCAGATCACGATTGAGCCTTGTGAATGAAGTTTAAGAGGGCCTGACCCCCATCATTCAGCAATTGCTTAAAAAATTCATTTCCATTGGGGGGAAGAAGGGGAGAGCATTACCTAACAGCACAATAAGAAGTGATATGTGATTTTCTAGTATGAATATCTTTCACCTGTCAATATATTAGTGTGAAAGTTTGCCTTTCCCTCTTAAGATTCCAAATCAAACTTGTAGAAGTTTGATTTGTAAAAGCTGTTTATATATGAATTACAAGGAGGGAGGAATTAACAAGATCACAAGACATAGTATTGAAAATGGTTCCCTTCAGGTCCAACAAGAACACAGCACACAGTCAGACTGGAGTAGTCTGCCCCAGGGACCTTTCAGGACTTGCTTGAAGCAGGTTTTGGAAATGTTTCACTGGCTCTTAACCTTCCTATAAGCAATCCTATCCTATTCCTACTCCAGCAGAGGATAGTAGGTATCAGTTTGACAATACAGCAGTTGTTAAGGTCTCTGGCCATGTGGATGTAGCTTCTCTTATCCTAGCTAGAAGCAAAACAAGATGGAATAGTGTGAGAGCAATAATGGAAGAATGTGGAGTATCCACTCTTCAACTCACTGATGGGTTTACTTTTCCTCTATGATGAGGGGACTGAACTAAATAGATGAGACATCGATCTATGAAGTACATTATAAAAGTACCAGTATTACAATTATAAACAACATTGAGTCCATCCCCAATAACAAAGGGACTTGCATGCCAACGGGGACAACAAAAAGTGCCTTCTACACATACACACACATATATAGCCAAGTAGTGAGGAAAATTTTATATTACAAAAAAAGGAATGGCTTTCGGTTAGTGTTCAGAACTTAATTTTACTGGCTTAAAAAAAGAGAAAGATTTTATTGAGAAGGCAGCCTGTCTGTTCTCCACATCTACAAAGTCTAAAAGAAGATTAAAATGAAGCTGTAAATATTGCAGTAGGCTCATAATGGTCAGGATGATAGAACAATGGAATAAGCTATAAGGGAACATTGAGGAATCTCTTGCTGGAGCAGTGAGAAATGACTTCTGCTTCTCCTGAGTAGTTTTGATAACTCCCATCTGGAGTTAAGGGGAAGTCATTTTTCAGTTACTTCCATTTCTAGGATTCTGTACCCATAAGCATCTACTACATTGGCAGGGATCATTGAGATTTGATTGGCTTTAGGAGGAACAGGTAAGATATAAGAGTAACCCATTCTACTATGACCACAAAGGTAAAAATACTTGTCTCCTCTTAATCTGATCTGGCCCAGAGTCTGAAAGCATAAAGGGAGGGCTAGAAAGAGCTATTTATACCTATTCTTGACAGTCCAGTATACTCTGTATTCACCTTCAAAATCCTGCCCGACCATCAAGACTGCATGGTTAAAGTCTGTAGCTATCTGAGACATCACACTCAGACTTTAAATATCTGAAAGATTTGTCTATGCAGAGTGAGAAGAAGGTAAAAAAAACCTTCACCAAAGGAATACAAAAAAAGTAAAGCCAGTGGCAAGATTTAAAAATTTGCTCAAAAAAGTGTCTGTTAGTTTTCAGAACTTTTGGTTAGCTTAAGTGTCAGAATAGGAGAAAAGAGTAACTCAGAGCAAAAAATATTTGAAAGGAATCTCAAGAGGATGCCTCCATCCAAAACACATGGTAGAATTCTAAAGATAACAAACCCCAGCCCAGACAACTACCTGGTGAGGTAAGTAAATAGCTGCCACTGGAATAAAATTTTGAGATGCCCACAACTTGTTTAAATTGGTTATATTCTTTGTAATGTAAACAGGGGAGAGATGCAGTGCATCTAGAATAGGGATAGGATAATGGTTCCTCTGAGATTGGAGAAACATAAAAGGCAGAATCCAATAGGTGATCCCTACTTTACTTAGATTTGATGTACAGGGACTGAAAACAAACATAATGGTTTTGATGAAGTAAATATTGTGCTTAATGTGTAATGATGGTATATAACTCATAGGTATTAAATATTACTATATAGCTTTTATGTGAGGCAATATGGAATAATGAATCAAGTCCTGAATTTGAAGCCCAAAATTCCACCTCAGACACCAACTAATTGTATGACCCTGGCCTATCACATAACATTTCTTGCCTTTAGTTCTTCATCTGGAAACTGAGAGGTCTGAACCTGATTGACCTCTAAGGAACTTTCCAGCTCTGAATATATATCTATGTCTCTCTCTCTCTACATATATATATATATATATATATATATATATATATATATATATATATATATATATATATATATATATATATATATATATGTATATATATATATATATATATATGTATATATATATATATATATATATATATATATATATATATGTATGTATATATGTATATATGTTTATCTGACCTTGGGAATCTGAAAACATGTTTTGTAGTCATTTTGTCACTAGTAATGTCACTCTGCATAGGTCACTTAATATCTGTCTAAGTTTTCTCATTTTATACAATAAATATAAATTAAAATTTGTTCATCTCCCAGGCCAGGATCAGATGAGTTAGCCATGTATAGGACCGTTGGTGAGGGCTTTATTAGCTATAGTTGAGCATAGTGGACAAACTGAGTATCTTGTAGTTTCTTCCTATAATTTCTATTTCCTCCACACATGCACAAGTGAACTCCTATGTTTGATCCTCCAGAGGGATACTTTAGTTTGAATATACTCTGAAGCTCACAAGCCTTATTGGTGCATTCACCTTTTAAAGAGTCTGCTGATTAATAACATTAGCTCAAAGTAAAGCCATTTATTGCTGTGGCAATACATAAAGAATAATAACATCCTCCACCAAAATCTGGAGTATACTCCCCTACAAAGATAACTAGCACCAATGCGGATAGAACATGTAGATTAACACAGATTGCCAAGGCAATTGAGACCTCCAGCATTGCAAGGCCTTGACGTTTTTTCTGTTCTTGTGGCCTCACATTGCTCGCCTTGGGAGTAATTTATCTGTTGAGAGGTTACTCACCTGGGCTTTCTGGGCCTATTCCTCTTCACAGTTCACCTGGAACTTGTAACTGTATCCTGGTCAGCAATCTCTCCTGAACATAATGTCTCCAATTGTTTGAATTCCTTCCCTGAAGGATACCATTGCTGACAAGGAGAGGGAGGAAAGAACCCTGTATTAGGCACAAGGGAAGAGATTAATTCCCTCTCAAAAGATAAATTCCACTTCCATATAACTGACTATCTTCTGAATTACTAAAGGTGACGCCGTAGATAGTGAGTCTGCAAAGATGTTCTAGCAACCAAGGATGACTTATCTGCTCTTTCAGATTGATAGACAAACTTGTATATGTCTCTGAAAAAAGCAACAAACTATAAATTCTTACTTATACTTGATTTACAAGTTATGTGGGGACCATTCCTAATTCCCCTTTATAAACTGTGAGAACCTTTACAGATATCATGCCCTTTACAAACAATGCAACTACTTAGCTAGGTCTTAGGTCCCCTGATCTATCCCCATCCCCACCCCACACATACACATACAAATATACCCCACTACCACAAACCCCTCAACTATCTTTTTACTAAAACATCCTTCAAGAGCTGTATTATTGGCATAGCTCTCATTCCATCATGTCTCAGTGATAACAATGAAGTCTAATTTGCCTCCTTACATTAAGACTTACCCATATTTTTTTATATTTGAAGAACGTGGCATATAAGATAACATCAGTCAGCAAACATTTATAAAGGGCCAACTGGGTGCCAGATACTGTGCTAAGTACTGGGAATAGGAAGAAAGATAAAACACAATCCCTGCCCTTGAGGAGTTCACAGTCTAATTAGGGTGGCAAATGCAAATAACTACATATAAACAAGTCATATACAGAATTAGAAACAATCAATAGGGGGAGCAGATTAGAATGGGTTGAGAAAATTTTTCACGGAATTTGAGTTTGGTCCTAGAAGCCAGGGAAGTTGAGAAACAGAGAGGAAGAGGGAAAACGTTCCATTCATAATGGGAGAGCCAATGAAAATGCCTTAAGTTGTTAGTATTTGAGGAGCATCTTGTTAGAGGAATAGCAGAGAAGCCAATGTCTGAATTGTATGGGGGTATGTAGTTCAGGAAGATGAATAAAGTGTAAGAAGCCTGGAAAGGTAGTAGGAGAGCAGTTTATAAAGGGCTTTGAAAGTCAGGGGTCTTTTTTTTTTTTAATCCTGAAGGAAGCTGCTTGAATAACCACACCTGAGCTTTAGGAAGATCACTTTGACATAACAGTAGACTGGAGTGAGGAGAAACTTGTGGCAGGCAGACCAACCAGTAGGCTACTGCATGTATGAGGTGTTAAGAGCTTAAGACAATGTACAAGAAGAGAAGGAGGTATATTCAAGAGATGCTCAAAGATAGAATTGACAGGTTTTGGCAGAAGAGTGGATGAGGGGTGTGAGAGTAAGGAATTGGAGATGGTTCTAACCTAAATCATTGGGAAGATAGTGGTGGGTGCCCATAATAATAATAATAAGGAATTTTGGAAGTGGGGAGTATTTATGAAGCAAGATAATTTTCTTTTTGGACATGTTGTGTTTAAGATGTCTGCTGAGATGTCCAACAGGCAGTTGGAGATGTGAGACTGGAGGTCAGCAGAGAGATTTGTATAGGTATATCTGAGAATCATTTGCATAGAGAGAATAATTAAAACCATGGAAGCTGATGAGATCATTAAACAAAATAGTATAGAGAGAGAGGAGAAGAGGGCCCAGGATAGAACCCTATGGGACATCCACAACCAGTGGATATGACCTGGCAAAAGATCTAGCAAAAAAGAATGAGAATGGGAAGTCAGACAGAAAAGCAGTGTTTTGAGAATCTAGAAGGAAGAGTTTCATGGACAAGAAGTTGTTAATAGTGTCAAGGGCTGCAGAGAGGTCAAGAAAATAAGTATTGAGAAAGTACCATTAGATTTGGCAATTAAGAGATTGTTAGTAAATTGGAGAAAGCAGTTTCAGTTGAATGATGAAGTCAGATGCTAAACTAAGAAGAAAAAGGAAAAGTCACTTTTGTAAACAGCCTAATTTATTTAAAAAAGGTGAGATTTCAGACAATAGTGGAGATGAGTGGAATGAGTAAATTATTTTTGAGGATTAGAGAGATATAGGCATGGTTGTAAACAATAGGGAAGCATCAAATAGATAATCAGAGATTGAAGATAAGTGAGGGAGTAGTAATCATAAAGGGAGCATATAGGAGTTAAATTAATTTCCAATACTTCAAGTATTTTTATAAAGTTTATTATCTGACAAAATAGAACCATGTGACTAATTTTTCTACCTGCTCAAAAAAAGCCCACTGCACCAAAACCACCACAGAAAGGAATAAAGCACTAGACATGGAATTTCACCCAATTTATATCCTGTCTATGTCAGCACAGAATAACTGGAAGTGAGTATGGTGCTGGGGATCAGAGTTTTTAGGGTAACAGATTCAAATTACACAAGCAATATGTTGAAGGAGATGAAATGGAATGGGATCACTTGTGCACATAGAAGAATTTACCTTGAAGAGTCTCCTCTTCATGTGACATAGTTGAAGGAGGATGTAGTGGCAGAAGGCATCTGGATGATGTTAGATGAGGAGGAAAGGAAGAGGGAGTTCTCAGTAAATTACCTCAATTTTGTCAGTAAAATATGAGGCAGCTGGGGGGAGGGGTTGGGGAAGGGATGAGGCATGAAGAGGAGGGATGAAAAGTTTTGAATAACTATTGCTCTAAGTGTGGTAGTAAGTTAATTAGATGAAAAGAATCATCTTGTAGCAGTGAGGATCCAGTTGAGGTCATCTAGTGAATTTTTAATGAATCTAGTCACCCTGGAAAATATTTTTTAAATTTCTTATTTTAAACATTTTTTAATGTCAATACAATTTTAAATAATCATTATCTGACATTTTGCAATCCATGTTCTCTTTCTTCTTTCCCTTCTGCCTCCTTCCCAAGAAGACAGGTTGTACATATGGTATCATATAATACATCAATTACCATGTTCATCATGTTGTGAAAAAAAGATACAGATCACTTATACTAGAGAAAATTTTATGGAGGAAATAAAGTGAAGAGTGGTATGCTTCAATCTGCATTCAGATTCCTTCTGTGGTAATGGATAGCCTTTTTTCATCATGAGTTGTCCTGTCCTTTTATTTCTGATAGTGGTTACTACACAGCAGATTATTATTATAATTATTGCTATTACTATGTACAATATTCTCCTGATTCTGCTCACTTCCCTTTGCATCACTTCATATAAATGTTTCCAGGTTTTTTTGTGATCATCTTATTCATCATTTATTATGGAACAATAATATGCCATTATAATCATATACCACAACTTGTTCAGTCATTCCTCAATTAATGGATATCTCTTCAGTTTCTAGTTCTTTCCCACCACAAAAAGAGTTGCTATATTTTTGTACAAGTAGGTCCTTTCCCCCTATCTCTGAGCTCTTTGGAATATAGACCTAATAATAGTATTGCTGGGTTAAAGGGTATATGCAAAGTTTGATGGCCCTTTGTGCATGGTTCCAGATTGCCTTTCAGAATGGTTGTACTGGATAAGATAAATTATAATAGCCCAGGCAAGATGGCTGCATGAAGCTCCCTTTGTAAAAATAAAAATAAAAACTGGAAATTGATGGGATGCTCATTAATTTGGGATTAAAAGAACAAATAATGGCATGTGAATACTATTATGCTGTAAGAAATAATAGAAAGATAAGTTTCTGTGAAACCTGAGAAAATGTATATAAAATGATATAGATTGAAGTGAGCACTACCAGGAGAACAATTTATATAATAAATCAAAAAATTGTCAAGACAAACAGCATTGACAGACTTTAAGAATATTGATTAACAGGATGATAAGCTATCACTGCAGAGGATTCATGAGAAAACATGAATCTACCAGGGTGCAGAATGAGATTTTATTTGGATGTGACTAATGGAATTATTCTTAAGTACGTATATTTGTTATAAAGGGTTTATTTGTTTTCCTTTCTTTTTCAATCGAGGTAGGACAGGAAGGGGAAAGGAGAAAAGATGGATTGACTTTAATTGAAAAAATGCATTTTAAAAATGTATTAAAAGATAATGAGTAAAAGCAACCAAAATCTATATTACATAGGGATAAGAAGAGACAATTCTCTCAAACTGAAAAGAAGCAATGTGTCTTTTTACCCCCTTCCTTAGTTTCTGTATTTGGAAAAAAAAAAACAAAACTAGATGCATAAGAGGTCATTTTTTGGTTTTGGTTTTTATTTATTTTTTTCTTTGCTCTTTTTTTTTTTGGATAATTTTATTTAGTCAATTTAGAACATTATTCCTTGTTTACAAGAATCATATTCTTTCACTCCCTCCCCTCCCCTCACCCCTTCTCATAGCCAACATGCAATTCCACTGAGCTTTACATGTGTCCTTGATCAGAACCTATTTCCATGTTGTTGATGTTTGCACTAGGATGATCATTTAGAGTCTATATCCCCAATCATATCCCCCTCAACCCATGTAATCAAGCAGTTGTTTTTCTCTGGTGTTTCTACTCCCACAGTTTTTCCATGAGAGGTCATTTCTAAGCCCAAATCCTTTTTTTGAAAGCATAGATATAAATGGATTTTTCCTTAGAATAATAAGTATATATTTAAAATCATCAGCAAACATTATCAGTGATGGGGATAAATTAGAAGCCTTCCTTATATGTTCATGAGTGAAATAAGAATGCCTGTTATCATCAATATTATTTAATTGTGTATTAGAAATGCTAACAATAGCAATAAGAGAAGAAATTGAAAGAATCAGAAGGGGCAAAGAAGTAATAAAAATATTTCTTTTAGCAGATGATATGATGATGATACACATATAGAAATTAGAGATTCAACCTAAAAATCAGTTGAAACTGTCAATAATTTTAGCAAGGCAGCAGGATATACAGAAATCATTAGCATTTCTACATATCACCAAGAGTTTTCTGGAAGAAGAGGTAGTAAGAGGTAACCCATTTAAAATAACCAAAGATAAAAATAAAATACATCTGAGTATATCTACTAAAACAAACCCAGAGCAAAATTATGTATCATTTTAATACAAATAGATTTAAATAAGTGAAGTACACAGAGCCAATGTAATTAAGATAACAATGCTACCTATACTACTTTGTTGATTCAATGCCTTCCTAATGAAGTGACCAAAATATTATTTTATTGAACTAGAAAAAAATCATTTGGAAAAAAAACAAAAGGCCAAGAATATAAAAAGAATTAATGTGGAAAAAAAAGAACCAGGACCAGAACCAGGATCAGATTTGAACTATATTATAAAACAGTAGTTATCAAAACTATCTGGTACCACCTAAGAAAAAGTAGATCAAAAGTAGATCAAGAACAGAATAGACATACAACAAACAGTTGGAAATGATTATTGTAACCTGGTATTTGACATGAAGAAGTAAATTTGGGGGATAAGAATTCATTATTTTCTAAAATTATTTGGAAAACTGGAAAGCAGTCCACCAGCAGAAACTACAGACCAATATAGACCAATATCTTATTGTTTGCCAAAATAAGATCAAAGTGGATACAGGACTTAGGGGTATCTAGAGGGATATTCTAAGTAAATTAGAAAGAAAGGGAATATATTACTTATCAGATTAATGGATAGCTGGAGAATTTATGAATAAATTTGCAAGAAAGAATTATAAAGATAAAATGGATAATTTTGAATACATTAAATTAAGGTTTTGTACAAACCAAACAGATATGACCAAAATTAGAAGGAAAACAGTAAATTGGGGGGGGGGGGAAATTTTATAGACAATTTCTTAGATATCTAAATGTATATATATATGCATATATATATATATAATTCTCATCTAAAATATAGAGAGAACTTTGTCAAATATATAAGAATATGAGCCATTTCTCAATTGGTTAATTATCAAAGGATATGAACCAACAATTTTTGGATGAAGAAATTAAAGCTACATATAATTACTATATAATTATATATAATATATAATTATAATATATAATAATAACTAAAAGCTACATATAATTTTTAAAATACTTTTACATCATTGTTGGTTGTCTCTTGAACCAAGGATGACGATTGTCTTTGTGTGTTTTTGTGCACAAAGACACCTGTGCATGAAGATTTAAATGGAAAAGTCGATGCACAGAGACAGTCACGCTCTCTCGGCGTTGGAAGCCTGGGTCCATTGGCACGAAAAGTCGTTACACCTGGAGACTTCCTCAGCTGCATTGGATGGCCCTGTTGTCTTTTGTGCTCCATCACGCCCTAAGCACTCCACAGTGCCTTGCTGCATCGCCATCTCAGCCGTTGAACCTTCTTGTTGGTTTCTTCCGCCTGTTCCGAAGCAGTCTTCACATGCTGGGTGAGCAAAGCCCTAGTTCACCAGGGGTCGACGTCGACCCGATGGCTACCCTCACAAGGTTTAGCCGGCCTGTCGAAGCCGTTGCCTGGGGTGTGGCCTCTGCCGCATGCTAGCAGCTACTAGGAGCCACAAGTGAGAGCTGGGTGTCAGGTGAGGGTCAGTGGCTGGAGAGCTGCCCTAGAAGGGCACGACAAGCTTAAAGAAATGCACATCAATACAACTCTGAGATATTACTTCACACCTATCAGATTGGCTAAAATGATAAAAGGTCAAAATAGCAAATGTTGGAGAGGATGTGTAAAAATGGGTACTCTAATACACTGCTGGTAGGACTATGAATTAATCAAACCATTTTGATCAGTAATCTGGAATTTTGCTCATAGAGTTATAAAACTGTGTATACCTCTTAACTCAGCATGCCACTGTTAGGTTTATTTCCTAAGCTTGTCAGGGAAAAAGGAAAAGAACTGAAATGTTCTAAAATATCTATAGCAACTCTCTTTGTGGTGGCAGAGAACTAAAAACTGAAGAGATGCCCATTAGCTGGAGAATGGCTGAACAACATGTAGCATATAATTGTTATATAATAACTAATGCTGTCAGAAATGACAAGCAGGTTAATCTTGGGAAAACATAAAGACCTACATGAAATTATGAAGAGAAAAATAAGCAGAACCCAGAGTATATTATATATAGCAACAGAAATAATGTTTGAAGAATAATGTGTATTTCCACCTCCAGAAAAAGCACTGATAAATAAAAAATATATATTTTTATATAACTAAGATATATATTAGTTAAATTATGTCTTCTTTAATGGTAAAAGGGGAGGAGATGGAGGTAACTGGGTATTTTTAATGTAACATACAAACTAATGAATTTTAAAATAGTAAGAAATGTATCAAACAAGAACAACCACAAAATAAAATTAAAAAGTGGGGTACAACATTGATTTTTAGGACATTTAAGGAAAAGACCTTAGATTTGAAAGAGACCTTTGTGAATCACTAGTGCAATGATGGCAAACCTGTGGCATGGGTGCTAAAGATGGCACACAGAGCACTCTGTGGACATGCAACCACCCTCCCAACCCCCCCCCCCATTCATTACTAGAACAGAGCTGCTCCTCACCTCTCTCCACTGTACCTGATATTGTTTTTCTTTCTTTTTTTTTTAAGAACTCTTACCTTCTGTCTTGGAATCAATATTATGTATTGGTTCTAAGGCAGAAGAATGGTAAGGGCTAGGCAAAGTAGGTTAAATGACTTGCCCAGGGTCACACAGCTAGAAAGTGTCTGAGGTCAGATTTGAACCTAGGGCCTGGCTCTCAATCCACTGAACTATCCAGCTGCCCCCCCCTGATATTTTTCATATCACCTACCCCTCTGCCCAGTAGCCAATGGGAGCACACAGGGGGTGAGATGGGCAGCTCACAGGCGGCAGAGTTGGAAGGGAGCTAAGAGCTCAGGCCACTCCCCTCCCTTTCTCTAGGAGACCTGAGGACATTCCTCACTTTGCCCTGCCTCTTTTCCCAGTAGCCCAATCAGAGTACTTCCTCCCTATATGGAAGGGAGGATGAGAGCAGGGCCCAACTGGCACTCAGTGGTGGTGGTGGTGGTGGGAATTGGGGCCTGGCACTTTGTTTCTAAAAGGTTCGCCATCACTGCTAGTACAACCCCTACTCAAAAAAGAATCCACTCTGGAACACCTGACAAATGGTCAAGTAGTTTGTATGTGAAGTATTTCCATGAAAAATAATTTTTTTTTCTAAGGCTCCCTCCTCTACGCTCTCTCTCACCACTTCCTCCATTCTACCAGCATTTAATCTGCTGCCAAGTTCTGCCTTTCTCCCTTCAAAATGTCTCTAGTATTATGTTCCCTTTTCTCCTCTAACTGTGAGCCATCACCTTGGTAGAGTTAACTAGGACTTTATACCTGGATTACTGCAGTGGCCCTTTGCTAGTTGGCCAATTTCAAGTCTCTAGTCAGTCTTCAAGTCTCAGTCAGTCCTCCAGCTGTTAAATTGCTCTTCCTAAAGCCCAGGTTTGTCTATTTCAACCCTCCTCCATTCTATAAATACCACTGGTCCCCTGTCACTTGGAAGCGCAAATAAAATTCATTATAACTTGCCTTCCCTGCTCCTTTCCAATTTTCTTACACTATACTCCCTCCTTATCTCCATACTCTGATACAAAGACATTGACTGATTTCTGCTTTTTCTTAAACAAAAAATTCCATCTCCATGCATTTTCACTGACTGTCCTTCACACCTGGAATTCTTTCCTTCCTAATCCCTGCCTCCTGGACTCCTCCCCTACTATGTGCCAGGCACCAAACTAACTTTTAGGGATATAAAGAGAGCAAAAAAGAAACCAAAACAAACCAATCCCTTCTCTAAAGGTACTCATACTATAATGTGGGAGATAACTATGTAAAAAAAAAGATATATACAAGATAAATTGGAGGGGATTTAAGGGGGAAAGAACAGAGATTAAGAAGGACTATGAAAAGCTTCTTACAGAGGTAGGACTTTAACTGATACTTGAAAGCCGGGTGATCTAGCAGGCAGAGGTCAAGAATTGAGAGCATTCCAGAAATGGAAGGCCTCTAGTGAAAAGAGTAAGGAGATGCTATCATCCTTGTTTCAGGAAAGCAAAAAGTATTTTTGGATTGAAGAGTAGAAAGGACTAAAGTTTAAGAAGACTGGAAAATTGGAAGTGATCAGATTATGGAGCACTTTGAAAAGCAAAGAGAATTTTCCTATTCAATTAGGCAAGGGAGATAGGGAGAGGGAAGTGATATAATATCAGACCTATATTAAGGTCCATTTGAAAGCTAAGTGTTCTGAGCCCACAGCAGCAGCGGGATCCTCAGGGCCGGCAAAATGGCCTCAGGGCCAGCTATTCTGAAGGATGCACTTTGAAAGAAACCTGGGCCAGTCTCGGGGCCCCCAAACACAGACAGCAGGGAAACAGAGAGAGACGGGGGGAGCCTGTAGCCCCCTGGCTGGGTCCTTCCATCTGAGTCACTTCCTGCTTCAGGGCACATTCAGTCCAACCCAGCTGAACCTAATCCCATCAGGAGCCCTCAGAGCTTCTAAAAGGACAGAAACTTCAGGGCCAGCAAACAGGTTGCTCTGAAGGGCGAAGGGCTTACCTTGAAAGTAACCTGGACCAGCCTCAAGGCATCTAACACAGACTGTAGAGGAGGTTTCCTTTGCTTCGGGGCTCATTCAGCCCAACCCAGCTGAACTTAATCCCATCAGGAGCCCTCAGAGCTCAGGGAGGCCACGACCCCTCCCCCCTTAGAGTTCACAGTCTTCTGAAAGAACAGAAATCTCAGGGCCAGCAAAGGCATTGAGGTACCTTGTAGACAGTGCTGTGCCAGGCTCAGAGCATGGAAGTACGGCAGCGGAGAAACAACTGGAGGGAACTGAGAGCAGTAACACCCAAAATGCTGGCAGGCAGGGGAGGGCAGGCTCTGAGCTTCCCCAGGAAGACAGAACAGCTGCGGAGAAAGGACAATTTGCCTGGGGCTAAAGCCTCAGACCATCAGACAGATACATGAAGAGCCAGTCCTCCTCGATAGAGATGGAAAACAGTACAGAAGTACAAAAGCCTCCAAACACCAAGAAAAGCAAGAAGAAGGGGGTGACTTTGGACACATTTTATGGAGAAAAAATACAAAATACAGAGGAGATAGAAGAGGAAACACAAGTAAATGCTCCGAAACCCTCCAAAGGAAATAGAAACTCTCCACAAACTCTTGAAGAATTTAAATTGGAAATGATCAAAAAGATGGAAGCCTTCTGGCAGGAAAAGTGGGAAATAATGCAAAAGGAAATCAACAATCTGAAACATGAAAAAACACAACTACAGAAACAGTGTGACCAAACTGAAAAGGAAAACCAGGCTTTAAAGGTCAGAATCAGGCAACTGGAAGACAATGATCTTGCAAAAGAGCAAGAATTAATAAAGCAAAGCCAAAAGACAAAGAAATTAGAAGAGAACATAAAATATCTCACTGACAAGGTGATAGACCTGGAAAATAGAGGAAGGAGAGACAATCTGAGAATAATTGGCATACCAGAAAAGCCAGAAATAATAATCTCGACCTCATAATACAAGATATCATCAAAGAAAACTGCCCAGAGATTCTAGAACAAGGGGGCAATACAGGCATTGAAAGTGTTCACAGAACACCCTCTACACTAAATCCCCAAAAGACAACTCCCAGGAATGTACTTGCCAAATTCCAAAGCTTTCAAGAAAAAGAAAAAAATCTTACAAGAAGCCAGAAAAAGACAATTTAGATATAAAGGAATACCAATCAGGGTCACACAAGACCTTGCAATTTCCATTCTGAATGACCTTAAGGCATGGAACATGATTTTCAGAAGGGCAAGAGAGCAGGATCTTCAACCAAGAATTAGCTACCCATCAAAACTGACTATATACTTCCAAGGGAAAGTATGGGCATTCAACAAAATAGAAGATTTCCAAGTTTTTGCAAAGAAAAGACCAGAGCTCTGTGGAAAGTTCGATATCGAAAAACAAAGAGCATGGAATACCTGAAAAGGTAAATATTAAAGAAAAGAAAAAGGAGAAAAATGTTATATTTTTCTTTTATTCAAACTCTCTTCTATAAGGACTACATTTATATCAATTTATATATATTAATATGTGGGGAAAATATAATGTATAACTCTCAAAAATTATATGCATCATTAGAGTAGTAAGAAGAATCACACATAGGGTAGGTTTGGGACATCAAGATGATACAGAGAAGGGGGGGATAGAAAGAAAAAGGGAGGGGGGAATTGTTGATGGTACTAAGATATACTCCAAGAAATGGGGGGGGGGGGCTAAATAGAATAATCTTTCTCACACAAAGATACACATGGAAAGGGGAGGGGAAGAAAACTATAAGAAGGAGAGGAAGAGAGTTGTTACTTAAACCTTACTCTCAGTGAAATCAACTCTAAGAGGGAAGATCATCCATATCCATTGGGATCTTGAATTCTATTTTATCCAACAGGGCAAGGGAGAAGGGAAAACCAAGGGGCGCTGGGCACCAAGCATCCAGCATAGACAGCAGGGAGGAAGCCAGGGAGAGACCAGGGCCATGGCTGGATCCCTCCATCAAGCTCCAGTCTCACCATTGCCTCGGGCACATCCAGACCAATCTAGTTGAACATAACCCCATCAGGACTCCCCAGAGCTCAAGGAGGCAGGCAAAGGCACTGGGGAACCTTGAGAACAGCGGAGTAGCAGCTGGAGAGAACTGGAGAGAGCCTGGGTGGCCCAGCATTCCAGAAGTCTTTGGCCTCAGAGCATATACAGCCCAACCCAGTTGAACTTAATCCAATCAAAATCCTCCAGATGACAGGGAAGCTAACAGTCCTCCCCTAGAGACTGTACCAAGAGATCTGACAAAGCTCCAAGAGGGGAGACTAACAGACCCAAAACCAAAACAAAACAAAAAAAAAGGGCGTAGCAAGAGCACAGACAAACATGGGGAGCAAAGAAGGATTAAACCCGAGCAAACAACAGAAAAAGAAAAAAGAAATTACAATAGACAGCTTTTGCCCAGGTAATGAGCAAAGAGTGAATGAAACAGAGGGGTAGGGATCAGCAAAGGAAAAATCAGAAATCCCAGTGAATTGGATACAGGCTTTGGAAGAACTCAAAATGCAATTCAAAACACAATTAAGAGAGGCTGAAGACAGTTGGGAAAATAACTTAAAAACTAAGATAAGTAATCTGGAAACAGGCACTTGAACTAAAACAAGAAAATGGTGTCTTGAAAGCCAAAATCAACCAGCTGGAAAATGAGACAAAGGAGATGAAAAATGACCTCCAAAGAAAATCAGACCAAAAGGAAAAGGACTACCAAAACACTAAGGATGAAATCTAGTCTTTAAGAACCAGAATACAACAACTAGAATCAAGTGACCTCACAAGGCAGCAGGACACTATAAAACAAAACCAAAAGAATGAAAAAAATTGAGGAAAATATGAAGCATCTCATTCACAAAACAGAGGACTTAGAAAATAGTTCAAGGAGAGACAACTTAAGAATCATTAGCCTACCAGAAGAACATGACAAAAGAAAAAGCCTGGACATTATTTTACAGGAAATTATTAAAAAAAAAACTGCCCTGATATCCTAGAACAAGAGGGAAAAGTGGAGATTGATAGAATCCACAGATCACCTCCTGTACTTAATCCCCAACTGACAACACCCAGGACTGTTATAGCCAAATTCAAGAACTATCAGACCAAAGAAAAGATATTACAAGCTGCCAAGAAGAAGTCATTCAGATACCAAGGAACCACAGTGAGGATAACTCAAGATCTGGCTGCATCCACAGTGAAAAAAAGAAAGGTATGGAATACGATATTCCAGAAAGCAAGGGAACTAGGTCTACAGCCAAGAATCAACTACCCAGCAAAACTGACTATATTCTTACAGGGGAAAGTATGGTCATTCAACAAAATAGAAGAATTCCAAGAATTCGTAAAGAAAAGACCAGACCTGAACAGAAAATTTGATGTACAAGCACAAAACTCAAGAGAATCACCAAAAGGTAATTAAAAAAGAAGGGAAAAAAGAAAAACAAAACAAAACAAAACAAAATTTTAAGAGACTCAATAAGTTAAAATAAGAGATCATTGGTAACTCTTAAAAACTGTTGTTATTACCTGGGCAGCAAAAAGAAGTACACTTAGAGGGAACAGTGACAAACTGTATAGGAGGCAAGGACATAAATAGATATATAGATATATGCATGCAAAAATACATACACATGAGTATGCATATATATACATATATATAACTAGAGCTTAAAATAGGTTACTATTAAAAGAAATAGGAAAAGAAACAAATAGGGATAAATTTATACATCATAAAGAAGCTCATGGTGGGAGGGGGGAGAACATCAATATACTGGAAGGGTAAAAAGGTCGGAGACAGGAAATTCTCAACTTTTACGTGCTTTGAAATTGACTCAAAGAGGGAAAAACAATCCAATCCATTGGGGGGCAGAGAATAGATTTGTGCCCAATAGGAGAGTAGAAGGGTAACAAATGGACTGGTGGGGAAGGAAGCAATATAAGGGAGGGAGACAGTGGGGGAGAGTTTTAGAAAGACTACCAGGAAAATAAGGGAGGGGACAAAAAAGGAGGTGGGTCGAAAGGAAAGTAAAATAAGGGTGGGAGGGGGACTAATTAAAAACAAACATTGGTGTAGAAGGAAATAGTGAAAGAAGAAAAGGCAGGACCAGGAGTAGAAATCAAAATGCTGGGAAATACACAGCTAGTGATCATAACTTTGAATGTGAATGGAATGAACACACCCATAAAACGCAAGCGAATAGCAGAGTGGATTAGAATCCAAAACCCTGCCTTATGCTGTCTACAAGAAACACACATGAGGAAGGTAGATACACATAGGGTGAAAGTAAGGATGGAGCCAAATCTCTTGGGCATCAACTGACAAAAAGAAGGCAGGAGTTGCAATCATGATATCCGACAAAGCCAAAGTAAAAATAAATCTAGTTAAAAGAGATAGGGAAGGTAATTACATCCTGATAAAAGGCAGTATAGACAATGAGGAAATATCTGTACTCAACATGTATGCACCAAATGGCATAGCATCCAAATTTCTAAAGGAGAAATTAGTGGAGCTCAAGGATGAAATAAATAGAAAAACTACACTAGTGGGAGACCTGAACCTTCTTCTAGCTGAACTAGATAAATCAAACCAAAACACAAATAAGAAAGAGGTAAAAGAAGTAAATGAAATCTTAGAAAAATTAGAGTTAGTAGACATGTGGAGAAAAATAAATAGGGACAAAAAGGAATACACCTTCTTTTCAGCAGCACATGGTACATTCACAAAATTGACCATGTATTAGATCATAAAAACATTGCAAACAAGTGCAAAAGAGCAAAATAATAAATGCAACCTTCTCAGATCACAATGCAATGAAAACAATAATTATTAAGGGTACATGGAGAGGCAAATCAAAAATTAATTGGAAATTACAAAATGTAGAATCAATAATTTTGATTACATCAAATTAAAAAGGGTTTGTATAAACAAAATTAAGGCATCCAAAATTAGGAGGGAAGCAACAAATTGGGAAACCATCTTCATTACAAAAACCTCTGACAGAGGTCTAATACTCAAATTTTTAAAGAGCAAACCAATTGTACAAAAAATCAAGCCATTCTCCAACTGATAAATGGGCAAGGGACATGAATAGGCAATTTTCAGTTAAAGAAATCAAAACTGTTAATAAGCACATGAAAAAGTGTTCTAAATCTCTTATAATCAGAAAAATGCAAATCAAAACAACTCTGAGGTCTCAGCTCACACCTAGCAGAATGGCTCACAATACAGCAAAGGAAAGTAATGAATGCTGAAGGGAATGTGGCAAAATTGGGACATTAATTCATTGCTGGTGGAGTTGTGAATTGATCCAACCATTCTGGAGGGCAATTTGGAACTATGCCCAAAGGGCGATAAAAGACTGTCTGCTCTTTGATCCAGCCATAGCACTGCTGGGATTGTACCCCAAAGAGATAATAAGCAAAAAGACATGTACAAAAATATTCATAGCTGCACTCTTTGGGGTGGCAAAAAATTGGAAACTGAGGGGATGCCCTTCAATTGGAGAATGGCTGAACAAATTGTGGTATATGTTGATGATGAAATAATATTGTGCTCAAAGGAATAATAAAGTGGAGGAATTCCATGGAGACTGGAACAACCTCCAGGAATTGATGCAGGGTGAGAGTTGCATTGTACACAATCGAATGTAGTGGACTTCTACATTAGTGGCAATACAATGACCCTGAACAACCTGGAGCAATCTACGAGAAAAACCACTATCCACATCCATAGGAAACACTGCGGGAGTAAAAACACCGAAGAAAAACAACTGCTTGAATACATGGGTCGAAGGGATGTGGTTGAGGATGTAAACTCTAAATGAACATCCTAGTGCAAACAACAGCATGGAAATAGGTTCTGATCAAGGATACATATAATACCCAATGAAATTGCAAGTTGGCTGTCGGAAGGGTGGGTGCAGCGGAGGGAGGGAGGGAAACAATGTGATTATTGTAACCAAGGAATAATGTTCTAAATTGACTAAATAAACTAATTCAAATGGATAAAAATTTTTTAAAAAATGAAATCACCATGATTTACTCTATATTTAATTTTCTTTTTGTTTGCCTTTACCCAGAAGAATATAAGCTCTTTGAGAGAAAAAGAAAATTAAATCAAATTAAAAAAAATAAATTCAGAATTTGAGAAACAAAATGAAAACAATTTATACAGATTCAGTTAGTATTCGTTATACTCCTACTATGTCAGACACTGTATTAAGCTCTGAGGATACAAAGAAAAGCAAAAACCAGTTTCTGTTCTCAAGTGCACATTATAATGGAAAAAACAATATGCAAAGAACTATGTACATACAAGATATATATATTTATATATATATAGGTATTATATATATACATATATATAATAAATTGGAAATAACAGAGGGAAGAACTAATATTAAGGGGTTTGGAGAAAGCTTCTTGTTGAAAATGGGAGATTAGCTATGACTTGAAGGAAGCCAAGTAAGCTAAGAGACAGAGATAAGAAGGGAGAATGCTCCAGTTATGTGGCAGCCAGTGAAAACAAACAGCATTGGTGATAGCTAGGTTCCTCGATGGACTGAGAGCCAGGGCTAGAGATGGAAAGTCCTAGGTTCAAATTTGGCCTCAGACTTCCTAGCTATGTGACCATGGGGGAAAATCACTTAATCTTCATTGCCTATTCCTTACTGCTCTTCTGCCTTGGAACCAATACACATTTGATTCTAAGATGAAAGATAAGAGTTAAAAAAAACAAAAAGAGATTTGAGATGAAACCTTCTGTTGAGAACAGCAAGAAGCATGATTGGTTTGTTACTGGATTGAAGAGTACACAGAGGCAGGGCAATTAGGTAGTATAGTAGACAGAGTACCAGTTTTGGAGTTATGTTCATATATGGTCTTCTGGCAGGACACAGGAAACCTTGAAATTCTAAGGGACAAATGAAGAACTCTTTAAGCTTGTAAAATTAGAATTTTGTATCCTTGAACTACATTTCCCAGCATTCCTCTTTTGTCCCCACATTATGTCCTTACAAAAGTTTCTGAAACTGCCCTCTCTCTCTTCTCCCAATTTCCTGGTCTGGGAAACTTCTCTTTACTGACAGTATTTACTTTCCTCTACTTCAAATGATTATTAATAAATCTTATGAAATATAATACTTGGAGTTATTGTCTTTTTTATCTTACATTTCTGGCAACTTCTTCAGAAAACGAATTCTCAAATTTTTTACTGCAATAGCTTTCAGTAAGGATAGTAAATTTTTCCGGGGGGGGGGGGTCCTCCCACCATGAGAGCTGAGAGCCTGATAGCTGTGTCTCTCCATGTGTGCCCTCTACTCTGTGGCTCCCCTGCTGCCTCCATCCACAGTTGCTGCTTGCTGTTTCTACACCCGCCCACCCTGAGAGCTGGGAGTGGTGTCTCTGTACCCCTGCACTCTCACAGTGAGCTGCCTCCTGGCTGCTCTGTGGCCAGCTCCCACAGCTGTCTCCAAGTTGAGTCTCTGTGGAGAAGGTGATGTATATATTTCCCCAAGCTGAGTAGCTGGCACTGCCTCTGGTCATGGCTATACCCTTCCCCGCTCCCATTTGGGTTTCAAAAGCCATTTGAACTCTGACTTTCAGCTGAAGTGGCTTTTAGATTCTGGAGCAGTGCTTTCAGGCTGACCAGTCATACCCCCGTCCTAACTTCCAAATAGATTTTTCTAAGCTGACCCTAGGCTCCTGTCTGAGAGGGTAAAAACTGAGGAGTTTTTCATGGGGGAGAGGGGGGAAGAGTCTCCTCTGCCAACTTCTATACCCTACAACCCAGCATTATGGGGGAGGGGGAAGCAGGTAGCAAGTCACTGGATTTGAAGCTAGAATCTTTGGAAATAAGCCTCTGATTTTTTTTTCCTTTTTCTCCTGACCCAAAACATTGGTATTCTGTCTTTCATATTCAAATACCCTATTGTTCTCTCTGGCAGTTTTACCCCTTGGGAGGAGAGGATGGAAGAATACTTTTGCAAACCTCTTGACTAACTCCTCAAAAGTTTTTCCCCCTTCTCTTGGCCCTCAAGTAATTCTTTTTTGATTTGCCATTAAGCTAAATCTGAGGTACTATGGGGTCACTGGTTTTACCTCTGTGAGGGGGAGAAGGGTCAGAATCTTCTCCCAAACATTCCTTGTGAGGCTTTTACTCCTAGGCAGTGCATACTAGGGTAGCACCACCCATGGACAGGAAGTAAATTGCAAGCATGACCCAGTTTCCTGCCTATCTCAAACAGTTCCTATTTCTGGAGAGCCTTACTGAGCTCACACAGTGCATTACAGCTTTACAATGTCTTTTCTTACTAAGGTTCCTAGAAGTACTGGTACCAATTGAATACTTTGAAATTTATCCATTCCTCCCCAAGGAGGAACAACTGAAATCTATCGTGTATAAGGTGCAGAAGGGAAATTCTACCTAGATTCTGCAATACATCCAATATAGGATTTATCCACACTATGTTCAATGCTGGTATGTGTGACCAAAGGAATCTCAAAGAATGATGATACTGGGGAGGGGAAGAAACTTTAATGATATATGGAGGTAAATTTTAAGCCTTTTCAGACCCCATTGTTTTATTGCTGTTAACTCTTTCAGTTTTGTTCCCCTCCAAATAGTGAACAGGTCTTCATTAGAATTGTAGAAAAGGACTCTTGAATTCAATGCCTGTATTCTGTCATGCTTACTGTATTTGCTAAGTGTTTGCTTTAAAATTCAAATTTGTTTTTTAAGTTCACATATTAATCTGATCTATACTATTCTGTTACACTGAATCATTTTCAGCTACTGTGTTTTAGCTATTAGCTATATGTTCTGTTACATTGTCTTTATTTGTACCTTCCCTATGACTGTACTGGAGAAAATACCATTGTAAAAGCCTATAAAAAACTTTCACAAACCCCTTTCAGTGGCAAAACCACAGGTCCTTATGAATGCTGGGTTTGTCACCAAATCCACTCAGGTGACCTATATGGCTTTTTGTTCCTTTTTGGCTTTGTTAATTATCACATAGATGATGATGAATGGACTCCATAGAACTAGTTATAACCTGTATACAACCTTTGGAGAATTTAATGAGCTAAACATCTCAATTGATTTTAAGGGGTCTTCAGACATGATTTTTAGATATCTAGTAGCACAAATACCTCTGACTGATCATTTGCCTGCCTCTGAGATGTTTGTATCAAGAGGTAGGGATCCATTAGTAATTAAAGTGAAATGCAATAACACTGTTGTTTTCCCCATCTCCACATTTATTAAAAATGTAATGGATGAGACATCTGAAGTGATTTTCACTATTGTAGTTCAAGACTCCACATTGAAATGGACAGGGCATGTTGGAGACAGATTTTTTTTGTTTGTTTGTTTTGTTTTTTATAACCTCTGACTTGGAATCAATACTGTTTATTGGTTACAAGGCAGAAGAGTGGTAAGGACTAGGCAATGGGGGTTAAGTGACTTGCCCAGGGTCACACATCTGGGAAGTGTCTGAGGCCAGATTTGAACCTAGGACCTCCCATCTCTAGGCCTGGCCACTGACCTACCCAGTTGCCTCCAGGAGACAGGTCTTTTACACTGTTACAGTCTCATACCAGAGAGAGGGAGATTCCCCCCAAATGGGCTTGGTTACCCTGTGATAGGTTACAATCTGGGAGATGGGAAGGTTTTTCCTGGGAAGCCTAGTAGCTTCTGAATGGGTTTTTATATTTGTAACTCTTTAGCTTACTTTACCCTTCCATCAGAATGATCTAGATTCTAGAATTGGTGACATTTTAGACCCAAAATGTTTTCAGCAGCAGTACAGAGGTTTGTTTTTTTCTGGTTTCTCCTGCCAAATTTTGGAATGATCTTAATAGACTTTGTTAAAAATATCTCAGCCAAAGTTGAAAGATTTGCTAGATCTGTAGAACTTGTGACAAATGTCCATGAGATTCATAGTTGTTTTTTTTTAATGTCATACAGGAAGTGGCTATAGACTCATGTGAATCTAATGATAGTGGATTTGTTTGCTATTGATCCCATGATCCACATTGTTAGTGCAAATTGTTGATTTTCACCAACAATGTGGATCATGGCCAAGTTAAAAAGGAAATGGATCTCATTTTTTCAGTGAGAAACTTTGTATTCTACCTCTCCTTGGCTGACATGGTGTGTCACTGATTGTAAGCTATATATTTTTTTATTTTTAAAAAACATTTTAATTTTATTATTCTTCTCCCTTTGTCAACATGGAATCTAGAAACCCCAAACTTGTAGCCAATAAGATCTGATGAACCCCAAGTTTTAGGGCTACCTTGTAAGTTGGAGACCCCAAAGCTTATACTTGTTCCCTGTTCCCACAAAAATACAACCTGAAGGGAATCTCAGGCTAGCAGTTTCAGACTGAATAATGGACCCTAAGGTAAATGACAATCCCAGTTAGGTGAGGCTAAGCAAAAGCCAAGTGACTCTGTAATAGGAAGAGGATGTTTGCAAAAGAACTGTGTAAGGCAAATGTTAGAGTGATTGACAGGAGCATGTGACAGAGTCACATGGGAGCCTAAGGGTCAAGATCTGGGTAAAGATTCTAAGGTCTCAACAGTCTTGGCACTTCTCTCCTGAAGGACCTTGGATTGGAGGTTTGACAACAGGTTTCTGGCTTTTGGTGATACCATCTGAAGAGAGGAATCTTTTGAACTGGCTGCTGACAAGCTGGAACAGAAGCACTAAAAACCCACTTCTCCACTGGACCTCCTTTGGACATTTTTCATCTGAAGATCCTGGCCCATTTGACTGAACTCCACTTGTGAGATTTGGTGTTGGGGAAACTTATTGTTTTAGCTTAGCTAAGTTAGATTAAGAGAGGTTTATAGAAATTAGGGTTTAAGATTAATTGTAATAATTCTCCTTACCCCTTTTCCTTCTTCCCCATCCCCCCAAAATAAATCTGATATTTATGTTTCCTTCTTGTTCATTCCTCTACCAAATCCCATGATTACACCTCTTTTTGTCTTAGAAGCTTCTCCATTGTATCACATCCCTCTTTTGGGGATTGAACTCAGGACCTTCAGCTTACAAGACTGACATGCTGCCTACTGTGCTAAAGAGGCACTTGGCTTTTCTTTAGCTTCACCTAACTGGGATTTTCATTTACCTTAGGGTTCATTATTCAGTCTGAAACTACTAGCCTGTGATTCCCTTCAGGGTGGATTCTCACAGAAACAAGGAACAAGTACAAGCTTTGGTGTCTCCAATTTACAAGCTAGTCCTAAAACTTTGGGGTTAATCAGATCTTACTAGGCTATACGTTTGGGGTTTCTAGATTCCATGTTGACACCTTGTATGTTCAATAAAGTATTTGAGTTTTCTTTCTTTCATTTCTTTGTACTCGAAGCACATGTTACAAGTATTAAAGGGTTTTTTTTTTTTATTTTGTACTAGGGTAAGTTTAAAATTTCCATTAGCTTTAATGTCAATGCATACCCAAAAGCTTTAGCGTATAGAAACCTGCCATTGTTTGTTAAAAATTATAGGACTTTGACTAATAATTGTGTCTGATTTCAGGAGAAGGGATTTTAAAAAGAGCCAATGTACAGTGCCAAGGAACACATAAGAACCTGCACAGTTCCAACAAGAACAAGGTCAAAGAGATCAACCCATTCTGGTGGAATTGATGAGATTCTGTGCCAAAACATAGGACTTGAACAAGTTTAAGGTTTGAGGTTGAGGCTGTTTGACATATGTCAGATGCAGCTCTTCTCTGTGCCAAATTCTACCAAGTACCAAAGTTTGACTATCATTCTGGTTCCCTTATCCCTGAGAGAAAAGGTTAAATCAGACCAGTGAATGTTATTTCCCATTTGCTGCTAAATCTAGTCCCTTTTCTTTCTTTCATAGTGTGGCAAATTTCCTGTGGTCCTGGCTGCTGATTGGGTAAGTGCATATTTACTATTATAGGCTTATAGGACAAAAATCACTTTAATTGGGCCCTTATTCAAGGACTTGTTATAGATTTATTTTTCCTTACTTAGAATTTACACATAAGACTTTCGATATTTTATATTTCATTCAGAGGTTACTTTTTCCTCTTTTATTTGGATTTTTTGATGTTTTTTATTTTCTTTTTCCAATTGATTCATATACCTCATAACTCAGCCATGTATCCCTGAGTAATCCATGTGTTTGTCAATATCCTCCTCAGGGGTGATTCACTGTATTATTATTCTATAATACAAAGTTTTTAAATTCTTTTGAGAGTAATTCTAGGAGAGGAAACTTGCTACCTCCCTGAATCCAGAAAATGAACCATTTGGAGAAGGAGCCATTAAGATGCCTGCAGAAACTGCACACTGCACCAAAAGATCCAGAGTGAACTTTGGTATGTGGTGATTTTGAACTGTGGGGGGTTGAACTCATTTGTTTATGCAAAAGGGGACTGCCCCCAAATGATTTTTTGTCAATGTAGCAATCATGAATTTTGTATTTTTTCTCTTTTATTTCCCTCTTATCCTCAAATTATTGTAAGTTACCCTTAGAAACTGCAATATTGTATGTACCTCTAGTTAAAATTATAAGTTGGTTATGTTTACATCATCCATTGGGGAGACTAGTCTCCTAAAGGATCACAGGGGGTTATGTAATTAGAATTTGTACCCTTGAACTACATTTCCCAGCATTCCTCTTTCATCCCCATGTTATATCCTTATATCTTGTAGATAAAAGTTTCTGTAACTCTACTCTCTTTCTCCTCTTGCTTTCACAGTCCAGGAAACTTATTTTCCTCTACTTCAAGTTATTAATAAATCTTATAAAATATAATATTTGGAGTTATTGTATGTTAATTTTTAATCTTACAAGCCTCTGACCTTAGGAATATGGTGTAACCAGAATAAATCATCCCTAGTAAATACTGACAAGTGAACAAAGATGGCATGCATGTTCCTGTTTGAGTTTTGCATATTTCACTGATAAATAACATTTCAAATCTCAGGTATCCCACCCCCTCCTCAGTTTTCTCTTTGAAAGTCAAGTAGTGGTCCTTGGTATGTCATGTAGCCACAACTCTCCTATCCTTCAGAGAGGCAGTTTTGCATCTTCACTCTGCCTCCTGGCCATAATCCTCTCTCCTAATAAATTTCTCTATTTTATAAGATTTGTGTGGTAAGCTCATAATTCTTTGGGTGAGTCTGCTCACCCAAACCAGGTTGGACTTCCTTCCATGACAAACAGTCTCATCTCAGACACTTCTTAGTTGTGTGAAACTAGGCAAGTCACTTACTCCAGGTAAGTCCAGTTGCTGCTTTTCTGTCTTAGAATCCCTACATTGGTACATATTGTCACAAATGAAAAGAAGTCCATTACTGGACTAGAACAAACAGTTAATAGTACCTTCTCTTTTGGGAAGCATACATTGCTCTTTTTTCTAGTAAGAAATGATAGGAAATTTCCCTACCCTACCATTTCCATCTAATCCCCTCTACTGTCCAACAATGACACACATAGAAACAAGAGCATGTGCTACCCAAGCTACTCAGAAACCCTGGCTGCTTCCTAACTTACAGACAGGGCAAACAGCACTGGAGGATAATGGAATTGAATGGATGAAAGAACATCTCTTTGTCTTAATACCTCTGACAAGGTGAATGTCCCCCAATCCTACCAAATTATCTGTTAAGAAGTGGGACCTCACCTAGTAATGTGGAAAAAAGGCAAAGACTCCCTTTCTGATCAAATTATAAAGGTATTTCAATTCAAAGCAGAATGGCTGTGATGGACCAAAGAAACCAATTATTAAAAAAAAAAGAAAGCCAAGAGAAGAAGAGACAGAGAAGATTGTACCGAAGTATAAATGTTTTTGAGCTCAATTATTCCTCTAAACTGTATTTTATTCTACCATATTGAACTGAATATGAAAAGGACCTTAGAAATGATCTCTGACTTTCTTCTTACTGACAGAGCCAAAAGAATTTAAATTAGCTATCTAATGTCAGATAACTAACTTGTAGAAGAGTAGAATTAGAAACCAGATCTTCAGACTTTTAGTGTTATATTATTAATCAAAGTCCAAGATTATGGGAAACTTTTTAATACAGACTAGTCTCTACTAGGTTATAGTAAATGCTGGAATTTAATGGAATATATATAACTGTCCACGATTTTTGGGCAGTAACTCTGATGCTTCACTAGGTGGTGATCAAAACCAGTGTAATTGCATTTCAGGACTGGCTCAGTATGGTTTAGCTGTATTGTGGGAGTGCCCCCCCCCCCTTCTGCTTATAGCACTTTTTTTCTCTAGGTGGACAAATGCCAGAGATTCTTTGTAACTATGAATTTATTGGTGAAATATTATTTAACGTGCGTCTTAAATATATCAAAACATTTAAGCAAATCATATGATTTCAAATGTATAAATGTATTAACACAGGTAATTATTGTGCTTTTTAAAATATCAAAATTAAATATAATTTTATATTATATATATATTATATGTAATATATATATAATATAATACCACTTTTCTTCCAAAATCTCTCCCTCCTTCAATCTGTCCTCCATTTACCTGTGAAACTGATGCTTTTCTATAGTACATCTGACTATTCCATCCCCCCCATTCGATAAACTACAATGGTTTCTATTACCTGTAGAACCAAATATAAAATCCTTTGTCATTTAAAACCCTTAATAATCTGGTCCCCTACTCCCTTTTTTGTTTTCTTGTATATTATTCAATATAGCCCCTTTTCTCCATGTACTATTTGATCCAAAGACACTGGCCTCTCTTTGTACAAGATGTTGGAAATTTTCACCGGATATCCCCCATTCCTGGAACTTTCTCCCTCATCATCTCTACCTCTTGGCTTCCCTAGCTTCCTTCAAGTTCCAGCAAAAATTCTCCCTTTTGCAAGAAGCCTTTTCCTATCCTCAATCTTAGTGTCTTCCCTCTGAGATGATTGCTAGTTTGCCTTTTTTACACTTTGTTTATACAAAGTTGTTTCCTTGTACTGTGAACTTTTTGAAATCAAGGTTTAAAATTTTTTTTTGTTTTTGCCTTTCTTTGTATTTCTGGCACTTAACAGTGCCTGACACATAGTAGGTAATTAATAAATACTTGTTGACTTGGCTGTGGGGTAAGAATCTAAGTCAGGTATTTGCTGCTGTATATAAGATCATATATACATATATTTGGAACTGAAAGGCATTCAAAAAGTCATCAAAACTAATACATCATTTTACAGATGGGCAACTGAGCTCAGGAAAGGTCAGTTTTGGTTCCAAGTCTTTCTTCCTCCAAATGTAGCATGCTGTATCTATGCTATATTGCCTTCTATAATTTTAAGACAAGAATGTGAATCAAAGGATTGTGGTGAATGAAGTGTATAGACATGTGCTTTGAAGCAGTTTCAACCAAGAGTTTTTGATGCTTTGCCTTTTCCCTTCCTATTAATTTGCAAAGGAAGGCAGAAAGAATCTCAGGAGTGTTAGGAGGAATGTATATGGAGGAGGATTTACCAGACCCAGACAACAATCTTCAGATATTTGTTTGAAGGACAAACCCTAAATAATGCTGGAAGTGTGCAGCTGTATAGGTTGATAACTAGAAAGTGTCTTGGAGTAGTTCAATGTCCTCATTTCACATGCGAGAAAACTGAGATCAAGAGAGATTGAGACTTATCCAAGGTCACACAGGTAAGAAATGGCAGGGCTAAATACAAATGAAAGTCCTCTGACTTCAGATTTACTTTCTTCAGTGATAGGCTGATAATCATAGAATGAGAAGTTCTAACTCTAAGTTAGAGGTTTGGAGCTAAAAACCTGCCTGAGGTGAATAGAAATTTAAAATGAAAAGAAAAAAAAAGAAATAGGTTCAGTGCCAAAAGGTGCTACTTAAGTAATTGACTGTATTATGTACTATACAAGCTCTCACTTGTGGCTCCCAGTAGCTGCTAGCATGCGGCAGCGGCAGTGGCAGTGGCCACACCCCAGGCAATGGCTTCGACAGGCCGGCTAAACCTTGTGAGGGTTGTCATCGGGTCGTAGACCCCTGGTAAACTAAGGCTTTGCTCACCCAGCATGTGAAGACTGCTTCAGCTGAACAGACGGAAGAAACCAATAAGAAGGTTCAACGGTTGAGAGGGTGACGCAGCAAAGCACTGTGGAGTACTTAGGGCGTGTTGGAGCACAAAAGACAACATGACCATTCAATGCAGCTGAGGAAGTCTACAGGTGTAACGATTTTTCGTGCCACTGGACCCAGGCTTCCAATGCTGAGAGAGTGGGACTGTCTCTGTGCATCGACTTTTCCACTTAAATCTCCTTCACGCACAAGTATTTTTGTGCACACTCATCTACATCACAGATGAAAGCTCACAAAGACAATCATCATCCTCGGTTACCGAGAGACTACTACTATACTGTTTTCTAAAAATTTGGCCTCTAGTAGCCAAATTTCTTCTGACACATTCCTGTGTACCAACCAAACTGCTCTCTCCAAGATTACTAATAATCTCTTAGTTGCCAAAGGCAATACACTCTCTCCTCCATGATTCTCTTCTCTCCAGTTTTTTGAAACACTCTCATCTGATTTCCTCTTAGCTATCTAATCATTCCTTTTCTGTCTCCTCCTAATGACATTCTCTAACTGTAGATGTCCCTTAGGGTTATGTGCTAGGTCCCCTTCACTTCTCCCTTTATATGATTTCATTTGGTGATCCCATCAGTTCTGATAGATTTAGTTGCCAGCTTCATGTTGATTCCCAAATATACCTTCCCTGACATCCAATCTTACATCTCCCACTGCCTTTCAGGCATCTCAAACTGAATGTTTAGTAGATGTCTCAAACCCAATACAGTCAAAATAGTTCATTACCTTTCCCTTTAAACTGCCAACCACTACCTCTTCCTTTCCTATTACTGTAGAGGAAGCCTAAGTCCCCATGTCCAGCCTAGTAGCCATCCCTTATCCTCTGAGTCTTTAATAGGTAGGGAAAGGGGATTTCTGGAATCAAGGGGGACTTCCCAGCCCATACTTTGCTCCCTTTGTAGTATGATATCGGGGTTTCTCTGCTGCCATGGGTGATGGTTTCACATCCCCAGGCTGCTCAATAGAATTCTCCTGATGATTTGCATGATGGTGGCCCTATGGATGGGCAAGCATAGACAGAGGTTTCTGCTAGATACAGAGTCTCCGCTGGGGTTGCACATGAAAGGAGATCTATCCACTTACTCCCAAGTAAATTGCACAAATCAAAAAAAATTTTGGGGCCAAAACGCACAATGTAATTTCCAATTTATGCCCAGGGTCTTAGCCAATTGCTGAGTCACCCTAGCTACAAAAGCAGGCCCATTATCTGACCCTATGCCCAGTGGGAGCCCAAACCTAGGAATGATCTCTGATATTAATTTCTTAACTACCACTGAGGCAGTTTTCATGTTTTGTTGGATATGCTTCTATCCATCCTGAAAAAGTGTCTACCAGGATGAAAAGATACCTGTACCCATATTTCCCTGGCTTAATTTCTGTAAAATGTACCTCCCACTCTTCTCCTGGCTCCAACCCTCTTAACCCAATGCCCTTTGGTTCCCTCGGTCCCCCCTTTTGATTAACCCATGCACATGTTTCACATCTTGAAGTGATGTCTTTGGAGATTCAGTGCATATTATGAAAGAAAAAGTCTCTGGCAGGACTAGCCATCCATAGGGGAGCCATACAGCCTCCAGGAGGGCCAGAATCTCAGGCCTGTTCTTGATATCTTTGCCACCAGCAGTCAGGAATCCCCATTCCTGGTACGGTGCCCCATGCCATCCCATCCCCGCCCCCCTCCAAATATCTAAGGGAAAAGGGGTGATGGTCTCTGTATTCTGCAGCTTTTTCAGAGCTGAGAATGGGTGTAGAGCTGTTCCTGCCTGTGGTCAGGAGAGAGAGGTATTGGCTATAGGCTATGTCCAGGGCTTCAGGCTAGAATAGTTGCCCAGGTTACAGTGACATCTGGGTGATGCCTCTGAGTGCTTTTACCCTAGAAGCAACTAGAGAAGTGACAAGGTTACAAAATCAAAGTCCACGTATCCAACAGGGGAGTAGCCAAAACTTGAACAGGGAGGGAAAGGCTGCAGATACAGGGTATTTGGGGGCGTGTCCTCAGTGAATTCCTGGGTCCTAGGTAGGTGGGGACCTGCTTGGAGATCTGAATGATGCCCAGCAACTGCTTCCCCCATTGGCACAAGGGAAACAGTCAGATAGAAGTGTAGAAACCAGGACTGTGGCAAAAACTAGAACACCAGATAGAAACAGAGAAAATTAGCACAATAGCAATTGGCATTACACATTTGCGTTTGGGTATCTTAGCCAACAGACTTCTTCAGAAATCATCTTCTGACAGGAATAGATCCCTTTAGGAAATCGGATTCCTGAGTTGTTTGCATAGTTGGTATGTGATGTTTCTGTTAAAGAGTATCCTTTTGCAAAGTACACATTAACTATAAACATCAATAAACACTTGAACAACAATATTTTACAGATGTATTTCTTTACCCCAGATTCTGAGAGAAATTCAAGAAAGCTTTGAGCTATATTTCCAAGCTCAAGATTCAAACTTCAACTGTAGTAATTAAGGCTACAAATACAAGCCATCTATGAATAAACTTCACCTACTTCTCGAAGAATGTTCCCTAACAATTTAAGAATTTTCAATTATTAACCTAATAGGTTGTTTGGGGAAATGGAAATTTTAATTTTACAATTTGCATTATGTGCTGATTATGGGAATGTCACAAAGAAAAAGCCAATAGGGAAAATATGCCCTCATGTCCCAAGGGACACATAGTGAGGGCTTCACATACAGGCCAAAGTTATCACTGGCTCATGCCATTATTGTATCACTCAAGGATTAACAGCCTAGATGGTCAAAAAAGGTCTTTCCCCACATGAGGCCAGAATATGCCTCTGTAACTATCCAAGGACATTCTCTGTCCTTGGTGTACTTTATCACCATTAAGTCCCAGAAGCCTTCTTTTGCCTTAAAAGACAAGTCTCACCCATTTCAGCTGAGAGAAATTCTGCTTATCAGCATTTCAGAAACAAATTTCCATACCCTCAAACAAGCCTTTTATATTCCTACAAGGCTGATCAGTCAATTATTCTTATGTATTTTGGCAATAATTTACATATCACACTTTAGTCACAAACCCTGAAATAAAGAACATGAGTGCTGAATTGAGTAGCTCCATAATAATACAAATCAGGGCTGTATCATCTCTTGGACCTAGGCCATCTGAAAGACTAAGACAAGGCCATACAAGAATCACTTCAGGGTAACTGTCCAGAGAAATTAAAGAATCATTATGTGATTTTCCCACAACACATACATTAATTTTAGAAATTATCCCTAGGTCAGGGATCCAATTATAAGAGTAGAACATCTATCTGTTCTCTTTCACCTCCCTATGTGTCTCCTTCCCTCTCCCACCTTCCCTCCCTCTGTCTGTCTGTCTATCTGTCTGTCGCTCCCTTCCAAACCCTCTGCTTAAAAAGCAGAACAAGACTTTCATTCTTCCTTCACAAATCTGAATACTCAAGCTTTGATCTTTAGATCAAAGTCCCTTTCTTGCAAATTCAAATCCAACACACCTTCCCACCTTCTCTGACATGCTTAAGTCAAACAAATATGCTATTGGTATCACTTCAATTGCTAATCAGTAACCCAAAAGAATTCTGATTTAAAGGATTACATCATTGAACATCTTTAGCATAGTGTTCATCAATTATAAATTTCAGTTCATAGTACAAATTGGTAAACTGAGGTAACCTCTGAATATTGAACAAAATCTATGGTGCAGATTTACAAGCTTTTGTTTACATCCAAACAATACTTAAACACATATTTTAGCAGCAACTCACATAACAATCATAAAATTCTGAGCAAGCATTTTTCACATATATGCCATTTTAACATCCTACCCATTCATTGGCCACTGTTTGCCACATATATCTATATATAGATCAAAATGTAATCAAAATATCAACCAACATATCCCCCAAATTCATGTGAGGTAACTTATCAATTACATATCACTCAACTCATTTTATCATTCTGGACATGGAATGTTTGCATTAAGATTCCACAGCTTCAAACAAACCTCTTAGTCAGACAGGGCTGGCAACATTTGCTTGCTTGAGCACCTTAAGATCTCTGAAATATACAATTAAAATATACTCATCTTTAAGTTCTATCACACAGTGGTTGTCCACTCTTTGAGGTCCCTATTTCAGTCCCTAAGTGTGGAACAATTATAAGCACTTCTTTCTCCTTCCTATATGCAAGGAAGGGGTTAATAGCTTCTGAGCAATTTATCTTAAGGCTGCTTGACTCATTTTAGATTTTATTACTTAACAGCCTTGTCCCGTCCTTCTTTAAACAATGAGCTTACTATAATTTAAAATGCTAAATGCATCAAACCTCCTTGATAATAATTTACTCTCAGTAGATTTCATTTTGAACTCCACACTTCAAAATAACTTTTGATTAAGTTCTTTAGCAATGTTTCAGTGCATAACCAAACTGAAGTCAAAGCATTTCCCTATACTCCTCTCACACTTGTCTAAAGTAGAATAGAACCTCCAATTTAGTCTTCTTTTAGCTCAAAATTTTGCTATATACCTGATTAAATTCCATCAACACCATTCCAATTTAGTATTTGTAAAGTTATTTCCTCTTTTGCAAAATACCAATTTCTTGGTACTTGTATTATTAAACCCCATGCACAGATTAACCACTTTAAAAACTTCTTGTGTGTCATATGATTTCTTATTGCTAGTTCTGACAGCACATGCATTAAAATAACATCCTATTTGAAAAAATCCCAAGTTTAAATTCTAGAATAAATTCTTCTCAACAACATAACAACCTTTTCTGGATGACTTTTACATCTATAAAGTAGCCAATACAATTTCTGTCCTTATAGAATAAACATTCCTCTCTGTGTCAGGCTGGCTATCAATAACATTTAGACAATTCTCAACTTCATTGAAACCATTATGCATTGCAAGGTCTAACAAAACAAACCTCTAACCATGAGTTTTGTGCTCAATAAGATCTGGCTAACATTTCACATTTAACTAACAACCAGTAACCACAATACATGAAATTAAATTTGTACCATATCAAAATCATTAGCAATCCTCCCAAGTTGCATACATCAACCCTTAGAATCAATTTTAAGTGAAAATTGCTAGATGTGGAGTAAAAACCTCCCTTTTCTGCTCTGAATCTTTCTTTCTCTTTTTCACTCTTTTGGGGGCCCAACCAAAGGAAGAAAGAGGAAAAAAATCATTGAACAGGTCATTGTTTTTGTCCTCTATTAAGGATTTTTCACTGTGGGAAGTTTAAGCTTGCAACTCCTACCTTTTTACATAGAGATGAGACTGTGACAAAGACAATGACAAACAGAAACATACAACTTTGTGGCAAGCATGCTTTGAGAGGAAACCCATAGGACATACTCTCTCACACATTCACACACCGTTGAACCCAAAGGTTACCCAGAAGTCACTGAAATATGTCTCTTTAATGACCTGGCTGAGGGACTAAAGCTGCGTCCAGGAACCCAACAGCCTCCACTGAATCTGGATTTATAGAACAGAATAGAACTCCATGGCAAAACGGTACACCAGGGAAAAACAGAACTCTAGGGCCCAAACAGAACTTCAAGACAGAATCTTCAAGCAAACAGACTTCTAGAGTAAGACAGGCCCTGGGGCAAAACAAAACAGGACTCCAGAGAAACAGAATTAACTTACAGAACAGAACAGAATAGATGGTTCCAAAATCAGCCTAAATTTTGCTCTAAATCTCAAATGCCAGAACCAGGGGCGGGCTCCGGAGAGGACACCATTCACTTCTGTCGATTTCTGACCCAATCCCTCCTGGAATTGGGAACTGCATACTCTCCAAGTCCGCACTCAGAAACACCCCCGAAGGGGACAAAGGTTCAAGTCTCCTTCACAGGCTCTGGCTTAGCAAAAGCTGTCCAAGTAGGCTTTGGGTTACTACCCAAGCCGTTTAGTCGTATGCCACGGGCCTAGAGAACTCTCCCACACACAAGCACACACACACACACACACACACACACACACACGCACACACACACACAGGCACTCTTACAGCAGCCCTCTCCGAAGTCCTTACCTCCTGGTCCTTGGGCTCGAGATCTTGCTGGGCGTCTCCAACTGAAGTGGTGCACTTCACAAGTGAGTTCAAGCACCCAGAATTTCAATTATTGGAACCATGATTTATTAATGAAAGAACAAAAAAAAATCTACCAGCTGGTAGATCTACTACCTTCCCTTGTGGAAGGGTGCATCAGACTGGCATTATATGATAGCTTATATATGTTACAAGATACAAAGTTATTTCTTTTTACACATAGACTTAATCAAACAAACCTTATCACTGACACAGGAATGTGGGGTCAGAGATGAGGAGACAATCCTCAGATTTATGTGGGAGCTGTTATATAGGAGCTGTTTATTTTAGTTACTTAGCCCTAGTCAGCCATATGTTATCTTGCTTCCATCCTGATCTCTTTGATAGTCCTGAAATTCCTTTGTCTCCTGCCCCTTTCTAATTCACATCCCCCCAGATGAGTAGAAACTGATCTGCTGTCTGCATAAACAGCTCGACTTCCTGGGGAAGGGAAGCCAGGTCTGTTCCCTAAAAAATGCTGGCAGGGGTCTATCTGCTTTGTCTACTTTTAATTTTTCCATCTTGCCCCTTTTTGGACTTCTTCATATACATATGTACATACACATATTGATTATCTCATTTGATCCTGAAAACAACCTTGGGAGATATAGATTAGATGAGTCTCTGAATACTAGGAGGCTTTGGTTTGAAGTATAGTAATAATGTAAGAGCTAGGTAAAAAACAGGTTGAATGTAAAGAAATTAGTTAAGGGTGTTTTCTAACAGGATGACTTCAGCTGCTATAAACTTGCTAAATGGAAAAGATTTATTTGTTTATTTTTGAAAGGTTGGAAGATCATTGGAAGAGTGAATCCTACCACTGGTCCAATGATCATCCTCTAGTGCAATCTATAACTTGAAACCTGGGAAGCCTATCAATGATTCCTGGCCTTCCTCTATTGCTTTCTCTGGTCTGCAAAACAAAAACAGAAAGAAAAGAAAGATTTTCTCAGGAATTCAGATGCTTTGCTAAGACAAGAGAGCTGGTTGAAAGCAGATTTGACAAATAAAAATCTGTTAGAAATCAGTTGGGTGGGAACTGTTTATATTGACCAGAGTCAATGCTGAGAAATTTTTCTATGAACTCTGCTGTGCTGGGAGAAGAATCTTGGAGTCGATTGGACAAAGCAGAACCCTTGATATATTCAGATTTGAGGAATTTGGGAGTTTTCCATCTGGAAGGTGAACTGCTATTACTGTAAAGGTCTAGATCTTATTTCAGTCCCTTGTTGAAGGTAACTGAACAAAAAGAGCTGGTCATTGCTTCTTTAGCTTAAGGACAGAAGAGGAGGGTATTTGTCTAGCAGGAATCCCAAGGGTCCCAGTTCAGAATTATGTCTTGAACCCCTTTATTAGAGTCTTTTTTTAACCCTCACTTTCTGTCTTAGAATTGATACTAAATATTGGTTTTAAGGCAAATGAATGGTAAGGACTAGGCAATTGGGGTTAAGTTACTTGCCAAGGGTTCATATAGCTAAGAAGTATCCCAGGCTATATTTGAACTCAGAGCTTCCTCTCTCTCTCTCTCAAGTGTGTGTTCACTCTCTACCTGGAGATTATATGCTGACTCAATAAAAGTGTGACTCAGGTCTTTGGATTGATCATTATATTCTGACATTTGCCTTACAGAGAGTAGCTATCATGATTATTCTTGTTTTTACTGGATCATTAAGCACATATTTTGTGTTTAGGAATAATGGAGTTATATGTCAATATATGTTCTAAAGACAAATACACATCTGACACAAAGAAGTAGGGGGGTTACTTTTTACAACTCTGGTTAGGGGAAGCTTTTATTACCAAATAAGGGGGAAGTGGAATGGACTATTTTGATTGCATAATCTAAAATATTTTTTTTTCATCAATAAAACTACTGAAGTTGAAGTTAGAGGGGAAACAGTTAACAGGAAGGGGAAATTTTTATCAGAAAGTTTTTCTGATAAAGATTTCATAGCCAAGGAACTTACTCAGATTTGTAAGAGAATTTGTAGAGAAAAGACTAAAGGTTAAATAATTCAAGCAGTTTTCTTTTTTAAATATTGTTTCTTTTTTAAACATTATTTACTTTTTATCCTTTGAATTCCAAATTCTCTTCCTCCCTCCAACCTCTTCCTCAGTCACTGAGAAGGAAAGTAATACGACATCAATTATATGTGTGAAATCATGCAAAATATATTTCCACATTAGCCATGTTACAAAAAATAAAAATAGAAAAAGCAAGAAACATAAAGAAAGTGAAAAAATACATCAATCTATACTCAGAATTTGTCTGGTTTCCTTCTGGAAGAGAATAGTATTTATTTGGATCATGAATCCTTTTTTTGTACATATAAATTCTTATCTTCTTTCTTTGTTCTCTTTGAGATATAGACCTCTAAGTGGTATTGCTGGGTCAAAGGGTAAGCACAGGTTTTGTTACTATTGTTGTTTTTTTGTCTGCACAGTTTGATAGTCCTTTGGGCACAATTCTAAATTGCTTTCCAGGATGGTTGAACCATTTCACTGTACTAGTAGTTCATTAGTGTACTTATTTTTCTCATCCCCTCAATACAGATGGCTCAGGATTGCTTTAATTTGCATTTCTCTATACTCAGTAGTGACTTAGATCATTTTTCATGACTCTTTCTGAAAACTATCAATTGAAGAATGGCTCTTATTTTACAAAATTGACTAAGTTCTATACTCAATGTGAATTTCAGAAATGAGACCTTTATCTGAGAAACTGGATATAATTTTTTATATTGCTTTATTATCTAAGATTCTTTTGTCAGAAGTAGTTTCCCTGATTATCTCTTTCAATTTGGTCTATTTTTGCTTTTTCTTTAGCTGAAATCATGATTGCTCTTCCTACTTATTTTTTTCTTCTACTGAAACATATTAAATTATGCTATAGATTTTTATTTTAACCCTGTATTTTCTTTCTGTTTCAAGTATGTCTCTTATAAATAACATATTGTTGAATTCTTCAGTGGACAGAGTACCAAGCCTGAAGTCAAGAAGACTCATCTTCCTGAGTCCGAATTTGGCCTCAAACACTAGTGTCTGTGTGACTCTGGGCAAGTTACTTAACCTTGCTTGCCTCAGTTACTCATTTATAAAATGATCTGGAGAAGGAAATGGCAAACCATATATTTGCTAAGAAAAATCCAAATGGGAACACAGAGTTGGACATACCTCTAGTGACTTAGGATAACAACAAATTCTATCTCCAGCGCTCAGTACATGGCATATAGTAAGCAATTAATAATGTTATATTCATTTGCAAGATTGTAAGTCAGATGGTATGAAGTATCAGGTCATGGGAAATAAAGAGATTGAAGAACTGGAAGGCCAAAGGGTTCAAAGTAGTTGATGTTTCCAAAGCATATGCTGAATTCCTCTGGTATAAAGGATAAAAAGAAAGACTGTGATACTTTCTAATTTTTTTTAAAGAATGGGGATTATGTTTTCTAATGAGTTTTTTCTGATTCTATTGAAATAACCATATGATTTTTGTTGGTTTTTTTTGTAATTAACATAGTGAATTTTGTTTATTGTTTTCTTAATATTGAGTTGTTTGGATTTCTAGTATTAATACAGGATGGTTATAAGGTATGATCTTTAATATGTTATAAACTATTATAGTTTTATGGTCTATTTTCTCCTCTGTCATGTAACTTTTCCTTTAAGAATTTAGATGAACTTTTTGGTTTACTATTGATATTAATTAATTTTCTATGGTATTTTTAGAAAAAAGTAATTTCTCTGTTTATCTCTTTTAATTAGATCTAATTTTGCTATTGTATTATCTGACATCAAGATTGCTACCTCTGATTTTTTAAAAAATCCATACAAGTTTTACAGATTCAGCCCTTATTTTAAATTTCTTTGTACTTTTCTGTTTGAAATACGTTTCTTGTAAATTTCTTGTAAATAGATTGTTGGATTTTGGTTTCTAACCTATTCTGTTATCTTCTTCCATTTAATATATGAGTTCACCCCATTCGTTTTCACAGTTAAACTATATACTATATAGTAGATGTGAATTTTCCTCAATCTTACTCCTTTATACTTTTCCATGTCTTTTTTCCCTATCCCCTCTTTAAAAGCCTGTTTTATTTCTATCTTCCTTTAAACTACTCTCCATCTTATTCCCCCCTCATCCTTTTTACTAACTCTCTTTCCCTCCTATTTCCTTATACATATTTTATATCCAACTGGTATGCCTGTATATTCCCTCTTTTAACTGATTCAAATGGGAGTGAGGTTCTAGTGTCATCTACTCCCCCTACCCTCACTCTTCCCACTTTTGCAGTAAACTCCTTGCAATTCCATTGGAGAAACATTAAAAACTTTCCCTATGAAATAAGAATGAGCACAAAATGTCTATACCATTATTTGATATAGTATTAGGATAGGTATACACAATTTAGATTTCTGAGAAAAAAAAAATTCAATTACCAAAGATATCACCTTAAAGGGAGATTCCTGAGACTGAACCTAGTTCATGTAACTCTAGAACTTCCTAATAATGCACCAAAAAGTTAAATTGACTACTTTCAGCATAGCATGGTTCACATAAACTGGAGGGCTTCAGTACTTGAGAATGCTGTGGGGAAGTTCTTGAGCTCTGTCTCAGATGATCTTTTCCAACTGTGAAATGCCGCAATTTTAAAATTTGAATGAAAATTATAGCAAAATCCTCCTTTGTTACTCAATTTAAAGAACATTGAACAGAAGCTAAAAATGGAGGACATAATAAAACTGACCATTTATATGCCTGTAAAATTGACAAGAGGCAGTGAGCTGAAATGGCAGCAATCAGTTATATTTAGAATCAAAGGTTTGAGATTATTAGAAACTTAAAGGTCATGCCTGACTGGGTATTTTATACACACACACACAGTTATAGATATGTTTCTAAGGATAGATATAGAAGATGTATCCACATATCTATATTGATCTAGATCAGATGATATAGATGGATGATATAGAGATATAGATAAGTGATGTTGATATATAATCTATATGTTTCTTTGTCTCTGTCTCGTTCTCTGACTCTTTAACTGAGACCCAAAGATAATATGCTTATTGCCACCTAAATAGTAGACACCAAAACCTAGATTCTAGTCCAGTTGTTTTGACTTCAAATTTAGGTTATTTTAAACTATGCAACAGAAATACATTCTTAACATCAAGTAAGGGATAGTAAACACTATGATGGGTGATCCAGAGAATTTATAATATAGGGACAATAGAGTAAAACTGATACACTGGGTTTTAGTTTCATCTGTAAAATGAATATAGCAATCTCTGTCACACCTACTTCAGAGTTCTTGTGAAAAGCAAATGAAATAATGAAGAGTGCTTTGTAAATGCTTTGTAAAATAACTACTAGTTATTGCTATAACCACTCATTCATTTTTCAGCACTTGCTTTCATTTTTCCCATTGTCCCTGGATTTCTTCCAGCGTTCCTAGACCATCACAGATTACCACTGAGAAGTCTCTTATTCCTCAGAGAGAAAGACAAAAACTATCCATATCATCATCTTAGTTATCCAAACAAACAGCCTGCTATTAATTACTCCTTTGAGGTCCATTTTAAGGTAGCTGTCAAGGGTTCCATTTGGGATGCTATCCCTTGTGGGGCTCTTGCATCTGTCAGGAAATCTGCTTTGCATAAACCAAAACTATTTAGCACCCTGTACTTAATATGCAGAGTCCACCATTCAATTTAGGCCAATAGATTCAAAAGGGAAAAAAAAAAAGTCTTTTTTTGGTACATTTTTCTTCTTCTTCTTTTTTTTTTTTGCTTCAAAACAGATTAAATGCAATGGTAAATAGAGTGAGTATTTCTGGACCTTTTGCTTTATTTATATAGTTTTTATAAGGCTTGTTAATAGTCAAGGAGATGGATTAGCTAAAATTGGAAGTTTTTTTCAACCCATACTCCAAATTAAATCCCACTCCATAATCCTTGACAAGAGGTTATTTGATCTGAAGACCTCTAATTATGAAAAATCCTCTGCTCAGATAAGTAGATGGCACAATATGTAGTACATACAATAGACAGGTTCAGAAAGATTTGGACTTAAATCTTATCTTGAACATCCACTAGTTTTATGACTCCAGGTCAGTCACTTTATCTCTATCAGACTCAATTATGTCTTCTGCACAATGGGGGCAATAGCAGCTTTTGCAGGATAGGGTTGTTGTAAAGATCAAAAGAGAAAAAAAAACTTAAAATGTTACATAAATATTAGCAGTTTCTATTACTACTACTACTACTTCCTGAAGCAGTTAGTTGAATTTTTGTATGGTTTTAGTGTTAGGAAATTTCCCTCGATTGAGCCTAAAATTCCTTCTGCAACTTTCATTTATGGTTCTTTTTCTTCTTTCTGAGGTCAAACAGAGAAAATTTAATCAGACAAATTATTGTCTAACTCTTTTTCTTCTATCTTATACTTAAAAGTCATTTTTAAACCTATGGGTAACTGCTGTCTTTTTTTTTTTACTTTTAGATTTAATCTTAGTTTCAAGCTTAGTTGCTTGGGATCCTGATTCTGTCATCAATTATATAGATTATCCCTACCAAGTTAGTGCCCTGTCCAGATTTGACAAGTTTCACATAATTGATAAAAATATTAAATAGCACCATGGCCAAGCACAATATCTCCATTGGAGATCTCCTGACTAAATGACAATCTAACAATTAACAACTACTTTTTGAGTCTGGCTATTCAGCAGTTCCAAAATCATTCCAATTGTATTATGAACTATTGTCCATTTCTCTTTTTTCTCCCACAAGAATATTTTGTCAAATATTATCAAATATAAATAACAAGATGTATTTTGTTAAATGTTTTGCTAAAATCTAGGCAAAATATTTAGTGTTCCCTCAAATTATAAGTTTAGTATAATCCTATTGAAAATGGAACTGTTTAGTGTGACATTACCTGTGTGACAGGAAACACATTACAGGACTGGAAAAAGGCTAATGTTCTGATATTCAAAAAAAGAGAGTGGAAGTGGCTATGCATTACAGGCTTGATTATAGCTTGCTTGACTGTTTCTCTGTACATTGGAATTCCTCCAGTTCATCATTCCTTTCAGCACAATAGTATTCCATCACCATTAGATACCACAATTTGTTCAGTCATTCTCCAATCAATGGACACCCCTTCATTTTCTAATTTTTTTGCCACCACAAAGAGCTCAGCTATAAATATTCTTGTACAAGTGTTTTTTTTTTTTTCTAAAAACCCTTACCTTCCATCTTGGAATCAATATTGTATATTGGTTCCAAGGCAGAAGAGTAGTAAGGGCTAGGCAATGGGAGTCAAATGACCTGCCCAGGGTCACACTGCTGGGAAGTGTCTGAGGCCAGATTTGAACCTGGGACCTCCCATCTCTAGGCCTGGCTCTCAATCCACTGAGCTACCCAGCTGCCCCCTACAAGTATTTTTCCTCATTATCTCTTTGGGGTACAAACCCAGCAATGGTATGGCTGGATCAAAGGACAAGCATTCTTTGTAAATGTATGTTCTCATTATCAATATTTTGGTCCTCAAACTTTACCCTAAACTTCCTACTCAAGCCATTTTAGTCATCAAATAAACAAGCAAAAAGACATTTAAATAGAGTTTTTAAGTTATATCTTATGATAGCCTTTTTAAAAAATTTCTTACCAGGACTCTTAATTGCTATAATTTTGATTGAATTCATTTATCACTAATTGATTACTAGAGTGTTTTTAACTGATTTTATCAGATTTTTTTTTAATGTGAGAAACTATTATAATATCCTTCAGAGAGGGAGAATTTAAAATCATTCATCAACCATTTCACTCATGACCAGAAAGTTCTTCTCACCCTTTCTTTCTTTTCACATGAATTTCCTTTTCAGAGGATGAAGAACTGATATGCATTTTTTATATGTTAGCCTTTAATAAATTTACAGACTGTTAGAAGCTAAGCAGAGAGAAAGCATAAATCTATTCCTTGCTAATCTGTTCTGGTTTTATTTCACTGACATAGTCCAAGCTTATTAATTTATATAATATACATATTATATAAATATATATGTAATAAATTATAAACATGTAAATTGGAGTCATTATTGATCAAGTAAAATAGAAATATTAAGAGCAATCCATTTCCATTCCTAGTTACAAATCATTCATCCTATTGATTGTAGACAAAGAAAAGTCATAGGATTTAGTGATATAAATTACTTTAGATGTTGTTGAGTATAATCCCTCATTTTACAAATGAGAAAACTAAGGACTATTTGAACCTTGGTACTTTGACCAAGCATTTTTTCTGCTATAATATTGTGCCTTCTGTGTTATAAACTATTCAAATATTGTTAGTTTGTTTTCCTATCCAGTCACCTGCTAATCTTTCCCAAAGTTTACTTTTTTCAGAATCAAATGGATAAATCCTGAAATGGATCCTAGATTTGCTAATAGTTGGCATTTCAATTTAAGAATATATGTCTATATTAATTACCACAGTATAAGATGTAAAGTACCCCTTCATTAGTCAACCTTAATTTTGATTTGGTCATTACCTTTCTATAATGTTTTAGGTTTAAATCTTGTCCAGAAAGGGAAATGAAATTAATCAGTATTTCCTAACTGATGTCAGGATGAATTGGCCTTTCTTGACATGTGAAGGTGAGTAAATCAATTATATTTCAATCCTCTATACTCCCTATATTCAATTGCCCATATACCAAGTTTCTTATTACTCTGCTAACTAGACTGAGCCCAGGACCAGATCCTCAGGGGTCCATTCCCCTGCTCTCCTGGACAGTGAAAGTAGGGAGAAAAGGAGGAAGGGAATAAGAATTTATATATATATATAAGAATTTATATAAGTGCCAGGCATTGTGCTAAATGCTCTATAGACATTATCTCACTTGATCTTCTCAAAAACCACTGGGTGATAGGTGATTTATTATTTCTTGGATTTTGCTTTGTTTGGTAATTTTTTAATTTATCTGACTCTGTGACCATATTTGGGTTTTTCTTGGCAAAGATATTTGAAGGGCTTGACATTTCCTTCTCTAGCTCATTTTACAGATGAGGAAACTGAGGCAAACAGAGTCAAATGACTTTCCCAAAGTCACATAGCTAGTGTCTGAAGCCAGATTTGGGCTCAGTAAAATGAGTTTTCCTGATTCCAGGTTCTAGCCACTAAGTCACCTAGCTGCCCAGGAACTGGATTTTGTTATTATACAGAAAAATTATTCATTTTGATGGTTTATTTTCTAGTCTGTGATTTTACTAAAGTAATTTATTCTCTCAATTAGTATAATCATTGATTATGAATTCCAAAGAAGCATTTTATTTTCTCTTTGCTTATTTTTATCATTTTAATTTTTCTTTGAATTTTTACCACTGCTCCAATTTTCAAAACTATGCCAATAATAGTAGGAAGAAAAGAAAATTCTTGCTTTATTCCTGTATTTAACTAAAAAAGTCTCTAATATATGTTCATTGAATCCAATTCTTGCTTTTCGTTTTAGATGAATGCTTTTTTTCATGATATTAAGAAAAGGTGCCTGTGTAACTGTACTTTGTAGGGATTTTAGCATAAATTGGTGTTAGTCTTTGTCAAAGACTTTTCTAACTCATAGAAAGATAATATAGTTGAAGATTTTAAGTTTTTAATATGACTAATTATGTTTCTTGTTTTACTAATCTTGAACCATCCAACTTAGTCATGATTTCTTGAATGAATCACTATATTTTATTTAATAGGGATTTTATTTTTAAAATTTTAATTAATTTTCTTTAGTGATATTGATTCTTCCATGATTTAGTCTTCCCTAGTTTAGGTATTGTCATAAAATGAATGCAGAAGGCTTTCTTAGTTTTTGAGAATAATTTATGTAGTATAGGTATTAATTTTTCTTTGAAAGTTTGAATTTGTCTTTTGAATCTATCAGTAATAAGAAGTTCTCTCTACTTTTGTACTTACTTTCTAGCTGTTTCTTTTTTCTGAGATAGCAGTATTTAAGATTTCTTAGCTTTCAGTTAATATTTTTATATTTGAATTTTTTAAGGTATTCCTCTATTTTTTTTCTTTTCTCAGACTTGTTAGCATGTAACTGCATATGGTAAGCTCAGTTTTTCCTGTTTTTGAAGTGATTTAACATCTTTTTAATTAGATTGACTAAATATCTCTCAACTTTATTAGTCTTTGAAAAGAAGTAGCTTTTATTTTAATTTATCATTTTGATAGTTTGTAGTTTCTAATTCCAGTTTATCTATTCCTATTCTATTATGGATAACTCTTCTGTTGCATTATTTTGTTTATTGGTTTTCTGCTCTAAAATGGATATTTAATTCCTTTATCTTTTTCCTATATTGTTAACATATATTTGTAGGAATGTAACTTCTCACCTGAGGACTGCTTTACTGTATCTGAGAAATTTTGGTATGTTGTTTCATCATTATAATTTTCTTTTATATAGTATTAGTTGTTTATATTACTTGTACTTTCACCCACTCATCATTTAGTATTTCATTGTGGGAGTGTTATTTGTTTGTGTGCCTTAAATAATTTACAACTTTTATTGTATTATACTCTAAGGAATATATTTTCTCTTCCTTTCTTTTTATATTCATTTGCAATATCTCTGTACCTTAATACATGGTAAATTTTTGTAAAAGTTCCATATGGTGCTGAGAAATATATACATATATATGTATATATGTATTAGCAAACTCATTTAGAGGACACAATGAATCCTTTAGCACTAATTTATCCAGCATTTTGGTCAATTTAGTATTTTCTTTTATTTATACTTTTTAGTAGATTTGTCCAAAACTAAAAGAGTAACATTAAAGTCTTTTGTTATTGTGGCATTATTGTCTATATAGTACCATCATTCATTTAAATTTTTCTTTATATGTTTAGAAGCTAAGACAATAGGAATATTATATTGATATTGGTTTGCAATCTATTGTTCCATTCAGCATAATGTAATTTCCTTGTCTCTTTTTATATTGAAAAGATTGTAAATCCTACTTTTGGGGATTCATCTAATACAAAATGGATTTTATTCTAGACCCTCCTTTTTTCCCATGTCTTTGTTTTGTAGGTACATTTCTTATAATAGATTTTTTTTTCTTTGTGATTGAATCTGTCACTATTTTTCTTTTATTAGATTATTTAATCCACTGTTATTTGAAGTTATGAGAGTTAGGTCATTTCCGAACATTATTCATTGGAAAAAAAGATCATTTTCTTTTCCTCACCCCCCCCTCCCACCACCTATCCCATAGCCGATGCACGATTCTACTGGGTATCACATGTGTTCTGATTCAAACCCATTTCCATGTTGTTGGTATTTGCATTAGAGTGTTCATTTAGATCTTTCCTCAGACATGTCCCCTTAACCCCTATAGTCAAGCAGTTGCTTTTCCTCAGTGTTTTTACTCCCACAGTTTATCCTCTGCTTGTGTATAGTGTTTTTTCTCTTAGATCCCTGCAGATTGTTCAGGGACATTGCATTGACACTAATGGAGAAGTCCATTACATTCGATTGTACCACAGTGTATCAGTCTCTGTGTACAATGTTTTCCTGGTTCTGCTCCTTTCACTCTGCATCACTTCCTGGAGGTTGTTCCAGTCTCCATGGAATTCCTCCACTTTATTATTCCTTTGAGCACAATATTATTCCATCACCAACATATACCAAAATTTGTCTCATTTTCCAATTTTTTTGCCACCACAAAGAGCGCAGCTATGAATATTCTTGTACAAGTCTTTTTCCTTATTATCTCTTTGGGGTACAAACCCAGCAGTGCTATGGCTGGATCAAAGGGCTGACAGTCTTTTATCGCCCTTTGGGCATAGTTCCAAATTGCGCTCCAGAATGGCTGGATCAATTCACAACCTCACCAGCAGTGAATTAATGTCTCTACTTTGCCACATCCCCTCCAGAATTCATTACTTTCCAAAGCTGTCATGTTAGCCAATCTGCTAGGTGTGAGGTGGTACCTCAGAGTTATTTTGATTTGCATCTCTCTGATTATAAGAGCTTTAGAACACTTTTTCATGTGCCTATTAATAGTTTTGATTTCTTTATCTGAAAACTGCCTATTCATGTCCCTTGCCCATTTATCAATTGGAGAATGGCTTGATTTTTTGTAAAATTGATTTTGCTCTTTGTAAATTTGAGTAATTAAACTTTTGTCAGAAGTTTTTATGAAGATTGTTTCCCAATTTGTTCCTTCCCTTCTGATTTTAGTTACATTGGTTTTGTTTGTACAAAAACTTTTTAATTTGATGTAGTCAAAATTATTTATTTTACATTTTGTGATTCTTTCTATGTCTTGCTTGGTTTTAAAATCTTTCCCCTCCCAAAGGTCTGACGTATACTATTCTGTGTTTACCTAATTTACTTATAGTTTCCTTCTTTATGTTCATGTCAGTCACCCATTTTGAATTTATCTTGGTGTAGGGTGTGAGGTGTTGATCTAATCCTAATCTCTCTCACACAAAACTTCCAATTTTCCCAGCAGTTTTTTATCAAACAGTGGATTTTTGTCCCAAAAGCTGGGATCTTTGGGATTATCATATACTGTCTTGCTGAGGTCACTTGCCCCTAGTGTATTCCACTGATCCTCCTTTCGATCTCTTAGCCAGTACCAAATTGTTTTGATGGCTGCTGCTTTATAATATAATTTAAGATCTGGGACTGCAAGGCTCCCTTCCTTTGTATTTTTTTCCCATTATTTCCCTGGATATCGTTGATCCTTTGTTCTTCCAAATGAACTTTGTTATATTTTTTTCTAAATCAGTAAAAAAAAATTTTTGGAAGTTCAATGGGTATGGCACTAAATAGATAAATAAGTTTAGGTAGAATGGTCATTTTTATTATATTGGCTCATCCTACCCATGAGCAGTTAATGTTTTTCCAATTGCTCAAGTCTAGTTTTAGTTGTGTGGAGAGTGTTTTGTAGTTGTGTTCATGTAGTTCCTGTGTTTGTCTCAGGAGATAGATTCCTAAGTATTTTATTTTGTCTAAGGTGATTTTGAATAGGATTTCTCTTTCTAGTTCTTGCTGCTGAGCTGTGTTGGAAATATATAGAAATGCTGATGACTTATGCGGGTTTATTTTGTATCCTGCAACTTTGCCAAAGTTTTTTATTATTTCAGTTAGCTTTTTGGTTGAATCTCTAGGATTCTTTGACTAGACCATCATGTCATCCACAAAGAGTGATAACTTGGTCTCCTCCTTGCCTATTTTAATGCCTTCAATTTCTTTTTCTTCTCTAATTGCTACTGCTAGTGTTTCTAGTATGTCAAATAATAGAGGTGATAGTGGGCATCCTTGTTTCACTCCTGATCTTATTGGGAATACATCTAGTTTATCCCCATTGAAGATGATATTAGCTGATGGTTTCAGATATATAGTGTTTATTATTTTTAGGAACGACCCTTCTATTCCTATGCTTTCTAGTGTTTTTAATAGGAATGGGTGTTATATTTTATCAAAGGCTTTTTCTGCGTCTGTTGAAATAATCATGTGATTTTTGTTGGTTGGCTTGTTGATATGGTCAATTATGTGGATGGTTTTCCTAATATTGAACCAGCCCTGCATCCCTGGTATATATCCTACTTGATCATGGTGGATGACCCTTCTGATCACTTGCTGGAGTCTAAAAGTATCCTATTTAAGATTTTTGCATCTATATTCAATAGGGAGATTGGTCTATAATTTCCTTTCTCTGTTTTTGACCTGCCTGGTTTTGGAATCAGTACCATGTTTGTGTCATAAAAGGAATTTGGTAGAACTCCCTCTTTGCTTATTATGTCAAATAGTTTGTATAGTATTGGGATTAGCTGTTCTTTGAATGTTTGATAGAATTCACTTGTGAATCTATCAGGCCCTGGGGATTTTTTCTTGGGGAGTCCTTTGATGGCCTGTTGGATTTCTTTTTCTGATATGGGATTATTTAAGAAATCTATTTCTTCTTCTATTAGTCTAGGCAGTTTATATTTTTGTTAATATTCATCCATATTACCTAGATTGGTATATTTATTGCCAAATAATTGGGTAAAGTAGTTTTTAATGATTACCTTAATTTCCTCTTCATTGGAGGTGACGTCCCCCTTTTCATCTTTGATGCTCTTAATTTGCTTTTCTTCTTTCCTTTTTTTATTAGATTTTTAATTAGATTGACCAGTACTATGTCTATTTTGTTTGTTTTTTCAAAGTACCAGCTTCTAGTCTTATTTATTAGTTTAATAGTTCTATCATTTTCGATTTTATTAATTTTTCCCTTAATTTTTATGATTTCTAGTTTGGTTTTCTTCTGGGGGGTTTTAATTTGTTCACTTTCAAGTTTTTTTATTTGCATTTCCAATTCATTGATCTCTGCCCTCCCTAGTTTGTTAATTTATGCACTCAGGGATATGAATTTTCCTCTGATTATGGCTTTGGCTGCATCCCATAAGGTTTGAAAGGATGTCTCACCATTGTCATTTTCCTCCTTGAAATTATTAATTGTTTCTATGATTTATTCTCTAACTAACCAATTTTGGTGTTAAATCATATCATTTAATTTCCAATTAATTTTTGATTTGGTTCTCCATGTACCCTTACTGATCATTATTTTTATTGCCTTATGATCTAAAAAGGCTGCATTTATTATTTCTGCTTTTTTGCATTTGTTTGCCATGTTTCTGTGCTAGTGTATGGTCAATCTTTGTGAATGTGCCATGTGGTACTGAGAAGAAGATGTATTCCTTTTTATCCCTATTTATTTTTTTCCATATGTCTATCAACTCTAATTTTTCTAAGATTTCATTCACTTCTTTTACCTCTTTCTTATTTATATTTTTATTTGATTTATCTAAATTTGATATTGGTTGGTTCAAATCTCCCACTAATATGTTTTTACTGTCTATTTCCTCCTTCAATTCTCCTAGTTTCTCCATTAGAAATTTGGGTGCTATACTATTTGGTGCATATATGTTGATTAGAGATATTTCCTCATGATCTATAGTCCCTTTTAACAAAATATATTTATATATATATATATATATATATATATATATATATATATATATATATATATATAAAATAACTTCCCTATCCCTTTTAATCAGGTCTATTTTTGCTTTGGATTTGTCAAGATATCATGACTGCAACTCCTGCCTTCTTTCTATCAGTTGAGGCCCAGAAGGTCTTACTCCATCCTTTAATTCTGACCTTGTGAGTGTCTACCCACCTCATGTGTGTTTCTTGAGGACAACATATGGTAGGGTTTTGGATTCTAATCCATTCTGCTATTCGTCTACGTTTTATGGGTGAGTTCATCCCATTCACGTTCAAAGTTATGATTGTCACTTGTGGACTCCCTGGCATTTTGATATCCTCCCCTAATTCTGACCTTTCTTCTTTAGCTGTAACCTTTTAATCCAGTGATTTACTTTAAATCAGTAGCCCTAGTCCCCTCCCTTGATATGTTTCCCTCTCTAGCCCCTCCATTTTTGTTCCCTCCCTTCCCCCTCTTCTTCCCTCCCTTTTTGTGTTCCCTTCCCCCCCCCCATCCCTCTTGGTTTTCCCTTCTCCCTTACCCTGCTGGATAAGATAAAATTCAAGATCCCAATGGATCTGGATGCTCTTCCCTCTCAGAGTTGATTTCACTGAGAGTAAGGTTTAAGTAAAAACTCTCTTCCTCTCCTTCTTATAGGAGAATTCTTCCCCTCATCTTCCCATGTGTATCTTTGTGTTAGAAAATTATTCTATTTAGTTTTTTTCTATTTCTTGGAGTATATCTTAGTACCATCAAAGATTCTCCCCCTCCCTTTTTCTTTCTATCCCCCCCTTTCTCCATATCATCTTGATGCCCCAAACCTACCCTATGCGTGATTCTTCTTACTACTCTAATGATGCATACAATTTTTGAGAGTTGCACATTACATTTTCCCCACATCTTAATATATATAATTTGATATAAATGTAGTCCTTATAGAAGAGAGTTTGAATAAAAGAAAAAGATAACATTTTTCTCCTTTTCCCTTTCCTTCATATTTACCTTTTCATGTTTTTCTTGGTCTTTGTGTTTGGATATCAAACTTTCCACAGAGCTCTGGGCTTTTCTTTACAAACACTTGGAAATCTTGTATTTTGTTGAATGCCCATACTTTCCCCTAGAAGTATATAGTCAGTTTTGATGGATAGCTGATTCTTGGTTGAAGACCTACCTCTCTTGCTTTTCTGAATATCATGTTACATACCTTTTGGTCATTCAGAGTGGAAATTGCTAGGTCATCTGTGACCCTGATTGGTGTTCCTTTATATCTAAATTATCTTTTTCTGGCTTCTTGTAAGATTTTTTCTTTTGCTTGGAAGCTTTGGAATTTGGCAATTACATTCCTGGGAGTTTTCTTTTGGGGATTTAGTGTAGAGTGTGTTCTGTGGACTCTTTCAATGTATATTTTGTCCCCTTGTTCTATAATCTCTGGGCAGTTTTCTTTGATGATATCATGTATTATGATATCAAGATTACTGTTTATTTCTGGCTTTTCTGGTAGACCAATGATTCTCAGATTGTCTCTCCTTCCTCTGTTTTCCAGGTCTGTCACCTTTTCAGTGAGATATTTTATGTTATCTTCTAATTCTTTAGTCCTTTGACTTTGCTTTATTAATTCTTGCTCTTTTGCAAGATCATTGTCTTCCAGTTGCCTGATTCTGACCTTTAAAGATTGGTTTTCCTTTTCAGTTTGGTCTGACCTGTTTTTTGAGGCTTCAAGCTGTTTCTGCATTTGCATGTTTTGGTCTCTGAGATTGCTGAGTTCCTTTTGCATTGTTTCCCATTTTTCCTACCAGAAGAAGGCTTCCATCTTTTTGATAATTTCCGATTTGAATTCTTCAAGAGTTTGTGGGAAATTTCCATTTCTTTTGGTAGGTTTTGGAGCGTTTGTGTGTGTTTCCTCTTCTATCTACTCTGTGTTTTGTATTTTTGCTCCATAAAATGTGTCCAAAGTCACCCCCTTCTTCTTGCTTTTCTTGGTGTTTGGAGGCTTTTGCACTTCTGTACCTTTTGCCATCTCTATCGTTTTTCTTCACATTTTTAGTCAGAAATATTTTAATTTGAGCCCAGGAGGGTTACCTGGCTCTGTTCTGTTGTTAAGTTTGAATTTTAGTCCCCTGGGAGCAGTCAGTTTGTGATCGATAAGGAAGGGTTTTCAGAGGTCTGAACTTTTGCTGCTTCTAAGCCGCCATCTTGACCAGAAGTCCAGGTTTATATTTTTTACAAATTTCATCAGTCCTCCTAAATTGCTGGTTTGCTTGTTTGTTTGTTTGTTTTTTCAAATTACAACCTTTTCTCTTATTTCAGACAATTCTACTCCAAAAAAATTCCCTTCCCCCACTTCTTATTACTTCTTTCCCTAATTTTGAAGTTTTGTTTAACTTACCAGTTCTTTGATCTTTCTATTTTTTTACCTAGTTATTTTAATCTCTCCTTTCTGCCCCCTCTTTCATTTCTACCCTTCCATTTCCTTTGTTTAAATTTTTTTAAAGTTCTACACTATTTTTTAAAACAAAAGATTTCTCTCTCCTCATTTTCTTCAATATTGTCTTCCCTTTCTCTTTACTCAAGACTTAGTCTTTTATAAGTGTTGTCCCAAGGTAGGAATTTTCAGGTGTCCCTGATTACTTTTGCCCTCCTTCAAGGTAATTTTTTCATTTGCCATTTTGTTTCTGGTTTTATGGTGTTTCACTTTTCTGGATGTCAATTGCTCACAGGACCTTGGGTTTTCCTTCTGAGGTGTCATTATTGTTCTAATTATGAAATTCTTGCAAATAATTTTCAATGGAAGCATTCTTCAGTGGATCGACATGCACTTTTTTCTTAATCCCCCTCACACACAATGCTGGGAAGAAGAGTAAGCAAACTGAGTTTCTCACTGTGGTTTCTAGATTCTTCTGCTGCTGCCATTACTGAGCAACTTATATTCCTCTGCAGTTTATTCCATCTTTGTATGTCACAAAGATAATGGTTGCTATTATTCATTGACCCCCAATTCATTCTCCTTCAAAGAATTGTCATACTTTATACCCTAATCTATGCCTTTATATTTAAGGATTTCAATTTTTATATTGTTGTCTCCACAAATAACCTTATCTTTTTTCAGTTTTCTCAGCTATAAAATGAGGATCATATAGTACCTATCTCCCGGAGTAGTTGTGAGGACCAAATGGTACATGTAAAGTGCTTTGCAAACCTCAGAGGCAATAATAGTAGTGGTAGTCTCTCGGTGACCAAGAATGACAATTGTCTTTGTGCATTATCACCTATTGATGTACCCTCATGTGGCTTTGAAGTCCAAAGATTGAGGCGCAAAGTTTGTGGCACATAGGGCATGGGACGCCAGTTGTTATGGGAGGTGCGGTTGTGGCCTGGTGTCGGTGTTCACGCGCAGCAGCAAGACATCGATGTCATCCATCTTTAAAGGTGGCGGCGGCATGGTTCATGTGGGTTCGCCAGCTGCTTCTGAAAGAGGCAGCAAGTTCTAGTTGCTTTGGTGTAATGCCAGCCCACTTCAAGTTTGACTTTAGCTGATCCTTGTATCTTTTCTTTGGTCGGCCTTGTTTCCTGAGTCCAGCGAACAGTTCACCATAGAATACCTGCCTTGGTATTCGCTGTGGGTCCATGCGGATGATGTGTCCAAACCATCGTAGCTGGGTTTTGAGGACCATTACTTCGATGCTGGTGGAGTTGGCTCTGTCGAGTACTTCCTGATTGGTGATTTGGTCCTGCCATCAGATCCTCATAATTGACTGGAGAGAGCATTGGTGGAATTGCTCCAGCCGTTTCATGTGCTTCCGGTACAGTGTCCATGTCTCACAACGTACAGGAGCAAGCTGAGGACCACTGTGTTATACACTTTGAGTTTCATCACAGTGCTTACACCTCTGTGTTGGAAGACTTTAGAGCGCAGCTGCCCGAGTGCCTGGCTGGCCTTTTGGATCCTGGCATTAATCTCGTGGTCTAGGGACCCATAGTTGGCGATGGTTCTGACCAGGTACTTGAAAGTGTTGACATTAGAAAGCTGTGTGCCGTCGATTGTAATGCACGGCTGGTTAGTTGGCCTCCCTGGTGCAGGTTGGAACAGCACCTCTATTTTGCTGAGGCTTATAGTCAGGCCAAACAGTTTTGTTGCTGTAGAGAACCTGTCCACAATGGTTTGGAGATGATTTTCTTGGTGGGCCATGAGAGCAAGGTCATCTGCGAAGATTGCTTCCAGAATGAGCCTCTCTGTTGTCTTTGTTTTTGCAGTCAGGTGGCGAAGGTCGAATAGTGAGCCATCCAGTTGGTATTTGATGTAGGCGCCCAGGTCTAGATCCATCACAGCATGTCGTAATACTTGGGTGAAAAATAGGTTGAATAGTACCGGAAGGAGGACACAGCCTTGTTTCATGCCATTGGAGATGTTGAAGCGATTGGAAGTCTCTCCACCAGATAGGACTTCCCCTGTCATGTTGACATGAAAGAGCTGGATCAGTTTGATGAATCTTGCTGGGCAACCGAGCTTGCTGAGGATCACCCACAATGCATCCCTGTTCACTGTATCGAACGCCTTTGTTAGGTCTATGAAGACAATGTAGAGACTCAGGTTCTGCTCAAGGCATTTTTCCTGCATTTGCCTCACTATGAAGACCATGTCGATGGTGCTGCGATCTGGTCGGAAGCCACATTGTGATTCAGGCAGGTTCTGCTCTGAAACAGATGACAGGAGTCAGTTGAGTATAACACAGGCGAGGATCTTTCCAGCAGTGGAGAGTAGTGAGATGCCTCTGTAGTTGTCACAGGCTGCTCGTGAGCCTTTGTTCTTGTATAGGGCTATGATGGAGGCATCTCTGAGTTCTGGAGGCATGTCTTCCTCTTCCCATATGCTGGTCAGCACTATGTGAAATGCCTGGAGCCCCTTTCCATTTAAGGCCTTGTACACCTCGGTTGGGATCCCATCTTTACTGGGTGCCTTGCTTGCACTCATTTGTTTAATGGCTTTTTGGACTTCCTCTATTGAAGGAGGGATGTCAAGTTGTTCAATGGTGCGGTTTTGGGGGATCTGGTCAAGGGCGCTTTGGTCGACTGAAGTGGGTTGGTTGAGAAGCTGACTGAAGTGTTCTTTCCACCTGTTGCTGATGCCTTTTTTATCTTTTATGAGAGTGTCACCGTCAGAGGATAGCAAGGGAGTGGTGGTGGGTTTCAATGGCCCATAGACAGTCTTGAGGGCACTGAAAAATTGTTTGTAGTTTTTTGTATCAGCAAAGCACTGGATTTCTTCTGCCTTTTTTTCCCATCGGTCTTGCATCTTCCTGATCTCACACTGTGCCGTGGGTTGGAGAGACTTGAATCTGTCCTTTTTAGGAGCAAAGCAATTCATTCTCCTTCAAAGAATTGTTATGTGAGATTTAAAATGGTTGATGTCTTAAACTGTAGTGAGTTAAAATGGTGGAAGATATAAATTGTGTTAGATATAAGAGAGGGTGAGTAAATTTGACCGCAGAAAATGTGTTTCACTACAGTGTCTTGGTTTTAAATTAAATATAAGGTGGTCACCAGGGAAATATTCCCAATTATTCAAATACCCAAGTCAACTGGGTTTTATAGAGATTTTAATTAATAATATAATGAGGAATTAGAGAAAGAGAGAAAGAGTAGGAAAGGAATAATTATGAAGGGCCTCAAGCCAATATGGCCTAGACCTGAGTTTTAAGAGAGAATCAGTCAGTCAGTCTTTTAACACTCACCACAAGGTCTGCCTAAACAAGGATTCTAGTGACACCAGGCCAGCTCCATCTCAGCTGACTTCACCAGAGAGCCTTCCAGCCAGAGACTGTTCCAAAAGGCCTCTCTCCAGAGCCTCCAGAGGGACAGACAGAGTCCCCTTACAGGAGCTCCAGCAAGACCTCCTTAGAGATTGTCCTCCAAGAGCTTCCCTTCTCCAGAGCCTCTCTCAAGAGATTCTTCCCAATCGATCCTCATCAGAGATCCTCCAAAAGGATTTCTCCAAAAGGATATATCCTCAAGAGATTCTGCTTTTTCTTATATAGGGGTTTTCCTCCCATGTCACCTCCCCTAAGTCCCTACATCTACCAATCACTGTAGATGCTTTCCAAAGGACTGCCCATCTAAATTCCTGCTAAGTCGACCAATCTCCTCAGTAAGTCCGAATCACAAAACAATGCTGCTGTGTCGACCAATCTCCTCAGTAAGTCTGAAAGAGAGAAAACACAGCTGAGTCAACTAATCTCATCAAGAGAAAACTTGCCCAACCCTTTTAGGTACCTAGCATCTCATTGTATCAATTCTAAAAACAGGCCTGGCTCAAAGAACTCCTTGCCTTATTAAGTATGGTTTTCAAGTACTTTCATTGTTTAGCAAGGAGTTTTCTGTCCTAAAGCAGTCTTAAGTATGGATGGAGTAGAGGTCCTCCCATTTCTGATCCTGGCGAGTTTTCTCACATCAAAATGGGGAATGTTTCTCAGTAGGGAATTTGTTCCAATTAAGAATTCCCCGATGGGGAAATTTTTAACATTCACAAGTCTGAGAGATTTCAAGATTTATACATACTTTACACCCTAATCTATGCCTTTATATTTAAGGATTTCAATTTTTATATTGTTGTCTCCACAAATAACCTTATCTTTTTTCAGTTTTTTCAGCTATAAAATGAGGATCATATAGTACCTATTTCCCAGAGTACTTGTGAGGATCAAATGGTACATGTAAAGTGCTTTGCAAACCTCAAAGGAAATAATGACGTGTTCATTACCAAAAGAAAAGTAGGTTTTGTGGGTTGGGCCCAATAAAACTAACATTTCCATTCTTTTTATACTTTACTCCTTTCCCTACATAATCTAGCCACATTGGTCTTCTTGCTTTTCTTCAAACATTACATTTTATTTCCTGACTGTACATTTTTACTGGCTGTCTTCTCTTGCCTAAATGTTCCTTCTCCTCTATTAGAATTTGAGTTCCTAGAGGTCAAAAATGGTTTTTAACTTCTTTGTGCCTAGAATATAATACATGCTTAATAAATGTTTATTGACTGACTGAGTACTAAATACTGGGAAACAAATTCAGAAATAAGACAATCCATGCCTTATATGAAGTTACATTCTAATGTTTTTCATTAGTCATACCCAACTTCTTGGCAAAGATACTGGATGATTTGGCCTTTCCTTTTACAGCTTGTCCCCATTTTACAGATAAAGAACTGAGTCAAATAGGGATAAGTGACTTGTCCAAAGTTGCACAGATAGTAAGTGTCTAAAATGAGAATGAAATGAGATCTTCCCAACTCCAGGTTGGTACTCATTGAACATTTTAATAGGGATATGCAAAACATATAAAACAGAATTGACCAAGGAAGGGAAGTTTTGGTCTGGGACTGATATATTCTTTACAACAACAATGGCAGGATTGATTGGACTATCCATAGAACAAAAGTGATAGAAAGTTGATTTGGTGGTGTGGGAGAGGGGTTGGTAATGATGATGATAGGGATGTGTATGTGGTAGCAGAATAGATGAAAAGATATTTTATTTGGATAAACCCTAGTTTCCAGGTAGATGTCTGGATGAATGAGACCCATTAGATAGATATATTAGATTTTGTTAGTGTTCAGAATGGAGTCACAAAGTCAACTGGATTAACTCTAAAAAAAGTAAAAGATTATGATATCTAGAGGTTTAGGGTTAGTTGTTCACTGTTCTTGGTGATGGTTGGGGGAGGGGGGAGAAGGAACAGGTAGAAAGATATCTATTTTGAATAGGTATTGATGTCCTTGTGGATCATGGTGAATAGACTCTCGATATGTGCCTATAGCCATTCCCTTTCAGCTTAGTTCTAATTTTAAGGAAGTTTTTTTTCTATTAAGCATAAATAAACTATTCTGCAATTTGCAATCTTTATTCCTAACTCTGTCTTTTTTGAGTCAAAAAGATCAAGTCTAATACCACTTCTACATGAAACCCTTTCATTTCTTTATAGACAGATACCAAGTATCCTCTAAGTCTTCTTTTTTCCAACCTAAGTCTTCCTAATTCCTTCAACAATACATCCTTGTATGTGTTTCAGTACATGGTTTGCAGTCCTTCCACTATTATGGTCATCATCTTCTGAACATTCTCCATTTTATTTAATTATTTCATTGGATGGTGGCAAGTAGTCATTATTCCATATCTTTCTTGTTTTGCTCTTTCCCTTTTACTCATCTTTTCCCTCACGTTTTTTTTTTGTCCAGAACAATAACTTCAACAAAACTACCTACCCCTGAAATAGTAAACTGCTCGATTTTTTTCTACATTATTTAACTACATAGTAAAGCATAATCTTTCCTTCCTCCTTTCCTCCTTCCTTCCTTCCTTCTTTACTCTGTAGGCATCCTGTGCATACCTCTTTTAAAAAAACAACCTTATCTTCTGTTTTAGGATCAATACTATGTATTGATTCTAAGGTAGAAGAACAGGGAGGACTAGACAATGAGTTAACTGACTTGCCACAGCTATGAAGTGTAGAAGGCCAGATATGAATCCAGGACCTCCCATCTCTAGGATCTCCCATCTGGCTCTCAATCCACTGAACCACCAAGCTGTCTGCCATACCTATTTATTTCTATACCTATTCTATGCCTACATAGTTCTATACCTATTATGCCCTCAGTTACACACTATAAACTCTGTGTGGGGTAAAGCTGTTTTTTTTTTCTTTCCCTTTCTTTTTATCTTCAGTACTTAGCAAACTGCCTGGTACATAGTAAATGCTTATTGACATCTGCTCTCTTCCTATAACTCAGAACCCTTACAAGTAATGGGAGAATTGAGCTCTATTAGTTGTGATTTACATGTTTATAACATCTTTACTGAAGAAAATGAAGGCTTTGATACAAGCTGTCACCTAAATTTTTATATTCCCTCAATGTTTTCATCTATAGGTATTTTTAGTGAAACTGAGCAAATGAAGGAAGTGAAAGTGGCCAATTCAAGTAGCTATTATCAGAAATAGATATAATGTAAGGTAAGCTAATATTTGACTTATTAATGTCTGTATTATATAAAAGAACTCTTATTTACATAATATGAACATTTATTTTGTGTACTATTCCTTACAATTCTTAAAAGAGTCAATTATTGCATTCAGATCGTCTGATTCCAACTCCAGTGACCTTTCTCTTATTTAGGTCTTTATGGGGAAAAAACAGAAGCTGAGAATCCTATTGAGGCTATTAGCTTGCTCTTATCGATTCTACACACTATAAACAAATTGTTGCTCCACTCATTTCAGTCAAGCAATAAGCCAATTCAAAGGGGAAAATAAATTAAAACAATTGTTTGGCATTATGCTTACAATATATTTGCTTATTATGTATCACTGTTTCTGAGTCACACATGTCAGGAAAGGAAATTAACATCCCTATGATTGTGTGCTCAATAACTTTGACCACTGACTCTATTGATTATAAAGTTATCCACAAAACAGTTGACTATGAATTATTTGAAAGGAATAAACTCCATAAAATATGGGGAATCTTGCTTTAGGCAAGGGAGACAAGATCATGGGAATTGTAAAGGGTTTTGACAAAGGTGATGATCATCTTTTCCCCCAATATAAATATGCCACTGCATAGAAGATATGATTATATTTTCTTTGAAAAGAAAATAGATTGATTAGGACAATTAAGCCAATCCAGTCAAATACTTTTTCCCATTAAATGAAGGAAGAAAAAACTGGTTCTGATCAGAACCTTTAAAATGATTGACCAGTTCAGGAAATAACTTGAACAATTTAGTCAAATGATCAGCTCTGTCTCTACATCATTCTTATTTTTATTTCAATGATCAATTGATTCAATCACCATAAAATAATATTCCCATTTCATCCATCACTTTTTATGCCCAAAAGCAATCTGTGGTTTTATGTGTCTCTAGCATTTTTCTTATTTGTTGGAAAAAACGTTGTTGGTTAGAAGAACCAAGAGAGACACATATATAAATATATCTGATGCATGAAGTGTATGCATCATTTCATAAACTAATTCTCTGTCCATATTTAGGTAACTTTCATGCCAAAATGTCATCATTATAATCACTAGTATTCTAATTTAATCTTTACTTTTTTTACTTCATCATATTCCCCTGTGCACTGATATTATTGCAATACCAGAGTACGAAGCCAAGTGGGAGATACCCAGAAAATGATGGAGAAAGAGAAGAGATAATCTCATAGCAAGAGCATTTCTAATCCAGTGTTTAGAAGTCAGATCTTCAGTTGATATCATAAAATTTACATCCTTATCTCCATTTTTTTATGAATACATCTTCATTTAATTATTATAAAACTGGTTATTACATTGTATGTCCAACAGTGCTTACAAGGCAGGATGAACCACAGCACTGTTACTGAGTTTGTGGTAATGGGGCTTTCTGGGCAACCTGAACTTCAGGGAATTTTCTTTATCATCTTCTTCTTCATCTACCTAGTGGCCCTACTTGGTAATGTGATTATTGTTATTGCCATCATTTACAATACCACCCTTCATTCTCCTATGTATCTTTTTCTGTTGGCATTGGGTGTGGTGGACGTTATCTGCACCTCCACCATCATCCCCAAAATGCTGGAGAACATGCTGGTATTGGATAAGACCATTTCTTATGAGGGTTGTATGTCCCAACTCTTCTTTTTCACTTGGTCTCTGGGAGCTGAGATGGTTCTTTTTACCGTGATGGCCTATGATCGCTATGTGGCTATCTGTTTCCCCCTGCGCTATAGCACCATTATGAACCGCAATATGTGCATGGCACTTCTCTGCACTGTCATGGCCATAGCTATTGCCAATTCTTGGGTACATACTGGCCTCATCCTCAGGCTGACCTTCTGTGGACCCAATACAATTAACCACTTCTTCTGTGAGATTCCCCCTTTGCTTGCATTGTCCTGTAGCCCTGTGAGGACAAATGAAGTAATGGTATTTGCGGCTGACATTGCCCTGGCCATGGGAGACTTCATCCTCACTTGCATCTCCTATGGCTTCATCATTGCTGCCATCCTTCGCATTCGTACCACTGAAGGTAAGAGAAAGGCCTTCTCTACATGCTCCTCCCACCTCTTGGTGGTGTCCCTCTATTATTCCCCTGTCATCTACACGTATATCCGTCCAGCTTCCACTTATAACTTTGAACGGGACAAGGTAGTGGCTGCACTGTACACTCTGGTAACTCCTACCCTGAACCCACTTGTCTATAGTTTCCGGAACAAGGAAATCCAAGGAGGAATCAAGAAAGTGTTTTCTTTTCTGAAATGTCATTGATATATGATGTCCATCCTCTATTCAAGAACTTTCTTGCAGAATTCTACAGACTATATCTATTCTTATGTCTCCTCAAAGACAAACCTACTCAAAACCCATTTTCCCTAATTATTCCATTACCTTGACATCCACAAAATAAGCTCTCCTTAGGGAAGAGAAAACACTTTAAGGTTTTTCCTTTATGTTGTTTAGACTTTTCTAGAGTCATGGTTAGAATATCATTCTATTTCTCAGCAGATGATACTTAGCTCCAAACCCTAAATGAATAAGGACACTGTATAGACTCCAGTAAATTCATACCATTAACCTTGATCTTTTCTTTGGAGTAATTTCATAAATGTTGAACTTTATAGCTTTGTTAATTTCTATATCTATAAGTTAGACTATATCTATTAATTTTCCACGTGAGGGATAGTAACCTAGTTATTGCCAAGAATCTTGGGTTCTTGGGTTCTTCATTTAAAAAATATCTACATACCTTTTGTTATCCTAATTTATAGTAAAGAAATATAAAATACAAGGGGGAAGGTCATTATTTCTCCTACCTATATAGACATATTTCCTGCTTTTTATATGTAAACACAAGTAACAAAATCTGTATAGGTGCTGAGATCACAGTTATGTCTGGAATATCTTTTATTACTATTCTTCTAAACTATGACATTACTTTTCATTCCTCTTTTCACTAGATCCTAAAATCTTTCCTTACAGGAATATTTCCTATCACAAAAGAAGTAATTACATCTCATAATGTGTGCTCTCCTAACTCCCTAATTCACAAATAAATTTATTCTTCCTTTGTATATGATGTAAACCCCACTGATGCAGCCAGACATAATGTAAAGAACTCTGTCCTGGTAGTTTGAAGAAATGAATAAAAATTCTAGCTCTGCCACTTCCTTTTTATGTGACATTAGGCCAGTCATTTATTTACCTTTGTCAGAGTGTTTCAATTTCTGCATTACCTATTTACAGGGGTTTGTGAGAGAAAAAAAGTAAGTAAAGCACTATATAGATGTAAGAAATTATTGTTATTATTACTTTATTATTGTATAATATATTGTAGAATATTCTGTATTGCAGAATCAGCTGTTATAGCAAATCAGAATATTTACTCTCCCCACAGAGATTTCCAATGTATTTTTATTGTAACATAGAAAGTTTATGTCATAAGTTTTATACTTGCCTTCTAAAATCAAAATTATAATGAGCCTTTGCTATAATCAAATTTTTTTCAAAAAGGAATGATATAAAGATAAAAAATATGGGACATGGGTTTTGGCCCCAAATCCTTGATTTCCTCATCTACAAAATAAAGGTTTTTGGACTCGATTTCTAATTTCCTTTACATTCTAATATCTTATAAATCTGTTATTTATACATTTGTTCATTTATTTCAAAAAGATCAAGGAAAATTTTATTCTATTTATGTCTCTTGGTACAACATTTATAACAGAACTATGCCTTAATAGATGGTTAAACTTTTTTTCATCATATAATATTGCTTGATTAAAGTTTAGAGCTGGTAGGGATATTAGAGCCCATCTAGTCGAATCCAATCATTTTATAGTTGAGGAAATGATGCCCTGAATGTTAAGATGGCTCTTTCAAAGTCATACACAGGTAGTAAGAAGTAGAGATGGGATTTTCAATAAAAGTTCAAATTAATACTGAATTTTAAGTTTTGTAAAGAACATTTTTCATAACAACCTTGTGAAGGGGCACAAGTGAAATTACCCTGATTGAGGAAACTGAGGTTTATATTGTTTAAATTATTTGTTCCTATAAAAGAAGTATCAGAAGAGTGTAGGGAATAAAGAACAAGTCTTAGAGTAAGTGAGATCTGGGTGTAAGTCCTCCAACTGACACATAATAACTGTGTGACCTTGAATATGTCACTTAACTACTTAGTGGCCCAGGGAACTCTTATAGACTTAGAATTGCTTAAAATGTGCCTATTTACATTAGAAGAAAAAGTTCTACACTAGGATTTCCCTGCATAGATTAAAGTAGATACATTTTTAGAAAAAAAAAACTGTCAGGAATGGGATTTTAAATTCCATTGCCATAGTATCACACTGGCTGTCAGTCAGATCAGTTATGAACTACCTCTTCCATTAAAGACAGATACAAAAGGAATCACCTACTGCATACAGAGCACTATGTTAGGTGCTAGGGGTGATTTTTTAAAAACTGCAATAACATGAAATTCTTTTATTTCTCTGTCCTTTCCTTTTAAAAATCAGTTTTTAGCGTCTTTAAGTAAGGTCTTCAGCTTTTTAAAATATATTAATTTGTCTAATTTTTATTGTCATGCAAAACATACTTCTATATTAGTCATTGTAGGAGCAAACTCATACATAACCAAAACCCCAAAATAAAACCAGGAATACACTTATTTGAAAGTCTTATAAATTTGACTTAGTTCTCTACAAATATGAGAAGACCCTTATTGGAGACATTGTATAAAATTTTTTCCCAATTTATTTCCCTTCTAATTTTGTTTACATTAGTTTTATTTGTACAAAAGCTACCTTCCTCAAAAGTAGAATGATCAAAAATGAAGTGATTGATTTGGAAGGCAATGGTTGCTGAGAATCTTCCAACTCTAATTTTTTTTTATTTTGCAAATTCTGTTCAGTTATTTTTTAAAAAATTAAAAAATCTTTTAAGGATATATCTAAAATCTCACGATTTTATCTTCAATTTGTAAAACAAGCAGTATAAATCACAACTAGGCATTTAACTAAACTATAGATTCTACATGGTCTCTAGTTTGAAAGAGATTATAAATTATACACTTTTGGGGGTGTAGTTAGTTTATGCCTGTCTAGTCTTCTCTGGGATGCTTAGTTTGGTGGTTAGAGTATAATGATGATGAGACCAAAGTTGCTACTTAATTGTATATGCAAAAGATAGCCATGGGCTTCCAAATTAACCCATATTGTATATTCATGCTAGCCATTTTGTATACCTGAGTAAGAGTATTATTGGTTCATGACAATTATGCTAACTCAACCCTGTGACTTGGAAAAAATCAAATTGCATATTAGATTGATTTTTACAAGTATGACTTACTACATCTACTTTTTTTAAATTGGAAATCAATAGTTTTGTCTTCATTCCTACATAATTACAGAAAGGACTCCTTTAACTGTGCATAAAAATTATATATACTTTGTGTCTTTTTAAACAAAATCATAATTATATGATGGTAAGTACGATGATTATCAACATTAATCCTGACTACATCATGTAACTCAAGTTGCTTACTCCATTCTTCTGGAAGGAATCTCATGAATCTAGGCAGTGTATAAAAACACTGCTTTTGGAGTCAGGAGAAGCTAGAGTTGAAACCATAGAAGACTTAAAGGGGTCAAAGGCCTAGATGAATGAATAATAACATTTTGTGAGGGAAGGCAGAAGAAGAGGTAAAAAGTCAACATATTATCATCAGAGAAGGGGATTTGAGTTCTTGGACATAAAGATAATATTTTTGGATGATTCAAAGATCAAGGTTATGATTATCTTTCTGTGTAGTTGAAATAGGGTAGAAGGTCCTCACTTCATGGTAAGTGCATAGATTGAAGAAATGAGTAATTAGGGTGTTTGAGGATGTCAATATGTATGTTGAAGTCCCCTAATATGAAGGCAGGAATTGGGGAGGAGAGGAAAAGTAGTAAGCCAGAGAGTGATTTAATTGGGAAAGGAAGGGGAGTGAATTAATGGTGTGTAGACAATAGCTACCCTAATTTAATTGTAAAGAAAAGAGATTATTGGGTGATAGAGGTAAGAGAAAAACCCGGACGTGGCAATGGGGGGCAAATAATATTCCAATTGTCCTACCCAATTTGAGTATCTTCCATCTTCTTCAAAGTATTTCCCACTGCACAGGGAGTCTGCCACTTCTTATTACTGCCTCATAATCAACCTCCTCAGGTGAAAAGTGGAAACAAGAGTATCTTTGACAATGCACTTTGTGCTTTCTTTCTGCCACTGGGCAGAAACTTTAAGTCAGAAAGGCTATTATCTTCCATCTCCCCCAAAGCAGTGAATTCCATTTTTGCCAATTCCAGACAAATTCCACCTCCTGCTACCATTGTGATCTCCCCTCTGGAATGTGGCCTGGTACAAAAATATCTACTGCAAAAAAGAGCAATGTGGACGTCAGGTCTTCCATCTCCTGCTGTATCTATCCTGTCAAGAGCTGGTTATGGAAGCCCTTCAGTGGGTTCTTAGGAGTCTGAGTTAAGCCACAGCTCTGGCTGGTTGTAGTGTGGAATTATAATTTATGCTCTTGCCAGCAGACTAAGTTCTAACTCTGAGAGTGTGTGAGTGTGATTATGAGCTAAAGAGTGAGAGACAAAACAAGAGTAGGGAGAGAGACAGAGATGCTGGGAGTCATCAGGCCATGATGCCTTGACAGAGTTATGTGTGGTAGCTAAGAAGGCCACAGAGTGGCCCTTGGCAAGATGTGATTGCCCACTCAATCCCCTTTGCATGACCTCTCTCATCAATATCCTTACCTATGGAATTGACATGATTATTATTCCCCCTAGTCTCAGAAGGAATAATGAAAGAGCAAAATACCTGTACCCTAATTCTCTAAAACATCACCAAAAGACCAGACCCTCAAACCCAATCCCAAAGACTATCATGGGTTAACTTTTATTTAGGTACATAATTCCCAGTAAAACTGTAGCTACAAGCCAAAGCCAGAACTTTCCCACTCACAGAAACTTATTCTCATGAAGCCAGCATACAAATCAATCATAAAGGCCCATACAAAATGTACAGGTACACCAAGCTTCATAAACCAGTAACTCACCAGTGCCTCATAAACCAGTAACTTGCCAGTGGGAAACTCCTAGTAAACCCTGAAAAATGATCAGTCTAATATTAAATCTGAGTTGTGTTCCTAGTACCCCTCAACCTCAATAATATGATTGTTGAATTGTCTTTTAATAACTTCTGATTAATTATTCCATTTTATTAAAAGTAATAAGTAATTTTCCTTGATTGTTTGTAAGCTTAAAACTCCTCACAGGGTAATGAGAAAATTAAGCCACCTGTGACAAAATCATTTATATTCTGTGAAACCTTTATGCTGTCTGTAATCACAACACAAAAATATAGAATGTTAATCAAGTGATTTGTTAAAAGTTAATGTATCCTTCCTAATCTTCCTAATTCCTTCCTAATCTTGTTAAACTTGTTAAACTAAGAAGGGAGGAGAAATGTAGTTTCCAAGACCTGATTCTGTTATTCCAAGCATCTCTATTGTTATTGATCAGGAAATATCTAAATCAGATCTTCTAAAGAATGGTCTGATTAGGGTGGAATAGTTTTGAAATTCAAAATCCCCCCTGAGGCCCCAGGAAGACTAGTCTCTCCGATGGGTCTTGTAGACATACCAGCTATGAAATTACAATAGTTAGAGATAAGAGAAAAATAGGAGAGATAGAGAGAGACAACAAAACCAATGTTTTGCTGGGTGCATTGACAAAAGCCAATTAGTCCCCTTTGGCATAAGAGAGTACATTCAAAATAAAGGTTCAATCAACCACACCCAAGGTTCATTCTGGATCTTCCTGTAGTGTAAGGGTTTAGGTATCTTTCTGCAAACAGTTCATTCTCTGGATTTAGGAGTTAGCAAGCTTCTTGTCTGAAGATCTACAGGAAGTTGCCATAATATAAGAAGGAAAGGAACTAGAATTCTGGGAAGGGTCATTCCTTTGTCTGATTTTTGTTTGTCATTCTCAGGGATATAGGGAACCCACATGATAGTCAAATTTTGGTGCTGGTATGAGTACTTCACAAAGAGTGTAGATACAAGGAAGTCCTATGACTTAATGTATGTCAAACGTCACAACCTTGAGTCCACATTAGTATTTTCTGTGTGCTCTTTTGACACTATTCAGGTTAAGTCTGTGCTCCTTGTTTTTATCCCATTTCCTGGAATCAGAGACAAACATTACTCATAGTCCCATAACATTTTATCAATTAATGGCAGGTTCCCACAGTTTAAAGCTTTGGGGTATGTATTGATATTATAGTCAGTATACACACACACACACACACACACATATTAAACTTATTTTACTGCAGAGAGAGAAAAAAATTTAATTGTATGTAACTTTAGTACAAGAAATGAGGAAAAGGGGGGAAATGAAATATTCTAATCAAAATAAGAAAAGCAAAAAAATAAGGAGGAAAAATCAGGAATTTAATGTGTTCTCAAAAAAACAGCATCCACTTCTCAATGGATTACTATCTCCAATTAATGTGATAGGATAGAGTCAATCAGTCTCAACAGAAGATGCTCAACAGAAGATACCTAGATTGGTTTCTTTCTTTTTTTTTTTGACCTGTGTGCTTTTTTGGCATAATTTGGGCTAAGTCTGTGTTCCTTTTCAGTCCTATTTCCTAGAATCAGACACAAATATTAATCATAGTCCCTTAATTTATTAATAATTGTATTAATAAATGGCAGGTTCCCACAGTCTAAAGATGTTTGGGTATGTATTAATATTATAATAAGTATATATATATTTATTTAACTTATGTTATTATAGAATAAAATTAATATTGATTTTATGTACCTTAAGTATAAGAAATGAGAATAGAGGAAAATAATGAAATATTCTAATCAAAATAAAATGAAAACAATAATAAAAATGGGGGGGCAGGGGGGAAGATCAGGAATTCAATGTGTTCCTGAAAACAGTATCCACTTGTCAATGGATTATTATCTCCAATGCATGTGATAGGATACAGTCAATCAGTCTCAACAGAAGATGCTCTCTTTACATGTGAGCAATGAATCCAAGAGTCCTACTATCCAATCTTTATAGATGTTGGAATGTTTAACAATTTTTGGAATGGTCCTTCCCAGGAAGGCTGGGTTGCTCCAATATGCTGGAAATTCTTAATATACACCTTGTCTCCTGGGTTCAGGTTGTGAAGTGAAAAGTCTAGTGGTCCGGCTTGTACTGGAGCTCCAAATTCATGGAGTTCACGCAGTTTGTGTTGTAATTCCTGTATATAGGATGCAATAGTATTATCTCCCCCTAATAGTGATGTATATGCAAGGGAGAAAGGCTTAGCCAGTATAGGTGGATGTTCAAAAAGCATCTCAAATGGTGAGATGTGTAGGTCTCCTCTAGGCCTGTTCCTAAGATAAAATAGGGCCAGAGGGAAAATTTCAGGCCATTTTAAATGGGTCTCAGTGCATAATTTGCCAAGCATAGTTTTAAGGTCTTTGTTCATTCTTTCAACTTGGCCTGAACTCTGGGGATGATATGGAACATGGAATTTGGGAGTTATCCCTAAGCAAGAATATGTTTGATTTAGGACAGAATCAGTAAAATGACTTCCTCTATCTGAATCAATATGTGCTGGCAGGCCAAAGCAAGGAATAATTTCTTTTAAGAGCACCTTAGCAACAAAAACCACTGTGGCTCGGATCGCAGGAAATGCTTCTGGCCATCTGGTCAGTTGATCTACTATGACTAGACAAAATTTATAATGTCCAGCCTTTGACATTGTTATGAAATCTATCTGTAGGTGCTCAAAAGCTATGTAAGCCAGAGGAGGCCCAATGAAAACTTTGCCCCGAAAGGCATGTTGGTTATATGCCTGGGAGGTAGAGCAGGCTGACACACTTTAGAGGCTATGGTAGTTATACCAGGGGCTATCCATACACTCTTAACAGAGTCCATGATGCCCTATGTGCCAAAGTGACCATTTTTATAAACAGATTGGCAAATTTGGTGATAGAAACTTCTAGGGAGCAGGGGTTTTCCTTCAGATGACACCCATACTCCATTAATCTGTTTTGCTTTGAATTTTTGTTTCCATTTCTTCACTTCCTTTTCATTATAGGAAAGTGATAAATTTAAATCATCAGTGGTTGTTAATGTTAAAATTAATTCAGACCCTTCTATGGCTGCTAGCTTTGCAGCAGTATCTGCTATGTCATTTCCCCTAGAGACAGGGTCAGTGCCACCTGTATGGGCAGGGAAATGAACTACAGCTAGGGCTTTAGGCAGTTTGAGAACAGAAAGAACTTCATTAATAATTTCTGCATTAGCTATGGATTTTCCAGCTGAGGTTAAAAATCCTCTCTGAAGCCATAACATTCCAACTGAGTGACAAATTCCAAAAGCATATCCAGAATCCATATAAATTGTTGGCTTTTTACCATTGGCAATTATACAGGCATGTTTCAGAGCTATGAGTTCTGCCCCTTAAACGCTAATATTAGAGGGCAGTGAAGCTAACCACTCAGTGGCAAATTTTGTCACTACAGCAACTCCAGTGTAGCGTATGCCATCTCTCATAAAAGAAGAACCATCAGTAAATAAGACCAGATCTGAGTTGCTTAAAGGAGTGTCCAAGACAAGATCATTTCAAGGCTTTTCTGCCATGGACACTAGTGTTTCACAATTGTGTAATGGTTCTCCTGAAGTAGGTAAACCTGGAAGCCACGTGACAAGGTTAAGGTTTGTACAGCATTTCAAAGTGATGTTTTCACTATTTAACAAGGTTATTTCATGCCTTGTAATTCTCTGATCCGAAAATGCCTGTGTTCTATGCCTTAGCAACAATGCTTCTACCTCACATGGGCACATAGTTGTTAATGGGCATCCTAATACCAGATCAACACCTTTTGTCACTAGTAAGGCTGTAGAAGCTACTCCTCTAAGACATAGTGGTGCTCCTGATGCTACTGGGTCCAATTGGGCAGAATAATGAGCAATTGGGCACTGAGAAGGCCCCAAAGTCTGAGTTAAAACACCTGAAGCTACTCCTCTTCACTCAGGTACATACAATGTAAATGGCTTGTTGTAATCTAGGATGCCTAGAGAGGGGGAAGACAGGATATTCTTTTTTAGATTTGATAGAGCTGACAAGTGTTCTGGCTCTAATTTCAGGGGTTCAGGGACAGAATCCCTTGTTAGTGCTATAAGGGGTTTAGTAATTTCCCCATAGCAAGGAATCCATTGTCTACAAAACTTGTGTTGCTCCTAAAATGGCTCTCAACTGTTTCTTAGTGGTAGGAGCACTTAAATTTTGAATATTCTCAATTCATTTGGGAGAAGTAAGTGGGCACCCACAGTCAGGATAAATCCCAAACATTCTACTTTAGGGAGGCACCACTGAATCTTATCCTTCGAGATCTTATGCCCTCTTTTGTGCAATTCCAAAAGAAGGAGTTTGCTATCTTCCTGACATGCTTCTGCATCTGTTGAAGTCAAGAGCAGATCTTCTATGTATTTGATTAATTTGCTATTTTTAAATGTGTTATTATCTGTGTCTTGGCTCAAAATTTGCACAAATAAGCTCGGGCTGTCTACAAAACCTTGTGGTAAGTGACTCCAGGAGTATTTTGGCCTTGCCAGGTGAAAGCGAAGATATGCCTGGAGTTCTCATGTATGGGTATGGAAAAGGAGGCTGAGCACAAGTCTACTACTGTAAAGTATGTAGCTGTGCTAGGAATGGAAGAAATAATAGTATTGATGTTGGGAACTAAGGAGTGTCTCTTTATAAAGTGATTGTTCACAGCCCTCAAATCCTGTATGTTTCTATAGAGGTGTTTGCCATAGGGCTCTCTTTTTGTTTTTTTAACCGGCAGGATGGGCGTGTTGAATTCAGATTTACAAGGGATTATTATTCCCTGTGCAATTAATGAGTTAATTACTGGAGTAATTCCTTCAATTGCCTCTTTTGATAGGGGATACTGAGCAATGGAAGGAGATGGGCTAGATCTAGTTTTTATCTGCACAGGAATAGCTGACTTAAGTAAGCCTACATCGGAAGAAAATGTGGCCCAAAGAGACTCCGGTATATCTTGAGGTATTACCAAGGTGGGATGCTCTTTTCTCTCCTGACTCTCTGAGAGAATTACAGGAAGTAAATTTAAAGATTCCTCAGGTACTTCCAATGATATGGAACCATCTTGGGAGCAAGTTATTGTAGCTCTGAGTTTGCATAGAAGGCCCCTCCCCAGAAAATTTAGAGGTGATTCAGGCATCAAAAGGAAGGAGTGTTGTACCTCTAGCGGCCCTACAGACACCATTCTAGGGGAAAGCCTTTTATCCCTTTGGGGTATTCCTGATGCTCCCATTACATCTCTGAGCCAACAAAATAAATATTTAAATCAGTGTCCTCTTTAATACAGACTAGGAAGCTCCAGTGTCTAAAAGACCATCATAATAGGTGTTACCCACCTTTAAAGTAACATGGGGTTCATTAGTATGGAGAGGTAGTGGATTGGGACAACAGGTAGTAGGACATCAGGGTCTGGAAAATCAAAGGTTGTATACTCTGATTCCTGTGCCCCAGCCCACCCCCTGACACCTTCATTGTGTTTGGGAAGTTCCTTGGGCACCCCCCTGAAGGGCACCCCCCCCCCAAGGGCCATTAGTACCTCGAGTATTTTTTGGACAAGCACCACTTAAGTTATATTATTGTGGAGTCATTTGGTTTGAGTTATCATTTTCCCAATATCTATTCCTATAGTTATCATTCCTAAAGTTGTGGTTTCCATTATCATTATTAGAGTTATTTGTATAATTATCACTTCTGTAGTTGATATTAAACTGCAGATTCCTTCTGAGTGCTTTGAGTAAAGTTCTACACTCTACCATTCTATGGCTCTTCTCACAGAATTGGCAGGTAATGGATGGATAACTAGATTCCTAGAGCGGGGCAAGTGCCATTCTTACAGGTTGTCAGGCCTCTTTCCAGTTTGGCAATCTTATCTGTTAAATGTGTCAATTGTTTCTCCATTTTTCCCATGAGATCATTATTCTCTTCCTCCTTTTCTTTGTTTCCCTTTAAAACATATAAAGCTGTTTTCCGTAATTCTTCAAGGTCCATCTCTGGTCATCTTGGACAATGTGTTCTAAAATAATCCCTAATCACTGTGCAAGAGTTATTGACAAAGAGCCTTCTAACTTGTCTTAAGTTATTTTCTTTAGATAGATCAAAATCCAGGTATCTACCCCCAAACTCGATTATTCAATCCATCAATCTGGAGGGTGTTTCTTCCTCATTCTGCTTAATTTTTTCAAATTCTGTCCACTTATATGTACTATCTTCACATTCCCTCATTGCTGTTAGGATGGCCTCTCTACAAGGGTATAATTCTAAAATATCCTCAGAGTCATTATTGTCCCATTCAATATTCTGAGATGTGCTTCATTGCGCCCCCAGGTTTTGTTGGCATTAGCAATTATTTTATTTTTCTCATATTCAGTTACAAAAGCCTATAGCAAGTTTTCAACGTCTTCGTAAGATTAATTATACTGAAAAAAATATTTCTGTCATCTTTTTTCTTACTAGAAAGGGATCTTGTTCATATGTGGGAACATTTTGTGTAAATTCGTGTATTTCTTGGGGAGTAAACAATATATTGTGCCTTAAAGTTACCAAATCCCCATTCTGTCCTATTTCCGGTACTTCTCTTAGAGGAAATAGGCCTCTAGTTGAATTTTGTGCCTGTGGGTCAGTTCAACTAGGACGAGTTTCTCTAGGAGGATGAGATCTCCTTTGGGCTGGGATTTGGTTTTCTGTAGGAGAAGGAAGATGAGAACCTGGGATTGCAGGTCAAGGGTTTGGGGGATTAAATTCAGTCAAAATTTGCACTACACGAGAGAAGCAGCCTGTTAACTGAGCTATAGGGAAGGTGTTTTCCATCTCTATTTCGGGAAAGGAAATTTCCTCATTCAAAGGTTTAGAAACAGGTCTATTTCTAGTAGGGTGGATGTTTGCCAATTGATCCTGTAAGAAACATTTTAAATTTTCTAATTGGACTTGCATGTTCTCTTGCATTTTATCCTCAAATTTTTTTGGTGTTTTTCTGAATTTCAGCTTCAAATGATCTTTTTATGTTAGCATCTCTAAACCCAGTATTGAGGAGTACAAAAATTACATTACCTATTAATATAAAAAATTGGAGGTATGCTGTTTTCTCAATGTCCCTAATTCTTCAACTGCCATATGAATGTCAAAGAATGTAGTAATCATTTATACATATATATATATATATATATATATATATATATATATAAATTATTTTCTAAAGGTCTTCACAAAACAGGTGGGGAGCAGGACAAAGCCAAAACTTTCTACAGGTTTTTCCCACTCCTAATCTAGGCAGTTGTTCCCTAGGGGAAAGGAGATTTAGAAACAGCTCTCCCAGCCAGAACCTTAGGGCCTTTTGCTAAGATTTAAAACAGCTGTGTTCTATCTAATTTAAGGAGAGAGGGAGAAAAGAAAAAAAAAATCCAAATTTACTTACCTGAATAGCTGAACAAAATAAACTATTAAAAAAATAGTCACAGTAGAAAAAAAGTTTAGGAACGTTAAGATGATTGAGGGTATTTCGTCACAACTGACATGGTCAGCCAAACTGTTAAGGGTGAAATTATGGTTGAGACTGAAAAAAAATCTAAATTTAAGTGGTCACCAAAGGAAATCCCAAACAATAAAATACCCAAGTCAGCTGCCAAATTTTATGGTGGTTTAATTACAACAGGAGGAAGAAAATGTAGAACCTTGGCTCAGACAGAACTTGTGCTATAAAATACTTTTATTTTTGTCTTTGCCAAAAATTTAATTTTTCTAGGCATAGAATGAGCTGATTATCATAAAGGTAACAGTGAGGTTTTGAAAGGTCAAAACTGTTGTAGGGGAGACCAAGGGTACCTAGGGCTGGTTCTTCCCCCCTGGTTTGGATTACTTGGTCCAGGCCTCTTGATTGATAGAATTCATAGATCCTTTTCTCTTCACTGTCCTGCAGATAGGGCACTAGGGCACACTATGTCTTGCATGACCTGCTCCAGTTTGAGCAACAGCTAAGTCTCATGAATATGTTGCACAAGAGTTGGCATTTGTTAGTCTACAGGTATATCATCACTATGTAACTCTTACAGAAAGTTGGTCATGGCATCCACAAAGTAGCATGAGCATATACAGTTGATATGCTAATTCAGATCCTAGATCTCCACTCTGAATTCCTCCTCACTCTGTTTTGCATCTACATTTATACCCTTTGAAGTTGTTTCTTCAGCCTCATCTCGATTGCCATTAGACAACCATTCTGGAGGGCAAAATGGAACCATGCCCACAGGACCATAAAACTATTGTTATAATTAAAAGTAATCTTGGAGGCATATTAAATTATAATTATTTATTAGTAAGAGAAAGAGAAAGAGAGAAAGAAAAATATCATCAGGTTGCCCTAAATACCAAAGTTTCCAGCTACTTTTGCACTAAGCTTCTGGTTCCCATTTAAAAGGGCAGCGGGGGTGCCCAGGAAGTCAGATAGCCTGGCCAGATAAAATAAGGCTAAAAAGGCCAACCAAAGAGATAACTTCCCTCAGGAAGAAACCAGGCCAAAATAGACTCCTGCTCCTCCTTATCCCCATCTTATATATGGCCAGTGACATTACTCCTAATCGGCTCTCTGATAGAACAGTCTTAGTCAGGAGTTCTGTTCTCCAGGCATGCTACCAGGCTCATCATCTGCCTGCCCATTCTGGTGGTTGTGCAGTCTCCTGATCACATGACTTGGTAATCTTTCTTAATGTGCATATGTCAAGGGGCTATATTTTTATGTTAATTTCACACACTATGCATACCCTTTGATTCAGCAATACCACTATTGGTATCCCAAAGAGATCAGAGAAGGACCCACTTCTACAAAAACACTCCTTTTCTTATAGTGGCAAAGAATTGGAAATTGAGGTGATACTAGTTCAACAATTGGGGAATGAATGAATAAGCTGTGGAATACGGTTGTAATGGAATACAATTGCAATATAAAAATGATGAACAGGATGAGTTAAGAAAAAGCTAGAAAGACTTAAATGAACTAAGGCTAAGTGAAGTGAGCAGAACCAGGAGAATATTATATACAGTAATAGAAATATTATCTAGTGAACAACTGTGAAGGTCTAAACTATTATCAGCAAAAGAAGGTTCAAAGGTGAATGAATTAATAATAAAAAATGCTATCCAAAGCCAAAGAAGGAATTGTCAGAAATGGACTGTAGATAAAAACACACCATCTTTCACTTTATTTCCTTCATGCATTTTTTATTGTATGTGTGATATGTGTCTTCTGTCACAGCATGGGTAATATGGAAATATGAATTGCAAGAAAGCATTGGTAAAATTTATATCAAACTATTAACTGCTTTGGTGAGTCAGCAGTTAGTTTTACCTTCCTAATAATGTTAGTACCTTGAGGGCAGTTACTGCAGTCAGTTATATGCAGGTTGCTGTGAGAGTTATTAGTTGTGAGAACAAATCCCTAAATCTGAAGTAATTTTTGAAAATATTTTCTTTTTCTCAATTACATGTAAAAACAAATTTTAACATTCATTAAAACAAATTTAGGGGGCAGCTGGGTAGCTCAGTGGATTGAGAGCTAGCCCTAGAGATGGGAGGTCCTAGGTTCAAATCTGGCCTCAGACACTTCCCAGCTGTGTGTCCCTGGGCAAGTCACTTGACTCCTAGCCCTTACCACTCTTCTGCCTTGGAGCCAATACACAGTATTGACTCCAAGATGAAAGGTAAGGGTTTAAAAAAAAATTTTAGTTCAAAATTTTCTCCCTCTTTTCCCTCCCCACTCCCTGAAGCAGTAAATAATCTAATATAGGTTATACATGTGCTAGCATGCAAAATGTATTTTCAAATTAGTTATGCTGGGGAAGAAGATATATGTCTTAAAAACCATGAAGAAAATAAAGCAAAAAAAAATTATGCTTCAATTTGCATTCAGATTCCATCAGTTCCCTCTATAGAAGTAGATAATATTGTTCCACATGAGACTTTTGGAATTATCATGGATTACTATATTGCTGAGAATAACTGTTATTCACAGTTGATCATTGTATAATATTTGTTACTGTACTCAATGTTCTGCCTCTACTCACTTCACTTTTTATTAGTTCATATATTTTCAGACTTTTGTGAAATCATCCTGCTCCTCATTTCTTATGGCAAAATAATATTCCATTACAATCATATACCGCAGTTTGTTCAGCCATTCACCATTTGACTGATATCCCCTAAATTTTCAGTTCTTTGCCACCACAAAAAAAAAAAAAGCTGCCATAAATATTTTGTACATGTAGGTTTTTTGCTCATTTATTTATTTGTTTGTTTATTTTTGTGGTACAGACCTAATAGTGATATTGCTGGATCAAAGAATCCAGAATGATTGGATCATAACTCTATCAAAAGTATATTAGTGTCCCAATTTTTCCATATCCCATCTAGTATTTATAATTTTCTTTCTCTGTTATATTAGCCAATCTGATTAGTGTGAAGTGGTACCTCAGAGTAGTTTTAAATTGCATTTCTCTGATCCAACTATTCTGGAAGGCAATTTGGAATTATGCCTGAAGTGCATTAAAAGACTCCATTCCCTTTGATCCAGTTATCCCGCTGCCAGGTTTGTACACGAAAGAGATAATGGAAGATGTATGTACAAAAATATTTATAGCTGCATTTTTTGTAGTGGCAAAAAATGGGAAAACGAGGGAGTGTCTATTGATTGGGGAATGGCTGAACAAATTATGGTATATGATGGTGATGGAATACTGTAAGGAATGATGAACTGCTTGATTTCTATACAAAATGGAAAGAACTCCATGAACTGATGCAGACTGAAATGAGCAGAACCAGGAGAACATTGTATACAGAAACTGAAACATTGTGGCACAATCAAATGTAATAGACTTTGGTACTAAGAGCAAAGCAATGATTCAGTATAATCCTGAGGAATTTATGAAGAAAGAATGCTATCCCGATTGAGAGAAAGAACTGTGGGAGTAAAAAATGTAGAAGGAAAACATGATTTATCATTTGATTCTATGGGTTTATGATTGGGGTTTTGTTTTTAAATATCTGTCTAAAATATATCCATTTTGACCTTACCTTGGTATGCAATATGAGGTATATAATCAGAAGGTGTCTATATTCTCTTATAATGGTTTTTTAGGGGTGTATGGGGTGCTCAGGGAGGGGTGGTATCTCTGGTATGGAGGGCTTGTTGTGCCCTCTTAGGGCAGCTCTCCAGCCTCTGACACCCACCTGACTCCCAGCTCTCACTTGTGGCTCCCAGGAGCTGCTAGCATGCGGCAGCGGCCACACCCCAGGCAACGGCTTCGACAGGCCGGCTAAACCTTGTGAGGGTAGCCATCGAGTTGTAGACCCCTGGTGAACCAGGGCTTTGCTCACCCAGCATGTGAAGACTACTTCAGCTGAACAGATGGAAGAAACCAATAAGAAGATTCAGTGGCTGAGATGGCGACGCAGCAAAGCACTGTGGAGTGCTTAGGGCGTGTTGGAGCACAAAGGATAACACGGCCATCCAATGCAGCTGAGGAAGTCTCCAGGTGTAACGACCTTTCAAGCCACTGGACCCAGGCTTCCAATGCCAAGAGAGTGGGACTGTCTCTGTGCATCGACTTTTCCACTTAAATCTCATTTTTCACACTCATCTATACACCATAGATGAAAACGCACAAAGACAATCGTCATCCTCGGTTACCGAGAGACTACTACCACTATAATGTTTTTTAGTTTCCTAGCAGTTTTTGTCACATAGTGAGTTCTTGTTTCAAAAGCTTGGATTTTTGGATATCAAACACTAAATCACTATGGTCATTTACTACTCTATATTGTATATTTAATCTATTTTACTGATCCACCACTCTATTTCTTATCTGTATCAAATTGTTTTGATAATTACTGCTTTATAATACATTTCAAGATTTAGTACTGCTAGGCTACCTTCCCTCACATTTTTAAAACTAATTCTTTTGATAATCTTGTCTTTTGTACATATATTATTACATAATACATTTCCCTGTTCATCATGTTGTACAACAATTATATATATTGCCTATACTAGAGAAAAATTCATGAAGGAAATAAAATGAAGAACAGTGTATTCCAATCTGCATTTAGATTCCCTTGCAGTTTTCCTGGATCCACCTTGTTGATAATAGCTAAATCAATGATCATATAGTATTTTTGTTACTATGTAAAAAATCTCTTGGTTCTGCTCATTTTACATTGCATCACTTCATATAAATCATTTCAGGTTTTTTTGATCATCTTTGTCATTTCTTATGGTACAATATTCCATTATAATCTTATACCACAACTTCTTCAGCCATTCCCCAATTGACAGATATCCCTTCAGTGTCCAGTTCTTTGCCACCCCAAAAAGAATTGTTATAAATATTTTAGAACATAATTTTTTTTCTTTTGCCTTCATAACCTTAGGAAATAAACTTAATAGTGGAGTTACTGGGTCAAAAGGTATGCTCAGCTTTATAACTCTTTAAGTATAATTGGAGATTATTCTCCAAAATGGTTGGATTGGTTCAGTTTTACCAAAAACGTATTACTGTCCTTGTTTACCTTCATCCCTTCCAACATGTAATAGATAATATTGAAGGGGTTTATTCGATGGGTAAATGATAACTAATAGATCAGTCAGCTATCTTCCTTTTGCCTACCCTCTTCCCTCTATACCTCCCATCTTCCCTCTTCCAGCCTCCCTCCCCTTTGCTTCCCTTCAGCTTCCCCTTCCCCTGTTCTTCTTTAGCTTCCCTCTAAGTCACTCAGGGTGAGCTATGATGTTTCAAATGATATAGTCTTTACCTTCTTTTATCTCAAGTAAGGATTTTATTTGGGGAAGACAGGAAAGGATAGAGAATGGAGGTAAGAGAGTTGGAAGTTTCCCTATTATCTACAGTGAGCCTTAGGTTGGAGGATTCTGAGATAAATGGCAATTCAGTCACTACCATGAAACAGAACAAGTCAGAGAGATGGACTATCGTCCTTCTTCTTCTGCCTTCAAATCAGTCAGGCCACCTCCAACTTGATCATCCCAAGTCCCAGATATAAACCCAGCTTATTCCTTCAAAGTCACCACCATCAGCCAAGAAACCCAAGTCAAGTCAGCAGTTGGCTCTTGCCTTCAACTGTTTCCTGGTAACATTCCAAATGGAATCTTCCTTTAATTGACAGCTGATCAACCTCCAACTTTTGTCCTTTTGCATGCCTTATAATTTCTCTCTTCCACAAATATTTATCATTTTTCCCTTTTATGATTTTAGCCAATTTGGTAGGAAATAATTTTTCAGTTGTTTTGATTTTCTCTGATCAATAATAATTTAGAACATTTTTTCATATAATCATATATAGCTCTGATTTCATCATGCAAATACTGTCTATTCATATCTTTTAAACATTTATCAATGAGGGAACAGTTCATGATTGTGGGTTTTTTAATGAATAATCAATAACTAAATATTATATTTTATAACATTTTATTAATAATAACTAAAGCAAAAGAACTGCCTGACTTCAGCCCGGTTGCAGGTTCAAAAGCCAAAGAGGGAGTAGTTACAGCCACTTAAATACAACACACAAAACGTGGGGACGCAGGAAAAGGAAAAAGGATTCTAGCAATTCAGAAAAGAACTTGGGGGTAATGTAGTTTTGTTTAGGGGTTCAAGAATTTATAACTATACATCCCCCCATGATCCTGCTGGGGAGACCAGTCTCCCCAAAAGGATCATGGAAACATAACTAACTTATAAATTGCAATAATTTGTAGATAAAAGAAAAAAAAAGAACAAAACCAATGATTACTGAGTTGACAAGAAGCCAATTTGGGGGCAGTCCCCTTTGGCATAAGAGTATGCATTCAAAACAAAGGCATTTCAACCTCCCATAATTCAATTCACATCCCAAAGTTCACTCTGGATCTTCTGGTACAGCATGTGGTCTCTGTAGGCATCTGTCTTCATGGGGCATTCTGGATTCTGGGAACAAGTTTCTTATCCTAAAATTGCTTAAATTTAAATCAAAGTTCACAACAATAACTTGGCCCCGCTGAGGTGAATAATAACAAACACAGGTATCACTCAGGGATGCATGGCTGTGTTATGAGATAGATGAATCAATTTGCCAAAGTAAATTTAAAAAAAAAAACATGAAAAAAAATCTAAATAAAAGAGAAAAATAACTTGTGGATGAAATACAAAATGCAAAAGTTTTATGTCTAAAAAAATCTAAGTAAAGGAAAAACAAACCTATAACAGGTCCTTGAATCAGGGCCTAATTAAAATGATCTAAGCAATTATGCATTTACCCAATCAGTAGCCAGGACTACAGAAAGTTTGCCACACTATGAAAGACAGAAAAGAGACTAGATTACAGGAGCCAGGTAGGAGCCAAATTTGAGATACTTGATAGAATGTGGCTCAGAGGAAGACCTACCTTTAACACATGTTAAACAGCCTTAACCTCAAACCCCAAACAAGTTCAAGTCCTCTTGTCTTGGCTCAAAATTACATCAATCCCACCAGGATTGATTGGTCTCTTTGACTTTGTGCTCTATTGGCACTATGCTGTTTAGCTTTGTGCTTCTTTGGCACTATGCAACGGCTCTTTTTGTATTATCTTGTCCTAGAATCAGAATCATTAAGCAAAGTCCCATAATTTTTTAAAAAACAATCAATGGCATCATTGTTATAGTCTAAAACTTTTTGGGCATGCATTAATATTAGAGCAAATGTTTTTAAAACTTATTACTGCAAAATTAAAAAAAAATAAAGAAAAATCTTCTCAATACTGGTGACATGTGCTTCAAATACAAAAAGGAGAGAAAAAATAGAACCCAGATACTATATTGCACATGCAATAAAAAAAATCAGAGGTTATTTTCTTAAATGTTTTAAAAATCAAAAATATATAGCTTAAAATCAGTGACACACTGTGTCAGCCATGTGTGAGTACAAAATGATTTTCAGAATAAAACAGTAACACAGTAGATAATGTACATTCAAAGAAGTATCAAAGTCCCCAAAGTTCACAATAGCCCAGTTAATTACAATAGCAAACAAACCCATTATCATATGTCACATAAGTTATTTTATGACATAAAAAAAACTATGAACTGATGGATATTTGTCGCAATTTTTACAGATGTAGCAAATCTTTGAACCTTGACAAACATATTTTTAAACAAAGTTAAACTTATTTGGGTCTAGAACATCATCAAGAAATCTAGGTTTTGGGGGCAGCTGGGTAGCTCAGTGGATTGAGAGCTAGCCCTAGAGACGGGAGGTCCTAGGTTCAAATCTAGCCTCAGACACTTCCCAGCTGTGTGACCCTGGGCAAGTTACTTGACCCCCATTGCCTAGCCCTTACCACTCTTCTGCCCTGGAGCCAATACACAGTATTGACTCCAAGACGGTAGGTAAGGGTTTAAAAAAAAAAAGAAATCTAGGTTTTTCTGCTGGAAGTAAATTAAAATGAAGAGTTTTGCAGGAGCTCTTTTTCTGACTTCCTGATTACATATAAACACCTTAAACATTTCTTTGTTTCTCTACTTTTAATACAACATTCTTTATAATATATATATATATATACTAAAAAATCATCTATTCAGAAACTACTAGTTTCTAAAATTATTTCTGAAGACCCTTTAAAATTACAATTAAATTCTTAGCTTATTAAATTCTCTAAAGGTTGTATATAATTTAAGCAGTATTGTTGAAATCCATCCATCATCATCTATGTGACAATTTACAAAGGCAACATGTAATCTTCAATGGATCTAGTGACAAGGGTTTTAGGCAAGATGTTCATGGGCTTTATATATTTTGTTCTTCAGCAGAGGTAAAGGTACAAATTAAAGATCAATATAAGCAAAACATAGTAGCTTAAAATGATTCAGTATCACAGAAAGATATTGATTAAATTAAAACAGATAAATAAAAAAATTAAACCTTAAAGCGATCAATAAATACAATAATATAAACCATTGAGGAGGTGTAGACAGGCCGTGCAGTCAAAATCCTTTTCACCAATCCCAATAGACTTGTTCGCTATTATAGGAGGAGAATAAACTCAAAATAGTTAGCAATAAACTTCCAGGTCTCTTTGAAAGTTTCCTTCCCCTCCCCCAGTATTTATTATCCATTTAGATTTCTTTTGTCAGCACTGAATTTTTTCATAGCAGCACAAGGCAGAATCTCCAACTCTGAATGTTGAGAGCAGTTATCAGGACTTTTAGAACTTTGTCAAAATATTTCATGTTGGTTTGTAATTTAAGCAGCCTAGCTTGTGGCATATTCTTGAGACTGAAATAAAGTGGGAAATCTCCAATGAAAATAAAAAGTCCCAGGATAAGAATTCAACAGATCCAAACTGCACTTTTTATCTCTACCAACTCAAACTGATGTTTCAGAGTTTCAAGCATGCTTTGCAATAGCATTTTTCCTGAAAAACGCTGAATGGGGTTGTGAGTCAAGAGAAAGAAGGGGTGGGAGGGGGAATCAGGCTAATTCCCCAAAACTGACTTTAAATCTACTGATTTGGAACTAACTGCCCTCCCTGTGAAAAACCTTTAGTAACAGACTTCTAAAAACTAGGACCAGGCTAGGCACATGGAGGGTGGAAAGGGATTGGGGTGTAAAGATTCATCACCCTCTGTGGAAAAAAAAAATGGCTGGGATTGGCAGGCTCTGGTGGCAGGTCTGGTCTCTGCAAGAGGAGGCTCCAAGCTGGGTGGAGAGGAGTGAGAAAATCTGGCCAACCCGATGGACAGGAGAAACAGCAGGCAGTAGCAGGCGGCAGGGAGGGGCTGGAGCACCGGCACACCCTGCCACGGATCCTTGTGGTGGGCAGCAACCAGGCAAATTTACTATCTTTAATGTAAGGTTATCTGCTCAAAAATTTTTTTTGAGAATTTGTAATCCCTTTGTGGTAAGCCAAACTGTGGGTTTTTAAATTATTAACCAAGAACTAAATATTACATTTTATAGTTTTATTAATAATAACTAAAGCAAAAGAACTGCCTGACTTCAGCCCAGGAGCAGGTTCAAAAGCCAAAGAGGGAGTAGTTACAATCACTGAAATACAATCACGCAAAATGTGGGGACACAGGAAAAGGGAAAAGGATTCTAGCAATACAGAAAAGAACTTGGGGGTAATGTAGTTTTGTTTAGGGGTTCAAGAATTTCTAACTATACATGATTATATATATCTGACAAAGTTCTCTATATAGTTTAGATATGAGGTTTCTATCCAAGAAACTGTAAGGACTTTCTCCAACTTTTTATTTCGTTCTAATCTTTGGTTATACTTGTACAAAATCATTTAAATTTGATGAATTCAAAATTATTCATTTTACATTTTACAATGCTTTATATCTCTTTTTTGTTCATAAATTCTTCTTGAATCCTTAAGTCCAATATGTAATATATTGTCTGTTTGCTTATAATTTCTTCCCTTTAGCCTTTGGTGTAAGATATTGGTCTATATCTAGTTTCTGCCAAACTGCTTTCCAGTTTTCCCAACATTTTTTACCAAATAGTGAATTCTTATTCCAAAAACCTGGATCTATTTAACTTTGTCAAACACAAAGTTAGTATAATTTTTTACAACTGCTTGTTGTATGTCTATTCAGTTTCACTCATCTACTTTTCTGTTTCTTAGCCAGTACCAGATAGTTTGGAATATTAATTCTTCAAAATATAGTTTGAAATCTGGTTCTGCTAGACCTCCTTCCTTTATGTTTTTAAAAAAGAATTTTCTTTGATATTCCTTACTTTTTTCCCCCAAATGAATTTTGTTATTTTTTTTCTAGTTCAAGAAAATAATTTTTGGTCATTTAAATTGGTTGGCATTGAATAACTAGATTATGTAGTGTAAAAATGGAGATTTGAACCCCGGACTTCAATTCCCAGAAGTCTTTGGTAGTTCCCAGAATTCCCTAAACTCTCACCCTGAGTCCTCACCTGAGTGCGAGAACACAATTTGTATTTAAACTGACTCCTCCTACTTGCCTGCGCGCTCTCTCTCTAGGCACACGGGGCTCTCGACCTAACAGGCAAGATGCTGCACATGCTTTCTTATTTTGTATTTTCTTTATTTCTTAATCTTTAATAAACCTCTAAAAATATATACTTTTAGTAGAGAAACTAATTTTAATTGTTACAGTAGTATTGTCATTTTAATTATATTGGCTTTGCCCACACCTACATAATGAATATTTTTCCAATTATTTATCTGACTTTATTTTTATGAAAAGTGTTTTATGATTATGTTCATATAGTAGTTTCTGGAAGATACACTCCTAGATACTTTGTTCTATTAATGGTTAATTTAAATGGATTATCTCTTACTATATCTTCTTGTAGGACATTGTTATTGATACACAGAAATGCTGATGCTTTTATACCCTGGTATTTTGTTAAAATTACGGATAGGTTCAATTTTTTTGTTGTTGAATCTAGGATTTTCTCTTTATATATATATCATCACATTATCTGTGAAAAGAGTTTTATTACTTCTTTGCCTGCTCTGATACCTTTAATTTATTTTTCTTCTCTTGTTTCTATTGCTAAAATTTCTAGTACAAGATTTATATTGGTGATAATGGGCATTCTTCTTTTATTCCTAATCTAATTGGGAAGGCTTCTTCTCTCCATTACATAATGTTTACTGATGGTTTTAAATATATATTTATTCACCTAAGCAAAAGTTCAGTTATACCTATACTTTCAAGTGTTTTTTAACATAAATTATGTTGCATTTTGTCAAAAAAAATTTCTACATCTATTGATACAATCATATGATTTTTAAAATTCTTTGTTGATGTAGTGAATTATGTTAATAGTTTTCTTTATTTTAAACTATCCCTGCAAACCTGGTATAAGTCCTGTTTGGTCAAAATGTATAATCTTTGTGATACATTGTTGTTGTTTCCTGGCTATTATTTTATTTAGAACTTTTGCATCTGTATTCGTTAATTAAATTTTGACATAATTTTCTTTCTCTTTTTTCTTCTCCTGTTTTAGGTTATCAGCATCAAATTTGTTTCATAAACTGAGTGTGGCAGGACACCTTTACCAATTGTTCTAAAGAATTTGCTATTAAAATTAAATGATTCTTAAATGTTTTAAATTCACTTGCAAATCCATCCAGTCCTGGTGCTTTTTTCTTAGGAAGTTTTTTAAATATCCTGCTCAAATTTCTTTCTTTTAAATAGGTTTATTTAAATGCTTTATTTCCTCCGCTGTTGGTCTATGCAATTTATAATTTTCTAATTATTCATCAATTTCATATTATTAAATCTGTTGGCATATAATTGAGCAAAGTAACTCCTAATAATTGCTTTTATTTCATCTTCATAAGTGATAAATTGACCCTTTACATTTTTAAGGCTAGTGATTTGGTTTTCTTTTCTCCTAATAACTAATTAAATAAATATTAATTAACTAATTGATAAATCATATTAGCCAATGACATCTACTTCAAGGGTTTGTTTGTTTTTTATAAAACCAACTCAGTTTTGTTCATTAATTCAATGGTTTTCTTACATTCAGTTCTGTTAATTTCATGTTTAATTTTTAGGATATCCAATTTAGTTGAGAATTTAAAAAAAAAATTCTTCTAATTTATACCCGATTACTTGATTGATTCTTTCTCTGTTTTACTGATATAAACATTCAGAGATAATTTTTCTCAAATGTTGCTTTTGCTGTTTCCCATAAGTTTTGGTATGTGGTCTCATTATTTTCATTTTTCCCTAATAAAATTTGTTTCTATAGCTTACTCATTCTTTGAGATTAAGTTATTTAATCTCCAATTAATTTTTCTGTGTTTCAGAATGAGGCCCCTTTTAAATTATCTTAATGCATTATGATCTGAAAAGGATGCATTTATTTTTTTTTCTTTTCTTCATTCAATTGTAAAGGTTTTTCTCTTAAGATATAGTCAATTTTTGTAAAAAGTATTACAATTTTCTCTAGATGTCTTTAATATCTATCTTACCTAAAATTTTATTTCTTTCCTTAACAACTTTCTTATTTATTTTTTTGGTTAGATTTATCCATTTCTAAGAGGGGAAGATTTAACTTCTCCACTATGGTAGTTTGGTTATTTCCACCTTTAAAATTTTGGATGCATATATGTTTAGTATTAATAATGGCTTCATTGTTTATTGTACCTTTTAACATCCTGTAGTGTCCTTATTTATTTCTTTTTAATTGAATCTATTTCAGTTCTAACCTTTTCTAAGATCATTATTGCTACCCTTGATTTTTTTTGTCAACTAAAGTATAATATGTTCTACTCCATCCCTCTATTTCTACTCAATGGGTGCCTCCTTTTAAATGTGTTGCTTGAAAACAATGTATTACATTTTTAATAGGAATGGGTATTGTATTTTGTCAAAAGCCTTTTCTACATGTGTGAGACAGAATTGAATATTCTATTCTCAAGATGAGCATTCAGCTCACAAAGGCAAGTTTTTTGCCTTTTGTTGATTGAGGACTCTGGGACAAACTTAGGAGGGAGACTGATGAAGGACAGAAAGGGCAATGAACATCTCAGTTGCACCCCTTCTCTCATCTGAATTAACTTAGAACCACAGGTGTTTTGACTGTGGGATGGGGGTAGGGGGCACCTGACAGGGGAGGGTGAAGGAGCCTTATGTATATGTTGCCTGCTTGCTGCTTAGTGACACTTCTTAGCCTATCATTGAAGTGCTCTCTTTCATGAAGGGGAAATAAACAACTGCCTCTTTTTACTCCTACCTTCTGATTCCAGGTCTTGTTTATTTGAGTGAGTCATCACTTTTATGTCACATATACATCAACAGAACTAATATGATTTTTTGCTTTATTTTTTATTGATAGTTTTGTTAATATAATATAATATACATCATAACATAAAATAACATAATGTAATTTAATATGAATCCCAACTCCTCATAATGTATAATCATTGTGATATGTTCTGCTTGGTATTTTACTTTAAAATTTTGCAGCAATATTCAAGAGTGAGATTGGGCTATAATTCTCTTTATTTTGGCTTTTATTAGTTTAGGTGTCAACCTCATATTTGTGTCAGAAAAGAAATTTGCTAGGATTCTTTCTTTGCCTATTTTTCCAAATAGTTTATATAGTATTATAATTAACTGTTCTTTAATTTTTTTTTTTTGCAGAATTCCCTTGTAGCTTTGGGGGTTTTTCTTAGGGAGTTCATTGATAATGCTTAAATATTTTTTTTAAGTTTATGTTGAAAGGGAACTAGGCCAACGAACCCGGTGTAGATAAGCACCCTTCCTAGGCCAACAAACCCTGTGTGATAACCACATTGACCTCTCCACCCTGTGTGATAACCACATTGACCTCTCCACCCTGTGTGATAACCATATTGACCCTCGGTAAGCTCCATGGTCAGCCCCAAGGGTATATAAGCCTGCCTTAAAAGTTGCTTGAGGAGGAACTCCCTTTGGGCTCCTCCCTGCGCGTGTGAAGTGTGTTACAATAAACTACCTCTCTGTGCTGATTGCATCGTCTGTTCTGTTCCTTTGGACCCCTAAACGGACCCTAACATATGGGGGCTCGTCCTCAGGGAGTCCAGGAACCACAGACGGAGAGCGGGAGACCTACGCCGAGCAGGTAAGCCTCCGGGACCCCTATTGGTTTTTTTGAAACCGAAACTGCGGGGTTCTGGGATTGAGTGTGTGAGTGAATGTGAGAGAGTGGCATACTTTAAGGCTGGAGGAAAACCCCGTGAAACACATAGAGGCGAAGGGTGGCACACTGTGTTCCTGGTCGGGGCTTATACGACACACCTGTCCTAAGTGTCACGGGTCCACTCCGTTCCGGAGTGAGGGCTTGCCCGCGACTCGGTTGAACTCCAGACCTGTTTCTGAGTGTTGACTTGGTGATACTGTGGTTCTATCTCCCCGCGAGGGGCCCAGCCGGGAAACCAAGGAAGCGAGAGCCATCCCATTCACCCCTCCCGCTACCCCTCCCAACCCTACCTGCTAGTTTCAGTTTCTACCAAATCTTGGTTCGAGTCCTTTCATAGTGTCCTGAGTTCGAGTCTCATCTCGACACTACAATAAACGGGCTGTTGGATACGGGAAGAGGTGCCCTTCCCTTCCAATGCATACCCCACAAAACCCTGCAGGTACTGGCCCCAGGTTCGAGTCCTATTTTGGTTGTGGGGCCACAGTTTTAGGTTCAAGTCCTTCAGTGGGTTTGAGTCCCACTCGTTGTGGTACGCCGGCGCACCGACTGAGGGATGCCTCACTCGACCGCCAGCACATGGGAAAGCCCAATCTCAACCTTAATTTGTTTGGGCTATTCCCCCGCCGCAGGAACACTAACTCGGCTGACGATCCCCTTGAATTCCTTCTCACCACGCGTGGCCTTATATCTCTTACCTTCCTTTCTCTCCTTATCTGCCTTCTCATTTTTCTTACTACTTTCACTAAACAAGAATGGGAAACTCTCAAAGCCAGCCTATTGACCTGGTCCTCCAGCATTTTGGGGATTTTAAAAATAGGGCGACGGGCATGGGATTAGAAGTGAAGAAAGGGAAACTCCAAACCTTCGTTAACGTGGAATGCCCCACATTTGGAGTAGGCTGGCCCTTTGGGAGTACGTGGGATAGAGCCGTAATTTCAGCCGTAAGGGCAAGGATCCTCCTTCCGGGGAAGGAGGGGCACCCTGACCAAATGCCGTACATCCTCACATGGCAATCCCTAGCCCAAGATCCCCCGCCTTGGCTCCAGCCCTACACGGACCTGATACAAGCCTTGGCACTCACCCTAGACCAACGAGCCGCCGCCACCACTGGGGACAAACAGCCGGACCCCTCGGCACCCCCCATCCTCCCATCCCCTGAAGAGCCTCTATTGGATCTTCCCCTACCATGCCCCTATAATCCACCAGCCCCCTTTTACCCCCATCCCCCGGGGGAAGCTCAAGCACCACCTCTGGGACCACCCTCTCCTCCCCCAGCCCACCGGACAAGGGGACGCACTCCCCCGCAGGAGGAAGCTGCACAACCATCCTCCACGGTGGCCCTCCCTGTCCGGGCAGTGGGGCCCATGGTCCCGAGAGGACCATTAATGCACCAATACTGGCCCTTCACCTCCTCTGACTTATATAATTGGAAACATCAGAACCCCCCTTTTTCGGAACACCCTCAGAAACTTATAGACCTCTTGGAATCTGTCTTCTTAACCCACAGCCCCACTTGGGATGACTGTCAGCAGCTCCTTCGCACCCTCTTTACCGGCGAGGAGGGCGACCGCATCCTAATAGAAGGGCATAAGTTGATTTTAGGAGATGATGGCCGCCCCACCACTGACAACGTGCGGCTTGAGGCCGCCTTCCCCTCTAACCGACCTGACTGGGACTTCTCCACAGAACAAGGTAGGGAGCATCTTCAATCCTATCGCCAGAATCTCCTAGCAGGCCTCCGTGCAGCAGCACAGAAGCCTACTAATTTGACCAAAATTGGGGCAGTTAGACAAGGGCCAGAGGAGACCCCGGCAGCCTTTCTAGAACGATTGCAGAACGCCTTCCGGATCTACTCCCCTATGGATCCCGCCGCCCCCAGTAATCAAACCGCCATTTTATTAGCCTTTGTTAACCAGTCAGCTCCCGACATCCGGAAAAAGTTACAAAGGGTAGATGCCTTCACAGCACAATCCCTGGAGGAGCTCTTAAAGGTGGCAGAAAAGGTCTATAACTCTAGGGAAACCCCCGAAGAGAGGGCGGAACAGCTCAGGCAGGAAGATTTGCTTAGGCAAGACTGAAAACTCTCTGAGCAACGCTCCAGAGAAGACCGGGCACATAGACAAATACTTAAGGCCCAACAAGATACCACCCGCATATTGGCAGCTGTCCTTCAGCCTCCACCAACCCAGGCAAACACCACTCCAGAGGATTCTTGCTATACCTGTGGGAGGCCAGGTCACTGGCAACGTGAATGCCCTCACAGAACCTCCGGCACCAGAGGAAGGCGGAGGAGGCCCCCACCTATGATCAACCGACCTGGTAGGCAGGCTCTGTCCTTTAGCGATAGGGACTGATGGGGACGGGACTCGGGCCCCCTCCCCGAGCCCTGGGTAACTGCTCGTATTGAGGGGACTGCTGTTCCTTTACTTATAGACATGGGGGCAGAACACTCAGTTCTCAAGCAAACCTTTGGGGATGTCACCTCTAAGTTTTCCATGGTTCAGGGGGTAGCCGGCTCCCGCCCATTCCCCTGGACCACTGAACGGACTGTGGACCTTGGCTCCCACACTGTTTCTCACTCCTTTCTGGTCATCCTCGATAGCCCCGCGCCCCTTCTGGGCCGGGACCTCCTACACAAACTCGGCGCCTGTATACGCTTCCACCAGGACTCAGTATCGATCACAGATGCCGAAGGGACTCCCCTCACCATTCTTACAATGGCCCTCCAAGATGAGCACCGCCTTTTCTCCGCCCCCATCTCAAGAGACATTCCTCCACACATCAGACCCTGGGTAGAAGCCTACCCAGGAGTATGGGCAGAAATTTCCAGTGTGGGGCTAGCAATTCACCACGCCCCGGTAGTGATCCCCTTGAAGGCCGGATCCATGCCAGTGCGGGTTAAGCAGTATCCCATGCCGTTAACAGCACGACAGGGCATCCAACCACATATTGAGAGACTTATGAAAGCAGGGATACTAATCCCCTGCAAGTCCCCATAGAATACCCCCCTCCTGCCAGTCAGGAAACCCGGATCCGGGGATTACCACCCAGTTCAGGACCTTCGGGAAGTTAACAAGCGAGTGGAGGACATCCACCCCACTGTCCCCAATCCCTACACCCTACTCAGCAATCTACACCCCTCGCTCACATGGTATACCACTCTGGACTTAGAAAATGCCTTTTTCACACTGCCCCTGGCCCCCGTAAGCCAACCCATTTTTGCCTTTGAGTGGCGCTCACCAACGTCCCAAGTCGTCTCACAGATGACCTGGACCAGACTCCCCCAGGGACTGAAACTCAGCCCGACACTCTACAGCGACACACTAGCGCATGATCTGGAAGAATTCCGCTCCAGCCATCCGGACGTGACCCTCTTGCAGTACGTAGATGACCTCCTCATCGCATCACCGTCCGAAGAGCAATGTAAAGAAACCACTCATGTGCTCTTACAATGCCTCCAAGGTGCCGGGTACCGGGTCAGTGCCAAGAAAGCCCACATAGCGCAAACCGAGGTAACGTTCCTAGGGTATCACCTCAAGGGAGGCTTCTGGTGGCTCACACCAGCAATGACCCAATCCATCCTGGCAATCCCCACCCCCTCTTCTCCGAGAAAAGTCTGGGAATTCCTCGGCACGGTAGGACATTGCCATCTATGGGTTCCCGACTTTGCCACCATAGCGAACCCCCTCTACCAGGCTGCTAGGGAGTCCAGAGAATGGACCTGGACACCAGAAATGGACTCTGCCTTTCGGAGACTCCGAACTGCCATGCTGAAGGCACCAGCCTTAGCCTTACCTGACCCTGAGAAGCCTTTCTTCCTCTTTGTGGATGAAAGACAAGGGGTGGCCAAAGGAGTCCTCACCCAAAGGCTAGGACCATGGGATAGGCCAGTCGCTTACTTGTCCAAAAAGATGGACCCGGTTGCGTCAGGGTGGCCAGCATGCCTCCGCATAATTGCGGCAGTTGCCTTACTGGTCAAAGACGCAGACAAGCTGACCCACGGCCAGGCACTGACGATAGCCACGACCCACGCTATAGAGACGGTCCTACGACAGCCTCCGGTCAGATGGCTCTCCCATTCTAGACTCACCCATTATCAGTCCCTGCTTCTCAATGAACCCCAAATCACCTTCAAGGTTACAACAGCTCTAAACCCAGCCACCTTGCTATCTTCAGGTGAGCGACCAAGCTTCCACTCCTGTCAAGAGATATTGGTGGAAGCGATCTCGGCCAGGCCAGATCTCAAGGACACACCACTATCCAACCCAGAACTTGTTTATTTTACTGATGGGAGCAGCTTCATCACTCCTTCCGGGGCCAGGGTAGCAGGGGCAGCAGTGGTCGATGAGGAAGGAACCGTTGTTTGGGCGGCCAAGCTCCCGGAAGGGACATCAGCTCAGCGAGCCGAACTTCTTGCCTTAGAAGCAGCCCTACGGGCGGCGAGAGGGAAACGTGTGAACATTTACATAGACAGCCGCTATGCATTTGCCACCTTGCACGTTCATGCCCCCATTTACCGCGAAAGGGGATACATAACATCCACTGGGAAGCCAATAGCACACCTACATCACATCCAGGAACTGTTAGGGGCGGTATGGGAACCCCGCCAGATCTCCGTTATACACACACCGGGCCACCAGAAGGGAGACTCCCACCCGGCACTGGGAAATAGATGGGCGGATGAGGCCGCCAGGAAGGCAGCAATTCAAGCCCCAATGCCCTCAGTCCTCACCTTTACCTCATCCCCCGATGACCTCCCGATCCCGACCCCTCCCTCGGAACTGGCCCAGTACTCAAAGGAAGACCGAATATGGGTAGGGAAACAAGAGGGGGCAGCTCCGAGGGACCACGAGGCATTCTCCCGGGACAAGGAGGGCAACCTCCTCTTGCCCCACCTAGCAGGCTGTCTGCTAGCTACCCACCTCCACTGCCTCACTCACTTAGGACACCGCAATCTCCGGGAGCTTCTGCGCAAGGGGCGGATAAGGTTCCACGGCATGGACTCCTTCCTCGAGGAACTTGTCCGCAAGTGCACCACCTGTCAGCTTGTACAGCCTGGGAAATGAACCCCAGCCCCTGGAACCCGCCTGCGAGGAACGCGACCCTGCGAGCATTGGGAGCTTGACTTCACAGAAGTAAAATCAGGGAAATCCGGGTACCGGTACCTCCTTGTCATGATCGACACCTTTACAGGATGGCCAGAAGCCTTCCTACAAAAACTGAAACCGCCCAGGTAGTGGCCAAAGACTTCCTAGAAGATATCATCCCCAGGTACGGGTCGCCCGCTTCCCTAGGATCAGACAATGGTCTGGCCTTTGTCAGCCGAACCATTCAGCTCTTAGCGAAAGGCTTGGGGGTAAACTGGAAATTGCATTGTGAATATAGGCCCCAAAGTTCAGGGCAAGTGGAGAGAATGAATCGGACCCTAAAAGAGTTTCTTACTAAACTCACCTGGGAGACTGGCCGGGACTGGGTGACCCTCCTTCCCCTTGCCCTTTTTAAAGCTCGTAATACACCAGGCCCCCTATCCCTCACCCCTTACGAAATCCTTTATGGCTCCCTACCCCCTATACTCCCCTCCGCACCGTCCCCCGAGAAGGTGCCTCCCCACCTTCGAGAATTTGTTCTCTCCCTGTCTCAGATATATACGGATCTGTAGCCACGTCTTCGCGCCAGGTTCCAGCCGCCCCCTGCTGAGCCACACAAACTCCAACCAGGCGACTGGGTGCTGGTCAAGAGACATCGGAAAGAAACCCTCCAACCCAGGTGGAAGGGACCGTACGTGATCTTGCTGACTACTCCCTCAGCTATCAAGGTAGACGGGATAGGCCCGTGGATCCACCACTCGCACGCTAGACCAACCGCAGCACCGGACCCAGACTGGCAAGCCAAGGTCCACCCTCACAATCCCCTGAAGCTGACGCTTAGCCGAACCTAATAGCTGGGAGGCTCCACCTCCTCTCGCTAACCATAGTCCTCCTCCTTCGTAACATCGCATTCACCTCCCCATCCCTGACGCAGTGCCCAGTGGGATACACTCTCATACGCAGTCGAGACCACGGCTCAAGTTGCGCAGTGTGGTGCAGCACCCAGAACTCCGCAACACTTGTTCGCTACCCAGAAGTATGCCCCCCTTAATCCCCTGGACACCCTTTCCCAATGCTTCCTGCTTGACCTGGGACACGGGAGGTTGCGTCGCCTGGGTGGGGCCTGCCGAGACCACCGTTCCTGCCGAGACCACCGTTCCTGCCGGGACCACCGTTCCTGCCGAGACCACCGTTTCTGCCGAGACCACCGTTCCTGCCAAGACCACCGTTCCTGCCGGGACCACCGTTCCTGTCGAGACCACCGTTCCTGTCGAGACCACTGTTCCTGCCGGGACCACCGTTCCTGTCGAGACCACCGTTCCTGTCGAGACCACCGTGCCTGCCGAGACCACCGTTCCTGCCAGGACCACCGTTCCTGCCAGGACCACCGTTCCTGAGGAGACCACCGTTCCTGTCAAGACTACCGTTCCTGTTGAAACTACCGTTTCTGTTGAGACTACTGTTCAACTGGTCGGCGCCATTATCCCCATTGAGGTCAACACCCCTGCTCTTGGAACCGTCACCGCGCCTACCATCGCAACCTACGGCACCCCCGTACCCGAACCTTCCACCCGAACCAGACCACGGAGGGACGCGAACCCCCACAGGATGGTCACTTGGACCTTTACGTGCCTATACGTTTATTACCGGCCAGCCGGGTGGACCACCACCCATACCAAGTGGGTCACCCTTGCCACCATCACCACACCACTGACCCCGACCTTTACAATCAAGGTGTGCAAACTATTCCCTTACAGAATCAGTGGGCCCAAGGGCCCCCCGTGCCTATTCCCTTACAGAATCAGCGGGCCCAAGGGTCTCCCATGCAACCAGGGGAGCGCCGGAGGGTCATATTACGTATGCCCTAGTCACAACCCGGAAAAGACTTATTGCAATTCCCCCGGCCAGTTTTACTGTCATTACTGGGGCTGTGAAACTGCAGTAGCAGGTGATAGTACCTCCTGGGCCCCACCAGAACAGGACCCCTTTATCAGACTTGCCTGTCACCCCTTACTCCATCGTTGTACCCACCTCAACTTTATGGTCCTCCAACCGACAACTGGATCCTGGTTCCCTGGGCGAACTTGGGGCATCAGAAATATGTAAGGTGGGGAAGAGATATTGGGGCCACCCTCAGGATTACAAAAAGACTGGTCACCACCTCTCACAGCATAGGGCCGCTGCAGAGTCAGCCCTGGCAACCAAAGCCCAAGATTAGACTTAGGAAAGCAACACCTGGTCCCCTAAAACGGAGGGACCTACCCATGCCCACCCCAACCTGCAAGGTAGACACGTGGTTTCAATATGCCAGCTCCTCGGGCACGGGAACCGCTATGGCTGTTATCAGAAACCTTACGGGGCATTACATCCGCCCCTATGTAGGATCTTCGTCGGCGTCAAACCAAAGGCTCCTCAAGATACTGGCCAAATGGATGCCCGCCGCCCCCCCCCCATATGGGACCCCTACACACCCCCCCCCCCCGAGGTCCACCGCCATGGATATTGGGTCCCTACCCCCTCTGCTCCTCACGGCTATCCCCCTCCTTGTCATAACCAGGACCTGGGTTTCGACCATCCTGATACTTCCCTTACCCCTCACCCTCGCGGCTGGTAATTTGAACCCCAGACTGGACCCGTACCTCGACTTACTCAATGGTACCTTCCTGGCCCTGAATAACACTTGGCCAAATCTTACTTCCTCCTGCTGGCTGTGCCTTACCCCATCCTCGTACCTCTCTGGGTATGGCCAAAACCTGGCCCCCTCCAACATAACCATACTCGACCCAAACCACTCCAACCAAGATTCTAATTGCAATTGGATGGACACCACCGTTGGGGTAACTGTGGAAGTGGAAGGAAGGGGACTCTGTGTAGGCCAATCCAACCTCACCAACCATGGGACCTACACTGCTCTCTGCGCCACTAACATGACCCTGGATCCTTCACGTTCCAACTCACTTCTCCGACCTCCCAACGGTACGCGGTGGGTATGCTATTATTCCGGACTACAACAATGTGTCTCCGTTGCATACCTGAGCACGTGCCAGGATTTCTGCCTAACAGTAGTTATTATCCCTAACGTCTTTTACCACCCAGAAGACGAGATCCCCACAGCTCTGGAACATGCAACCCATCGCCAGAAAAGGGCAGCCGTAGGCCTGACTATAGCGGCTATCTTAGGGGCAAGAGGAGCGGCCATAGGGGTAGGAGCCCTCGTCTACCAACAAGTTGGGTTACAACCCGTCCTGGCCTCAATGGATAGCAACATTAAGCGTCTTGAGGACTCCATTAAGTTTCTAGAGCAGTCACACAGCTCCTTAGCCGAAGTAGTACTACAGAATAGACGGGGACTGGACCTCCTCTTCTTTAAAGAAGGAGGCCTCTGTGCCGCATTGGGGGAAGAATGCTGTTTCTATGTTAACCACTCTGGAGTGATTCGTGGTAACTTAGCCGCCATCAGGAGAAACCTTGAAAAGAGGCAGAGAGAAAGAGAGTCTAACCCGTGGGCTACACTATCTTCCCTTAGATGGTTCGAGTTCTCCCCATGGCTAACCAGCCTCATTGTCACGATCGGGGGCATCTTACTCGTCGTCCTACTCCTACTTATTGGGGGCCCACCCCTAGTCACCCTGATACTCAACCTCCTTAGAAGACAAGTACCACTACTCCTAGCACAGGCACTGCCCAAAGATTTACAGGCCCAACCACCCCCAGCCATGATAATCACCCAACAACCACGGACCCCAGGAACTCCAAGCCACTGAAGAAAAAAAAAAGTGTGGAATGAAAGGGAACTAGGCCAACAAACCCGGTGTAGATAAGCACCCTTCCTAGGCCAAGGAACCCTGTGTGATAGCCATATTGACCTCTCCACCCTGTGTGATAACCATATTGACCCTCGGTAAGCTCCATGGTCAGCCCCAAGGGTATATAAGCCTGCCTTAAAAGTTGCTTGAGGAGGAACTCCCTTTGGGCTCCTCCCTGCGCGTGTGAAGTGTGTTACAATAAACTACCTCTCTGTGCTGATTGCATCGTCTGTTCTGTTCCTTTGGACCCCTAAACGGACCCTAACAATGTCAGTTGGTAGAGAAAGAGCCTGACAGAAGCTACGGTAGAGCTTTTATAAAATTACATTATGTAGAGGTCAGTCATAAGGACATTAATATAATTAGACAGACTCCAATAGGTGATTGGTAGTATCTAAGAGAAGAATGGTTTGATACCTATACCAGCAGATGAGTCAATCTAATTTTCAGAACCCAAAACACAAGCTTTGGGTGAGCTCAAATTTGGTTTCCTGGGAGCACCTCTGAAGTCATCTTGGCATCTACAACAAGCTCTTTGGTTAGATAATTTTCTAGTCACATAAAACTAGGTTCAATCAATATTAATAAAAGATAATAAATATTTTCTCCACAGGATAAAATGAGGTAATATTTGATGACATCAGCTTAGTTATTCTCATTACTGACTCTCCAAAAGGTTGAACAAAGAATTCCAAAGACTGAATGAGCTGAATTTACTATGAACAGTTTGCCAAGCTCCAGAAATTTGCCTCTAGGCTCTGAAGAACTGAATTTGAAGAAGATTCTTAACTCTTATGTACCTCTGATGGCTAGAAGGGATTAGCTGGTACAATCAAATCTTAAGTAATTTTTCAGTCTTCTTTGATTTACCCTAGCCTTTGGATACCTTCTCTGTCCCAAGGGTTTAAGTCACTTGCCCTTCTTTTCCTATACTCCCTAAAGTGTGTGTATATATACCCCCATGTTCTGCAGTTCAATTGAAATTCTCGGTAATTATATGGTTGTTTTTTCCAGAAACACAGTCATCTCAGGACAGTTGGATATATGTGTTGTCTGTAATCATTTGTTTCCCTTGTTCTGATTAAAATTTTTTTCTATAACCACTCTAGTAGTTATGATTATTTTTCAGGTTGGCATGTGGGGGAGGGGGTATCTCTGGGAGAATGCACCTTGCAAGAGAATTCTCCAAAGAACAATAGAACTTGGAAAACTTATATAATGTCAACTAGAAAAAACACAGAACTATTAAATAATCACAATCACTCTTTAATCAAGGGAAAAGGGGTTAGCGCTACCAAGTGCGACAACAGAGCTGCTCCCTGAGACTACACAGAGTCTGGACGCCCTGGTCACTGACCCCTGGGAGTGCCACCAACTCAGGATGGACTCCAAGGAACAAAAGAATTTGGGGAACCTATATACCATTTGGGAGATCCAGGGGCAGGGAAAGATGATTGATATCACTATGGCTACAAGGAAAATGGGAGTGTTTAAACTACCCTGACAGGATACAATCAAGCTTGGGAAAAGAATCATAGCTAGAGGCTAGGGTGTAAGAGAAGGGGCTGCTTGCAATAGATACTAAAGGATGGTTCCTGCTCAGGTGTGGATCTTCCTGGGAAAGGTTCTAATACAATAGGGGAGACTACCTAAAACAAAGAGGGTCTTTAGCACATGCTGAGTCTCACCCACCTAGGATTGTCATTCCCCTGAGGGTCCCCCACTAGAAGAAGGAAACTTCTAACTTGGGATTCCCTTCAGGGTAGATTCCCATGGGAACAGGGAACAAGTACAAGCTTAGGGGTCTCCAATCTACAAGCTAGTCCTGAAAATTGGGGTTCATCAGATCTCACTAGGTAACAAGTTTGGGATTCCTAGATTCCATGTTGACAATAACATTTGGGGAACAAAAGAACAGAGAAGTAGGATTGATTGGCATTACCATGACTACAAGGATAGGAAAAGTTCAGGGAGAAGCTGATGCTTTAAATGGATACAAAAGGGAAACATTCAGTCAAGGGCTGGGCTATCAGAGAGAGGGCTCTGATACAAATGGGAGAAACTACAAAAGTACAAAAGAGTTCTTAACATTTGATTAGATCTACTTTAAGATCTATTGTTCTGTTTGAAATAGGTGGATCCCTAAGGGTGAGTTCTCTGGGGACCAGGGCAGACTTGGGGTCTCCAGATTTCAAGTTGACCCTGACTTTCTTTGATGCTATTAGTCCAGTGGTATAGTATAATTCCTTATATATTAAGTAGGTTTCATGGATACTTCCTGGCAGGTGCTTAAACATTTCTTGTTCATTTTAGTTTATTGAATTTTCCAAGAGTCCTCAGAGCTGAAAAACTACAGAAGTCCAAAAGATTTCCTCCAGTATGGAGAGTCTAAACTTCCCTCTGGCTCCTCATCACCAGCTTCATTGGTTGAGAAGAGGATCCGAATGTTTTCTGACTGTACATTTTGCCTTCCATCTCCTGTTGGGTGTATCAACATGAAATTTAGGAATCCCAAACTTGTGGCCTTGTGGGATCTGATGAACCCCAAGTTTCAGGACTAGCTTATAGTTGAAGACCCCAAAGTTTGTACTTGTTCCCTGTTCCCATGGGAATCTACCCTGAAGGGAATCCCAGGCTAGCAGACTAGATTGTGTGGGGGACCCTCTGGGGAATGACAATCCTAGTTGGGTGAGACTAAGCATAGCTAAGGATCCTTTAGTGTCCATTGTAAGCAGCCCCTTCCCTTACACCCTAGCCTCTAGCTATGATTCCTTTCCCAAGCTTGATTGTATTCTGTCAGTGTAGTTTGTACACTCCCATTTTCTTTGTAGTTATAGTGATGTCAATCATTTTTCCTTGTCCCTGGACTCCCCAAATGGTATATAGGTTCCCCAAATTCTTTTGTTCCTCGGAGTCCATCCTGAGTCAGTGGCACTCCCAGGGGTTAGTGACCAGGGCGTCCAGACTCTGTGAAGTCTCGGGGAGCAGCTCTGTAGTCAGAACCTAGTAGCTCTGAACCCCTTTTCCCCTTGATTAAACAGTGATTTTGACTATTTAGTAGTTCTGCGTTTTTTCTACTTGACAGGTGAAACTGTTTTGGAGAGCAAATTAATGCAGCAAGAACAGACACCCAGAAGTCTAAACTATAGGAATATTTTCTAATATTCCAGAAGTCTAAACTATAGGAATAATACCTTTATTACCAACTAGCCGGGAAGCCCCAGAGGGGAGTCCCATGTAACAGAGGGGTAGGTGCAGAATTTGTAGAGGTACAGAGGGACAGGGAAACCTTCCTTTGTCCACACCAAAGGAGATAATTGGTACATTTAAACAACCACATTCATGTATATTTCTTATAAGGTTGGCAGAAGCAGGCACTAAATTAGAGAAGCAGAAGTGGTTTTAAGTAATTCCAATGTTTTATCAATGGAGGCATTTCGTCCTGCCATAAATTTACCACTAGAACATACTGTGTCTGAGTATTTGGAGGAAGCTGCAGCTTTCAGGAAACTAGCAAGCCCTGCCTGGAAATAGGGTTTTTGTCTCCTTCCCTGCAAACTTCCTGGACATGCCTGGGATTATGGGTTTTTGTCTAGTTCAAAACATTGTGCAGTGAGGGAAGACTGGGCTGGATATCTTCAATCTACTCCAAAGGACTTACCTCTACCACCTCCTTGCCATCCTTCTCAAGTGAAAAGGGGACCCAAGAGTTCCTTTGACCCATAAATTATGTCTTCCATCTCCTGCTGGGTACAGCATGTTCTACCTAGATCTTCCTTTTAAACTCTTTGCTGTCACATGATAACAAATTAGTAATCTTGTGTGGGAACTTGAGGTGAATCTCAGGTTTGGGATAGGTACTCTTTGCAAGAATGTAAGACTCCAAAATTTAGCTTAAAAATGAAAAGAAAATTAATAATTTAGAAGTCATGTTTGACATGGGCACTGTACCCCAGAAACCCAGGCCAACTATTATCAGGGAAACTCCCTTGCCCTTGCATCCTTGTGACTCTTAACCTAGAAACAACCAATGACCCCACCTAGGCTCCTAAGATGTTTAACCTCTTTTGTCCTCTAGATTTAAGATGGACAAAGAGATGAATCTTTATGCCTCCAGGCAGGCCCCAGTCAGATGACCACCACACCCCACCAAGTGCCTGAGAGACTAACACTCTATAGGTCAAGTCCACACCAGGACATAGCATCTAAAGAGTATATAATCCCCAGAACTGATGTCATCTGGGGGACAGCCCTTCCATCCATACCATCCCCATGGGGGAACAGTCTTTCCTTTCATGCTGTCCTCCCAAGGAACTGCTCCCCATCTTGCTATCCCACCTTGCTATCCTCCTTGGCCACTCTCAACATTACTTTCTAAATTAATAAATCTCTTTTTTGTTTTAAGCTAAGTTTTGGAGTCTTGCATTCCTGCAAAAGGTATCCTTCCTGAACCCCAAGGGTATCCTTCAAGTCCATATCAATGTTGAAATGGCCAGGAGATAGTGCATGTGGAGCACTGCTTCATAGAGGAGATGTGTTCTGGGCTTTATATACCCTTTTGACAACCAGGTCTATGTGATTAGAGAAAAGATGATGATGGTATTGTCAACTGGAAAAAACACAGAACTATTAAATAGTAAAAATCACTCTTTAATCAAGGACAAAAGGGGTTCAGAACTAATAGGCCTCAGCGCTAGTAGGCCCTGACAACAGAGCTGCTCGCCACAGACAACTGCACAGTCTGAGGATTGAACTCTGACCAACCTGTTCACTGACCCCTGAGAGTGCCACCACTCAAGATGGACTCCAGGGAACAAAAGAATTTGGGGAACCATTTGGGGAATTCCAGGAACAAGGAAAGATGATTGACATCACTATAGCTACAAAGAAAATGGGAGTGTTCCAACTATACTGACAGGATACACTCAAGCTTGGGAAAGGAATCATAGCTAGAGGCTAGGATGTAAGAGACGGGGCTACTTACAATGTATACTAAAGGAAGGTTCCTGCCCAGGTGTGGATCTTCTTGGGAAAAGTTTTGATACAATAGGGGAGACTACCTAAAACAAAGAGGGTCCTTAGCACATGCTGAGTCTCACCCACCTAGGATTGTTATTCCCCTGAGGGCTTTCCACTCAGTCTGAAACTGATAGCTTGGGATTCCCTTCAGGGTAGATTCCCATGGGAACAGGGAACAAGTACAAGCTTAGGGGTCTTCAATCTACAAGCTAAATATGAAAATTGGGGTTCATCAGATCCCACTAGGTCACAAGTTTGGGATTCCTAAATTCCATGTTGACACCCCCACACACACCTTTTGGTCAAGAAATAAATGAATTTACATGAAATATCCACACATATGAACAAGATCCCTTTCTAGTAAGAAAAAAGATGACAGACATATTTTTTCAGTATAATCTGTCTTACAAGGATGTTGAAAACTTGCTACAGGCTTTTGTAACTGAACATGAGAAAATAATTGCTAATGTCAACAAAACCTGTGGGTGAAATGCAGCACATTGGCCATCTCAGGATCTCAAATGGGACTATAATGACTGAGGATCGTTTACAACTATACCTTTGTAGAGAGGCCGTCCTAGCAGCAATTGAAGGAATGTGTAGACAGTTCAGATAAGTGGAAAGAATTTTTAAAAATTAAGCAAAATGAGGAAGAGACACCCTCTAGATGCATGGACAGAATAATTGAGTTTGGGGACAGATACTTGAATTTTGACCTATCTAAAGAAAATTGCATAAGACAAGTTAGAAGGCACATTGTCAATAAATCTTGCAAAGTGATTAGGGATTATTTTAGAACACATTTTGCCCAAGATGGCCAGAGATAGACCTTGAAGAATTGCGGAAAACAGCTCTATATGTTTCTAAGGGAAACAAACAAAAGGAGGAAGAAAATAATGATCTCAGGCAGGAAATAAAGAAAGTATTGAGATGTTTAAAAGATAAGATGGCTAAACAGAAAGTGGGTATCATACTCAACCAATGGCACTTGCACCTCTCCAGGAATCTAATTACCAATCTGTTACCTGCCAATTCTGTGAAAAGAAGGGTCACACAGTATGGTAGAATGTAGAACTTTACTCAAGGCAATCAGAAGGAATCTGCAGTTTAATAACTATTACAGAAGTGATAAGGGTGTATGGGGTGTTCAGGGAGGGGTAGTATCTCTGGTATGGAGGGCTTGTCGTGCCCTCTTAGGGCAGCTCTCCAGCCTCTGACCCCCACCTGACACCCAGCTCTCACTTGTGGTTCCCAGTAGCTGCTAGCATGTGGTAGCGGCCACACCTCAGGCAACGGCTTCGACAGGCCGGCTAAACCTTGTGAAGGGTAGCCATCGGGTTGTAGACCCCTGGTGAACTAAGGCTTTGCTCACCCAGCATGTGAAGACTGCTTCGGAACAGGCGGAAGAAACCAATAAGAAGGTTCAAAAGCTGAGAGGGCTAGGCAGCAAAGCACTGTGGAATGCTTAGGGTGTGTTGGAGCACAAAAGACAACACGGCCATCCAATGCAGCTGAGGAAGTTTCCAGGCGTAACGATTTTTCATGCCACTGAACCCAGTCTTCCAGCGCCGAGAGAGTGGAACTGTCTCTGTGCATCGACTCTTCCACTTAAATTTCCTTCATGCACAAGTGTCTTTGTGCACGCTCATCTATCCTAACCCCATACACCATAGATGAAAACGCACAAAAACAATCATCATCCTCGGTTACTGAGAGACTACAACTATACTATACAGAAGTGATAATTATAGAAATAACTCTAATGATAATGATAATGTAAATGACAACTTTAGGAATGATAACTATAGGAATAGATATTGGGGAAATTATAACTCAAAGCAAATAACTCCACAACAATATAACTTAAGTGGTACTTGTCCAAAAAATACTCAGGGTGCTAATGCCCCTCGGGGGGGGGGGGGGAGGTGCTCTTCAGGGGGTTCAAGGAACTTCCCAAATACAATAAAGGTGTCAGGGAGGGCTGGGGCACAGGAATCAGAGGATACAACCTTTGATTTTCCAGACCCTGATGTCCTATTACCCATTGTCCCTATCCACTTACCCCCTATACTAAGAACCCTGTTATAGTTAAAATAGTTGGTTGTCATAAACTGTAATAATTAAAATGGTTGAGGGTCATAAACTGTAGTGATTAAATAGTGGAAGATATAAATTGTAGTAGATATAAGAGTGGGTGAGTAAATTTGACCGCAGGAAATATGTTTTCACCACAGTGTCTTGTTTTAAATCAAATATAAGGTGGTCGCCAGGAAAATATTCCCAATTATTAATATACCCAAGTCAACTGGGTTTTATAGAGAATTTAATTAATAATACAATGAGAATTCAAAGAAAGAGAGAGAGATAAAAAAAGGAAATAAATGAGAAAAGAATAGGCCGGCCCAGGCAGCCCTGGCTAACCCAGGCCTAAGACCTAAAAGAAAAGATCAGCCAGTCCTTAATCACTCACCATAAGATCTGTTCAAGCAAGGATTCAGGGGGACAGAGTCTCCCCAGAGGGAATTCCAGCCAGAGTCAGCCTCCCTTGAGAGACCTCCTTAGAGATTGTCCTTCTCTCAACAACCGCCTTAGAGACTGTATCTCCAGAGACTCCTTTTTTCAGCTTTTCCTTTCCTTATAAAGGGAAATTTTTCCTTTGTCACCTCCCCTAAATTCTTACATCTACCAATCACAGTAGACATTTTTCAAAGGACAGACCATTCTTAGTCCACACCTAAGAAGGTGTGGATTTTTGAGTAATTCACACCAGGAAAGCTCTGAGTAAGTTTCCCAGTTCTTTGTTCCTTGTAAATTCACAAGTTGCTTGACCTTTATGGGTACTTAGCAACCTTTTGTATGAGTTCTAAAAATAGGCATGGCTTAAGTATGGGTTTAAGTACTTTTCATTGTTCAGCAAGGAGTTTTCCCCCCTAAAGCAGATTTAAGTAGGGGTGGAGTAGAGGTCTTCACATTTCTGATGTAAGTAGAGTTCTCACATTTTAGATGGGGAATGGTCCCTAATAGGGAATCGTCCCAATGGGGAATTTTTTAACATTCACAAGTCTGAGAAATTTCAAGATTCACAACCCCATGTTACCTTAAAGGTGGGTAACACCTATTATGCTTATCTTTTAGACACTGGAGCTTCCAGGTCTGTATTAAAGAGAACACCTGGTTTACATTGTTATTCTGTTGGCTCAGAGAATGTAATGGGAGTGTAACGAATACTCCAAAGGGTTAAAAAACTTTCCCCTAGAATGGTGTCTGTAGGGCCGCTAGAGGTACAACACTCCTTCCTTTTGATGCCTGAATCACCTCTAAATTTTCTGGAGAGGGGCCTTCTATGCAAACTCAGAGCTACAATAACTTGCTCCCAAGATGGTTCCTTATCATTGTAAGTACTTGAGGAATCTTTAAATGTACTCCCTGTAATTCTCTCAGAGAGTCAGGAGGGAAAAGAGCATCCCACCTTTGTAATAACTCAAGATATACGAGAGTCTCTTTAGGCCACACCTTCTTCTGATGTAAGCTTACTTAAGTAGGCTGTTCCTATACAGATAAAAACTAAATCTAGCCCACCTCCTTTCATTCCTCAGTATCCATTCTCAAAAGAATCAATTGAGGGTATTACCCCAGTAATAAACTCATTAATTTAACAGGGAATAATAATCCCTTGTAAATCTGAATACAACACACCCATCCTGCTCGTTAAAAAACCAAAAAGGAAGCCTGATGGCAAGCTCCTCTATATATTCTTACAGAATCTGAGGGCTATGAACAACCACGTTATAAAGAGACACTCCATAGTTTCCAACATCTATACTATTATTTCTTCTATTCTTAGCACAGCTACATACTTTACAATAGTAGACTTGTGCTCAGTCTTCTTTTCCATACCCATACATGAGAACTCCAGGCATATCTTTGCTTTCACCTGGAAGGGCTCTCATTATACATGGAGTCATCTGCCACAGAGTTATGTGGAAAGCCCAAGTTTATTTGCACAAATTTTGAGCCAAGACACAGATAATAACACATTTAAAAATAGCAAATTAATCAAATACATAGAAGATCTGCTCTTGACTTCAACAGATGCAGAAGCATGTCAGGAAGATAGCAAACTCCTTCTTTTGGAATTGCACAAAAGAGGGCATAAGATCTCGAAGGATAAGATTCAGTGGTGCCTCCCTAAAGTAGAATGTTTGGGATTTATCCTGACTGTGGGTGCCCACTTACTTCTCCCAAATGAATTGAGAATATTCAAAATTTAAGTGCTCCTACCACTAAGAAACAGTTGAGAGCCATTTTAGGAGCAACACAGTTTTGTAGACAATGGATTCCTTGCTATGGGGAAATTACTAAACCCCTTATAGCACTAACAAGGGATTCTGTCCCTGAACCCCTGAAATTAGAGCCAGAACACTTGTCAGCTCTATCAGATCTAAAACAGGCTATCCTGTCTGCCCCTGCTCTAGGCATTCCAGATTACAACAAGCCATTTACATTGTATGTACCTGAGTGAAGAGGGGTAGTTTCAGGTGTTTTAATTCAGACTTTGGGGCCTTCTCAGTGCCCAATTGCTCATTATTCTGTCCAATTGGACCCAGTAGCATCAGGAGCAACACTATGTCTTAGAGGAGTAGCTTCTACAGCCTTACTAGTGACAAAAGGTGTTGATCTGGTATTAGGATGTCCATTAACAATTATGTGCCCACGTGAGGTAGAAGCATTGTTGCTAAGGCATAGAACACAGGCATTTTCGGATCAGAGAATTACAAGGCATGAAATAACCTTGTTAAATAGCAAAAACATCACCTCAAAACTTAACGTGGCTTCCAGGTTTACCAATTTCAGGAGAACCATTACACAATTGTAAAACACTAGTGTCCATGGCAGAAAAGCCTCGAGATGATCTCTTGGACACTCCTTTCGACAATGCAGATCTGGTCTTATTTACTGATGGTTCCTCTTTTATGAGGGATGGCATATGCTACACTGGAGCTGCTGTAGTCACAGAATTTGCCACTGAGTGGTCAGCTTCACTGCCCTCTAATATTAGCACTCAAGGAGCAGAATTCATAGCTCCGAAACATGCCTAAATAATTGCCAAAGACAAAAATACAACAATTTATATGGATTCTAGATATGCTTTTGGTATTTGTCACTCAGTCAGGATACTATGGCTTCAGAGAGGTTTTTTAACCAAAGCTAAAAAATCTATAGCTAATGCAGGAATTATTAATGAAGTTCTTTCTGCTCTCCAACTGCCTGAAGCCGTAGCTATAGTTCATTGCTCTGCGCATACAGGTGGCACTGACCCTATCTTTAGGGTAAATGATTGTGTAGATTCCGCTGCAATGCTAGTAGCCATAGAAGAGTCTGAATTAATTTTAACATTAACAACCACTGATGATTTAAATTTATCACTTTCCTATAATGAAAAGGAAGTGGAAAAATGGAAGCAAAAATTCAAAGTAAAACAGATTAATGGACTATGGGTGTCATCTGAAGGAAACCCCTTGCTCCCTAGAAGTTTCTATCACCAAATTTGCCAATCTGTTTATAAAAATGGTCACTTTGGCACCCAGGGCATCATGCACTCTGTTGAGAGAATATGGATAGCCCCTGGTATAACTACCATAGCCTCTAAAGTGTGTCAGCCTGCTCTACCTCCCAGGCATATAACCAACATGCCTTTCGGGGCAAAGTTTTCATTGGGCCTCCTCTGGCTTACATAGCTTTTGAGCACCTACAGATAGATTTCATAACAATGTCAAAGGCTGGACATTATAAATTTTGTCTAGTCATAGTAGATCAACTGACCAGATGGCCAGAAGCATTTCCTGCGATCCGAGCCACAGTGGTTTTTGTTGCTAAGGTGCTCTTAAAGGAAATTATTCCTCGCTTTGGCCTGCCAGCACATATTGTTTCAGATAGAGGAAGTCATTTTACTGATTCTGTCCTAAATCAAACATATTCTTGCTTAGGGATAACTCCCAAATTCCATGTTCCATATCATCCCCAGAGTTCAGGCCAAGTTGAAAGAATGAACAAAGACCTTAAAACTATGCTTGGCAAATTATGCACTGAGACCCATTTAAAATGGCCTGAAATTTTCCCTCTGGCCCTATTTTATCTTAGAAACAGGCCTAGAGGAGACCTACACATCTCACCATTTGAGATGCTTTTTGAACATCCACCTATACTGGCTAAGCCTTTCTCCCTTGCATATACATCACTATTAGGGGGAGATACTACTATTGCATCCTATATACAGGAATTACAACACAAACTGCGTGAACTCCATGAATTTGGAGCTCCAGTACAAGCCGGACCACTAGACTTTTCACTTCACAACCTGAACCCAGGAGACAAGGTGTATATTAAGAATTTCCAGCATATTGGAGCAACTCAGCCTTCCTGGGAAGGACCATTCCAAATATTGTTAAATACTCCAACATCTATAAAGATTGGATAGAAGGACTCTTGGATTCATTGCTCACATGTAAAGAGAGCATCTTCTGTTGAGACTGATTGACTGTATCCTATCACATGCATTGGAGATAATAATCCATTGACAAGTGGATACTGTTTTCAGGAACACATTGAATTCCTGATCTTCCCTCCCCGCCCCCCCCCCCATTTTTATTATTGTTTTCATTTTATTTTGATTAGAATATTTGATTATTTTCCTGTATTCTCATTTCTCATACTTAAGGTACATAAAATCAATATTAATTTTGTTATAATATTAATACATACCCAAACATCTTTAGACTGTGGGAACCTGCCATTTATTAATACAATTATTAATAAATTAAGGGACTGTGATTAATATTTGTGTCTGATTCTAGGAAACGGGATTGAAAAGGAACACAGACTTTACCCAAATTATGCCAAAAGAGCACACAGGTCAAAAATCAAGAAAGAAACCAATCTAGGTATTATTAATGTACTTCTAAGCCAATACAAGGTCTGTGAACCTAGTGTCAGACTCGGTGTTGCGATGCTTGACATATGTTAAGGCATATGACATAGGCCTTCCTTGTATCCACACTCTTTGTGATAATACTTCCAGACAAGTACCAAAGTTTGGCTATTATCCTGGCTCCCCATATCCCTGAGAATGAATGAAAAATCAGACAAGGGAATGACACTTCCCTATCAAAATAAAATTCTAGTTCCTTTTCTTCTTATAGTATGGAAACTTCCTGTAGTCTTGGCTGCAAATGGGTAAGTGAAATATTACTGCATTCTGTCCTACAGACTTGTGGGATAGAAATTACTTTAAATTGGACCTGTACAAGGTCCTATTATAAATTTATTCTTGCTTACTCAACATTTTATATATATAGATTTTGGTATTTTGATTCTGATTTTGAATTTTTTTCTTTCTCCCAAAAGTTTAAGTTTCTTCCATTTTTTCTCTTCCTTTATATATTTTTTGTTTTGTTTTTGTTGTTTTTTAATTCTTTTAAAAATTGACTCATACACCCCCATAATTCAACAATTCATCCTGAGCTGAACTGGATGTTTTTTTAACACCCACTTTGGGGCGGGGGGGGGGGGCGGGAGGATTGTATTTTAATAAAAATCCAAGATTTTGAAATTTTTTTGTTCAAGAAAGATCTTCAAGGAAGAAGCTTGCTAACTCCTAATTCCAGAGGATGAATGGTTGCAGAAAGATGCCAGAAAAAACACACTACATCAATAATATCCACAACAGTATGGATTTGGGGTGTGGTTGATTGAATTCAAACTGACATTTGAATGAACATTAATTGTAAATGTACACTTTCATGCCAAATGGGAACTGCCCATAATTTGGCTTTTTGTCGATGCACCTAGCAAAACATTGGTTTTGCTTTTTCTCTTTTCTATTCCCCTCTAATGATTGTAATTTCCTCTTAGAAATTGAATATTGTATACATCTGTAGTTGGAAGTGCTTGAGGACTACCAGATGATTATGTTCAATGATCAATAGGGAGACTAGTCTCCCAATGATCATCAGGGGAGATTGTGAATTTTAAAACTACTCCACCCTACTCAGACCATACTTTAGAAGATTTGATTTAGCTATTTCCTGATTTGTAAGAATGGAGATACTTGGTCTAACAGAATCAGATCTTGGGAACTCTACATTGCTCCACCCTACTTAGTTTAACAAGATCAGGAATGTCTGTACCCATACTCAAGGATTAAGTATCTAAGAAGATGGCCTTCAACAGACATGTGAAGATAGCTGAAGGACCTCTGGGCTGTCCTAAGTCAAGCTAAGCTGATATTGGTACAGATGAGATGCAAGAAAGTGAAGTAAAACCGTCTATATAGGGCACGTCACTTCCTCTCCCCCCCGCCCCCCCGGAGAGGTGGCTCTGGCTGGCTGCCTGCTAAGCATTCCAACATCTTGGCATGGTGGCAGCTATTTGTCTGGATTTGGGCAGTGAGTTTGCCCTTGAGCTAATTCAATTTCAGGCATCTTGGCTGAGCCCTCTTGGAGTTCAGGCTGATTCCTTCCCCTTTTACTCTCCAAACCCTTATCTTCTTAGAGCCTCTAATCTTCCCTGTGGCACAAGCCAGGTGGAAGGAATCCTACACCCTTTCCTTCTCCCTTTTTCTTAATTTCTTTCCACTATAAATTCTTTCCTAAACTAATATAGTTTAGGTCTCAAAGCTAAAATTATCCTTTACACTAGTTTTTCTTGAATGGATCGAGACATGGTCTCTTGGGCTGAAACAATTTCTGCCTAGGTCAGTTTATCCTCAAAAACAGGTTCTTCCTTATCTGAAAGGGTCATCCCTATTGCAGCTGGGAGCTGCCTGGCAGCTTCTTTGGCATTCTGATCTGCTAGGACATTTCCCTTTGCATGGGGAGAATTCTCTTGTGAATGCCCTGGGATTTTAATGATTGCCACTGCCTTTGGTAGTAAGAGGGCTTCTAGCAGTCTCCGGACTTGTGCCCCATTTTTGATAGGGGTCCCAGAGGAAGTTAGGTATCCCCTATGCTGCCATAACATTCCAAAATCATGACCACCCTGAATGCTTACATGCTATCTGTGTATATGTTTACCTGTTTTCCTTTTGCTAGCTCACATGCTCTGGTTACTGCTTCCAATTCAGCTTGCTGAGCAGAAGATGCTGAAGGGAAATGTCCCACTTCAATGACTTCAGTGGTGGTGGTAATGGCATATAGGGCCACTAAAATGCCAGAGTCATTTTGGAGACAAGAGCCATCTGAATATCAGGAAAAATCTGGATTCTCCAGTTCTTTTTCCTGGAGATCTTCCTGTGGACTTAAAACAGAATCTACAATGTTAACACAATCATGCCCTTCAGTACAATCTTTGTCACTTTCCTCTATGTCTGACAGGAAGGTGGCTGGATTAAGGATTTTACACCTAGAAATGGTAATATCGTGCAGTGAACCATTCATGACCTCATGGAATAGAGTTCCTCTTCCCAGGTGTTTGTGGCATACCATTCCTGCTGAGTATGCCAAAGGACAAAGGTGTATGAATGTGTGAGGAGTGTGTCCTATAGGTTTCTTTGTGTCTTTGTTGTGGCTAAATTAAACAAAGAAAGAGGCAAAAAGAGTTTAAGATGCAGAGGGGAATTTCTTTTGTAGTGTCTGTTCTCCTGCTCCCTCCACCTGCATTCCAACCAGGCAGGCTAATGAAGTAGAATTTCGTCTTAAGAATGGATCCTAAAACACTGATTTTTTTTTCCTTTCAAAGCATGCTTGCCACAAAGTTGTATGTTTCTGTCACAGTCTCATCTCTATGTAAAAATGGGGGAGGTGCAACTTTCAACAGAGGACAAAAGCAATTACCAGTTCAATTATTTTTTCCTCTTTCTTCCTTTGGATGGGCCCCCAAAGGAGTGAAAAAGAGGAAAATCCAGAACAGAAAGGGGAGAATTTTACTCCACAGTTAGCAATTTTCACTTAAAACTAATTCTAAGGCTTGATGCATTAAACTTGGGAGGATTGCTAATGATTTTGATATGGTACAATTGTAATGTATTGTGGTATCTGTTTGTCAGTTAAATGTTAAATGTTGCCAGATTTTTATTGAGCACAAAAACTCTTGGTTAGAGGTTTGTTTTGTTAGATCTTGTAATGCATAATGGTTTCAGTGAATTTGAGAATTGTCCAAATGTGATTGATAACCAGCCTGACCCAGAGAGGAAATGTTTATTTTATAAGGACAGAAATTGTATTGGCTACTTTATAGATATAAAAGTCATCCAGAAAAGGTTGTTATGTTGTTGAGAAGAATTTATTCTAGAATTTAAACTTGGGATTTTTTCAAATAGGATATGATTTTAATGTATGTGCTGTCAGAATTAGCAATAAGAAATCATATGACACACAAGAAGTTTTTAAAGTGGTTAATCTGTGCATGGGGTTTAATAATACAAGTACCAAGAAATTGGTATTTTGCAAAAGAGGAAATAACTTTACAAATAATAAATTGGAATGGTATTGATGGAATTTAATCAGGTATGTAGCAAAGTTTTGAGCTAAAAGAAGACTAAATTGGAGGTTCTATTCTACTTTAGACAGGTGTGAGAGGAGTACAGGGAAATGCTTTGACTTCAGTTTGGTTATGCACTGAAACATTGCTACAGAACTTAAAGTTATTTTGAAGTGTTGAGTTCAAAATGAAATCTACTGAGAGTAAATTATTATGAAGGAGGTTTGATGCATTTAACATTTTAAATTATAGTAAGCTCATTGTTTAAAGAAGGATGGGACAAAGCTGTTAAGTAATAAAAGCTAAATTGAGTCAAGCAGCCTTAAGATAAATTGCTCAGAAGCTTCCCTTCCTTGCATATAGGAAGGAGAAAGAAATGCTTATAATTGTTCCACACTTAGGGACTGAAATAGGGACCTCAAAGAGTGGACAACCACTGTGTGATAGAACTTAAAGATGAGTATATTTTAATTGTATATTTTGGAGATCTTAAGGTGCTCAAGCAAGCAAACATTGCCAGCCCTGTCTGACCAGGAAGCTTGTTTGAAGCTGTGGAATCTTAATGCAAACATTCCATGCCCAGAATGATAAAATGAGTTGAGTGATATGTAATTGATAAGTCACCTCACATGAATTTTGGGGATGTGTTGGTTTATATTTTGATTACATTTTTGATCTGTATAAAGATATTTGTGGCACATAGTAACCAAAGAGCAGGTAGGATGTTAAAAATGGCATATATGTGAAATATGCTTGCTCAGAATTTTATGTGAGGTGCTGCTAAAATATGGGTTTAAGTATTGTTTGGATGTAAACATAAGCTCATTGTAAACCTGTACCATAGATTTTGTTCAATACTCAGTGGTTACCTCAGTTTACCAGTATGTACTATGAACTGAAATTTATAACTGATGTAATCCTTTAAATCAGAATTTGTTTGGGTTACTGACTAGCAATTGAAGTGATATCAACAGTATGTTTCCTTGACTTAAGCAAGTCAGAGAAGGTGAGAAGGTATGAAGAAAGGGACTTTGATCTAAAGTCCATAAAGTTTGAGTATGCAGATTTGTAAAGGAAGAATGGAAGTCTTGTTCTGCTTTTTAAACAGAGGGTTTGGGAGAGAGAGAAAGAGACAGACAGACAGACAGAGAAAGAGAGAGAGAGAGAGAGAGAGAGAGAGAGATGGAGGAGACACATACGGAGGTAAAAGAGAACAGTTCTGCTCTCATAATTGGATCTTTAACTTAGGGATAATATATAGAATTGATGTTTGTGTTGTGAGAAAATCACATAGTGATTCTTTAATTTTTCTGGAAAGTTAACCTTAAGTGATTCCTGTATGGCATTGTCTTAGTCTTTCAGATTGTCTAGGTCCAGGAGATGATACTGCCCTGATTATATGCCTATGGAGCTACTTAATTCAGCACTCATGTTTTTTATTTCAGGTTTTGTGACTAAAGTGTGATGTGTAAATTATTGCCAAAATATGTAAGAATAACTGCTATAATGTAGACTCATAGGCTTTAAGGAATCCTTAGAGAGGGTAAATGATCAGAAAAGCTTGTTTGAGGTATATGGAAATTCTTATTTGCTGATAAGCAGAATCTCTCTTAGCTGAAGTGGGTGAGACTTGTCTTTTAAGGAAGAAGAAGGCTTCTGGGATCTAATGGTGACAAAGAACACCAAGGACAGAGAAAGTCCTGGGATGGTGACAGAGGCATGTTCTGGTCTCACCTGGGAATGGACCTTTTCTGACCATCCAGGCTGTTAATTACAATGATGGCAGGAGCCATAGCTTTGACCTGCATGTGAAGCCACTCACTGTATCCTTTGGGACATAAGGAAATATTCTGCTTGGTGACAAATTCCCATAATCAGCACATAATGCAAATTATAAAATTAAAGTTTCCCCAAACAACCTTAATAATTGAAAATTCTTAAATTGTTAGGGAACATACTTTGAAAAGTAGGTGAAGTTTATTCATAGATGGCTTGTATTTGTAGCCTTAATTTACCACAGTTGAAGTTAGGATCTTGAGCTTGGAAATATAGCTCAAAGATTTCTTGAATTTCTCCCAGAATCTGGGGTAAAGGAATACATCTGCAAAATATTGTTACTCAAGTGTTTATAGATGTTAATAGTTAATGTGTACTTTGCAAAAGGATATTCTTTGATAGAGACATCACATACCAGCTCTACAAACAACTCAGGAATCCGATTTCCTAAAGGGATCTATTCCTGTCAGAAGATGATTTCTGAAGATGAAGTCTGTTGGCTAAGATACCCAAATGCAAATGCGTAATGCCAATTGCTATTGTACTAATTTTCTCTGTTTCTATCAGGTGTTCTAGTGTTTGCTCTAGTCCTGGTTTCTACACTTCTGTCTTAGGGGCTGACTCTCCCCCTTGTGACCTGTCTGCTGATCAGGGGAAGCAGTGGCTGTTCTTAGAGCTCTCCATGGCTTCTGGACTCCTGCCACAATGGAAGCCCAAGTTGGTCTTTTATCTAAGTGATTCCTCCAGTATCTGGGCTCATATTACTAGTGCCAAGGCAGATCCCATCACAGTGCTCTGCAGCAGATCAAATAAAGTTCCTTAGGGACTGTTCCCTCCTATTGGGCTCTTGCAACCAAGATCTTCAGTAAAACTGCTCATTCTCCTTTCTGCAGATTAGATAGAGGTTATGTACACATATAAACAAAGGCATAGAATAAACAAAGCCTAGTAATATAAAATAACTGGGAGTATCAGGAAAGGCCTCCTAGAGAAAGATAACAGTTGAATTGTGCTTTGAGAGAAATGGATTCTCAGAGATATGGGTGAAGAGATCATGAATTTTTAATATGGGCACCAAAACACAGACAGGAGTTTCATTGTAGATAAGAGAGATCTTGTTGATGAGCCTTACTAGAGATAGTATATAAAGAGGAATAACATGGCAGAAGACTAGAAAGATAGATAAGAATCAGTTTATGGAAAGGGCTTTAAATGTAATGGAAAGGGTTTTTTTTTAATTTTATTTTATACTTGAGAGCATATGGCACCAAGAAAATTTCTAAATAGGGAAGCAACAGAGCTAGATCTATGTTTTAGCTACATTTTTTGACATTTGTATGGAGGATGATTTGAAGAAGGTAGATGCTACCACGATAAAGGTTAACAAAATTTAGGACTATCTCTTTAATATCCACCCCAAATGAGAAAGAGATAAGTTTTGAAAACTGAATTGTTTTATCCTAAGGGTTCTCAGAATGGATATAACATTTTCAAATCATCTGTTTCTCCTGAAAAAACTAGATCAACTGTTTCACTGATTTAAATGAAAATATGAAACCCAATCACTTGACTGAATAATAACTCACATTTCTATAAAGTTTTCTCCTTCATAAAGTATTTTCTTTGCTACAACTGTGTAAGGTAGGTGGTGAAAATTTTATTCCCTTCACACTCCCACTCACCAATGTCCATCACGAGCCTATAAAAACCTGAAACTTAAGTTTTTTCCTTCATTGTACTGTGGCCATCCTTTTCCCTATGTGACCTCCATGATAAATTATTTTTCAGACTGTTAGGCAAAGTTACCCAGGAGACCCCAAAGACTTCATAGTTAGTTAGTCCCTCTCCTGAGAACTGGGGTGGCAAAAGTAAATCCATGTAATCACTCCCATTTAAGAATAACTTTTAAATCATTAGATTAGTAGCACTTTTAATGAGTCCCCAAGGTCCTCTTAAGCAGTAACATGTTTCAACAAGGAAACCTCAATTGCTAATTTCTAAGGAAATAATTTTTTAGGGAGCTAAAGGGAATTTAGCAGTTGCTAAATAAGGAAAACAAAGTTGCTTCTGTTATTTTTTTTTGAGCAATAATTAAATCTAGGCTCAGACTGTATTACTCTGCACTAGAGACCAACAAGTTAACAAACAGAAGTCAAACTCTTTGGGTCCTATGAGAGGAACAGTTTCTAAAGCTATCAACCCAGAATTTGAGAGAGAGTCAAATTTTTAAAGTTATATTATTGGGTTCTGCTGATGAAATGTTTCTTGTTAATAGCAAAGTTTTATGTTTAGACATCCTACCTAAACTGTTTTCTCATCTCTTTTGCACAATAGAAATCACATCTTCAGAGACATAAAAAGTTTACCCAGGGTGGCAAACAAATATTTATTTAATTTTAAATAACTCATTCAGTTAAAAAGTCGATCTCTTTGATTTCTTTTCACTTACTTGACACCAGCTATTTCTACTTATAAATAATTCTGACTTCTATAAAACTGGAAAAAAAGCCAAATGAATTTTTTATATGTCTAAACATACTGACTGAACCAAGTGATTATTTTCAAATCAAGCCTTAGACACTTATCACTAGTCATTTATTCTCCCTGGGCAAATCATTTAATCATGCTGAATCTCATTTCTTCACCTGCAAAATGGGAATAACAATAACAGCTATTTGAAAGGGTTGTGGTGAGTCTCAAATGAGTTAACATATGGAAATTGCTTTGTAATCACTTAAGCATCCCATAAATGCTAGCTTTATTGTTGTTGAATCATCTGACTATGCAAGGCATTTTAAAATGGTAAAATATAGCCAATGTTTACACTGTGGTGTATTTTTTCTACTTGCTGTTATGGACATGGAAGGATACCCTTGAGGTTCGGGAAGGATACCTTTTGTAAGCATGCAATGACTCCAAAACTTAGCTTAAAAACAAAAAGAGATTTATTAATTTAGAAAGTAATGTTGAGAGTGGCCAGGAGGATAGCAGGGTGGGATAGCAAGATGGGGAGCAGTTCCTTGGGAGGACAGCATGAAAGGAAAGGCTGTTCCTCCATGGGGACAGCATGGATGGAGAGGCTGTCTCCCAGACGACCTCAGTTCTGGGGTTTATATACTCTTTAGATGCTATGTCCTGGTGTGGGCATGACTTGGAGAGTGTTAGTCCCTCAGGCATTTGGTGGAGTGGGGTGGTCATCTGACTGGGGTCTGCCTGGAGGCATAAAGATTCATTTCTTTGTCCACCTTAAATCTAGAGGACAAAAGAGGGTAAACATCTCAGGACCCTGGGTGAGGTCATTGGGTGTTTCTAGGTTAAGAGTCACAAGGATTCAAGGGCAAGGGAGTTTCCCTGATAATAGTTGGCCTGGGTTTCTGAGGTACAGTGTCCATGTCATCTCCCCCCTTTCCTAATATGTAAGGGAAAACGGGATGGCGATCTGTCTTCTGTAACTTCTTCAGAACTAAGAATGGGCGTGGTAGAGATGTCCCTACCTAACATTAGGAGCAAGAGAAATTGACTCTAGGACGTGTCCAGAGTGTCAGGCTGGGATGGTTATGGTGGCATCTGGCATCTGGGTGACTCCCATGAGTGCTTTTACCCTAGAAGCAACTAGAGAGATGACAAGGTTACAAGTACAACCTCAGGTCTTGGATACACCTCAGAGGCACTGAAACCTTGGGCTAGAGGTCTGGGGTTCTCTACACTTTGAGAGTGCTTCATACAAACCCAACAGTTAGAGGAACCCACTTTGGCTAACGCTTCCCCAACTGAGTCAGAGAATTATATGTCTGGCTGGCTGGGCATACATGATTTGAAACACAGAAGAAGACCCAAAATTTAAGGAAAGAAATAGTTATGGCAAGGTAGTTAAGAGCTAAAGTAAAAGGGGTTGAAGATAACAGGGAAGGAAAGGCTGTGGGCTCAGGGTCTTGGGGACATGTCCTCAGTGAGTGCCTGGGTCCTAGGTAGCTGGAATATGCTTGGAGATGTGAAGGATGTCTAGCGACTGCTTTCCCTGATGGGCAGGCAGGTCACAAGGGGAGAGTCAGCCCCTAAGATAGAAGTGTAGAAAACCAGGACTGGGGGGATAGAAACAAAGAAAATTACTACAATAACAATTGGCATTACACATTTGCATTTGGGTATCTTAGCCAACAGACTTCTTCAGAAATCATCTTCTGACATTCCTTTAGGAAATCGGATTCCTGAGTTGTTTGCAGAGCTGGTATGTTATGTTTCTGTTAAAGAATATCCTTTTGCAAAGTACACATTAATTATAACATCTATAAACACTTGAGTAACAATATTTTACAGATGAATTCCCCAGATTCTGGGGAAAATTCAGGAAAGCTTTGAGCTATTCCAAGCTCAAGATCCAAACTTCACTTAAAGCTGCAAATACAAGCCATCAATTAATAAACTTCACCTACTTCTCAAAGTATGTTCCCTAAGAGTTTGATAATGTCCAATTAGCCTGATAGGTTGTTTGGGAAAATGGAAACTTTAATTTTCCAATTTGTATTATGTGCTGATTATGGGGATGTCACAAAGGAAGAAGGTCCAAACGGGAAAATATCTCCTCATGTCACAAAGGACAGTGAGGGGCTTCGTGTACCAAGCAAGGCTGGCACTGCCATTATTGTTTCACTCAAGGATTCACAGTCTAGATGGTCAGGAAAATTCAGTCCAAGGTGAGCCCTGGGCTGCCTTCTCTATAACCATCCTAGGACTTTCTCTCCTTAGAGCACTTGCCACTGGATGCCAGAGGCCTTCTTTTCCTTAAAGGACAAGTCTCACCCATTAACAGCTCAGAGAAATTCTGCTTATCAACAGTCCAAAAACAAATTTCCATACCCTCAAACAAGCTTTTCTGACCATTTGCCCTCTCTAAGGATTCCTTAAAGCCTATGAGTCTACATTATAGCAGTTATTCTTACATATTTTGGCAATAATTAATTTGTCACAATTTAGTCATAAAACCTGAACAGGAATGTTGAATTCATTAGCTCTACAGTAAATACAAATCAAGCCTAGATCATATCCTGACCTTAGGCCATCTGAAGGAACTAAGACAAGACCAGTCAGGAATCTCTCTAAGGAATTTTCAAAGAAATTCCAGAATTATTTGTGATTTTCCAAAACTACATCAATTCTAGAAATGATCCCTAAGTTAAAGATCCAATTATGAGAGCAAAACATCTGTTTTCTTTCATCTTCTCTCTCTCTCTCTTCCTTCAAAACCCTCTGCTTAAAAGGCAGAACACAACTTCCATTCTTCCTTCACAAATCTACATACTCAAGCTTTATGGACTTTAGATCAAAGTAACATACCTCCTCACCTTCTCTGACTTGCTTTTACCATCATAAGTCAAACAAACATTCCCTTGGCATCAATTCAATTGCTAATCGGTAACCAAAAGAATTCTGATTCGAAGGATCATTCAAATACTGTATCTTTAGCATAGTACTCATCAGTTATAAATTTCAGTTCATAGAAAAAACTGGTAAACTGAGGTAACCACTGAGTATTGTTACAAGGGAATCACTTTAAAAGACTGATATATATTAATTTAAGATCGCCAAGGAATTCAGCTATGTAATTCCTAAATGAAAACTCAAGTTTGCAGTCAATCTTTTATGGAGTTTAATTACAATAGGAGGAAGAAAGGAATTAGAGATAGAGATAGAGAAAAAGGGAGAGAAAGGAATAGGGCTTAAATACCCCTTCTGTTTAGGCTGGGCCAAAAGGCCCAAGCCCTTAGATAGCTGGGGCAAAGAAAGGAGATCAGTCCCTATTACTCATGTGACCAAAATGGAGAAACAGTCTCAGAGGCCCCCACCTTCAGCTTCCTTCAGAGCAAGCTTCTCAGAGTACACTGCCACCACTCCGATCAACTCCTCAACCACCCCCCTGATCTTTAAGGAAACCATCCAAGTTGCCTCCCCTCCGTTCTCACATCTACCAATCACTGTCCATCAATTTCCCTGTGCCAATGGAGGCTCTAGCTTAACCCAGGACCGCCCAGAGGCTTTGCACATGTCTGTTGAAGGTCATATTTTCAAATGATTAAATCTTTGCTCCTTTGCTACAGCCCTTTCTAAATCTTGTTAACCTGAGTAGGGTAGAGATTGGAATAATTAAATTTTGATCTAGGCTGCAGCCCTTACTCAATCCTGTTAGGACTGAATAGGGTGGAGATTGATTCCAAGTATCTCCATTGTATCAATTCTAAAATCAATCATGACTCAAAGAAATTCCTGTTCTATGCTTAAGCATAGGTCAAAGTCCTTTCCATTGTTCAGCAAAAGGTTTCTGTCCTAAAGTAATCTGAAGAAGGGAAGAGAAGGAACCTCCCATGCCAATGGGGTTCCCATTCCAATAGACTATCAGTAAGAAATTTTCCAAGTATGAAATATCCCAATGGTGAAATTTCCAACATTTATAAGTCTAAGGAATTTTGAGGTTTACAGTATTGAACAAAATCTATGGTAGAGTTAGGTTTGCAATGAGCTTGTTTACATCCAAACAATACTTAAAATACATATTTCAACAGCAACTCACATAACATTAAAAAATTTCATAAAGAATTTAGTATTACAGGATCTATTTTAAATTTAGAGTTTTGAAACCTTTTAAGGACCATAAACCTTAAAGCAAGCCTTTTGACAAGCAGGCTGATTATCTATTTTCAAGACCAAGAAGTTAAATGTAATAATAAAGTTAGTCCAACTTTAATACACTGGGATGAAAACCATTGAGATGAAAACCATTTGATAATTTTAAACAAAAACCCATTTTTGGTAAATTTAAACACTTTAAGGAATTTTTTTCCTTTAAACCTCTTATGATGGAAAGGTAGATAAGGATGGAATGCAATCTTTTCAAGGCTATACTGCTAAAAACCTATTTTACAAAACCAATCTGTGGCTTTTCTATACAAACAAATTTCACTGTCTGACAAAATTAAAATTAGGATGTTCTTTTTTTAAACCCATATAAATACATGATCACAATTTTGGAATAAAATACCAATAAATACCTCTAGACAAATTTTAGCATTACTTCCTTTTGGCTAGCAGACAGGGAAAGGAGATTTATCAGGTCTTCTTATCTCTCCCTGTTTACCTCAAAACAGAAAATAATTAATAGGTTGTTCTACAAGTTGAAAAAAACCTTAGTTTTAAAAGTGTAAGACATTTAAAAATCCCCCAAATAGGGGTGTCTCACCAGTTTTTCTGTTCAGAATCAATCCTTCTTCCTCTTTGCAGTAGAGGAGGAAGGCAGATCTCATCAGTGAACTAAAAAGCTTCCCTGTGTTTCCTTCCCCCCATCTCCACCTGGGTTTTTTATTGGTGGGCCCTTTGCCTTAAAATCCAAGTGAAGAGTAGAGTTTGGAGAATTGGGAACTTGGTGAGAGAATAAAGCTAAAAGGTAAGGAGCTTCTGTCCATAAAATATGTTCAATTGCCACCTGGTGTTAGAATTTCGGGTAACAAAAGTCAATTTCCTCATCATTTTTTTCTTGATGTTGCTCAGCTATTTAACATGAGAGAAAACAAACAAACAAACAAAAAATCCAACTGAATTTTCTCTCAGGCTCTTAGACTTGATCTCTTCCCAACATGCTTCTCCCTTTGTCTTAATTGGGTTGAATAGTCCCTATCTGGCTTGACCTCAGGCTGGAAAAAAAAAAGGATTTGCCATGAATAGGCCATGCCTCTTGCTTATCAAAAATGTATGGCCAGTCAACATTACAGAAAGAAATTGGTTGCTTTTTCTTTAAGCTGTTTAGTGCCAATTTTTTCCAATTTTTTAAGTATACCCCAAAGGGGAATCTCGGGGTACTCTCTGTCTCTGTCACATTTAGATGCAGGATTGGCCAAATCTACACTGAGGGTCAATGCTGTGCGTCCACAGGTTGCCTGACCAAGAGCACTCAGTTCTAGTACTGAGCGAGTACTCAGTTGAAAACTGAGGCGGCAAGGCGTCCCACACAACTTGGAACCGTCTTCCAGTATAAAGGGGAGCCGGCAGATAGACCCCAAACTCCAGTGGCCAGACTGATCTGGGGCCGATGGGAGAGAGAGCACGAAAGAGTTCCCACGGAGATATCACCCAAAAGATGGGGGTTTCAGGAGTCAAAGAAAAGCTCCTTCCTACCTGAAAAGCCATGTCGCTGTGTCCTCATGGACGGTCCGGGGTACAGGTGTAGCTTACAGGAGAGCCAAAAACCACGTTGGGCACCAAAATGTTATAGGCAGGAAGGATATCCTTTGGGGGTTCGGGAAGGATACCTTTTGCAAGCATGCAATGACTCCAAAACTTAGCTTAAAAACAAAAAGAGATTTATTAATTTAGAAAGTAATGTTGAGAGTGGCCAGGAGGATAGCAGGGTGGGATAGCAAGATGGGGAGCAGTTCCTTGGGAGGACAGCATGAAAGGAAAGGCTGTTCCTCCATGGGGACAGCATGGATGGAGAGGCTGTCTCCCAGATGACCTCAGTTCTGGGGTTTATATACTCTTTAGATGCTATGTCCTGGTGTGGGCATGACTTGGAGAGTGTTAGTCCCTCAGGCATTTGGTGGAGTGGGGTGGTCATCTGACTGGGGTCTGCCTGGAGGCATAAAGATTCATTTCTTTGTCCACCTTAAATCTAGAGGACAAAAGAGGGTAAACATCTCAGGACCCTGGGTGGGGTCATTGGGTGTTTCTAGGTTAAGAGTCACAAGGATTCAAGGGCAAGGGAGTTTCCCTGATAATAGTTGGCCTGGGTTTCTAGGGTACAGTGCCCATGTCATTGCAACATGCCTCTAGTACTGCAGCTTTCTTTTGTTTAATGTTCATCAATTTGGAAAGACTGAGCAAATTATGAGTTTTTTCATTTTTCATTATTCATTTTTTCCCTCTGTTTCACCCTGTTTCTAAAGATTAGGCAAAATGAACTATGGATGGAAGAAATCAAACTACAGTAATTGAATTCATTTTTCTTGGATTTTCTGTTATCCAACAACTAAAAATCACACTCTTTGTGATGTTCCTCTACTCTTCCTCACTGGAAATGCCCTTATCATTATCATTGTCTTTGTGGAGCCCATGCTCCACACTCCCATGTACATTTTCTTAGGAAATTTTTCTTTTCTGGAGATTTTGTACACTACAGTCACAGTACCCAAACTATTAGCCACCTGTGTGTCACGGCTTATTATTATCCCTGTGGCTGAATGTGTAGTTCAATATTATTTCTTCTTCATAGGAGCTACTGAGTGTATCCTGTTGACTGTAATGGCTTATGATAGGTAATCCCCTGGACTGTGCAATCTTAATAAATCTTCAAGTCTGCCTTTGGTTCCCAGCTAGCTCCTGGGTATGTGGTTTTATTGCTCCATTGCTGCCCACAATTCTCATTTCCCATCTCTACTTCTGTGGCCCTCAGAAGATAATCACTTTTTCTGTGAATCAGATCCCATATTCAAACTCTCTTACTCAGAAACTTTCCTGGTGGAGGCACTGCTTACACTTGTAGCTCTGTGGTGATTTTGAGTTCTTTCTTGCTCACCATGTCTTCCTATGATCACATCATAATTACCATCATCAACATGCCTTCTTGGAAGGCCAAAAAGGAAGCTTTCCCCATATGTGCCTCTCATCTGACTGTTGTCACCACTTACCATGGTACTATCATCTTTGCCTATATTTGTCCTCCAGCTAAGTATAATTTCACCATTGGCAAATTCATATCTGTCTTCTATTGTGTGATTACTCCACTATTAAATCCAATTATCTATACACTTAGAAATAAAGATATGGAGAAACCTCTCAAGAAAGTTCTGACCAGAAAAAAGTTGCTTCTGACCAAAATGTGATATTCTTGAGTCAAGTCAAAATGTATTCTCATATTATCATTTTCAAAAAAATCTTGAAATGAGGGACAATTAAATGATTATCTTCATTCAATCTCCTATATTAACCCTAGTTCTACAGTTCTTTAAAAACCTGCTTTATTGATGTCTTTTGCTTTTACATTATAGTAATTTAATACCCCACCTTCAAGTTACTTTTGCATATTGTTCTCTGGGTTCTATTTATTTCCTCTGCATCAATTGATGCAAATCATCCCACGTTTTTGCTGAATTTCTCATAATTGACAATTATATTAAACAATACTATTTTATTACCTTCTTATATCATAGATGAATTTTTTCTGTCTTTTATTCAATAAACAGCCACCCACTTTGTTTCCAATTCTCTAATTTCACAAAGGAATATATTGGCATATTTGAAGCTTTGTTTTTGTTCTTGACTTCCTTGGGTTACTTTTCCAGTAAGAGGTTACTGGATTAAAGGCATGGATACTTTCAGTACTTTATGAAAAAAGAATTCCAAATTCCTGACTTCAGTGCGTCCTTCACTCAGATGACAAAGTGATCTTTCTGAAGTATAGGTCTGATCATGTTACCCTTTATTCAACACATTGCAGTGCCTTCCTATCACCTCCAAGATTAAATATAAAATCTTCCATTTGCCATTCAAAGACCCTCATAACCTGGCTAACCTTCACTTTCCAGTCATCATATATCTTATATTTTCCCATGGTGCAATGATTGGTAATACTGCCCTCCCTTGTTGTTGCTCCTAAATGACACCTCACCAGATTTTCCATTTTTATATGGAGCAACTTAGTAAAACTGGCAGAAAACCTGATATGTTAATAAGCAAAAATAAGTGAGTAAAAGGTATGTTTATATTTTATGCATATAATGGGAGTTGGGATTGGAGTACTTCCAACTGAGCTAAGGCTGTGCTTTTTCTACTTCAAGTAATAAATATCATCTGGCTCCTTGTTAAAGGCCATACTCAAATGTTGATGTTTAGTTGGTGACTGTTCCTTCTTTTTCTATACCATCTTAACCTTTCATTACTAATATGCCATTTCATAGTCAGTTTGAACCATATCCTTCACTCCATTTGATCACTAATGGAATCTTCAATTCCAAGTTTTCTTGGAGGACTCCTACATATGCCTTCTCAATTTATTTTCTTCTCTATATTCTCCACAGAAATCTCTGAAATCTACCCCTTTGGGCTAAAAATTGGAATCCAAGATAGCTCTAAATCAACAACATAACCAGGACACTAATGTTCTTATTTGCCTTTATGTGAAGATTTTGAAAGAGAAGTAAGGATTTAAGGGAGCAAATGGCCCCAGGAAACAACACTGTTAGAGCAAAAAAAAATGATGATAAGGTCTAACACAATAAGTACATAATCTACATAGAAGATATCTCCTAGGAAAAAGGTAATAAATTGCTTTGGTACTGAAAGAAGAAGCCCCTGATTGTAATGAAATGTCTTTGGGCTATAGGGAAAAGCCTGAAATTTTTCATGATTGAGGCAAATTCTTCTTTTCAAACTTCTGAGCAGTACCATTTAATGATATAGCTTCTTGGTTAAGGACAGTCTTATATAAACTAGACATAAGATGGGTATTCTTAGGAAAGAAAGAAGAGGGAGCTTTCTGGCCAGTTCAGCTATAATTTCCAGTCCTCAAAAGAAAGCATTACAAAAATTGGAGGCAAAAATCAATGTTATTTGTATTAGACATGAAACTAATAGCACACCGACTTTAAAGATTGCCTCTAGAAAATAAGAAGTCAGATAACCAGTACAAGAAATAACAATAATAATTCAGTCAAACCAATCATATAAATATCTTGAAGTGATTAGGCGAAAATAAAGAATGTAAGTGTTCAGACCTTGTTGTTCAATGCTTTGCTCAAATTATTTCATTGTCTTCCTAAACAATGAGCTGAAGTTTCACATGCTAAGAGGATGAGTTTGGATTCTGTTTTCTAATTCTGTTATCCTCTTCATTTAATAAGTGAATTCATCCCATTGACAACACAATTATGGTTGTTAAGTATTTCTTTCCCTCTGTCCTACTCTTTTACACTTTTCCTTCTGTTTCCTGCCCTCTCTTTAAGAATTTAATTTGCTTTTGACTAATACCTCCTTTATGCTACCCTTTTTCGTCTTCTCCTTTTTCCCTGAACCCCTTTCCCACTATTTCCCTGTTGGGTGAAATGCATTTCTGTTTTTCTAACTCTGTGTATGTGTACCTATAAATAAAAAAACATATGTAGTTCTTCCCTCCACTGATAAGTTAAGATGAGAGTGAGGTTCTAGTTTCACCATCTTCCCTCCTTCTTATTGCAGAGGCTTCTACTTATGAACCCTAATTATATGAGATAATTTTTATAAAATACTTAGTATACTTACTTAGTATCTACCACTCAGTATAAATTTAATAAATGTTTGTTCCTTTTCCTCACACATCCCCTCCCCCTTTTCCATTTTTACTTCAAGATCATGGAAACATAATAGAACCAAATTAGACTCCATCTTTGACTTCTAATGATGAGTTCTGTGAGAATAAATGTTTCATCTTCTCATATAAGGATGTAAATAGTTTATCTTTTATCTTTTTATTAGTTCTTTATGATTGTTCATTCATGTTAACTTTTTTAAGCTTCTATTGACAGCTGAATTTAAAAGCTAAAGTTTCTGTACAGTTCTCTTCTGATAAGAAATGCTTATAAGCCCTCTATTTCATTAAAATCAATTTTCTCCCTTGTAAGATTATACTCAATTTTCTGGGTATGCTATTTTTGGCTGTAAAGTAGATCATTTTGAAATATTGTATTCTGACAGGGACATCTACAGAGTCGTGATAGGGGACAGTTTAGAACTGTCAGGGGACAGCTTAGAGCTGTCGAAGAACAGCTATGGAGTTGCAAGAAAGAAAGACTGGAACATTATCAAAGAGGGATAATGAACATTTATTGTAAGCAGCACACCAGATTTAAAACTCTTCTCGAGAGACACAATCTATCCTCCCCAATCCTCCCCAGAAGGTGAACAGGGGAGTTAACCCGTTCTCAGGATTTCTTGGAACTGTTTATGCAGCCTTGAACTTAGATTTCTATGTTTTGGCGTACTCAGCTGGAATGGTATGTCACAAACACCTGGGAAGAGGAACTCCATTCCATGAAGTCATGAAAGGTTCACTGCAGTATTCCAAACTCTCTGTCATGTATGATTCTGACCTCAGTATTTGAATTCTTTTTTTCTGGCTAATTGATGTTAGTATTTATTTTTTGACTAGGAATCTATGAATTTTGACTATAATCATGAGAACTTTTTTTTTAGGAGGTGATCCATGAATTCTTTCTGTTTTGACTTTGCCCTCTATTCTAAATGATCTAAGAAATTTTCTCTTATGATTTCTTGAAATGTTATGCCTAGGCTCTTTGTTCATGACTTTAAGATATTCTAGTTCTCTTAAATATGTTTTGTTTTGTTTTGTTTTGTGGGCAAATGATTCTTGCTATGAAATGCTTTTCATTTTATTCTTTTTTCAGTTTTTTGACTTTGTATTATTTTTTTGAAGTCTCATGAAATCAGTAGCTTCTTATTTAAAGTGAGGTAGCACAGTGGATAGAGTTCTGGGTCTGAAGTCAGGAAGGTCTGAGCTCAAGTCTCACTTGAGGTACTAGGTTTGTGACCCTGAATAAGTCATTTAATCTGTTTGCTTCAGTTTCCTCACTGAATGGAGATAACAATAACCCCTATCTTCCAGAGTTGTTGTGAGGATTAAATAAGGTAATAATTTCAAAGTGCTTAGTACAGTGTCTGGCTAACTATTATATATACTATTATAATAGTATATAGTAATGCTAATAGTAATTAGCATTATAATAATTATTATTATTGTTTCTATTAGTCTGCTACTGTGTTTGTTGTTGTTATCATGATGATGATGAACTGAATTCTAATTTTCTGGAAGTTGTTTTCTTTAGTAAGATTTTGTACCCATTATTCCAAATTGTTATTCCATAGCTATTAATTTTCTCATTTTTTCCTTCTGTTGTTCTCATTTGATTCTAAAAACATCTATTTAAAAAGCTCTATTGAAAAAAGACAAAACAACATACTCTTGCTTTGCTTCTTCGAGGATTTTTTGTTGGAATAACCTTAATTTTTCTTTTAGTCATTGCTTATAAACATTTTAGAATATTTTGAATTCATGCTAGAGCTTATCTATTACTATAATAGCTTTTTATGTTAGGATTCTTTTGCTCGTTCACTGTTCCAGCCTATTTCTTAACTTTTTATGTATTTCAGGTATGGGCTACTCAGAGGATAGAATAGTTCCTGCTCCAGAAGCAGAGCCATGTAGCTGCCCCACAAAATGGAGAGTTTTTAATGAGTTGATATGCAACTACTTTTACATGGAATGAAGAGAAGTTCTCTTTAGTCATTTGCTTAGGGCAGGTAGCAGTTTCTACTTAGTAAGTAACAGAGAATACTGAATTCTGTATTTCTCTCTCTCTCTCTCTCTCTCTCTCTCTCTCTCTCTCTCTCTCTCTCTCTCTCTCTCTCAAAAACCCTTACCTTCCATCTTAGAATCAATACTGTATATTGGTTCTAAGGCAGAAGAATAAAGATGGTAAGGACTAGGAAATGGGGATGTAATGACTTGTCCAGAACACAACTAGGAAGTATCTGAGGTCAAATTTGAACCTAGAACCTTCCATCTCTAGGCCTGGCTCTCAATCTACTGAGCCACCCAGCTACCCCCTGCTGGGCATTTGAAAATATCATATATTAATTTCTAAAGCAAAAAAAAAAGTATTCTAAACTGAACTTCAAAGCTTACCTTTTCAGGAGGCAATCTATGTAATTTGATTTCACCAATTTCATAATTAGTAATTCAACTTACTGTCTTAGAATTTATAAGGCTCTCATTAGTCATATACATTTTTAAGATAGTTTCTTCTTCTAGAGTCAATAAGATTTTATGAATTTGTCTGAATAAACGGTCCCAAGGAACCTGAAAAGTCCCCTTCACAAAGATTAAAAATTTATAATTTTTAATAAATTTTATAATTTCCCAAAACACTAAGTAACCATCATGATTATAATTTAAAATCAATTAAACACTTGACGGATTTTTTAAACCATAATGCAAAAGTTTATAACAAGTGATAATTTATATTTATAATTTTATAACACTCAGGATCAAAAGAGGAGTAATCTAAAGATTCAAATGCATTTACCCAATTAACATCATTTCTTGTATCATTATTTCTGAAAATCACAATGTGAGAAAAATAGGTGTTTAATAACCATATGAATAATATAATGGATTAAAAACATGAAACAAAACTTGACACTCAACTGATATCAAATCGGTTAAGTGAAATTTTTGAATTATCCTTTATTACATAGGAAATAATTTTATTCATCTATCAATTTGAACGTTTTATACTAGTTGCATTCAGAGACCAGTACACATGGTCCAAGTATACTTATAATTCTTATTCTTCTATTTTCTAAACATATCATCTTAATGCCAAATTGAAGTATATTTACCATTATTATTCTAAAAGGAAAAACATCTCACTTTAAATGAGGCAGCATTATAATTTTGTTTAAGACAAACTTCACTGAATCAAATCTGAATTTATGGGGCAAGTAGGTAGTTTAATGGAAAAAATGTCAGCCCTGGACATGGAATGTTTGGGGTTCAAATCTGACCTCAGATACTTCCCAGCCCTGTGACTGGGCAAGTCACTTAACTCCAGTTGCTTAGCCTTTATTGCTCTTCTGTCTTGGAACAGATACTCAATATTGACTCTTAGATAAAAAGTAAAAGTTAGTTGTTTTTTTTTTAAATCTGGGATCTACAGTTGCACATGGTATTCTACAGAATTCCATTTTTCCTTAGGACCATTCACTGCTAATAATTCAAATTATAGGGCTTAATTCTTTTAACAAGTCTACTGCCAAAGATTAATATGGTACCCTTTAATTCTTATTCCCCTCTCCCCTTTGGGGGTCAATGAGACTTTTGAAACATGGAAAATTGCTGACAAAGCCTTGTTATGTAATAATGAAATAATAAAATGCCACTTTAAATGCAATCACACAAAATACGGGGATGTAGGAAAAGAAAACTTTGGGAAATACTAAGGGACTTCTGGGGGATGAAGTCCAAAGGCTCAAAATCTCATATATACATCATATATGTTATATAACACATGCCACTTAATAGTAATGTATGTTTATAGTCCACAGTCAGGAGATAATTTTACTTTATTCAACTTTCAAATTGAAAGTTTACTTGAGCCATTTTCTATTTAGCTACAGAGAAGTGAAATGATTCACACAGCTGGTAAATACCTAAGGTGAGACTGACAGCCAGGTTCTCTGACTCCACATTAAACGCTCTTTCCATTTTGCCATATTTCTACTCTGGGGAGGAAACTGAAGCCCTAAACAGGTGAATTGACTTATCCAAGCACACATAGCTTGTTAATGAGAGAGCAGACTACAATTTATCTCTTCTGGCTCTATATCCAGTCCTCTCTCTGTCTCTGTCTCCGTCTGTCTGTATGTCTGTCTGTCTCTCTCCCCCTCCCTCCTAGACATCATCTCTTTTCTAGGAATGATGGAGTTGAGACTCAGGTGGAATTAAATAATTTTTCCAGTCATATGAGCATGTTGGACTTGGGATGAAAGATGAAATGCCTTTCATCTTGCCATAACAATTTATTTTTTTTTAATCATTAACTAGAATTATTTTATTAAAAACTGTTGAGATACTTTACAATTCCTCTGAACTTCATGAAATGGCCCCCGGTTTTTTTACTGGACCACAGCCAGATCCTATTACCAATTGCTTCAGGGCTCCTTTCACATCTTTGTTCCTCAAAGTATAAATGAGTGGATTTAGCATGGGTGTCACCACAGTGTAAAAAAGAGAAACGAACTTACCCTGCTCATGTGAACTGCTCTTAGCAGGCTGAAGATACATGAAAATGATGCTCCCATAAAATAGGAACACTATCATCAAGTGGGAGGAGCAAGTGTTAAATGCCTTGGCCCTCCCCTCAGTGGATTTGATCCTCAGCACAGCCCGAGCAATCTGACTATAAGAAACCAGGATGAGTCCCAGGGGCAACACGACAAAGATGAAGCTGGCTACATACATCTCCAGCTCATTGAGACTGGTGTCCACACAGCTCAGCTGCATGATGAGGGGCATCTCACAAAAGAAGTGGTCGATGCGGTTGTACCCACACAGAGGCAGTTGTACTGTGAGTGTTGAGCCTAGCAGGGAGGTAGAAAGACCACCAACCCATGCAGTGGAGGCTAGACCCCAGCAGACCCTTGAATTCATGATAATAGTGTAGTGGAGGGGCCGGCAGATAGCAACATAGCGGTCATAGGACATGACTGCTAAGAGGACGCATTCAGTGGCCCCCAGCCAATGGGAAATGTAGAACTGGATCACACAACCTGCATAGCTAATTGTTTTCTCTGGACCCCTGAGGTTGACTAGTAGTTGAGGGACAATACTAGTAGTGAAACCAATGTCTAAAAAAGAGAGGTTGGTGAGGAAGAAATACATCGGAGTGTGAAGCCGAGCATCTAAGTGAGATACCAGCATGATGGTGGCATTTCCCAAAAGGGTCAACATATAGAAAATTGAGACAAATATGAAAAGAATCATCTCTAATAATGGCCGGTCAGAGAAGCCCAACAATAGAAAGCCTTCTGAGATGCTCATATTGATTTTTTCCATTATTCTTAATTGGAAGGGAGCACTAGAAAGAAAAGAGAAAAACATGATCAATATTCTTGCTTCATATATGTGTGCATAGAGCCCCAAATGAGGATGAGGTCATCTGATGGGCTCAGATGCCTCTGTTGAGTTTTTTTGTTAATGCATTATTACCTACTTATACCCACTCATCCCCATGGTATTTGAAATAACCTTTAGCTTTAATTCTTCAGAAGCTAACAGGTCTATAGAATTCTCATATGTGACATTTCATTTTCTCCCATGGATTTGCACAAACTCTTCAGTCATCCCATGACTCGAATTTCCTTACTTACCATTGCCTCAGAGAGACCCCAATTTCCTTTGAGAATCAATTCAAGTACTATATCATAAATATAGTTTATTCTCATCTTCAAGTTGATAGTACCCTGTCCTTTTCTAATTACTTTGAATTGATTTTGTTGATCTTTAGTAATTACTTTCTTGGGTATATGGTGCTTCTTTTAATAAAATGTAAACTTCTTAAGAGGCCTAATTATTTTTATTTCTTTTTATTATTTGTAGCCCTGAATGTAGTATCTGACACATGTTAATAAATGATCAAAAACATTTATTATGTACTCATCATGTGCCAAACATCATAATAAGTGCTAAGGAATACAAATACCAAAAAAAAAAAGACAATTCCTGTCTGAGCATATATGTTATATTTCCCTATTCTAATAGGGAGAGGCCCTACATATAAGTGAGTAATGGCCAAGAGAAGGTGTTTTAGTCTGTTAAGTCCATGATATTGGCAGTAGAGTCAAAGGAAAATTGATTGACATGAGTTATTCAGAGCAATGTTAGTATACATGTATATGGAAGGTCAGAGTTGATCAATCATTCCCCTCCCTCAGCTCAATTCATGAAATCATAGGAGAGGCAGGAAACAGAGACAAAAAGGTGATAAATGAAATACAAAAATAAGTGTTTTCACTTTGCTACCTCTTTAGAGGTGTGAAGATATGAAATAAAAAAAAAGTTCTGACTAAAGGTCAAATACTAGTCAAGGCCCTTTAATAAACTATTAAAACTTTAAAAAACTGACAAATATGGGGACAGAAAAGGCAGGAAGTCCTTGTAGACCTCTAGAACCAACAGGAAAGTCATCTATGGAAAAAGAGCCTAATTCTTGAGAGAATATTGCTTTTCTCCTTTCTTTTTGCAATTGCCAGGAGAGAGTGACAGGAATTTCTTCCTCTCCCCGCCCCTCCTTGAATCATAACCATGGTGACTTATGACAGAGCTATTTATTCATTGTGAGACTCTGTACCCAGCAGAGAGTCAGAAAGATAGTCAATGGAGGCAGCTTCAAAGAGGGACCCATGGTAACAAATTAGTGTCAACCATAATTTCAAGAGAAAATTAGCTCTGACAGTCAGGAGTTAAGCTGCAGAGAGGAGTGGGCTTAGAGAGCCCAGGTGACTAAACTACCCAGAATAAGCCACTGAGGAAGGGAGAAAATCAGGGAGGTGAGGACATGAGGACATCATGAGAAATCAAAAAAGCTTTGGAGTCCTATATAGTGCTATAGGTATAAGTCATTGTGAGCATATGTACTTCACTCTCAGTATACTCCAAGTTTATGCTCATTCTTCTCACTGATGCTATATGTATTTTATGGCAAAATATGCCCCAAGTTTGTTTCTTCTTTTTTTTAGAGGGAAAGATGAGGAGAAGAATTTTGTAGGAACTTACTTTACCATCTTAGGAAAAACATTTTTTTTAATTGGACTAATTGTGTCTACTAGCTGATTATTAAAAGTAAACAAACCAGAAGGGGCTTGGGAGTTATAATTTTAGCACAAATTGCTCTATGCAGACCCAGATAATAATCATCCTGGTGTAATAATTAAAATTATGAGACTGCTAGTAGCTTTATAACTTTATAAAATGAAAGTAGTAGTAGTAGTAGTAGTAGTAGTAGTAGTAGTAGTAGTAGTAGTAGTAGTAGTAGTAGTAGTAAAGAGAGGGAAAGATAGGAGAGAGGTAGAGAATTATTTAGTTTACTAATCTAATGGTTGCCATGATGGATTGGAGCTAACCTCCAACAAGGGTTCCTCAGCTCTCCACAATCCAGTCAGAAGACTTCAGCAGGCTCCTGAGTCTCCCCTTATGAACTGTTTTCTCTACCCACTAGCTCTCACATGTCACATCTAAGGAACCAACCATAGTTTATTAATTTTCTTGGGCCATGCAGAGGGGCAGTGCTCATGGAATCAATTTCCTGTCTCATTTGTTCCTTGGTTCTTTAATGTTCTTTCTCTGAGGGCTTATCTATACCTAAATTTATGCAATGGTCTTTGACCTCCAAGTCAAACAAAGCTACATAATAGAGAGAGAAATTCTCTTCCAACACTGGGGACCCAATAGGCAATTTACTTATTTAAGTGCAAGTTAGAGAGAATAACCCTAGAAGGGGTGTGACAATGGGTTTAATTTGATTATATTTTCCAGAGTAAGAGGTAAAACATATGTGGAATACATTGGAAGGCCTGTTCTTATATGGCCAAGGTGAATAGATGAATCATATGCATGGCCTGGTTGCTCTAACTTGAGATTATGATTAGACATCAGTTCAGTTTGACCCCAGGGCAAAAGTTCTGAAGTTGAGTAGATTAAGTCTCACAGAGAGACCTAATATTTTGAAAGCTGCAGTAATAGATGGATGGAAAAAAATTGCCTAGAGTGAATGACTAGAAGAGATAGAACAAATAAGAGGTGCTTGATAATGGTGAATGGATGAATTTGAACAATGGGCCTTTCAGTCAGAGAGAAGTTAGAGTCATTAAAAGCAGTGTGTAATTTCCCAAAGTCAATCCATCCTACAATGCTCATGTGATCAATTCTGGTTCTATTTGAAGTATCTCTCCAAGATATATAAACAGATCTATCATCTCTATGTGCTGTCCATCTCACTACATATGTTAGTATGAATAATAAACATTTTTCATCTAGTTTTTTTTTTCCCCTAGGGGATCAATAGATCAAACTATATTAAATGATTATGTATCTCATTTAGGAGTCTATTCATTCTCATTCTTACCTTGTCCCTGATTTTCTGGCTAAGGCTGAACTAAAATATAGTAAGGATATAGACTTTGCAATCTAAACTATATACCACAGTGATAAATTTCAGAATTTAAGGAAAGAACACTGAATTTAAATTTGGAAAATGTGGGTTTAAGTAACCATGTGACTATTGACAAGAACTAATTTAAATCTAAAAGCTTCAGTTTGGTCATTTATAAAATGAGAATGGTAATAGATGTATTTAACCTGCCTTTTGGGATGGTTTTCAGATGAAATGACAGTGCTTTGTAAAGTGTACCATAGAAAGGTAAAACATTAGAATCTCTTTTGTTTTCTAGTGCAAAAACAAAAAAGAGAAAATGAAGGTTTTAGGCCAGAATTTCTTAACCTAGGTTCTATTTTTTCCACATATATATATTTTGATAATTATCTCATTATAATTAATTTCCTTTGTAGTCTTATAAATTTTATTTTATACATTTTGCAACATAATTCTGAAATAATATCCAGAGTCTTTACCAGATAGTCAAGTGGTCTATGGTGAAAGAAAGGGGGGATAGGATAAGAATCTCTACTATAAACTTTGAGGTCCAAACCAAACATTCTAGTCACTTGACTCAATTCTGGTTCTATGTACCACATCTAAATTGATTAATAGACCATCTTGATCAGTGATGGTGAACCTTTTAGAGACTGTGTGCCCAAATTACAACCCTCACATCACATGTGAGCCCCCCACCTTACCCCAGACAACGGAGGGAGGAAGCACTCCCACTGGGCTGCTAGGCAAAGGGGAGAGTGATGTGAGAAATGTCCTCAGGTGTGTGTGGATTGGGGAAGGGGAGAAACCCCCATTGGCATGTGTGCCAGAGGTTTATCAACAGAGATCTAGATAGTATATTAAGATGGACTATGAGGGAGGAGGAGGCTTATGGGTGTTTATAAATGTTAAATTCTGAAAAATTCTCTTAGGGTCTTTGGGACTCCTCAAATTCATAATCCCAATTCCTATAAAAACTCTAAAGGGTTAGCAGTCTTCAAAGACAGGTATAATAGAGTTACAGTTCCCATTCTACTTTACAGATAGACACAAGAGAACTGAATTTGCCAGTCAGATCTGGATGGACTTTTTACCATTTACCTGGCACTAAATCCTCCAGTACCAATTCACAAAACACAAGGTATTTTTCTTCAGAACTAGACTGATCCATTTTCAGTCTATTTTCCATATAGTAATCCCCACAACTAGCTATCAGCAACAAAATGCTGTTAAAGAAAGAAGGTGGTCAGTAATTTTTTTTGCTCCAAGCCCCAGTTCATATTCCCTATATCCCCATGCCCCACCCTCTCAACCCAACATGAGGATTTCATGGAGATTTTCCCTGGCAAATATTTGGAAAAATAAAATACAAAAAATGATTTAAAGTCTTGGTATTCAACCCAAAGAACTCCATGTGCTGAGACACTGATGGGCAGGGGCTTCTGCCTCTCTGGATCACACCTAGGTCACCTCCTGACTCCCTAGTCATTAAGGCAAGAAGAAGCAGGAGCCAGAACAAGACCATCATCTCAGCGTCTCAGCATCTGTTCAGAGCCCCTCTCAATACTCTTAGATCTATGACATCTTGGGAATTGAGGGCCCCATTTTGGATCTGAATATCAACTTACCAGAGAGATTAATTAGATTGACTATGACTTGCCATCTAGTATCTTCCATTTCTTGTTGGGAAATCTGTTTTAGAACTCTACCAGTAGAGATGTTGAATGTTAGAACTGGAAAGCATCCTAAAGGTTTTGTAATACAGCTGACACATTGAAAAGATGAAGAAACTAAGGTTGAAAGTAGAGAAGTGTTTTGTCCAAAGCCATGCTGACAGTCCATGGCAAAATTTAGGATAAATCCAATCCAAGATAGATATCTTTCAAAATAGGAAATAGGAATCTTTACTACCCAAGAATCACCTAAACCTATCAAAAATGTAACTCCTACTTCATAAGTTAAATCCATATTGGTTGTCTTACATAGGCACAGGAAAAAGTAATGGCAAAGTGCCTATGACCTGGATTCAATATCCAAGTGATCCAGTTGCATAATCCATTGTATGGCTTGCATCCCTGAAAATGGTTATGCATGTCCATTAACACTTGTAGATTATAGAAAGACTGAGTTTGAAATCTGAATGCAATGATCCTGGACAAATTTAACTGTCTAGTAGTTAAATAAAAAAAAAACACTTCAAAGCACATGCTATACTAACACTACATTCATAGTATTTCCCCCCATATATATCTTGCAAATGCAATTATCATTGTTCTCATAGGATCCCAAAATATCCTCAACTATTCTCAGGATTATTAATCCAAAAGCTCCAACCCATTGATCTTCTTCCAAAGGAAGAGATAGAAAAGAAAACAATCTCCTCAAATATACCTCAAGCACTACTAAGTAGAAGAGGATGAGGATGCATTTGTTAATATCTCTCCTCAAAGCAGGGAAATGTATATTTAGACAGAGAATTGAGTCTGATCCCAAAGAAACAAAGCTAACATAATAAAAAGCCTTTGTGAACTGGGCAAAGGTATCATAATCCCTGGGGCTTTGGGGAAGAAATCAGATTGAAGAAAGGGGAGGGTTAGAGAATACATGGATTGTTAACTCAAGAGATGGTTTCCCCTATGGAATAATTACAATTTAATTCTGAAGTACCTGAACAGACAAATGCATGTGGGCATTGTTTAGGGGTCTTCTGAGGAGAGTAGGAGTTGGGGTGAGGTAAGGAATGGAAAATGGGAAGTATTATCACTTGATTTATTAAAAAATGATGATGTAAGGTAATGAGTCAATAGGATTGTAAAGTTCTATCTATAGTTATCCTGTTGATCTGTCTATGCAAGTATGAAAGTAAAATATCCCCCTAGTGACTATCCATCATCCTGAATAGACATTCATCTAATTTCATATTCTTGTAACTATATTCTCCCATTTCAGCTCTACACTGAAAACTATCATATGTACTTAAGTTGTGTATAATATTAACAATATAGTACTAACATCAAGGGTCTAAAGTCCAAGTGCTGATCTCTTTCTAGCATTGATCACCTTCCTCTCTAATGTAGAGTTGCTTTCACCAACTTGGTGATAATATATGTATGCCTATGTAAATAGACATATCTGTATATGTGAATCTATATAGTGTCAACATGGAGATCTAGAGATCCCCAGTTTATTTAGTTGGAGTATAGAAATCCCAGGTTTTGACTTTCTCACAGGAGAGTTTCCCCCTGAGGGAAGGTCCCTCTTCACCAGACAGTGAACTTCCTGGTAGTTTGGGTGGGAACAGCAAATCCCATCCAATGTTAAACATCCCTTTTGTCCCAATGGTTTCTTCCCCCTAGGCTAAAGTCCACGACCAAGGTGACCCAGCCCTAGGCTGAGTCTTTCCCTTTTGTGTCCATTGTGGGGCCCCAGCCCCTCACTATTATTCCTGTCTGGAACTTCTCATTTTCCTTTCTCACCATTGTAAAGTCAATCAACTGTCCCTCTAATCCTAAAGCCCCCAGGTCATCTAGAGTGGTACATAGGTTCCCCAAGTTCTTTTGTTCCTCGGAGTCCATCCTGAGTCGGTGGCACTCCCAGGGGCTGGTGACCAGAGTGTCTTGACTCAGGTGCAGTCTTGGAAATCAGCTCTGTTGTCATAGTAGCAGCGCTAACCCCTTTTCCCTTGATTAAAGAGTGATTTTGACTATTTAATAGTTCTGTGTTTTTTCTAGTTGACAATAGCCAGAAACTATTCTATGATAGTCAAATGACATAGCTATAACATACTGAAGTGACCATTATTCTATTGAATAGAATGACATTCTATTACAGTCATCCCTCACTATATTGAGGTTCACTTATTGTAGCTCTATTGTATTGCAGATTAAATATATATATTTATATATGCTGTCAACATGGAATTTAGGAATCCCAAACTTGTGGCCTAGTGGGATCTGATGAACCCCAATTTTCAGATTTAGCTTGTAGATTGGAGACCCCAAAGCTTGTACTTGTTCCCTGTTCCCATGGGAATCTACCCTGAAGGGAATCCCAAGTTAGAAGTTTTAGACTGAGTGGGGGACCCTCAGGGAAATGAGAATCCTGGTTGGGTGAGATAAGCATATGCTAAGGACCCTCTTTGTTTTAGGTAGTCTCCCCTATTGTATTAGAACCTTTCCCAGGAAGATCCACACCTGAGCTGGAACCATCCTTCAGTATCTATTGTAAGCAGCCCCTTCTCTTAAACCCTAGCCTCTAGCTATGATTCCTTTCCCAAGCTTGATTGTATCCTGTCAGTGTAGTTTGAACACTCCCATTTTCCTTGTAGTGATGTCAATCATCTTTCCCTGCCCCTGGATCTCCCAAATAGTATATAGGTTCCCCAAATTATTTTGTCCCTTGGAGTCCATCCTGAGTCGGTGGCACTCCCAGGGGTCAGTGACCAGGGCATCCAGACTCTGTGCAGTCTTGGGGAGCAACTCTGTTGTCACACTTAGTAGCGATAACTCCTTGATTAAAGAGTGATTTTGACTATTTAATAGTTCTGCATTTTTTTTCTAGTTGACAATACCTAATTCTGTATTGCAGAGTTATACTTATCAAGGCATACTATTGGCTGATGGAATGAAAGGAGACCAACCACAGTGCTGTGTTCTGTATCCTGGGTGCTGATTAGCTCAGTGACTATAATTTAATAAGAGTGTAGAAAAGGTGTATAGGAGAGTGGGAAGGATTAATGAAGCTTTAAAATATACATAAATAATAAAATAAATATAATGCTGCTATTTCACAGATTTTCACCTATCCAGGGGGTCTCTGGAATGTAACTCCCACGATAGGTGAGGGATCACTGCATTTTCTTTTCAGAAACCCCAAAGCTCTTCTCTGAGGCCAAGCTCAGAAAACAGAACAAACTCTTAATTTGTTTCAAGAGTCCTTTGTTGCCTTGGGGAGAATGAAAGAAACCGATTTGTTTAATATCTAGAACTTGTGGTCTAGATATCAGATTAGATGTTTCCTTCCTCTCTATGAACTGAATGATCATCTACATTTCTTTCCTAATTTACTCATGAAAAATAATAGACCAGAAGTTTTTCTCTCTTTGTGACTCCATAGCTTGACATTAGGAAAAGTCTCCCAGCTATTCTGGGTATATGACATGTATGGTGATTTAAATTAACTGATGTTTAGACATGAGAGTAGAGTGAACAATTGCTTTCTTTGTGTTGTGATGTTTGTTATAATTGTGAAAAATTATTTAGATATGGTCTTTCAACTTTCTTCAAAGATGTGGAAATTTTTACCAGCTCAAGCCTACTAAATACTAGTCATTCTCAGAGATCCTCCAAAATCTCACTTATTCTCCCTAAATTCACTTTTCTTCCAGGATATTTCTGTTGTAAGCACTATCATCCATCTAGTTAAAAGCATTGGAGTGTCCTTTTACTCTTTACTCATTCTCACATCCTCTTCTCCAATCAGCAACCAAGTATTATTGATTCTTCCACCACAATATCTCTTGTATCTAATCCCAATTTATTAGTCACATAATAACACAGGACTCTATTATCTCTCACTTGGACTATTGCAAAGCTTCTTAATTTTGCTGTCTGCCTCAAGTATCACTTCTTTCCAACCCATCTTCCAAGGAGATGCAAAGCCGATATCCTTAAAATATATTTGATGACTACAATCTCTTGCTCAAAAAGCTTCAATGCATCATTATTACTTTTTAAATATAAACCCCTGTACATTTACCCCAAACCTCACAGCAATGTGTGAATAAATTCCTTATTCAGTTTGAAAAAGTGATAAGGTCATTGGATGAAGGCAACTAATACAACACCGGGGAAAGCTTTTCTTTGGCTGAAAGACTTAATAAGTCTTTGAGCTTCATTGCCAAGCAAGCTTAGAAGCAATAGCAAACCTCAAATGCTTTAATGCCAAGGACCCTCAGACAAAAGTAGCACTAAATTTCCCAGTGCTGTCCAGAGAACTTTTGAGAATATTCAGATCATTTAGTTTTCAATCTTTATTTCATCAATTAAGAAGGGAGATTTTATAGCGACCCCCCCCCCCCACGGGAGTCCTATAATACTTATCTGTGGGTAATAACCTGAGGTGGAAAAGAGGAGGCTAAGGAAATGGAAGAATAATAATGACTCAAAGGCAGAAGTTGCTGGTGAAGGACCATAGCTGGACAGTATTAATGTGATCCTTGACAAAGACTACGAGTCTACTAAGCAAAGAATCCTTAGGCTAGGAGTCACAAGGATGCAATGAAGCAGAAGAATTTCCCTATCAATACTCTGCCCAAGTTTCTGGGGGTACAATGTCCATGGCAATGCCCATGTCATCTCCCCCCTTTCCAAATATCTAAGGGAAGGGTGCAATGGTCTCAGTCTTCTGTAGATTCTTCAGAGCTGAGAATGGTTGTAACCCTGCCTATTGTTAGGAGAGAAGTATTGACTGTAGGCAATGTCCAGGGCTTCAAGATGGAATACTTGCCGAGGTTACAGGGGCATCTGGGTGACTCCTGTGAGTGCTTTTACCCTAGAAGCAACTAGTGAAGTGATAAGGTTACAAATGCAAGGTTCACATATCCCACAGGGGAGTAGCTAAAACTTGAACAGGGAGGGAAAGGCTGTGGACACAGGGTCTTTAGGGGCATGTCCTCTGTGAATGCCTGGGTCCTAGGTAGGTGAGGACCTGCTTGGAGATCTGAAGGATGCCCAGCAACTGCTTCCCCCGATTGGTAGACAGGTCACAAGGGGGAGAGTCACTCCTTAAGATAGAAGTGTAAAAATCAGGACTGGGGCAAAAACTAGAACACCAGATAGAAACAGAGAAGCCAATAGACTCCGTCTTCAGAAATCATCTTCTGACAAGAATAGATTCCTTTAGGAAATCAGATTCCAGAGTTGTCTGCAGAAATGATGTTTCTGTTAAAGAATATCCTTTTGCAAAGTACACATTAGCTATAAACAACTTGAGTAACAATATTTTACAGATGTATTTCTTTACCCCAAATTCTGGGGGAAATTCAAGAAAGCCTTGAGTTATATTTCCAAACTCAAGATCCAAACTTCAACTGTGGTAAATTAAGGCTACAAATACAAGCCATCTATTAATAAGCTTCACCTACTTCTCAAAGTATGTTCCCTAACAATTTAAGAATTTTCAATTATTAACCTAATAGGTTGTTTGGGGAAATGGAAACTTTAATTTTACAATTTGCATTATGTGCTGATTATGGGAATTTGTCACAAAGGAAAAGCCGACAGGAAAAATATTTCCTCATGTCCCAAGGGACACATAGTGAGGGCTTCATGTACAGGCCAAAGCTATTATTAGCTCATTCCACCATTGTATCACTCAAGGATTAACAGCCTAGATGGTCAGAAAAGGTCTATTCCTAGGAGAGCCCAGAATATGCCTCTGTAACCATCCCAGGACATTCTCTGTCTTTTGTGTACTTTATCAACATTAGATCCCAGAAGCCTTCTTTTTCCTTAAAAGACAAGTCTCACCCATTACAGCTCAGAGAAATTCTGCTTATCAGCAGTCCAGAAACAAATTTCCATACCCTCAAACAAGCCTTTTATATCCCTACAAGGCTGATCACTCACTTATTCTTATGTGTTATGGCATTAATTTACACATCACACTTTAGTCACAAAAACCTGAAATAAAGAACATGAGTGAATTGAGTAGCTCCATAGTGTGAGATTTAAAATGGTTGAGGGCTTAAACTGTAGTGAGTTAAAATGGTGGAAGATATAAATTGTGATAGATATAAGGGAGGGTGAGTAAATTTGACCGCAGAAAATATGTTTCACTACAGTGTCTTGGTTTTCAAATCAAATATGAGGTGGTCGCCAGGGAAATATTCCCAATTATTCAAATACCCAAGTCAATTGGGTTTTATAGAGATTTTAATTAACAATACGAGTAATCAAAGAAAGAGAGAGAGAGAGTAAGAAAGGAATAAGTATGAAGGGCCTCAAGCCAATATGGCCTAGACCTGAGTCTTAAGAGAGAAATCAGTCAGTCAGTCTTTTAACACTCACCACAAGGTCTGCCTAAACAAGGATTCTAGTGACACCAGGCCAGCTCCATCTCAGCTGACTTCACCAGAGAGAGCTCCCAAGCGATCCTCATCAGAGATCCTCCAAAAGGACTTCTCCAAAAGGATATCTTTTCAAGAAATTCTGCTTTTTCTTATATAGGGATTTTTCTCCCATGTCACCTCTGTGACATGGAAATCACTTTAAAAGACTGATATATATTAATTTAAGAGTGCCAAGGAATTCAGCTATGTAATTCCTAAATGAAAACTCAAGTCAGCAGTCAACCTTTTGGAGTTTTTAATTACAAACAGGAGGAAGAAAGGTATTAGAGAGAGAGAGAGAGAGAGAGAGAGAGAGAGAGAGAGAGAGAGAGAGAGAGAGGAGAGAGAGAGAGAGAGAGAGAGAGAGAGAGAGAGAGAGAGAGAGAGAGAGAGAGAGAGAGAGAGAGAGAAAAGGGGGAGAGAAGGGAATAGGACTTAAATACCCCTTCTGTTTAGGCTGGGCCAAAGGCCCAAGCCCTTAGATAGCTGAGGCAAAGAAAAGAGATCAGTCCCTATCACTCACGTGACCAAAATGGAGAAACAGTCTCAGGGGCCTCCACCTCCAGACTACTTCAGAGCAAAACCTCTCAGAGCAAAACCTCCTCAGAGCAAAACCTCTCAGAGCAAAAAACTCTCCTCCCTCTGTCCTCAGACCCCGCTAACTTTAAGGAAACCATCTAAGTTCCCTCCCCTCAGTTCTCACATCTACCAATCACTGTCAATGTCTCCCCTGTGCCAATGGTGGCTCTAGTTTAACCCAGGACCGCCCAGAGGTCTGTGGCTTTGCACATATCTGTTGAAGGTCATATTCTCAAATAATTAAATCTTGATCTTTGCTGCAGCCCTTCCTAAATCCTGTTACTCTAAGTAGGGTGGAGATTGTATTTTCCAAGACCTGGTTCTGTCATTCCAAGTATCTCTATTGTATCAATTCTAAAATCAATCATGACTCAAAGAACTTCCTGTTCTATGCTTAAGCATAGGTCAAAACCCTTTCCATTGTTCAGCAAAAGGTTTCTGACCTAAAGTAGTCTTAAGTAGGGAGGAGAAGGATCCTCCCATGCCAAGGGGTTTCACATTCCAATAGAGTTCTTACTATCAGTAGGAAATTTTTTCCAGTATGAAATTTCCCAATGGGGAAATTTCCAACATTCATAAGTCTAAGAAATTTTAAGGTTTACACCTCCTCTAAGTCCCTACATCTACCAATTACTGTAGACGCTTTCCAAAGAACTGCCTCCCCATCTAAATTCCTGCTAAGTCGACCAATCTCCTCAGTAAGTCTGAATCAGAAAAAATGCTGCTGTGTTAACCAAATCTCCTCAGTAAGTCTGAAGGAGAGAAAACACAGCTGAGTCAACTAATCTCATCAAGAGAAAACTTCCCCGACCCTTTTAGGTACCTAGCATCTCATTGTATCAATTCTAAAAACAGGCCTGGCTCAAAGAACTCCTTGCCCCACCATAAGCATGGATCCAAGTACTTTCTTTGTTTAGCAAAGAGTTTTCTCCCCTAAAGCAGTCTTAAGTATGGTTAGAGTAGAGGTCCTCCCATTTCTGATCCTGGAGAGTTCTCACATCAAAATGGGGAATGTTTCTCATTAGGGAATTTGTTCCAATTAAGAATTCCTCGATGGGGAAATTTTTAACATTCACAAGTCTGAGAGATTTCAAGATTTACAATAGTAATATAAACCAGAGCTGTATCATCTCTTGGACCTAAGCCATCTGAAAGACTAAGACAAGATCAGTCAGGAATCACTTCAGGGTAACTGTCCAGAGAAATTATATAATCATATGTGATTTTCCCACAACATATACATTAATTTTAGAAATTATCCCTAGGCCAGGGATCCAATTATAAGAGTAGAACATCTATCTGTTCTCTTTCACCTCCCTGTGTGTCTCCTTTTCTCTCTCTCTTCCTTCAAAACCCTCTGCCTAAAAAGCAGAGCAAGATTTCCATTCTTTCTTCTGTTGGGCATCACTTTAATTGCTAATCGGTAAACCAAAAGAATTCTGATTTGAAGGATTACATCATTGAACCACTACATCTTTAGCATAGTGCTCATCAATTATAAATTACTGATCATTTTAGCAGCACATCATATAACAATCATAAAATTCTGAAAATATACTTATCTTTAAGTTCTATCACACAGTGGTTGTCAATTCTGTGAGGTCCCTATTTCAGCAATTTATCCTAAGGCTGCTTGGCTCAATTTAGGTTTTAACCTTGTCCCATCCTTTTTTAACAAATGAGCTTAGCTTACCACAATTTAAAATTTTGAATGTATCAAACCCCCTTCATAATAATTTACTCTCAATGGATTATAGTTTGAACTCCACAACTTCCAAATAACTTTGATTAAGTCCTTTAGCAATCTTTCAGTGTGTAACCAAACTGAAGTGCAAAACATTTACCTGTACTTCTCTCAAACCTGTTTAAAGTAGAACAGAACCTCCAGTTTAGTTTTCTTTTAGCTCAAAACATTGCCACATACATGATTAAATTCCATCAACATTATTCCAATTTATAATTTGTTGTATCTATTTCACACTAGAATTCATAGTATCAACTAGTAACTCTATCCATTCTCTTATTTCTTCTGGCTCCTCCTCTTTTCCATTATTGTAAGTAGAGGAAAGGTACTGTACTGAATTTTATTTAATACTCATGACAAGCCCTTCTTGATTTAAGCACTGGTCAAGTTTGTCTTCAGGACATACAATTTGCATATCATATGCCCTTAACCTTTTTAGGTGGAAAACTTAATTCTCTCTATAGCACAAATGCACACATAATTTGTATCTGAATACATGTTCATCTCCAGATCACAAATTCCTTCCTATACATTGTGCACATTTTTAAACAATTCATAAAACCTGAGTCAAAGACAACACCATTTAGAAATTCCCTCTTGAAAAATACCAAATTCTTAGTATTTGTATTATTAAATCCCATGCACAGATTAACCACTTTAAAAAACTTCTTGTGTGTCATATGATTTCTTATTGCTAGTTCTGACAAACATTAAAATAACATCTGATTTTAAAAGATCCCACGTTTAAATTCTAGAATAAGTTCTTCTCAACAACATAACAACTTTTTCTGGATGACTTTTACATCTATAAATAGCCAGTACAATTTCTATCCTTATAGAATAAAACATTCCCTCTCTATGTCAGGCTGGCTATCAATCACATTTAGACAATTCTCAAATTCACTGAAATCATTATGCATTACAAGATCTAACAAAACAAACTTCTAACCATGAGTTTTGTTGTACTCAAGAAAATCTGGCTAACATTTCACATTGAACTGACAGTTACCACAATACCTGAAATTACATTTGAACCATATCAAAATCATTAGCAATCCTCCCAAGTTTCATGCAGCAACCCTCAGTCTTTTTGTGAGTGTCCAATTTAAGAATACATAGAAATGAGATTGTGACAAAGACAATGATAAACAGAAACATCCCCAAAATAGGGACATCTCACTAGTTGTCTTTCTGTTCAGAATCAACCCTCTTCCTCCCTGAAGCAGAGGAGGAAGACAGATCTGATCAGTGAACTGACAGCTTCAGGTTGCCTGTTTTTCTTATCATCTCTGCCTGGATTTCTCAGTGCGCCCTTGCCTTAAAATCTAAGCAAAGAGTAAGGGGCTTCTATCCATATTATGCCCTCTTTCTTGTAAAATATGTCCAATTGCCTCCTGGTGTTAGAATTTAGGGTATCAAAAAGCCAATTTCCTCATTTTTTTTCCTCTGATGGTGCTTAGCTATTTAACATGAGAAACAAACAAACAAACAAACAAACAAACAATTGAATTCTACCTCCGGTTGCTTAGATTTGATCTCTTCCCTATAGGAGGAGCCTGTGAGGAAACTTTTCCCTTTGTCTTAATTGGGTTGGCTAGTCCCTATCTGGCTCAGACCTCAGGATTGATAGCCACTCCACACCTGAGGCTTCCCAGACTGAAAAAGGGAGAAGTCCAGCACAGCCACCACCCAAGTAGAGGATGGCATTACAATTTTAGGTTGTCATGGATAGGCCATACCTCTTGCTTATTGAAGGTGTAACACAGTCATTCAACATTAAAAAGAAATTAGTTTGGTTTTTTTTTTTTTCCAAGCTATTTAGAGCTGATTTTTCTAAACACAAAAGCAGGCAGGGCAATATGTGATGGACTGGACAGTCAAGACAGATACAACAAATATGAACGTTGGGCTGGATGTGCTCCCCCACCCACCCCAGTGGTCCCCAAAACAAAGTGGTGTGGCCAGGTTTCCCCCGGGGCCGCATTCCCTTCCTCAAGTGTATCCATTGGGTTTCCTACTTTCAATGGGGGGCCTCTAGCCACCCCAAGTTCCAACGGGGGGGGGGGGGGGCCTCTAGCCACTCCTAATTCCTACCACCTGGGGTAGGAATTAGGGGTAGGGGGGCCTCTAACCACCTGGAACTGGGGACTCTAACCCCAGGCAAGGGCCTCTAACCCTGCTACTGAGGTCCAACCTCGGTGCCCTAGTTCCAAACTAGTCAAAGGGACTCTCATCCCCTGTATTTCAGGCAAAAAATTCACAACAAACAAGAATTCCTGCCACCCCCTCCCCCCCCACCCCCCATGTTCCGGGCAGAAATTCTTGGCACCACAGTCAAAAATTTCTGGCAGTAATACAAACTCAAACATTCATCACCAAAATGCTTCCCAGGCTTTCCGGCCTGGCCCCTCGAGAGACACAAGAACTGCATACTAATCTGGTACACACACACACACACACACACACACACACACACACACACACACACACACACGGTTGGGACCAGACCACTCAACGGAATTGGACTTGACAATAGGCCCCCTTCGTATAAACCCCGAAGACGGTGGGACTGGCCAGGCCACTTAGTCATAAATCCTAATACGGTGATCAGTTCCCTATCATTCACAGTCATACAACACTACCACCAACAGTCACACTAACCTGGTGTTCATCTTCTGGTGGTCCACTTGTGGAGGATTCCCAGCCAGCGCACCAAATGTAAGGTCCGAGAAAATCCCCCAAGAATGGAGTCACAGAGACAATGCAAGTAAGCAAGGGAACACCTTTATTTACTAGCTCACTAGGGCTGCTCTGAAGAAGGAGCCGCACCATCTAGGCTTGGGGAAAATCTTTTATAGCATAAGCATAGGAGGATCAGGCTGTGAATAACAGGATATTTCAGTTTGGCCATTGCAGCTGGCTAAGGGGCTATGGGTTTTCACAATGCAGGGAGTGTCTGGCCAGCAGTTAGGCTGACTTGGGCAGGAATTTACTCCTGGCCCTCAAAGGGAGGTTGTTCTGACCTCCTTCACTATCTCAGGGAAAGGGGAGTGAAAGGGAGGAGAGGGGCAATTTGGATATTATAATTTTAGGACTTATTTGTAAAAGATTGTTATTACATATACTTGGGGAAACTAAATGCTAAAAATTTTTTTAAAGTATATATTGTCTCATACATAAGAGCACTGGTAAGACTTTGAAGTCTTAGGGTTTGAGTTTGAATCCAAAGTCTGTCACTTATTGACTGCTGGGCAAGTCCCTTAACCTCTCATGGCCTTATTTTCTCAAGCACGAAAGAAAGAAGTTGGACTAATGGTTTCAAAGGTTCTCTTCAATTCTAAATCAATAATCTTCTGGGCAAACATGGCGGCAGTCTAGACGCAAGACTCTCCTCAGCACCCACAGATATAGACTACTTCAAAAGACCAAAATAACAAAATTCATAAGAACAAAGGGACTCTACAGTAGGGTGCAGAATTGAAGGTATGTGGGATTTGGGCAATTCCACACTATAAGGGGGTGAAAAAGCTCCTACCAAAATGCAAGCTGATTTACCCTCCCCCAACCCACCTATGGAGCCAGAGTCAGAGCCAGCATGTGCCAGAATCAGTGAGTGAGCAAGGGGCACCTCTAGAGTGGATAAGGGGCACTTCAAAATCCTTGGGAGCTGACTAAGATCACCAAAGACCTACCCCTGAGAGCAGCTGCACCTGAAACCCCAGCAGGCTGAAGAGCACAGACTGTTGGTGCTCTCGGGAAGATAGCAAAGAGCAGGTGTGACGGCAAAAATATGGGTTCAAGACTTTGAATTGCCAAAACTGTAAAGATAATTTTATTGTCTTGAATTAAATCAAAAATAAGTGGTCACCATGGGTAAAATTCCCAAATATGAAATACCCAAGTCAGCTGGGTTTTATGGAGATTTTAATTAATACAAATCAAGGAATTAAAGAAAGGGAAAGAGACAGAGTAAGAGGAAATAGTAGGAAAAGGCTAGGGCCTAGGTCAATGGCCTAGGCCTTTTCTCTTTAAGAGAGAAACTAAGTCAGTCTTTAATCACTCACCACAAGATCTTTCCAAGCAAAACTCTAGTGTTCAAAGACCCAGCAGCCTCCTCTGACTCCTGATCGCCAATTCAGCTACCAAAGCTGAACTAATTTGAACTCCCTTGAACTGGTTCAGATAGCTCCTTTTAAAGAGAAATTTCTCTTGTGTCACCTCCCCTAAATTTTCACATCTACCAATCACAGTAGATGCTTTTCCTAGGATAGCCCATTCTTAGTTTTTAGTTCTCACCTTCTCTGAGTAGGTTATATCTTCTGAGTATTCTGCACCTCTTTGTTAAGCTTGCCCCTTGCAAGTTGCCTGACCTTTTAGTGATTAATTTGACCTTCATAAGTACTTAGCACCCTTTTGTATTATATCTAAAAATAGACCTAGCTTAAGGGCTTTTGCCTCACTATAAGTATGGGTTAAGTACTTTTTCATTGTTCAGTAAGGAGTTTACAACTTTATCTTCCCCTAAAGTATTTCTAAGTATGGGTGGAATAATATAAAGTTCCCAATATATTACCTCCATTGTTTAAATGGGAAATAACCTTAACCATAACCTTAAGATAATGTTCCAAGGTAGAGTCTGAGAAATTTTAAGATTCATAAAGGACAGCAAACGGCAGAAGCTGTGGAGATTTGAGAGCTTGCCTCAGTTCCAAATCAATAGTATCATTTTGGATAATGTTAACATAATCATCATTTCTTTGATGTGTTCTTTGACACATTAGTTTCTGACAACTGTTACTTAGTTTCCATTTGTCAATAACTTTTGCTTCTATTTTCTGTATTTATTTCTAATTTTATTGTATTTATGGTCTGCAAAACACATTTAATATTGATGGTATGTTACCCATATTTATGATACCTTTGAGTTATTACATAAGATCAATTTTTGTAAAGGTATTATTTGATCCTGAGAAGCATGTATTGAGTGCTACTATGTGCAAAGCAATGTATGAAGTGCTAGAAATGCAAAAATAAAGTAAAATAAAATTTAAAAAGGCAAAAGTTAGTCTTTGCTTTCAAGTTGCTCAGAGTTGCCTGCTCCATTGGTGGAAGAGGTAACATGCAAACAACTATGTTTAAGCAAGCAGGATAGAGCAACAGATGGTACAATGGATATAGTGCTGGGCCTGGAGTCAAGACAAACTCATCTTCCCGAGTTCAAATGTGGCCTTAGACTCTTACTATCTATATCAGTGTTGGCAAATGTTTTCGAGATTGGGTGTCCAAAGTGCAACTCCAAATTGCCTGTGAGCCCCTGGTATTACCGCAGACAGTGGGGGGAGGGAGTGCTCACACTAGGAGGCTGGACAGAGGGACAGGGCATGCAAAAACGTCCTTGGGCACTGTGGGGGGGGGGGGGAACAGAGTAGCCCTCTCCATGCCACTCCAGCATCCCCTTCACCAACATGGATATATATGAACCTGAGAAAGTCTCTTAACTCCGCCTCAGTTTCTTCATCTGTAAAATAAGCTAGACAGGGAAATAACAAACCACTTCAGTATCTTTTGCCAAAAAAAAAAAAAAACCTGAGTGGAGTCATGAAGAATTGGACATGACTGAAAAACAACTCAGCAACAATAATGGTGGGGTTCTATTTCTAGAAACATAGACCTGCTATCTTAAGACTGGGTTCAATTGAATAAACAAATCCAAAAACTGAATGAGTGTCATAGGTAAGACCTATGAGACTACTGCACAGTTTAGGTTTTGAATTATATCTCATTTTAGTGATGGCATAACAAGAATGGCATACATCTTTGCCTTGTTACATGTTTCCTTTTTGTTTGTCTATATTAATTAATCTAGTTCTGAAAAAGAAAAAAATAAAGGCAATAATTATGTTACTATGTGTTTGCAATTTCAGTAAACTTTATTCATTTCCATGATACTCCATTTGTGTGTATTTAATAATGTCAACGACATCTTTAAATATGTCTTTGTTTCCCTTGATCCTCTAAATTTTATAGTTAACATGTATGAAATCATGTTTATAGTCCCTACCTTTTTAGAACTGCCTGATATATAAGAAATTTTGATCCAAATCTTTGGTTTAATTATCTTTGTGCTTTGGGTTTTTTTGGTTTTTAATGTATTCTTGCATATAGCAAATTAATAGATTTTGTTTCTTTATCCATTGCCATTCCCTTTCCTTTCATCAGAAAGTCAAATACATTACTACTTAAAATTATAATTATTAGTAGAAAATATGTGTATGAGTGGGTAGTCATGTAATATAACTATGGCTGGCCTGTGTTTGGCATGCATAAATATGTGACCTGGGATCTGGCTCACCCTGTACTCAGGGGAGATTTATAAGGAACAAGAGGAGGGCCATCTACCTTCAGAGGTACAGAATGGACCTAGATGGGCAGGCAGTCTCTACCACATTCTCCTTTCTCCAAAAGAAAGATTAGTCTATAATTATTTCTATCTATCACACATTAAATATATGTAGTCTAGAGTTACAAAAAGCTCAGTATAAAAGATACTTTCTTTGAGTCAAAAAAGGCAATAGTTGTGTTGGTAATAAAGGCAATTATCAAGGCATAATATTATTTAGCTTACTATTAAGAGTTTAGCTCCCTCCCACCAAATCTAATTACAGAAGACTATCTCAAATAGCCAGCAGAACTTTTTTTTATCAAAGTGAACAGTAAGAAATTAGGGATGTCACGCAGATTAGAGTAGTCCAAAAAATTCATAAGAATAAATTAGCTCATATGGGCAACTAGGTTGTTCAGTGGTTAGAGAGCCAGGCCTGGAGATTGAAGGTCCTGGATTTAAATCTGGTCTTAGACACTTCCTGGCTATGTGATCCTGGGCAAGTCACTTAACATTCATTGCCTATCTCTTACCACTCATCTGCCAAGACTGAAGGTAGAGTTTGTTTTTGTTTGTTTGGTTTTTTTTTTTTTTAAGGGGAATTATCTCATCTAGTGAGATAAGATCTCAGTTCAACTAAGAGAAAGAAAAAATCTCACTGGGGAAAATCCAATGAGCAATCTCTAGGGCTGTAGGTGTTGTATATCACTGAAATAGGTTGGAGGTCATCTTCCTTAAATGTTTGTATTGCCAGAGAAATCTCTTTTCTACCATTCAAAAATTCTGCATTTCCTTTTTTTTTCCCAAGCTCTTTTGTTTATTTAGAATATTTTCCCATGGTTACATGATTCATGATTTTTCCCACCCCTCTTCCCTCCCCACTCCTGGAACTGACAAATAGTTCCACTGGGTTATACATGTATCATTGTTCAAAACCTACTTCCATATTATTCATATTTGCAATCTTTTAACTCCAAAACCCCAATCATGTCCCCATTGAACCATGTGATCGATCATATATTTTTCTTCTACATTTCCGCTCCCACAGTTCTTTCTTTTGATGGGGTCAGTGTTCTTTCTCATAAATTCCTCTACATTGTCCTGGATCATTGAATTGCTGCTAGTAGAAAAGTCTATTACATTCAATTGTGCCACAGTGTATTGGTTTCTGTGTACAGTGTTCTCCTGGTTCTGCTCCTTTTGCTGTGCATCAATTCCTAGAAGTCTCTCCAGTTCACATAGAAATCCTCTATGCTTATCATTCCTTTAAGCACAATAGTATTTCATCAGCATCAAATACCACAGTTTGTTCAGCCATTCCCCAATCGATGAACACCCCCTCATTTTTCAATTTTTTGCCATCACAATGATCAAGGCTATAAATATTTTTGTACAACTCTTTTTCTTTATTATCTCTTTGGGGTACAGTCCAACAGTGGTATGACTAGATCAAAGGGCAAACATTCTTTGAAAGCCTTTTGCTCATAATTCCAAATTTCCCTCCAGAATGGTTATAATAACTCACAACTCCACCAGCAGTGTATTAATGTCCCAATTTTGCAACAATCCTCCAACATTTATCACTTTCCTTTGCTGCCATATTGGCCAATCTTCCAGTTATTCTTATTTGCATTTCCTAATCAGGAAATGTGATTATTGATAATTTTTATTTCTTCATCTGAGAACTGCCTATTCATACCCCTTGACCATATGTCAGTTGGGGGATGGCTTGATTTTTTGTAAATTTTATTTAGTTCCTTGTATATTTGAGAAATCAAATATTTGTCAGAGTTTTGTTATAAAAATTTCTTCCCAGTTAGTTGCTTTTCTTCTAATTTTGGTTTAATTTATTTTGCTTGTACAAATCCTTTTTAATTTGATGTAATCAAAATCTTTCATTTTATATTTTGTAATGTTCTCTATCTTTTGCTTGGTCTTAAATTCCTTCCTGTCCCACAGATCTGACAGGTATACTATTCTATGTTCATTTGTTTTATTTATTATTTCATTCTTTATATTTAAGTCATTTGCTCATTTTGAATTTATCTTGGTATAGGGTATGAGATGATGATCTAGTGTGGAAAGGAAAACTAAAACAAGTTCTGGACTTTCTGCCACTGAGTTGGAACAAACAGCAGTGGGAATGTTAGAGAGAAGATATTAACAAGACTGACAGTTGGTAGGGGAAGGGGCAAATGGGAGTGGCAGTTGGTCTTGTGACAGGCACTTTCTTCCTGGCCCTGGAAGTGGAAGGAGCTCTCTCCTGGTCTCTGGAAAGAAGTACCTTTATTTTCCTGATTTTCCCAACTGTGTGCTCTCCCTGGATTCCTGTGATCATGTCATCAACAAAAGGACTTAAGGGAAGCAGTTTGAACTGTAAAGCCTGTCTTTAGGGGCATCAGCCTAAAGAGACAGGCCCAACCAGATCTGAAGGTCAGAACTTTTCTTCATCTTGCTGTCTATTGCTAAGATTTTTGAAATTAAGAAAGCTAGCACAGATAAAGCATAGACAGGAATAAGAGAAACCCTCCACCAGTCTGTGAGTTCTGGCCTCAGCTGAAAAGCTGAGAGAGACTCAAACACCTCATCTAGGGAAGTCCCTATTTCCTCTTCCCTGGTACCACTCCAATCCAAACTTGTTATTAAATTTTATCTGTATTTGAATATCACAGTAAGATAAGAGGACAAACATTTCAGGGGATATAGAGGGAGCTTAACCTCAGGACAGCCATTCAACTATAAACTATCCTTATTGGACCCCTGCTGAGCGACTAAGTCTGGGGGGAGTCTTGTCCCTCAGGAGGGCCCGTGCTTACCTGCTCTGGGGTATCTGCAACATCAATATATAGAGAAGACCTTCCCTCAGGCTATCATAAGTGGCCAATTTCTCACATTTTTTCAAAAATAGCCTCTCAGCAGGGGGCATCTCTCTCCTTATACCTCACTGGCAGCCATATTCCCTCTCTCCCTTCAACTCCTCCATTCTCTGCTACAAAACCTTCCATATCCCCTGTTCTTCATATCCACCCATTTTCCATATAAATATTACGAATTAGATCTGATCTTTCCCATTATATTTTCCAATTTTCTCAGCAGTTTTTGTCAAATAGTGAGTTCTTGTCCCCAAATCTGGGATCTTTGGGTTTATCAAATAGTAACTTGCTGAGGTTATATTCTATAGTCTATTCCATTGATCTACTCTTCTGTCTTTTAGTTTGATGACCACTGCAATCCTTCACATTTTTTTTCATTAGTTCCCTTGATATTCTTGATCTTTTGTTTTTCCAGATGAACTTTGTTATAATTTTTTTCTAATTCTGTAAAAAATGTTTTTTGGTAGTTTGAGAGGTTACATTTGCTTTTCAAAGCCCTCCAACAATCTGGTATTATATCTCCTTCTTTATACATAATGTCAAAAGCTTCAAATTCCTTCAGTTAATTAAGAAAAATATATACTTACATGTATACACAACTCAGTATAAAGTACCACAAGGAAACTAGGGAAATGTGTTAGTTTGTTTTCAGAGAAACCACTCTAAGTTTAAGTATAAGTGGGGTTACATTAGATTTTTATTTTCTTCCTTTCAATTCTCTTGTATTGATTTCTCCCCTTCTTTTTAAATTGATGCTTGCATTTTTCAAATGTGTTTATACAAATTTTATCTCTTTCTTCCTCTAAGTTCTCCCTTTCTCTACCCTAAGACAAGGTTGTCTTAATTTAATTTTCTCTTATCCATACTTTTTCACATAAATAAAATGAAGCAAAGCTGTAGTAAGCTAGGTTATTAAAAATCACATGAAGTATTCACCAACCAGGAGAGTAAGACCCCCTAGGAAGTCATTTCAGAATCAAAATGCTTAAGTACTTTGGACAGGGCATGAAGAGGGCTAGTTAGGATATAACTGAAGGGTCAACTTGATGTTTATGCATTTTCTTTTGTCTAGGACAGAGTTCATTGTCAGTAAAGGTCTTCAAGTAAAATCAGCATGTTGATTTTTTAAGGACATTGTAGAGGAGATTTCTGATAGGGTGTCAGTAAAGTCAAGCCAAGAAGTATTTATTAAGTCTCTGCTATGTACGAGGCACAGAACTAAGAACTAAAGTTACAAAAAAATACAAAAAAATAGATCCTGCTCTCAAGGTGTTGATGGCCTAATGGGGAGACAATAGTAGAACAATTATGTACAAATAGTATATATATATAGGAAGGGGAGGTGCTAGAGTTAAACAGGAAATGAGGGAAGGGAGTGAGCAGAGATAAGGAAGAAGAGAGTTCCCAGAATGAGGGACAGTCAGTAAAAAATGCATGGAGCTGGGAGATGAACTGTTTTGTGTAAACAACAAAAAGGAGACAGGTGTCATTGGATCAGGATCATGGGGAGGTGAGTAGGAGTGGGAGAAGTAAAGTATAAGAAGACTGGAAAAGTAGGAAGGGCTTAGATTTTGAAGGGGTTTAAATGCCAAAGTAGTTTTTATTTGATTCTATAACCTTTCAGATCTTTTCTAATTCAATGTTAATGAATTTTGGTTCATTGGGAATTTAAATATAGAATTGAGGCAAATCTTGATAATTCAATTAAAATATTTTTGTTTCAAAATTTTAATACTATTGATATAAAAACATTAAGAGATTCGTTGATAAGTACTATTCAGTCATACTTAGTGGCATTCAGAGACATTTTAATTACTGGTTTTATTATATGCTCAAAGCAGAATCTCGTGGTAAAAAACATAAATCAACAGGTACCATCAGTAACATTTTCAGTAATCTTACATAGGAAAAAGCAGGATGGATACTACTGGAAGTTTTACAGAAAGCAAAGTGGAAGGTAAAGATTTACCCACTAATGGACCTATATAGCAGATGAACAAGATCTACATCAGGCAAAATAATAACTGGATCAGCAAATGCTAAATGATCTTTTCCAGAATTTAAAAATTAACAAGGAAATGATCGTTATCAGGAAATAGAGTTAATAAAGTTGATCCAGAAATTCTTTTTTCATTTTACCAAGTTTTCATTTAACTTGACCTAAAAATTTGGAGGTCTCAGCTGAATTCTAGAAAAATTTCCATGCTGTCTCAGGGGAAATGGTACCTATAATAAAGTTCTCTTATGACATTGTAAAAAAAAATATTTTAAATTTGAATTTCCTAGGTAATTACATCAATTCTCAATTTTTACTTTGTATAGACAGTCAAAATTATGTTTTAGCGAGTTGCCATGACTGTATAGATGCAAGGCCTAAACCATTATTTGAGGTAGTTCATTCAAATAATCTGTATAGACAATAGTGTGGGAAATCAGGCAAATGATCTAATTTAACTATATAGTTTATAGATTTAAGCTACCAGTTACTTGACCAAACTGATCAACTATTTGATTAAATTTATTGCTGACTGGGAACAGCATTGTATAAATATTAAAATAAGGATAATTGAAATTATAAATGATAGGAAGTGTGTTTTGATTAAACCTTTTTGAATAGAAGTAACTTAGGAAGATGTAGAATCCATATTAGTTTGGCCTTTGGGTCCTTTTTTTCCATATCAGTTTAGATCAATTAGGATGGTAGCAATGCCTATGAATAAATTTATTTGGGGTGAAGCTCAGTGTATAATGTGGCTGAAGTATCCTAATATGTTTAAAAAGTTGATAGTATGGCTTATTGTGTTTATAAGTTTATTAGTAAGTGAATTGAGTTCTATTTAGGAGACCTAGAATAGTAATAATAATGGCTGATAATTTGGTTATGATAGATATTGTTATAGTGATTGAGGATGTTGGTGGAATGTTTATTGTTAGGATAAATCCTGAGAAAATGCTGCCTAAGTCTAGGCATAGAAAAGGATTAATGAGGTTTGAATTATATGTAACAATAATATTACTTGGATAATGGGGAACTGTCAGTTCAATCAAATAGTTAGTTGATATAGTAGCAGCTGGGAAGATGAAATTTCTCTTAAAACCCAAAAGCTTTCTCTGGGATTATTGTCATCCATGTTGGTCCTTAGAGTATCCTGTTAATCACTGTATGAAGCAAAACCCTAGGAAATTATCATCATATAAGCTCTATGCATACAGAGGTACTACTATCTTTTAATAGCCAAATTCTTCACTTTACATTGATGTTATGAATCATTGAGTTTAATAAATCCCTCTGAGTTTTAGACTTCAGGGAATTAGTAAGGGCTGAGATCATCACTGTGATTACTGATCTTTCAGAGAGATAATAATAATCTTTGTGATTTACTCTTCAAAATTTTTAGATTAATCTTTGTTAATGTAGCATACCAGGCATTTTAGCATCTGGGAAGTATGATTGATGTATTGACATTGTACTACCTGACACATGGTCAGAACTCTTGATGTTAAAGGGACAGTCCTAGGCATTAGCAAAGGACAGGCAAATTCATGGGCTGGGTCTTGACAGGCCACACTGCCTCAGCTCAGAGCACATTCATTTACATAGTGCTGTTTGAATCAGGAAGTGGCTCTGCTCAGACTTCATTTACAAAGCAAGGGATGGATTAAAACTCCACCTCTTTTATCTTGTCATTGTCAATTCAACCAATGTAAATACCCATGTCATGTTATGTATACATTCCTAAAACCCTCAATAAATACTGGAAACAAGTGCGAAACTCTTCCCTTACTAACCCCTCTCTTACTCTTACTAACGCTCTCTTTCCAGCTCTCTCTTACTAGCTCTCTCGCCCTTCATTTCCTCTCTCCCTCTGTTCCCTCCTCTCTGCTTACTCTCTTGCTTCACCGTATCTCTTTCATAGCTACTTGATCGCCCCAGTGCCAGCTATTGCTATAGCGGCACCAGGAGCCAAGGCTCCCACTCTTTCATAGTGACGAGGTCACCCCAGTGCCTACTATTGCCATAGAGGCACCAGGAGTAAGACTCCACTTTTCCTAGAGACCTAGTCACCCCAGTGCCTACTATTGCTATAGAGGCACCAGGGAGTACAGTCTCCCACCTTTTCTAGCAATGTTGTCGCCCCCAAAGTAGACTCTCTTGTCTAGGAGTATCAAGGGGTTGATACTCCCCACCTATTCTCTTGTTCCTCCTACTTCCTTGGAGTTCGCGTTACTCCCCATGTGTTTTTACTTGTCTTTGAGTCATTATTATTCTCCCATTTCCTTAGCCTCCTCTCCCCACCTCAGGTTATTCCCACAGATATATGTTATAGTATTCCCTTGGGGAGGTCGCTATACCTCCCATCTGGATGTTATAGTTAATAAATTCAGTCTACTTAATTTCTAACTGTCTAGCATTGAAATCTTGGATACTAAGTGTCTTGAGTATGTTTGAAATAGAATGTATAATAATAACTATAAAAATAAGATATCGGCACATCACTTTTACAAAGCACTTTACAGACAACAACCTTATGAAGTAAAGCACAAAGTATTATTATTCCCATTTTATAGGGGAGGAGACCAAGTCTGAGAGGTGAAATTATTTGCTTAAATTCATTCACCACTACCAACTCTCCTGACTCTCACTTTAACTTTGCCTTATCCTTTAACAATTTTAATACTGAACTAAAAGCTAGGATACAAGTTTAAACAACATTTCTGGCCCCTACTAGTCACAAGAGTTGTTCCCACTTCCTTTCAAGTTTTATTCCCTATTACTCCCCTTCAACATGTTCTCTTTTTTGGTCAATTTGTCCTAGTAACTGTTCTCCATACACTGAATCTCCTCCCCTGCTTCTTTGTACAAGTGGTCCACTATATCTGAAATGCACTCCCTGGTGCCCCTTTCTACCTCACTGAATTTCTAGTTGCCTTCAAAACCCAGCTCAGGGGTCATTTCTAATGATGAACACTTTCCTGATTTTCTAAGTTATTTCTCTCTCTCTCTCTCTCTCTCTCTCTCTCTCTCTCTCTCTCTCTCTCTCTCTCTCTCTCCCTCTTTCTCTCTCTCCCTCTCTCTCTCCCCCTCCTTTGTTTGTGTGTGTGTACATGTGTGTCTCAATAACCTTGTATTTAGTTTGTATTTAATTAGATGTGTGCATGTTGCATCTTCCCAACAGAATGTCAGCTCCTAAAGGGCAGAGACTGTTTTTTCCCCTTTCTAACAAATGCTGATTTCATGTTTGTTGAATTTTACTTTTTCCCATCTTGTAAAATAGAAAAATATAGAATACTCTTACTATTTCATAGAGTTATTGTGAGGAAAGTATTATAAAATGATGAAATGTCATAGAAATGAGAGTTATTGTTTGGGAAGATGATGGAGCGAGAGATTTTTGAAAAGAAATAGTGAGTATATGTAGTACAACACTAGGTACCAGAGTATAAGGAAGGTATCAAATCCAAAATTGGAAATGTTTAACCAGTGGCAGAAGAGGAAGGATGTTGATGCCCCAGCCACAATTCTTCTATCATGATCTATGAATTGTATCAGTCACAGTAAAGTCATAAGGGTTCTAACTGGTGGCCTATGAACTTTCACATTTTCTTATGTTGTCAGGTCACATATCTCTCAGAAGTACTGCAAGAGGCATAGTATGTTATAGTTTTATCTGTGTTTTTAAAGTCTCATTTAGATTATAGTCCTGACTTTGCAACTGATTAGCTATGTGACCTTGAGCAAGTAACTTTTATCTTTTTTTCTTTTTTCATAAATTATAGATCTAGAGCTAGAAGAGACCTTAAAGGTCAACAAGTTCAACCCCCTCATTTTACAGATGAGGAGACTGAGACACAGAGACGTGAAAATGACAGATAATAACAGGAAGAACTGCCCTTGAATCCTGGTCCTTCCTTGTCTTCAAAATCAAGGGTTTGAACTAGAACAATGATCTTTAAGTTTATTCCCAGCTTTAAATTATTTGATTATATAATCTATAATAAAGTCTATAATGATCTTTCTATAAACTCCTCCCTATAATATAGTTTGCATCACATAATTTCCCAGTTTCATATGTATAAGTCATGTATTTACAGAAAAATGGCAGACTTTTTGTGTGCAGAGAATCTATTTCCCATTTTTTATATCCTTTCAAGTGCCTAGTTGTTGTTCTCCAGTCATTTCAATGGTGTCAAACTCTTTGTGAACCCATTTGGGGTTTTCTTGGAAAAGGTATTTTGCTATTTCCTTCTCCAGGTCATTTTACAAATGAAGTAACTGAGACAAACATGTTGAAGTGACTTTCCCAGGGTCACACAGTGTAAAAATGGAGATTTGAGCCCGGGACTCCAATCCCCAGAAGTCCTTGCTCACTTCCCAGAATGCTTTATAATCACATTGAATTCTCACCTGGGCAAGATCACAAATTATTATTTAAAGGAGTTCTCTGCCTACTGAGGCTCTCTTTCCTACTTCCACTTCCCAGCAGATGCGTCTCTCATGATGTGAGTGAAATTGAATTTCTTACTTGTATTTTCCAAAATTCCTTATCTTAAATAAACCTCTAAAAATATAATACTCCTTGTAGAGAGAAACTAATTTTAACTATTACAGTTATGGTGACCACTAGATTGGATGAGAACTTCTCAAATTTAAAAAAGAAAAGAAAGAAAAGAAAGATAGCCTAGAATTTTTTTAAGCCACATTTCTCTGGCCAAGGTTTTTTACCCTCACAAAGCTGCTGTTCGTTCCAGTCATTAGATAGCTCACCAGCTCCTGGCCCAGTCCTTCCCTGCCTGCCTGCCTGCCTGCAGCCATCCGCTTCAGACTTTCTTGAGCCTTTCCTGCCGGCCCAGCTGCTCTCCGGTCTCACCTGGTGCCCGCTCTCCCGGCCCTGCCTGCCTGTTTCTGCTCCCCAGACCCAGACGGCTTATCACCCAGGCTGCTGGTAGCAGACCCAATTTCTTCAGGATCAAAAACCAGCTGGTAACAAACAGGGTAATTTTCCCTTAGGCTAAGATTAGCCACGTGGACTGGGGCAGGAGGAGATCATAGGAGGGGAGAGAAAAAGGGGAAGAAGAAAGACTTTACAAACAGAAACTTAAAAGCATGGCTATCTTTTAATTGCATTGATCCTTTTATTGACTTCACCTGCGGGTCAGGGAAAAAATTCAGCTCTGTACAACCCTTTAGCTAACTATGGGGAGGAAACTCTGCAGCTCAGTGAACTGAGAGCCAGGCCTAGAGACGGGAGGTCCTGAGTTGGAATCTGGCCTCAGATACTTCCCAGCTGTGTGGCCCTGGATGGGTCCCTTAACCCCCATTGCCTAACCCTTACCAATCTTCTGCCTTCTGACAATAGGCATCTAAATGGATAAAAACCCAAGGAACTTTAAAGGGACTGGAGGTTATATTTTAAAGCATTTCAGACTCCAATGGTTTATACAAATCTCTGAATTCTATTGCATTTACTGTTTGCTTTGTTTGAGATTTAACTTTGTGATTTTAAGTTCATATATTACTGCATTCAATATTATTCTGTTACACTGAATCATTTTAATGTACTGAGTTTTAAATACTGTTAAATTCTGTTGCTTTTCCCCTATAACCATATTGAACAAATATCATTGTAATTAAGCCCATGTATGAAAACAGCTTTTCTATTTTTGCCTTTGTAAATTGTCACATAGAGGATAGATGGACTTCATCAGAACTTGTTACAATTGTATAACAACCTTTAGAAACTTTAATGTGCTAAATATCTCAATTGATTTTAAGGGTTTTGTAAACATGATTTTTGGAATTTTTTTTAACAATCTCTGGTCATTTTTGCCTGCCCCTAACACAAGGTGTAAGGCCCATTCTAGTAGCTGAAGTTAAATTCATTTTATAACCCCCAACCTTCCCGCATTTCTAAATATGTGAATGGAAGTTGGGCAGTTAATCTCAGGGCATTTGTACCCCTAAAAAGCCTCCAAAAAAGGAGCATCCCTCATTTATACTCTTCAGCTCACTACTTTACTTCCACCAGAATGATATCTAGATTTCTTGATGATGTTCTTAACCCAAAATAAGTTTTACTTTGTTTAAATACCAAGGTTAAAAGATTTGCTATGTTTGTAAAAACTTGTGACAAATATCCATCAGTTCATAGGCTTTTAAAAATGACATATAGAAACTTTTGTGAAATATGATAGTGTGCTTGTTTGCTATTGTAATTAATTGGGCTATTGAGAATTTTGGGGATAATGATTCCTACATATTTGTACTACTGTTCTTTAACAATAAAAAATGTTTCCTTGCTCAATTCATTTGCTCATACTCACAGTGGATCATGGCCAGATATGAAAAGGAAATGGATTTCATTTTTGGTGAGAAAACCTTGTATTCTATATTTTCTTAGCTGACACAGTGTGTCAATGATTATAAGCTATATTTTTTAATTTTTAAAACTCTTTTATTATTTTTCTTGCATGTGCAATATACTATTTCAGTTTTTTTCATTTTATTTTTTCTCTCCTTTTTTATATTTGAAGCACATGTCACCAATATTAAGATTTCTTTAACTTTTTTGATTTTTCAGTAATGTAAGTTTAAAATACATTTGCTAATGTGTGCCCCTAAAGCTTGAGACTATAAAAATGATGCCACTAATTATTTTTAAAAAATTATGGGACTTTGCTTAATAATTCTGTCTGATTCCAGGACAAGATATACACTTCAAAGCCAATGCAAAGGTCTTGAACCTAGTGTAAAGACTCAAGGTTATTGTGTTTAACATTGTTACGACATAGGCTTTTCTTGTGTCCACACTCACTCTGAAAATACTTACAGATGAGTATCCCAAACCTTGGCTCCTCCCTGGCTCCTATAATCTGGTCCCTTTTTTTGCCTTTCATAGTGTGGTACCTTTCTGTAGTCCTGGCTACTGGCTGGGTAAATGCATCATTGCTTAGATCATTATAATTGGGCCCTGATTCAAGGCCCTGCTATAGATTTATTTTTACTTTACTTAGAATTTTTACACATAAGACTTTGATAGTCTATATTTTCATCAAGAAATTTTTTCTTTTTTATTTGGATTTTTCTGATGTCTTTTTAATTTCTCTTGCCAATTGATTCATATACCTCATAACTCAGCTATGCATGCCTAAGTGATCCTGTATTTTCAATCACCCTTTTAGTGGGGAAATGTAACAATATTATTTTAAATTGCAAAGTTTAAATTCCTTTTAAGAAGATTTTAGGTAAAGAAAGATGCTACCTCTCAGAATCTAGAAACTGAACCATTTGGAGAAGATACCATGAAGCCTCCAGACCACAAGCTGCACAAGAAGATCAAAATTGAACTTTGGGTGTGGTTGATTGAACATTTATTTGTATCTATACTTTCATGCCAAAGGGGACTGCCCCCTAACTGGCTTTTTTGTCAATGCATCTAGCAATTATTGGTTTTGTTTTGTTTTTTCCTCTTATCCTCAAATTGTTGTGATGTTTAAGTTGATTATGTTTTCATGATCCTTTTTGGGGAAACTTCTTTCCCAATAACGATCAAACAGGGCAATGTAAAAATGGAGATTTGAGCCCTGGAAGTCCTTGCTCACTTCCCAGAATGCTTTGTAATCGCACTGAATTCTCACCTGGGTAAGATCACAAATTATTATTTAAAGGAGTTCTCTACCTACTGAGGCTCTCTTTCCTACTTCCATTTCCCAGCAGATGCGTCTCTCATGATATGAGTAAAATTGAATTGGGCCTCTCGGCTCACCTAGCACATGCCTTTCTTACTTGTATTTTCCAAAATTCCTTTTCTTAAATAAACCTCTAAAAATATAATATTCCTTGTAGAGAGAAACTAATTTTAACTGTTACAACAGCTAGTAAGTATCTGAGGGTCAAATTTGAACTCAAGAAGAAGAGTCTTCCTAACTTCCGGCCTGGCACTCTATCCACTGTGCCACCTTGCTGCCCCAATGCTCAATATATTTATTAAAAAAACCCTTGATTTGACTTTTGAAGTGTTCATCACTGTCACAACAGAGGGGTTGTTCTCTAAAAACTTGTATATGACTCTAGACATTCAGATACCTAGTACAAGAATGAGCTAGTGAAGGAATTTCTTCTTAACTTTAAGGGATACATGTGACCCATATATAACTAGAATGGGTGTATGTACCTTCAATTTCCTCTCTTTGAGGGGATAGACTTCTACAGTTAGTTCAGATTAATGCAGGTTCATGATGAGGAAATCAAGGTCATGCATGAGTGCTGTTAGGCTACTTAACGCCATCTTTCCATGACTCATCTTCCATCTGTAACACCATCTATGAGGAGAACTTCAAATTAGAGTGGGTGGCTGCTATACTTAGTGCAAAGCCAGCTTCCTACTATAAAGGCAGCCCAAATTGAATGTGTGTATATGTGTGTGTGTGCTTATGGTAAAAAAAAAGTTTGCCATAATATAGAAAAACAATACAACATTATTATTTTTAAGGGAATACTCAAGGAACCAATTTACATCCCATAAGAACTCTATTTAAAAAGGAAAAAAATGTTTATCTTCATGCTTCTCTTGTCCTCTGTTCCCAGCCCAGGAGTTTCTTCATTGCCCCTTTCACATCCTTGTTCCTTAGGGTATAGATAAGTGGGTTGATGCTAGGGGTTAAGACAGTGTAGAAAAGGGTAAGGAACTTCCCCTGGTCCTGGGAGTAAGTATTAGCTGGTTGAAGATACATGTAGATGATGGTCCCATAGAAGAGAGAAACCACTGCAAGGTGGGAAGAACAGGTATTGAAGGCCTTCTTACGCCCTGCTGCTGATTTGATTCTTAGCACAGCAACAGCAATCAGACCATATGAGGTGAGAATTAGGGATAGGGGCACAAGAAGGAGGATCACACCAAAGATAAAGGCAAAGGCTTCAACCAGTGTGGTATCTTCGCAAGCCATTGCAATTAGGGCTGGCATCTCACATAGAAAGTGATCCACTTGATGATGTCCACACCGTGCCAACTGCATAGTCTGGGGGCACATGACAAAAGAATTGAGAAAACCACAGAACCAGGACACAATTGTCAACTGTAGGCAGAGTCTTGGGTTCATGACAACAGTATAATGCAAAGGTCGGCAGACAGCAACATAGCGATCATAGGACATGACACACAGGAGTACACACTCAGTAGAACCCAGGACCATGTAAATATAGAGCTGGGCCACACAACCATTGTAGCTGATAGTCTTCTTGGGACCCCACAGATTCCACAGCAGCTGGGGGACAATGCTAGTAGTAAAGCAGAGGTCCAGGAAGGAGAGGTTGCCTAGAAAGAAGTACATAGGGGTGTGTAGTCGGGAATCTGCAATTGACAACACAATAATTGTTGTGTTTCCCAAAAGAGTCAATATGTAGAAGACTAATACAAAAGCAAAGAGAATCATCTCTAGCCAGGGTCGGTCAGAAAATCCCACTAGGATAAATCCCCCTAGTGAGCTGTCATTGCCCCTTCCCATCACCTTCACCACCTATCAAAGGAGAAGGAAAATATTATATTGAAAGAAAAGCAGAGACGATCAGAGTCCAAGACTCTGTTCTTCAGAACATTAAAAACACAGGTTTCACAATTCAAATGTTAGGGCTTTATTGAGTAGCTTCCCAGTGTAATAAAAGTTTGTTGTCACTAATTTACTCATATCCTTCAGAAAAATGTTCTGTAGTTCTCAAAATGTAGTTCAAGTATGTTTGAGGATCTCTAAGATTCTTTCAGGAGGTCCTCAAGGTCAAAACTATCTTTATAATAAAATTAACATTTTTAATATGATAAATATTAGTAAATATATTAATGTGAGTTGTAACCCATATAAACATAAAACTTTGGGGAATCCTCAATAATTTTTAAGAGAGTAAAGAAAGGGGGGTTAGGATCAAAAGGTTGTAGAATCACTGGACTAGGCAATCCATGAAATTCCTTTTAAATCTGAGATTCTCTTATTCTAATTGGTTCTGTTCATCCCTTTAAGGTCTGAATATACCTATCTATGCTTGGAGGAGAGAATAGGATCACCAACTTGCCACGCTAGGTATTATTTAGGGTACATTCTGACCTGCCTGTTTCTTTTTTTTAAACCCTTACCTTCCATCTTGGAGTCAATACTGTATATTGGCTCCAAGGAAGAAGAGTGGTAAGGGCTAGGCAATGGGGGTTAAGTGACTTGCCCAGGGTCACACAGCTGGGAAGTGTCTGAGGCTAGATTTGAACCTAGGACCTCCCATCTCTAGGCCTGGCTCTCAATCCACTGAGCTGCCCAGCTTCCTGCCCCCACCCCCCGCCTGTTTCTAATGTCCTCTCTGTTGTTCTGTCTGTCTATGTGCAAGGAATCTTAGGAAGCTTCTATTTCTTTTTATAGATGAGGAAACCAAGAAAGAGAAGTCAAAGAATTTGCCCAAGGTCACATAACTAGCTGGAAACAAAACCAAAACAAGAACTCAACTCTCCTGACTTAAGATAGTGATTTTCTCACTATGCCACATCTGTCTTAAGGAATGAACAGGCTTCAATGTGAACATCAAGGCAGTTAGCTGTTAAAGGGATTGCTCCATAGACCCTCATACACCACTGAAAGGAGAGATTTTAAGGGAAAGATCATTTGCTTCCTAATGTATGTCATTCAAAGCACCATGTCATAAGATGTCTCTGTTGCTACTCCCCAAAGAAATGGATAAGGGGAATAGAAGCAGTATCTATCCATACCTTTTTCAAGCAATAAATTTCTTCATAATAGCTTTGATCTCTGTTCCTCATAAACCTACATCACATTTATTGACATTCTGACTATGGTTCTTGTGAAATACAGTTTTAGTGTTGAAAAGGACCTTTAAGATCATCTAATTCAATCACTATTAGAAGCACAAATCCTCTTTACAGTATCCCCAACATCTAGCCTTCTATCCCCCATACCTCCAATAAGGGGAGACAGTGTTTCCTTCTATTTAACCTAAACTGACCTCCCTAAAAAAAATTAGCTGTTGATTCCAGTTCTGTTATAAGGAGTCAAGTAGAGTAAGTAATGTCTCCTCTATATAATTTAAAACCCACTCACTGGCCAAGTTTTCTTTTCTCCAGGCTAAACATCTCCAAGTTTCTTTAGCTGTTTGTAATACCTCCTCTTCCCCTGATTGCTTTCATTTGGATATGACTAACCCACTGCAAAGACTACATATCCCCACCTTATATGCAGATAGTTTGATTCCCTAGCTAAGAGAGTCTAACTGCTTCGAGAAATGGGAAAATATGAACATCAGTAATAGTACTATATTTTCTGATTCCTTATTTATTCTATTGATCCAGTAGTCACTATACACAACCCTCTTCCCCAAATTCCTGGGTCTCCCCTGCTCTTTCCAACTACTCCAAATATACCATGTTGTTTATAGTTTAATCCTATTTACTACTTTCATGAATTGTGTGCTAAGTTCCTGCTTACTCTCACATAAATCATAAATGTTAAAAAAAAAAAAGGCCCATCCCTATAGCACTTTGGTATATGACATAATATAATGGACATTGTCAGAAGAAAGGATTAATTAGATTCATTAATTGAACTTCTTTCTTCAGCCTTTAGGTAAGAATCTCACATGAGATCTGGGAACTAATTATTAATAGACACAGGTTAAGTGCTTGGGTCTCCAGAATCTTTGTCTAAATTATTTTTGCTGTACTATTGCCAACAGACTTCACTAATTAGCTTTTTTTTTTTAAACCCTTACCTTCCATCTTGGAATCAATACTATATATTGGTTCCAAGGCAGAAGAGTGGTAATGACTAGGCAATGGAGGTCAAGTGACTTGTCCAGGGTCACACAGCTGATAAGTGTCTGAGGCCAGATTTGAACCTAGGACCTCCCATCTCTAGGCCTGGCTTCAATCCACTGAGCTACCCAGCTGCCCCCCACTAATTAGCTTTTAGCACTAGTAATGAGACAGCTGACTTAAATATGGAGGTCCCTATATGGCCAAATTCACTTTGTTTAGCAACAAACCATACTTCATCATTGATCATACAAATGGTTTTTGAAGCCTCAATAGAATAAACAAACTGAATTTATTTTCCTTTCAATACCCTAGGATCTGCCAGCTACTCCATACTTTGGGGAGAAGAAAAAGTCATCATACAAATGAATGTCATTTTCTTGGTATATAAATATATAAATTGTTACTGAACAAATGAAACAGAAAAGGGCAGGGAAAAGAACAATAAGTAATTCCATTTATTATTAGTCATATGATTTAAGGAAAATCATTTAACATGTCTGCCTCATTTTCTACATCTGTAAAATGAAGGTAATTATAATATAATAACAATAATAATAAATCAAAATGGATATTGATTTTTACATAGAGCATCATCATCATCATCATCATCATCATCATCATCATCATCATCATCATAGCTAACACTTACATAGAACTTACTAAGCCAGGAACCATCTTAAGAGCTTTACATTTGTTATCTCATTTGCATCTCAAAACAACTCATTTTTATAGATGGGAAAACTGAGCAGAAGCTTGTCAAAACAACTATTAAGTATCCAAGGTCAAATTTTAATTCACATCCTGCTGACTTGAGGTCAGGTGCTTTAAACTGCTTATTTTCAGTTAAAACTGAGTATTCTGAACAAAGAACAGGATTGGCAGTAGTGGGAAGGTTATGCTCTCTCAACAAATTGTTAGTATCTTGTTATACATTTCAAAGGAAGTATTAGTCACAACTCAACCAAATCAGACATACTTGCCTTTACTCCTTCTTTCTGTTAGAATTGGTATATACAATCTTTTCTGGATCTGATGCTGTTTCTCTTTTCTTGGATAAAACTCAGGTAGGAGGCATAGTAAGAGAAACTCCTCTCTTTAATGGCCTAATCTGAAACTGAGGTGGGTACTAATGGAAACATTGACAGAAATATCTATTAAATTCATAAACAAGGGGCTAGAGGCAGATATGGGACATATAATACCCTATCTATGTCTATAATTGTGGAGAGACTTTCATCTTTGATCTTCTCATCAAGCAGGTAACTCAGTGTTTGCTCCATATCTACTGACTTCAACCCCAAACCAGTCAGAAACTTTTTGGATACTCAGTTCTTTCTCTCTTTTAGTGACTGGATCTTTTGCAGGAGTCCAAATCCATGGGCTACTGTGGGCAGAAGTAATCAGTGCTTTGGCACTAAGGACATAAGAGGTAGACAGAGGACTCTATGCACCAGAGTAGCTCCCAATTGGATTTAAAGAATTAGGATTAGGAGAGCTTTTATAAACATCAAGGAAGAAATAGGACTTTTTCTTCTCCCCAAAGCATGGAGTAGCTGGCAGACCCTAGGGTATTGAAAGGAAAATAAATTCAGTTTGTTTATTCTATTGAGGCTTCAAAAACCTTTGTTCTAGTTCAGCAATTGACTCATGGGAGTGTGGAGCAGGGGAAGCAAAGGAGAGGAAATCCATCAGGGAGGGAATCATGCAAAAGCTTTTTTACCCTAAGCAATTTAGGAAGGTGTTTTTATACCTAATAGAGTCAGAATTAGAGAATTTAGTGAAAATCACTACCAAGAATTTCCCCTTTGGTTTCAAATCTTGACCTTATTACCTGTGTGACCTTGGGGAAGTTATTTAAATTAAGCTTCAGTATCCTTATTTGTAAAATGATTGGGTTATGATAACTCCTAAGATCTGTTCCAGTTCTAACTCTATGGTCCAGGATTTAAAAATGAAAGCAACCTTAAGAATAAATAAATCTAACTCTCTAATTTCACAAAGGAAGAGAGTAAAGTCCAAGATTTTTAAGGTAATAGCAGAGACAGGGTTGGAATCTCATACTTGATTCTCAGTAAGGTACCTTTTCTGTTATTCTATTATCCATCAAATTTAGGCACAATAGATTTCTTATGTCTATGCAATAACAAACAGTTGAATGTCTTCAGTTATCAGTTATGTTTAGCATCATGTTAACCTAATATCAGGATGATTACATTTTTTTACTTTTCACAAAACTGTTTTGGTATCATTAAAATATTCCAAGATTTAAAACTAAGGTAGACATTCCTTAGGCTTCCTGAAAGGTATGAAGGTGACCAGGAAAAAAGCTGAACTGCATTTTACTCTTTCTTAATATTGAACTCCTTGTGGGAGTTGGAGAAGGGAGAGATAGATATAAGACATTAACCCTGAGAAGACAGAGAGAGTGCTACAAGAATATAGCATTATTGGAAATTACTTACTAATATGGTGCTGATAACTAAGTCAGAAAGAGCTAAAATAGAAAAGGAAAATTATAGATCAATTTCCTTAATGAATACAGATATAAAAATGTTAAATAAAATACTAATAAAGGAGATGTGACACCATATATCACAATGACACCAATGTATCACAAGGATCATTTACTATGACCAGGTGGGATTTATACCAGGAATGCAGGGCTGGTTTGATATTAGGATATCAACATAATGGATCATATCAATAATGAAACTAGCATAAATCATAGGATTAGCTCAATATATATATATATAGCTCAATAAAGTCTTTGACAAAATATAATACCCATTCTTACTAAAAACATTAGAAAGCATAGGAATAAATTAACCTTTCCTTAAAATGATAAGTACTATTGGATTTGCATACTAAGAATGGAAGTTGCAGAATAGGAACAGGTCCAGTTTGAGCCACTTGACATGAATACAGAAGGCAGAAAGGGCAGGAAACCTACACATTCCCACACAGCAGCAGAGTGCCTGAGGTATCAGAGCCCAGAGTAAGAGATCTATGCAGCTCAAGGCATCTGCAGGGGAAGGGAAACAACAGAGCAGGGGCAAGGAGAAGGGGAAAAAAGGGATGGGGGGCGGGGGCTGGTAACACAGACTACTGAATCTAGCTGGACAAAAGAGCTGCAAGTTTTCCCAGAGGCAAACAAGGGCAGCCAGGCCTACCCTAAGTAACAAAGAAGAGTATTCTGAATGTTTGCAGCAATGCTCTATCTCAGGAACAGAGAAGAACCTCAGGTAATGGGTAAAAAATTTAACTAGAAAAATGAGTAAAAGACAGAAAAAGCCTGACCTTCAAAAGTCACTTTAATGACAGGGAAGACCAAAATAGGAACTCAGAAGAGGACAATAATGCCATATGAAGACGTCATGTCTCAAAAAACCAAAACAAAAATATGAAAAGAAATTTTAAAATAAAATAATAAGAGAATTGACAGAAAAACTCAATGGTTAGGAGAAAATTCACTGAAGAAATCAGCTCCCTACAAACAAATAGGATAAAAGGAAAAAGAGGCACAAAAATGCAGTGAAGAAAATAACTATTTAAGGAATAGAAGTGACCAAATGGAAATGAAGGCCACCCCTCAAAAAAAAAATCACTGAAGAAAACAACTCTCTAAAAATTAAAATTGGACAAATAAAAGTGAATGAATCCATTAGACATTAAGAAATAAGACAAAATGGAGGGGGAAAATATACAAAGGAAGAAGGCCTGGCTGTGCCAGATCTCAAACTATAAAACTATACTACAAAACTACAATCATCAGAACAATCTAATATTGAATAAGAAATAGAGTGGTGAATCAATGGAATAGAATCAACACATGGCAATTAATGTCCATAGCACCTTAGTGTTTGATAAACCATACATGCTTTGGGGAAAAGAACTCACTATTTGACAAAAACTGTTGTGAAAATTGGCAGAGACTGCCATGGACCAGCATCTCATATTATATACTAAGATAAAGTCAAAATGAATACTTGATCTAGAAATAAAGAGTGATACTAAAAATAAATTAGGGGGACATGGAAAAGTTTACTTGTCAGACTTTGGATTAAGGGAAGAATTTATGACAAAATAGAACAGAGAACATTATGAAAAATGAAATGGATAATTTTTATTACATCAAATTTAAAAAGTTTTAAACAAAATTAATACAACCAAGTAAATACATCAGCAAAAAGTTTTGGAGGGAAACTTTTATAGAAAGTATCTCTGACAGAAGCCTCATTTCTCAAACAGATAGAGAAATGAGTCAAATTTATAAGAATACAAAACATTCTTCAGTTGAAAAATTGTCAAAAGGTAAGAACAGGAAGAAATTAAAACTATCTATAGTAATATGAAAAAATATTCCAAATCACTATTGATAGGAAAAATGCACATTAAAACAACTCTGAGATACCATCTCACACCTATCAGATTAACTAACATGACCAAAAAGGAAAATGAGAAGTGGATGTCAGAAAATTGAGCTACTAATACACTGGTGGTGGAACTGTTACCATTCTGGAGAGCAATATGGAACCAGGCTTAAAGGGCCAACAAAACTATGTATTCCCTTTGATCCAGCACTACTGGGTCTGTATCCCAAAGAGATCAGAGATAAGGGGAAATATTTTTAGCCACTCCTTTTGTAGTGGCAAAGAACTAAAAACTGAGGGGTTGTCCACAATTTGGGGAATGGATGAATAAGGTGTGGTTTATTGTTGCAATGGAATACTGTTGTGCCGTAAGAAACAATAAACAGGAAGAACTCAAAAAAACCTGAAGTGGAAGAATGAAAAACAGGGAAGGAAAAAATATGAATTCTAAAATGTCATAAACAATCGTCAAAAATTGTTTCTACATGTAACTGAAAAAAATAAAAAGAAATTTTAAAAGGAAACATCCAAAAATGATAAGAACTATACCTAAAACATCAGGAAGTGTTATCTGTGATGGGGATGAACTAGACACTTTCTCAGTAGGATCATGAGTGAAGCAAAGATGTCCATTATCACTACTATTATTTAATTTTATACTAGAAATACTAGCTTTAGCAATAATAGAGAAAAAATAAATTAAAAGAAAATAGATAATGAAAAATATTAAGCTATCATTCTTTGCAGATGATATGATGATATACTTAGAGAATCAAAGAATTCACAAAAAATGCTAGTTGAAATAATTAAGAACTTTAGCAATGTCACAGGATACAAAATAAACCCACATAAATAATAATCATTTCTATATATTACCAACAAAGTCTAGCAGCTTGAAAGCAGCAAGAGATAGAAAGGGAAATTACATTAAAAATAACTTTAGATAATATAAGATACCTGGGAATCTACTTGCCAAGACAAACACAGGAATTATATGCCACAAAATGCTTTTCATACAAATAAAGTCAGATCTAAATAATTGGGAAAATTCTCATTGCTCATGAGTAGACTAAACTAATATAATAAAAATGACAATTCTACCTAAATTAACTTACTTATTCAGTGCTTTTCCAATCACACTACCAAAAATCATTTTATAGAACTAGAAAAAATAATACCAAAATTCATCAAAGAACAAAAGGTTGAGAATATCAAGGGAATTAATGGGGGAAAAAAGTGAAGTAAAGTGGCTTAGCACTACCAGCTCTCAAATTGTACTACAAAGCAATAATAATTGAAACAATCTGGTACTGACAAAAATAGAATGGGGGATCAATAGAATAGATTAGATACACACTATACAGGAATAAATGATCTTAGCAATCTAATATTTGATAAACCCAAAGATCTCAGCTTTGGGGATAAGAACTCATTATTTGACAAAAACTGCTGGGAAAACTGGAAAACAGACAGTATGGCAGAAACTACATATAGACCAATATCTCACAACCCAAGGTAAGGTCAAAATGGGTATGTAATTGAAACATGAATGGTGATATCATAAGCAAATTAGGGGAACATGGAATAGTTTACCTGTATGGTTAAGGGAACAATTTATGACCAAACAAGAGACAGAGAAAATTTAAAAATGTGAAATGAATAATTTTGCTTATATTAAATTTAAAAGTTTTTGTATAAACAAAACCAATGTAACCAAAATTAGAAGGGAAACAACAAAGAGGAAAAAAAATTTACAGCAAATTTCTCTCTAAGTATGTAAGTATACAAGTCATAAATGGTCCAAGGATATAAGCTGGCAGTTTTCAAATGAAGAAATATAAGCTATTACTAATCATATGAAAAAATGTTTTAAAGTTCTTAATTAGAGAAATGCAAATGAAAACATCTTTTGGGTACCACTTCATATCTATAAGATTGGCCAATATTATAGTAAAGGATGATGAAAAATGTTGGAGGGGATGAGGCAAAATTGGGACACAATGCATTGTTGCTGAAGCTATGAATTGATCCAACCATTCTAGAGGGCAATTTGGAACTATGCCCAAAGAGCTATAAAACCATCATATCCTTTAATCTAAGTAATACCACTACTAGGTCTGATTCCCAAAGAGATTTTTTTAAAAAGGGGAAAAGGGTCCATTTGTACAAAATAAAAATATTTATAGCAGCTCATTTGGGGCTGTCAAATAATTGGAGATTGGATATATTTTATTTGTGTTTTTATCTTTGACTTTTGGTTCTATATGAGTGTTCTCTCACAATAAAGACCAATAGGGAAATGTGTTTTGCATAATCATATACAATCTAGATCCATCTCAGGAGGGGGGTGTTATATTGAAATCACTTTAAAAGACTGATATATATTAATTTAAGGTCGCCAAGGAATTCAGCTATATAATTCCTAAATGAAACACTCAAGTCAGCTGCCAATTTTTTTAAATGATGTTTTAATTACAAACAGGAGGAAGAAAGTATTAGAGGGAGAGGGAGAGAGAGGGGGGTGTGGGGGAGAAGGAAAGAGGGTTTTAAATATCCACTCTGCTCAGGTTGAGCCAAAGCGGGCTTAAGGCCCTGGATAGGCAAGGCAAGGAAAGAGATCAGTCCTTATCACTCACGTGACCAAACTGGAGAAAAACAGTCCCTGGGCTCCTCCAACTCCAAGCACCAGCCTCCAACTGACTCTCGCCCTCTTCTCAGGAAGTCCGGAGAACTCCAGAGGCTGTCCTCTATCTCACTTGCTCCATCTCACATGTGCCAACGGTGGCTCTACCTTGACCTAGGACTGCCCAGAGGTCTGTCCTTTTTGCACATGTCTGTTGAAGGCCATATTCTCAAATAATTAAATCTTGAATTTGGCTGCAGCCCTTCCTAATCTTGTTACCCTGAGTAGGGTGGAGATTGTAGTTTCCAAGACCTGATTCTGTTATTCCAAGTATCTCTATTCTTATTGATCAGGAAATAGCTAAATCCCATCTTCTGAATAGGGTGGAGTAGTTTTGAAATTCACATTCACAGGGGAGAAAAGAGAGGGAGAAAATTTTGATCTTATAATTTCAGAAAATGTATACTGAAAATTGTTCTTATATGTAATTGGAAAAACAAAATATTTTAAAAGGAATTATCAGTTTGATCTGTATTGCTCAAATGCAATACAGGTTGTCCTAAGAGTCTTCATGGAATTTTAAGCTTCAAAAACTTGAATAAGTGTTTTTTTTTTCCACTAAGACTTTCAGGAAACTATTTTTAAGGTGGTCAAATCGTTCCTTATATATGGTGCCCTCAGTGTCTTACTCTCTACTCATACAATCCCATCCTTTTAAAGTAGGAAGACTTCCAGCCAGATAGCTGAGTGAATGTCAAAGTTCACCTCCCAGTAGAGTCAAATGGTGAAAAGCAACAACTTTGCCTCAACTACCTCTGAACCCCTTCCACAATGGCCATGGAAAATGGGCCAAACTGAATTCTGAGAAGGAAAGCCAAGAAAAAGGCACAATGAGTAATTCTCCCCACCCAGGGTAGCATAGGAGGAAAGACAGAAACCTGCAGCACAAGGTTACAGGATGACTAGGAACACATTACAATGGAAATGGCACCTGGCTGTAGTGGCAATACTGAGGTATAGTGATGGCAGCAGTGGTAAGAAGCAGCAAAGGACCCAGGGATGATAAGGAGACTGAATACTTGGGCAGAAAGGAACCCCAGGGGACCTATATATGGCACCAGGAGCAGGAACAGGTGCCATGTAGAAGTTTTCTCATGAATGACTCGGTTTCAGGTCACAGTTTCAGAGCAAATGGGAACAATCATGATGACCTGTGTAAGGAAGAGTGTACAGACCTGTGAAAAATTAAAATTAATTTTCAATAACAAAAATGTTTTATTTTAGAAGATTTATTAATGATTATTAGAAGTAAAGGAATAAGAAGGTAACAAATAAAAAAACCACATGCCCATGTCTAATCAGCCAGTTCAAAACCCCCACGCTTACCACCACCATACTCACAAGAGAAAGTCAAAAAGAGGAAGACCTGGAATGCCCACTGAATTTATCCCTCTGTTTACAGGAAGTACATACATAATGACAGGAAGTCAGTGGGCTCCTGGGAAATGTAGTTTTTAGGGTAACAGATTTCCAATTACACAGACCAGAAAGGCACAGAAAAAATTATTGGATCACACAATTTTGGAAGCACTGAAACTTACTCCCAGATAGATCTGTGAAGGCATTATGACATAAAAGATAGATGCTCAGGCTAGACAACACTTCCTTTTACCCTTCAAGGTAAGCAAAAAACAAACTCTAATATAAAGTTCAAAGTTAAGAAGGAAGCTGGAAAAATTCTCATACAGGGAAAAAAGAATCTGAGGATAAAAAATTTCTATGGTGACAGGGAAGCTAAAGACACACGCACACAAAAAAAAGTCAAAAGCCTGAAAAGCAGGAGAAAATGTGAAATAGCTCATAGGAAAAACAAAGAACCTGGAAAAATAAATGGAGAGAAAACTTGTAATTATTGGCTAACTGAAAGCCAAAAACAAAGAAGAACTTTGATATCATGTTTCAAGAAATTATAAAGAAAAACTGTCCAGGTATCTTAGAATCAGAAAAAAAAGTAGAAATTGATAGAATCCACTGGTTACCTTCTAAAAGAAATCTCAAAATGAAAACTCCCAGGAATATTTTAACCAAAATCCCAGAGCAAAGGGAAAAATATTATAAGAAGTAGCCAAGATTAATCATAACTCAATCAAATTGGACATACCTACCTTCATTGCTCCCTTCTGTTGGAATTGGTGTGTGAAATCTTTTTTTGGGGGGATCTGATGCTATTTCTCTATTCTAAGGTGAAATTAAAAAGTAGAAGGAATAGTAAGAAAAACTCTTTCTAGTGGCCCAAATGAGGTTGAGATGGGACAAAAGAAATAATTCAAACACTCTGGAGTCACAGTTCAGATAAAAAAAGATTTAGTAGCTGCTACTCTAAAAGCATGGAGGGCTTGGTATGTGATATTCCAAAAGGCAGAGGAATTTGAATTACAAACAATAATAATCCATTTAAGAAAACTGAGTAAAATCTTAGAGAGAAAAAGATACTTAATGAAACAGAGAATTTTCAAGCATTTCTTTTCTTTTTTTTTTAACCCTCACTTTCTGTCTTAGAATCAATCAATGGGAATTAACTGTTTTTCTCAGGGTCACACAGCTGGAAAGTTTCTGAGGTCAGATTTAAACCCAGGATGTCCTGTCTCTAGGCCTGGCTCTCAATCCATTGAGTCACCTAGATGCCCCCAAGTATTTCTAATGGAAAAGACTAAAACTGAATAGACAAACACAGGAGTTGAGAAGGATAAAAAGGTACATATGAACAAATGACCATTAGGGTTAAACTGTTTACCTTGTGTATGAGAAGACAATACATGCATACACTAAGAACATTGCCATCATTAAGGCAATCAGAGAGAACATGGCTGTAAATTAATTTGTTGGGATGATCTCAGAATGTAAATGGGAGGAGGGTAAAAGGAAAGGAAAATTATCTCACATAAATGAGACATTCAAGGAAAAGTTTATACAATGGAGGGGAAGCAGGCAATGATTTAACCTCATTCTCATCTGAACTGATTCTCAAGAAGGGAATAACATACACACACATACATCTATGTACAGAAATTCACCTTACCTTTAGGAGGGGGAAAGGGCTAAGAGAGAGTAGTGGAGGTAGGGGAAAGCGAATAAGAGGTAAGGAAGATTAAAAAAAAAAGACATCCATCAGAAACAAAATGACTTTTGAAGAGGGAATATAGTTTTTTAAAAAGCAAAGGATAAATAAAGAGAATAGGATGAAGGGAAACATATAGTAGCCATAACTATGAAAGTAAAAGGAATAAATTCACTTGTAAAACAAAGAGAATAACTAGAATCCAATATGTTGTCTAGGAGAGGCACATTTGAAATAGAAAAGCACACTCAGAATTAAAATAAGGCACTTGAGTAGAATCTATCAGCTGAATTAAAACAAAAAAAGGTTGGGGTAGCAAACATGCAAAAATAGACCTAATTAAAAGAAATAATCAAGGAAATAACATTTTGCTAAAAGACGCCACAGACAATGGATTAATATTAATTCTGAACAGATATACACCAAATGGCATAGCATCCACATACTTGAAGGAAAAGTTAAATGAGTTACATGACAAAATAAACAACAAAACTATAAGTGAAAGACCTCAACCTACACCTCTCAGACCCAGATCAATCTAACTATAAAATAAATAAGAAAGAAGTTAAGCAAATGGATAGAATTTTAGTAGCATTTGATACAAAAGATCTCTGGAGAATATTGAATAGGAATAGAAAGGGGTATACCTATTTCTCAGTTATGCATGTAACCTTCACAAAAACTGACAATGTATTAAAGCATAAAATCCACACAAACAAATGCAAGAAAGCAGAAGTTAAATGCGTTTCTTTCTGACCATAATATAATGAAAATTACATTTGATAAAGGCTTTGGAGCATAAATTCAAAATTAATTGGAAACTAAACAACCTAATTCTAAAGAATGTGCGGGTCAAAAAACAAATTATAGAAACAATGAAAAATTTCATAAAAGGTAATGACAACCTGAGATAGCATAATGAAATTTGTGGGATACTGCCAAAGCAGTACTTGGGGGGAAAATCACATCACTAAAAGTTTACATCAGTACAAGAGGAAGAACAGAACATATTGGGCATGCAATAAAAAAAAAGAAAAAGAAAAGAAACAATTTTAAAATCCCAAACACCAAAATAAAAATTCTAAAAAGCAAATGAGAGATTAATAAATTTGAAAATAAAAAATCCATTCAACTATTTTTTAAACTAAGAATTGGATTTATGAAGAAAAATAAGAAACTTGATTATTTTGACAAGGAAGGAAGGAAAGAGAACAGAAGAGGAGAAAAGGAAGGAAGGAAGATAAAATGAATATGTATACATCATTCTGCATTCACTCTCCATTGGTTCTTTCTCTGGAGAGCAATATTGTAAAATATTGCTATAACTATAAAATGTTCTCCTCCCTTCACTTTGCATCAGTTCATATAAACCTTCCTAGGTTTTTCTAAAGCCATCCTGCTTGTTATTTCTTATAGCACAATATTATTGCATCACAATCATATACTATAACTTGCTCCCCAGTTGAAGGGCTTTTCTTCAGTTTCAAATTCTTTGCCACCACCGAAAGAGTTAATATTAATATTTTTGATATATGTGTCCTTTTCTTTATAATTTAATCTCTTTTGGATACAGGCATAGTAATGGCATTGCTCAGTAAAAGATTATGTACCAAATGTTAGCTGTTTGGCCACAGTTCCAGATTACTCTCCAGAAATGGTTTTCAATTCCACCAACAGTATATTAGTGTCCCAATTTTTCCACATCCCCTCAATGTCCTCATTTTTCCTTTTCTGTCATATTAGCCAATCTGGTATATATATTAAATAGTATCTCAGAGGGTTTTTTTGAATTTGCATTCTCTAAGCAATAGTGAATTAAAGCACTTTTAAAAAATATAACTATAGGTAGGCTTTGATTTTTCCTACTGAAAACTGCCCATTTACATGCTTTGATCATTTGACAATTGTGAAATGACTCATTTTCAAATAAATTTGACTCTGTTTTCTATATATTTTTTGTTTTCTATATTTTTGAGAAATGAGACCTTTATTAAAGAAACTTGCTGTAAAATCCACACCTCCCCTTCATTACCTGCTTCCCTTCTAATCTTGGTTGTATTGTTTTTCTTTGTACAAAACATTTTTAATTTACCAAAATCAAAATTACCCATTTTATATCCTCCAATGCTCTTTTTCTCTTGTTTGGCCATAAATTCTTCCCATATTCATAGATATGACAGGTAAATTTTTCCATACTCCTCTACATTGTTTATGACATTACTCTTTTATGTCAAAATCACATACCTATTTTTATTTCATCTTGGTATGTGGTGTAAGATGCTAATTTCTGTCAAACTGCTTTCCTAGCCATTTTTGTCAAATAGTGAATTCTTGTCCCTAAAACTTGAATTTTGCGGTTTATCAAATACTAGATTACTATAGTCACTTATTACTATATAATGTGTACCTAATCTATTCCACTGATCCATCACTCTACTTTTTAGCCAATACCATATTGTTTTGATGATTATTGCTTTATAATATAGTTTGTGATCTGGTACTACTAGGCTGGCTTCCTTCATATTTTTTATTGATTCCCTTAATATTCTTCACCTTTTGTTTTTCCAGATGACTTTTATTTTTATGTTTTTAGTTCTATAAAATTATTTTTTTGATAATTGAACTAGTATGGTCTGGAATAAATACATTAATTTAAGTAGAATTGTCATTTTATTATAATGGATTGGCCTACCCATGAGTAATTAATATTTCTCCAATTGTTTAGATCTGACTTTATTTGTGTGAAAAGTATTTTGTAATTGGGTTCATAAAGTTGTTGGATTTTTCATGGCAAGTAGATTCCCAAGTATTTTATATTGCCTAGGGTTATTTTAAATGGAATCTCTTTTTCTGTATCTTCCTCCTGGACTTTGTTGGTAATAAAATAGAAATATTGATGATTTATCTTGGTTTATTTTATATACTTCAACTTTGCTGAAATTATTCATAGTTTCAACTACTTTTACTTTTTTTTCTCTAGGATATTTTAAGAATACCATCTCATCTACAAAGAGTGATAGTTTATTTTCCTCATTGTCTATTTGAATTCCTTCATTTTATTTTTCTTCTATGTTGATAATGGGCATCCTTACTTCATCCTTGATCTTACTGGAGAGACATCTGGCTTATCCTCATTATAGATAAAGCTTGCAGATTATTTTAGATAGACACTACATACCAACTTAACTTAAAGAAACTTCTATTTATTCCTTTGCTTTCTGGAGTTTTTAGTTGAAAGAAATGTTGTATTTTATTAACACCTTTTTCAGCATCGATTGAGATAATTATAATTTTTGTTGTTGTTCTCCTTGATATGGTCAATTATGCTGATATTTTCCCCAATATTGAACTATCCCTGTATTTCTGGTATAATGTGTGTGTCAACATAGAATCTAGGAATCCCAAATTTGTGGACTAGTGGGATCTGATTGTTATAGGGGTTGATGTGTACCCCTGAGGTTTCCCTCTTTCTTCTGGGCGCCAAAATGTTATGGGCGGGAAGGATACCCTTGGGGTTCCGGAAGGATACCATTTGCCAGCATGCAAGACTCCAAAACTTAGCTTAAAAACAAAAAAGAGATTTATTAATTTAGAAAGGAATGTTGAGAGTGGCCAGGAAGATAGCAAGGTGGAATAGCAAGATGGGGAGCAGTTCCTTGGGAGGACAGCATGAAAGGAAAGGCTGTTCCCCACGAACAACATAAGTTCTGAGGTTTTTATACCTTTTTACAACAGATTCTATGCCCTGGTGGGGACGTGATTTAGAGTGGTAAGCCTTCAGGCATTTGGTGGGGTGAGGTGGTCATCTGACTGGGGTCTGCCAGGAGGCATAAAGATTCATCTCTTTGTCCATCTTAAGTCTCCAGGATGTTCAAGGGTAGATAGTCATCTCAAGAACCTGGGGGGGGGGGGGCAGGGTCATTGGGTGTTTCCAGGTTCAGAGTCACAAGGATGGAAGGGAAAGAGGGAGTTTCACTGATAATAGTCTGTCTGTGTTTCTGGGGTACAGTGCCCATGTCATGATGAACCCAAAGTAAGGGAATGGCAATCCACTTCAGATGGGAGCTAAGCCCAATCCAAAATCGAGTGACCCTTCGTCTCCAGAAACCTTTTCCCAGTATATCGCACCCTCCTTCCTAGGATCGAATTCAAGACCTTCAGCTTGAAGACTGAGGCATTGCCTATCGAGCCAAAGAGTCACTCTTTAACCAAGGGAACAAGGGGTTCAATGCAATAGTAGGCCTTGACCCAGAGCTGAGTGCCACACACAACTGCACAGAGTCTGAGGGTTGAACTCTGGCGGCTCTGGATACTGACCCCTGGGCGAGCCAACCCTGCTAGATTGGATATATTTCCCTGAGGGTCTTCCACTCAGTCTGAAACTGCTAGCCTGGGATTCCCTTCAGGGTGGATTCCCATGGGAACAGGGAGCAAGTACAAACTTTGGGGTCTCCAAACTATAAGCTGGTCCTGAAACTTGGGGCTCCTTTTCATGCTGACATGTGCATGTGTGTGTGTATGTATGTATAACGTATATAATAGTGGTGCTGAGCTGAAACAGCTCACACATTCATATATACTATCAACTAGAAAAAAAACACAGAACTATTAAATAGTCAAAATCCCTCTTTAATCAAAGGAAAAGGGGTTAGCGCTACTAGGATATGACAACAGAGCTGCTCCCCGAGACTGCACAGAGTCTGGAGGCCCTGGTCACTGACCCCTGGGAGTGCCACAGACTCAGGATGGATTCCAAGGAACAAAAGAATTTGGGGAACCTATATACCATTTGGGGAGTCCAGAGACAGGGAAAGATGATTAACATCACTATAGTTACAAGGAAAATGGGAGTATTCAAACTACACTGACAGGATACAATCAAGCTTGGGAAAAGAATCATAGCTAGAGGCTAGGATGTAAGAGAAGGGGCTGCTTACAATAGATACTAAAGGATGGCTCCTGCTCAGGTATGGATCTTCCTGGGAAAGGTTCTAATACAATAGGGGAGACTACCTAAAACAAAGAGGATCCTTAGCATATGCTTATCTCACCCAACCAGGATTCTCATTTCCCTGAGGGTCCCCCACTCAGTCTAAAACTTCTAACTTGGGATTCCCTTCAGGGTAGATTCCCATGGGAACAGGGAACAAGTACAAGCTTTGGGGTCTCCAATCTACAAGCTAAATCTGAAAATTGGGGTTCATCAGATCCCACTAGGCCACAAGTTTGGGATTCCTAAATTCCATGTTGACAATACATACACAAAATATATACATACACCAACTTCTAAAATAATCTTCTCATTTTCCTGAGAAGGAAGCCAAAGTCAAGAAAAGGGAATATAGTCGCACATGTTCACATCTGTAATAAGCAGCAGGGCCTTGAAGAGACCTAAAGTCTTCTTTCCTCGACTTTAAACTGTCAAATAGAAAAAACGCAGAACTATTAAATAGTCAAAATCACTCTTTAATCAAGGGCTAAAGGGGTTCAGTGCTAAAAGACCTCAGCACTAATAGGCCTACGACAACAGAGCTACTCCCCAAGACTGCACAGAGTCTGGACGTCTGGATGCCCTGGTCACTGACCCCTGGGAGTGCCACCAACTCAGGATAGACTCCAAGGAACAAAAGAATTTGGGGAACCTATATACCACTCTAGATGACCTGGGGGCTTAGAGTGAGAGGGACAGTTTACAAAGGTAAGAAAGGAAAATGAGGAGTTCCAGACAGGAATAACAGTGAGGGGCTGATGCCCTACAATGGACACAAAAGGGAAAGACCCAGCCCAGGGCTGGGCCGGCTGGGCCTGCTGGGCGATGGACCTTAGCCTAGGGGGAGAAACCATAGGGACAAAAGGGATGCTTAATATTGGAAGGGATTAGCTGTTCCCACCCAAACTACCAGGATGTTCATTGTCTGGTGAAGAGGGACCTTCCCTCAGCGGGAAACCTCTCCTGTGACAAGGTCAAAACCTAGGGTTTCTACACTCAAACTAAATAAACTGGGGGTTGACAAAACTATCTCCCTATACGATACAAAACCACCGAGATGTAAACACTTCACGGGTCCTAGAGGGAACCCGGAAGTTCCCGGCAACGGTGTCTAAGGCATGGTCCCGCCTCTCAGTCCGGAACACTTCCTGTCCATTGTTCTCGGCTATGGCTTTCGCTGTCCTTGGTGTGCCTTAACCTCTGAGTTCCAGAAAGAGGCCCCCAAGCATCCCTACTGTGAGCCACCGGGAGGAGGAGACCCAGCCCAAGCACCAGCCTGTGAGTTTGAACCTGGGCATAGGGGACGCTAGCGCCCTGGGGAGGGGCTGGGCTCAGCCTAGGAAAAGGAGCCAACCTGGACCAGAGGAAGACAGGAGCGGGAGGAACTGAGGAACTGAGGAACTGGAGTTCCCGACAGACTGAGGGGTGTGGGTAGGGGCTGAGAGGGAAGAACCTGGGGATTGGGAAACCAGATAACCAGGGGTCTGCAAGGAGGCCAAGGGAAAACTGCGGGGAATTATCTCATGGTGCCTGGGAAGGAATAGCCGCCAGAAATGCAGGCTGAGAATGAATGAGGGAGCTGAGGCCGAGGGCAGAACCAGGTGCCAGGAGATGGGAACTGATTGGTTCCTGAAACCTGGAGGTTACACCTTAGACTCCAATTAGAGGAAGACACAATGGAAGGGTTGGGAAACATGGTGTTTTGTTTCCGATGTTTAAGGGACTTTGAGAGGCAGTCGGTAGATTTTCACTCAGGACATCTGAGAAGTTAGAGGGCTGAAAGAAGAGCTAGAGGCTATAGATGCAAGATACCTAAATACTAGAAATGAAGGCCCAAGGAAAGGGAAGGGAAGCACTGCTGGGGCTGAGTGGCAGGGAACTGAAAGGAGAATAATGACATTAAGAATCTACTTTAGGGGGCAGCTGGGTAGCTCAGTGGATTGAGAGTCAGGCCTAGAGATGGGAGGTCCTGGGTTCAAATGTGGGCTCAGACACATCCTAGCTGTGTGACCCTGGGCAAGTCACTTGACCCCATTGCCTAGCCCTTACCACTCTTCTGCCTTGGAGCCAATACACAGTATTAATTCCAAGATGGAAGGTAAGGGTTTTAAAGAAGAAGAAGAAGAAGAATCTACTTTAAAACCTGCTGCACTCCGCATTTGTTGAGGGTTAATGATCTAGGCACCTGGAAACCAAATACCACAAAATAAGAATCGGTTTTCCTCCAGAGAGGTATTTAGTAGATCGATTTAGTAGATAGATAGATTTCTGTTGAAGTACAGTAAGCAGCTAGGTAATCTGGGAGGCATTTTCTGATGCTCTTCTCTACTAGCAGGAATGAGAAGCTAGAGAGCTTCCATTCTAGAGAGAATAAAGTTCTGAAAACAGCAAAACAAATGATTCCATTGATGATTTTTTAAAGTGATTTAAAGAGACAATTGTATATGCACAGGGAAATCATCTAACAATTTAGATATTTAAAAGACACATATAGAAGATATTTCCTTTGAATTGAATTGAAATATTCCTATGAATACTTCCTTTTATTTAGGTACCACTAGCCATCCAGTCACCTAGATTCACAATTTTGCTTCCATCTTCTCTTATTCACCCTACATTTCCAGTTACTAAATCTTGTCTCTACCTTTGCACCATCTCTCATGTCTGGCCTATAACATCCCATCTTCACTACTCATACAGCCACAATTCCTAGTTTAGGATTCATCACCTCTCACTCTCACCTGGACTATTGCAGTATTCTTTTAACTGTCAGATTCTCACTATTTCAATTCATCTGTATAACCAAATATAACTACCAAAGTGATTTAACTGAAGTACAAGTCTGATCATATAATGCATTTACTTCACTCAATAAAGTCCAGTTGCTTTCTTATATGGAGCAGCTAAATAGAGCAGTTGATAGAGTGCTGGACATGGAATCAAGACCTGAGTTCAAATCTTTCCTTAGATACTTACTTGGTGTGTCATCCTAGGCAAATCAACCTCTGCCTTGGTTTTATCATATCTAAAATGGGGATAACAATAGCACCCTCTCAGGTTAGAATAAAATGAAATAATATTTGTAAAGCACTTTGCATAACTTAAAACACTATATTATTATTATTAGCTATGTGGCATGGTGGATTGAGTGCTAGGGCTTGAGTCAGGAAGACATGAGTTCAAATGTGGCCTCAAACACTAGCTATGGGACTCTGGGCAAGTCCCCTGCATTTGCTTCAGTTTCTGTATCTCTAAAATGGGGATAATAATAGCATCTGCCTCCCAGAGTTGTGAAGATCAAATGAGATGATATTTGTAAAGCACAGCATCAGGAATGTAGGAAACATTATACACATTTCTGTTTTTATTATTATTACCTCTTGGACCACATATAAACTACCTCATTCGAGATTTGTGTTGTTGACAGCCTTTATCTTTCCAGTATTCTTACACATTTCTATCCATGCTGTCTTCAGTTTAGCATACTGGTCTACCTTGTGTTTGTCACAGTGTCCCTCCCATCTCTGTCTTTGTACTAGCTATCTTGTTCACTTAGAGTGCTTTTCCTCCTTACCTTTTTGCCTCTCAGAATCTTAGTTTCCTTCAAGACTTTGTTCACATACTGCCTTCTGCAAGGAGGTCTTTCCAGTCTGCCTACTTGCTAGTTCTTTCCCCTTTAAGATTACCTTCTGTCTATTTTTTTTTTAAACCCTTACCTTCCATCTTGGAATTAATACTGTGTATTGGTTCCAAGGCAGAAGAGTGGTAAGGGCTAGGCAATGGGGGTTAAGTGACTTGCCCAGGGTCACACAGCTGGTAAGTGTCTGAGGCCAGATTTGAACCTAGGACCTCCCATCTCTAGGCCTGACTCTCAATCCACTGTGCTACCCAGCTACCCCCAACTTCTGTCTATTCTTTATGGATGTTTTCTTCCCAATTAGAACGTAAGTACTTTGAGAGCATATACTTTTACATTTCATTGTATTCCTTACACATAGCACAATGCTAAATTCTTATTGACTGGTAGATTGGTTGAATATATAAACATGGTATATAGTCCTATAGGAATTGCATCAGGAGTGCTAAAACTGAGAAAGAGTTGAAGCTGCAGGGAAAACATAATGACAGCAAATGGGTATTTTTAAAAACTATAGGTTGTGGAAAAGATGGGCTCAAAGATGGGATGTGACCCCTATTAAGGGTGGCCTGGGGCAATGTCAGTTAACAGTGAATGGAAGAACTGTCCAATTTTTATTTTGCTTCTCTTTTCTTTGACAAGGATCTTTAGATGAAAATGAACCGAACAACTATGGCTGATAAGGAATTGATACCCCAAATAAGTAAGTAAGACATAAATGGTTTTCTGGATGCCCTTTATAAGTTCAGGTCATTTGGCCTGGATGAACTATATTTTTGATTCCTAAAAGAATGAGCAGATTTGATTACATCGTCATTAAACTCTGAGGGGAAAAAAAAAACCCCTGATGACTGGGAGAGGTTTTGTAAGAATAGAGAAGGGTAAATGTGTATAATGTTTAAAAAGAGCAGAGGGGATTTTGCAAACTACAGAGCAGAGCAATGAACTTAAATTTCTGAAAAAAAAATTAAAGACTATTATTAGGAGGGATGGTTAGTGAAAATCTAGAAAATATGAGATTACAAAAAGCCAGAATGGCCTAATTAATAAAAACAAGTCATTCCAAACTAAACTTACAAAATTTACTTAGATTTTGGTAAAGCATTTGGTGGCTATTTATACTCTGCTTGTGGACAAATGAAGACCTGTAGGCTAGACCAAGGAAAGTCTCCAATGGACTTCCAAGGATCTGGGATTAGTCTAGTGCTTGCTAACACAGTACCATTCTGTGTTAAATAGGATTTAAGACTGGAAGGGACCTTAGAGATTATCTAGTCCAGGCTTCTCATTTTATAAAGAAAACTTCCTAATGATTAAAGATATTCAGATATGGAATAGGCTAGCTCAGGAAGAAGTGATTTTACCCTCACTTGAGCAAAGATTGGATGAACACTTCTCAGGTGTGTTGTAGGGGAGCTAGGTGGTGCAGTAGACGAGAATGCCTGGCCTGGAGTCAGGAAGACTTATCTTCTTGATCTCAAATCTAGCCTCAGACATTCCCTCTGTGACCCTGGGCTAGTCACCTAACCCTGTTGGCTTCAGTTTCCTCATCTGTAAAATGAGCTGGAGAAGGAACTGGCAAACCTCCCCAGTATCTTTGCCGAGAAAACTCCAAATGGTGACACCAAGAGTTAGATATGATTGAACAACAACAGAGGGAATCATTTCCCTGGTATGGGTTAGACTTGATACCTCTAAGGTTTTTTTCCAACTCTTGAGATTCTTCTACCTTTACAAACTGAGGCTCATTGAAGTTAACTGTTTTGTCTGTGAATACATAGTTAATAAGTGGCAGAGGTGGGATATGAACTCATGTCTTTCTGGCTCCAATTCTATTAGTTGAGATATACTGTGACAACGAAATCACTTTAAAAGACTGATATATATTAATTTAAGGTCGCCAAGGAATTCAGCTATGTAATTCTTAAATGAAAACTCAAGTCAGCCGTCAACCTTTTATAGAGTTTAATTACAAACAGGAGGAAGAAAGGAATTAGAGAGAGAGAGAGAGAGAGAGAGGGAGAGAGAAAGGGGAGAGAAGGGAATAGGGCTTAAATACCCCTTCTGTTTAGGCTGGGCCAAAAGGCCCAAGCCCTTAGATAGCTGGGGCAAAGAAAGGAGATCAGTCCCTATTACTCACGTCACCAAAATGGAGAAACGGTCTCAGGGGCCTCCACCTCCAGTTTCCTTCAGAGCAAGCTTCTCAGAGCACCTCTCCAACCACTCAGAGCCAAAACTCTCCAACCAACCACCCCAGCCTCAGACCCCTCTGTCTTTAAGGAAACCATCCAAGTTCCCTCCCCTCAGTTCTCACATCTACCAATCACTGTCCATGTCTTCCCTGTGCCAATGGTGGCTCTAGCTTAACCCAGGACCGCCCAGAGGTCTGTGGCTTTGCACATGTCTGTTGAAGGTCATATTCTCAAATAATTAAATCTTTGATCCTTTGCTACAGCCCTTCCTAAATCCTGTTACCATGAGTAGGGTAGAGATTGGAATAATTAAATTTTGATCTATGCTGCAGCCCTTCCTAAATCCTGTTACCCTGAGCAGGGTGGAGATTGGAAGTTCTAAGACCTGGTTCTGTCATTCCAAGTATCTCCATTGTATCAATTCTAAAATCAATCATGACTCAAAGAAATTCCTGTTCTGTGCTTAAGCATAGGTCAAAGCCCTTTCCATTGTTCAGCAAAAGGTTTCTGTCCTAAAGTAATCTTAAGAAGGGATGAGGAGGAATCTCCCATGCCAATGGGGTTCACATTCCAATAGACTATCACTAAGAAATTTTCCAAGTATGAAATTTCTCAATGGTGAAATTTCCAACATTTATAAGTCTAAGAAATTTTAAGGTTTACAATACATACATACATACATATATACATACACATATATATATGTTATATATATATATATATATTATAAAAGATAATAATATAATGTATTCAAGATTGAGAGGCAGCCTGGCATACATACATACATACATATATATATATATATGTTATATATATATATATATATTATAAAAGATAATAATATAATGTATTCAAGATTGAGAGGCAGCCTGGCATACATACATACATACATACATATATATATATATATGTTATATATATATATATATATATATATATTATAAAAGATAATAATATAATGTATTCAAGATTGAGAGGCAGCCTGGCATACATACATACATACATATATATATATATATGTTATATATATATATATATATAATAAAAGATAATAATATAATGTATTCAAGATTGAGAGGCAGCCTGGCATACATACATACATACATAGTATGTATGTATGTATGCCAGGCTGCCTCTCAATCTTGAATACATTATATTATTATATAATATATATATATGTATGTATGTATGCCAGGCTGCCTCTCAATCTTGAATACATTATATTATTATCTTTTATAATTATGTATTATCTTTATAGTAAGCCTAAATTTACTTCATTGCAAATTCTACCATTACTCCTCTTTCTTCCTTTTGGGCCCCAAAACATATCTAATCCCTTTTCCTAGAGCTTGGTAAGTGGCACTGTTGTTATTGTTTTGGATTTGGAGTTTAGAAGATATGAATTTCAGTCCTGCTTCTGACAGTTCCTATGTTACTGTGGATAAGTCACATAACTCTCTCAGTCTTGGTTTCCCCAAATATAAGATGAAGATGGTAATGATAGTACCTGTTGCAGTAATCAAATGAAATAATGTATCTTTGCTCTGCATAACTTAAGGCACCATATAAATGCTAGCTATTATTTTCCACATGACAACTCTTCAAATTCTTGAAGACAGTAATCTTGTTTCCCCACTAATTTTTCTTTTCTCTAGGTTAAAGATACCCAGGTTTGTTTTTTAACTAATCCTCATGGCATGGCCTTAAAATCCAATGAAATGCTGTATGCATAATGCTTTGCACATTTTAAATTGTTATATAAAACTCAGTTAATACTATTTCTATTAAAAAGCATGAGGCATATAAGGAAATCTGGAAATAACTTTATAAAATAATAAAAAGTGGAAAAAGCGCATGCTAATGATATTTAAAAAAAAGTGATGGACAAAGAAATCTGAGTGAAGCTAGAGGGAGTACCTGAAAAGTAATGAAATTTAGTTTAAATGTAAATAAGTGAAATAATAAATGTAAATTGTTAACAAAGCAATTTTAAGTTATATTGATTTTTAATATTAAGCTTTACATTCTTTTACAGTAAAAAAAAGAATTAACATCAAATTTGAAGTCAGACTAGCTGGTGTGACCTTGGGAATGTTTATTAAACTAAAAGGCATTTGAACATAGAGCAACATTGGTTCCAAAAGACAGTGTTGAAATATATCTTCCTTCTTTTTATAGAGTAGCAGGGAACTGTGGGTGCTAGATGTTGCATAATATTGCCATAATGCTTTACATTTTCTCATTTGATATTTTAGATCTGGTTACTTTGTCAGTTGGTTTTTGTAATTTTGCCATTGTGACAAAGGAGGCTACATAGGTGGAGAAATATGGGGACATGTTTGTAGTATAAAAGTAAAAGGTATCAATATAACTTTTGAAGGTAATTTGGCATTAGAAAGACTGGAATTTTAAAATAGCTTGAACTACTATGCTAACCAATTGATGTGGTTCATTTTTTTTCATGAGGCAAAGAAAATAGAGATAGTAGGATGAAAATATTTTTTCAAGGAAAAAATTACATTATATGCTTATAATTATTTTTATTTAATGTGCATTTGCACAGAAAAGGAGAAGGAAAATATTCATTATCAAATGTGTTTCCTTGTAATTTTTTATTTAGGAATTAAGGTCTACATCCTTTTTTTTTACATTTGCTGCAAACAGGCTTTTATTTTTGCAAATGAAGCATACAATTATGGTCTTAAATGAATTGCATTTTGACTGGGGGAACAGCCATATCTTCAACTTTTATTATTGATTGTAACCTCTTATTTGCCACTTAGACACTCCTCACTCACTTTTTGGATGTATTTTGATGTATTCTTGAAGGCTAATACTTTATATCCTTTTAAATATATTATCTACAAGTTGATAAGGGCCACATTGAGAAAATTTTAACAAATAGACATGCAGAGGCTATTTTCTATTTACTACTTTCACTGAATAACATCTTGCTATTTGGTCAAGAACATCTACTCTAACTTTATTCTTGTAAAATAGGATACTATCTATGTGTATTTCATGATTCATGATTCATGAGCTTAACACCACTTCTGTAAGTACATTGCTATCATCTTTGCTTCTAGTATCCTCTTTTTCCAAGTAAGGAAATCCATTGAACAAATAATTGTTTTCAAAAGATATTACCAAACAAAATTTCAGGTCAAATTTATCTGGTTTGTTTGATATACTGCCTATTGAATAAATTTACAGTGTGCCTTACAAGGCAGCTATTGTTCATGGACCTTTAGATGATTTTCACTTAAAGGATTCCACAGTGAAGATGTTAGCCAAAGCTTGTCCCACCATAGATTTGACATAGATTTTATCTCTCTTCAGTTTCCAGTGAAGTGAAGTGAAGATACTTCATTATATCTGGAAATCAATTATATGGCATAGTTTTATTGAACAAGAACATCCTTAGAGCTGTCACACATATTTTTTTATGTGTAAATTTCTCTCATCTATAGTGCCATGAGCAACAATAATAAGACCAGTGAACTTTTCTTGATCTTCTAGTATAGAGGAAAAATTAGCATTGCTTGCTACTCATTGACCCTCAGCATTTGTACATTTATGAATGTTTCTAAGTATTGGTGCACTATATTTCAAAAAAGAAGAAATGAGACCTTTTTCAATGATATGGGAGTATACTAAGTAGAGCCATACTGAAGGACTGAAAGTTAATAATATTTAACTATTGCAAGTGTCCTCACAGTGCTTGAGAAACAACAGCCCATTCTAAGAGTAAGGACAATCCCAAGACTAGCATATTCTCTTTGTTAGCAAGGTTAGATGAATGTTCCCTAGGAAGTCCTTTATGCAGATGAATAGATTCCCATGCATCCAACAAGCAGTTTCAAATAAAAACCTTGTGCTGACGTGCATCTGCAAAACTTAAGTTTCCAACCTTAGTACTTCTATTTATGGTAAACTGCTGAGGTTTGGTCATCTTGAACAGAGATTTATAGTACCTTTATCTCCTTAATAACACTTTTTTATTTTTAATAAAGAGAGGTGCATAGATTCAATAATGAGACATAGTAGTAGGTAGTGTTAGGTGGTGCCAGATAGTAGAGAATATATTGGATTTGCAGTCAGAAAGCCCCTGATACTTTGCAGTTGTAGACTATGAGCAAATCATTTAAGTTCTCATTATGATTTGAGAGTGCTTTGTAAACATTAAAGTATTATATATAAGTTTGAGCTACTATTACAAGGGTTTATTATCTGCTCACCGTCTACTTGGAAACAGTTTCCAATTGAGGAAAGATTATTCCTTTTGTAAGCTATCCATCATTCAGTCATTACATCATAGATTTGACCTTACTGATTTCTTTTAAGCAGGGATGTACAAACATTCTTTGTCCTTGTTTTTCTGTGCTTTTTTTTTGCCTTTTCCTTTTGACTTTTGTTTGTATTTGTTTCTATGTATCTGCTTGACTTTATTTTTTTAAATATTCATCTACCTTTCAAAAGGCCCTTATTCCAGATATTAATTTTTAATTCAATTTACTGCTGTATTATATTTTGTTTTCTTTCAACAAATTGAGGTTGTTTGGCAGATTCTTTTAGAGAAGTCATATGTCTGAGGTATAGAGCTTATTGTAGAAAGGAGAGATAGCTTGTGAATTGTTCCAGATTCTTAAAAACAAAAATGAAAAACTGACCTTCCATATTGTTGCTGGGTCTAGTCATAACTCTGTTAATCCTGGCATTGTTTTGTTGACCCCATATTGTATGCCTCTACACTATGGGACTAAATTGCTTAATTTACCTCCTGGGTCTAGATATATTATATCAATTTCAAAAGAAGAGATTGTGTAGTGAGGCAATGGTTTGGAAAAAGCAAGAAATGTGTGATCTCCAGTAATCCCTTTGAATCCTAGTGAATGGGTAAAGGGCTTTCATTGCAGAAAATTTCAAAGGGATTGATATCATTAGTAGAAATGATAGAGGTCAATGGGAAGATATTAGCTCTTAATGGATAGGAACTTTAACCACTGAAAAAGCAATGTGAGATGCTAAAATAGGTAAAGTGAGAGAAGTTATAGACTCTAAATGAATATTGATTGGGGTATGTATAGTCTTCCCTTCCTAGAGGCAAATAGAAGGATTCAGCCAGACTGAACATCATATTTTCAATTGATGGTTGCAATTCAAATTGGACACTATACTACAAGTTGTGTATTTTTTCCCATGTATTTTCACTTTTTCTTTTTTCTTTTCCTTTTCTTTTTTTTTTACCCTTCTAACAGTTATCCTAAATAAAAATTTGTGAAGGGAGCCCTTTCTCTAACCTTTACTCACAAAATAAATTTACTTTCACCATAGGTTCTTAAGTAGTACAGATACTGATTGGGTTGTAACTATACTTAGTGCCTTCAGAGGCCCTTGCTATAGACAGAGATGCATTTTAAAGCCAAGAAAAGTAAACAAATTATCTAAGCTATGGCAAATTTCCCTTAGATTGATGCTGGTCAGAAAATGGGTGAATTGCTGCCCAAACCACTAGAAATGATAAGATACTTACATTATTCCAGGAGTCAATAACTTTTGAGGACATGGCAGCCTACTTATCACGAGAGGAATGTGGACAACTGAACCCCACTCAGAGGGATTCCTACCAAGACATTTTACAGAAGAACTATGGTAATGGAATTTCTCCAAATCAAAGTTGTTTTTTTTTTAATTAATTATTTTATTTGTTACATTAAAATTCCCAGGTGTTTCCTACCCTTCCCTCTCTCCTGCATAAAAAGATATATATATTTATAAAACTGTGGTCTTGCTTGTTTCTCTTTATCAGTTCTTTCTCTGGAGGTAGACATAAATAAGTCATTCTTCAAACTATATCTGTTGCTTTTTTTAATGTTCCCTTGGTTCTGCTTGTTTCATTATTCATAATTTTATGTAGGTCTTTTCATTTTTTTTAATCAACCTACTTGTCACTTCTTATGGTTCAATAGTATTCCATCACAGTCATGCGTCACAACTTGTTTAGGCATTCCCTAATTGATGGGCATCCCCTCAAATTCCAGTTCCTTGCCACCACAAAGAGAGCTGCTATAAATATTTTAGAATATATGGATTTTTTCCTTTTTCCATGATTACCTTAGGAAATAAACCTAATAGTGTATTGCTGGGTTGAAAGATATACACAGTTTAATAACCCTTTGGCCATAATTCCAGATTGCTTTCTGAAATGATTGGATCAGTTCACAGTTTCATCAACATTGTATTAGTGTCCCCATTTTTCCATATCCTCTCCAAATTTGTCATTTTGTCCTTTTATCATTCTAACCAATCTGATATGTGTGTGATATCTCAGAGTTGTTTTGATTTGTATTTCTCTAATCAATAATAATTTTTTCATATAGTTATGCATAACTTTGATTCTTTATCCAAAAACTGTCTGTTCATATCTTTTGACCATTTATCAATTGGGGAATGGCTCATATTCTTATAAATTTGACAGAATTCTCCTATTAGGACACTTACAAGAGGTAAGAGGGAATGAGGGGAGAGGAGATAGATGCAAAGGACAATATGGAATTAGAATCTTCAAGATTTGATATGGCTGTTGATGAACAAGAATGAGTCAAAGATAATACCAAGGTTAGGAACCAGGATTACTGGAAGGATGATGGTACCCATTTGGGGTGAATAGATTTTGGGGGAAAGATAGTTCTATTTGGGGAGCATGTTAAATTTGAGATGCCAGTTGAGATGTCCAACAGGAATTTGGTGATGTGGTACTATAGCTCAGGAAAGAGTTTAGGGTTGGATTTATAGATCTGAGAATCACAATCAAAGAAATAATTGAACCAATGAGAGATGATGTGAGATCACCAAGGGTGAGAAGGCACAGAAAAGATTCATGAGGAACATATAATAATCCAACAAAAAATACCAAGAGAAAATGATCAGACTGCTAGGAGGAGAACCAGAATATAGCATCACAAAGATAATAAGCCAAAAGAATAAAAGATTTGATCCAGAGCCATTTTTTTTTCATTCTACAAAGTTATCTTATGGAATAATACTCTTGTGTTTTAAAAACAGTGATTTTGATTAGTACAGAGAAGTAGTGTTGCATAAATTGAGGAATGAATAGTGTCAAAAGCTTCAGAGAGCTCAAGAAAGATGAGGCCCAAGACACAAGGCCATCAGATATAGCATTTAAGAAATAATTGATAACTTTTGAGAGTATGAGTTTGGGAGCCAGATTGCAAAGATTTGAAAAAAGTGAATAAAAAAAAGAAAATGGATAAAAGATAATAGATGGCTTTTACTAAGACTATGTGTATGTGTATACAAATGCATGAACACATTCACACACTTGAAGCCTGAAGGATCTGGGTTCAAATGGGGCCTCTAATATATATTAGCTATGAAATGTTAGTATTTTTTTTAATCTGAACTTATTCTTGGTATGTAAGTACTGCTTAGGTCCTATCTGATCAGAGGTAGTGGGTAGATAGCTCTTTTCCACTTATCTACTCCTCTCCACAAAAAACTCTCCCTTTAGAAAATTATTATGTCTTTTGTGTTTACATCCTACATTTCTAAATATTTTCCTCTTTCCTCCAGAGAGTTATTAATATTTTTTTTACAAAGACTAAAAAAGGGGGGAAATTTCCACCAAAACTAACTAGTACTTCAAAAAAGTCTAACATTAACATTGGTGTTCCACACCAATACTTCCCCACTTCTGTATAGAAGTCTAGATGCTTTTTCATCTCTTCTTTAGTCAAGATTTGTGTTAGGTTCACATGCACTTTTATTGTTTTATTTCTGCTTTCTCCATTAACATTGTAATCATTATAATATTTTCTGTGTTCTAGTTGCTTAATTTGTAAGTTCATTTAAGTCTTCCTATGCTTCTCTGTATTCATCATAGCCATTATTTCTTATAGCATATGAGTATTCTATCAGGCAGCTTTGTACAATGGAAAGAAATGCCTGGAATCAGAGCAGGTAGGTTCAAATCCAGTTACTATCTCTGTGACTTCAGGCAATTTACATAATTTCTTAGTTTCCACATCTGTAAAATTAAGGGATTGAAGGAGTTGAATGTGAAAGAAGGTAGAAAAAGCAAAATCTGGCAATTGATAGATTTTGTAGGATGAGGGAGAATGAAGGGCAAGATTACAAACCTGGGACACTCAATTGATATTGATAGTGGTTTGGAAGAGTGGAGAGTTTTGGAGGGGAAATAACAATAATTTTGGACATGATGTGTTTGAAATGTCTCCAGGATACCAAGTTGGAAATGCCCAATAGACAATTGCTGATGTAAGACTGAAGCTTAGGGGGAGAGATTGGGACTGTGAATCATTTGTACAGAGGTGTTAGTAGGACCTAAGGTAGCTGATGAGGTTACTGAGAATAATAAGGAAGAGATAGGATAACTTTGGAGAATACCCACAATTGGGAGGTGTGATATGGACAATAAACTAACAAAGGAGATGGGAAAGGATCAATTTGACAGGAAGGAAGAAGAATATATGAGAATAGTGTCATGAAAATCCAGAGAGGAAAGCATACTAGGAGAAGAGGCTGCAGAAGGGTTGAGAAAAATGATAATTGAAAAAAGACCATCACATTTGGCAGTTTGTTCAGACCCACATCACCTTCATTGTTGCAGTAGCTTTCTACCTGATCCCCCTTTTGACCCATCAACACTCCATTCTGTTCTACAAAAATCCAACACACCAAAGTGATTTTCCTTAAACATAGCTCTGACCATGTCATCACTCCTACTCAGTCGACTCCCTCCCAGGGATTCCCTATCACTTCTAGGATAAAATATAATCTCCCCTGTTTAGTTTTTAAAACCATTTCCAGATTGTCTTCACCCTATCTTTTCATCTTCATTGCAAGTTATTCTATCCTACATACAGAGCTTCCAGTAAACTACTCTTTTCTAATTCTTCTCACAAGATGCTCCCTCTCCTGAGTCTATACATTTGCAGTGGCTATCCTCCAAGTATGCTTACTTCCTCATCTCCATCTCATAGAATCTCTCTCCTTTCAAGATGATGTTCAAGCACTACCTTCTAAGAAACAAGAAGTTTTTCCTGATGCTTTCAACTGGTAGTACCCTTCCCAAACTACCTTATATTTAACTACTTTGCATTTATATTCCTTTTCCTTATTCTTATTCTATAATACTATTATCTTCCCCTTTAGAACACAGTAAGCTCTTTGCAATTAGGAATTATTTCAGTCTTTGGCTTTATGTTCTTATTGCCTAGTATATAGTAGGCATTTAATAAGTTGTTGATTGACTAGATGACATATATGATTCCCTCCTACTCTGATCTTTAATAAAACAGTTTGTTTAGACATTTCTCAATGGATGACCACATACTTCTTGTTCTTGACTACTACAAAAAGTACTGCTTTAAATATTTTGGTGTACATTAGTCTTTCCTTTTTATTATTGAACTCCTTGGGAGCATATGCCTAGCAGTAGAATCTCCAAGTTAAAGGGTACAGACATTTTAGTTAGCTTCTTAGCATAATTGTTTTCCATATTTGTTAAAACAGTTCACAGCCCTACCATCACTAAATTAGGCTATTTGTCTTTCCCAAATCCATCTTTTTGTTATCTTTCCCAATTTGTTTGGATAAACCTATTTCTTAAAAATTTTATTTTCTTAAATTTAATTAATTGGAACCTTTTTTATTATGGTTGTTTATAGTTTACAGTTCTTTTAAGAATTTAATCCTTCCCTTTTCATACTGATGGTAGGTGAGGTCTAGCCCCTAAATTGGCAAAGGGACCTCTCTCCCATATCACCCCATGGGCAGTCAGTTACTGAATGCATTTGTTCAACAGACCTCTGGTTCTCTCCTTAATCCTTTAACCTCCAATTTCCCACTGGTGGAATTAAAGAGAGAGACCTAGAGAAGGGGCACACCCCTTTCCATGTCCCATTCCTAGACTCAGCTTGGGTTGGAGGTATCTAAGGGACTGGAGAAGGGAGAGGAGGCAGCTAACTTAGATCTTTCTAGATCTTGAAGAGGGATGATCTCAGTTGGAGGGATGGCAGTGGTTGGACATTGTTCACCAGAGGAGTCCAAAGTTTTGCTATTCTACCTTTTCCATGTCATTTGTCTTGTCTCGAGCTTTTTTTGTGCAGGTCCATATTTAAACATATATATCACAGAGGGAAGAGGGTATAAAATGAATAGGACCATAATGACATGAGCAGCAATTCTGGTCAATCCCTTGACCCTTCCTTCCAATCATGGTTTCAAAATTTCCTTCCAAGAAGTCTTCCCTAATCAACTCTCCCTTAGTCATACCAATTCACTCAAATATTTATTGCATATGTGCCAGGTGCTTCCAAGTGCTAGGCATAACTCAGTCCCTACTCTTAAAGTATTAAGATATACACATATCTTAATACATACATACATATACAGAAGAAAGAAATAGCAATACAAGTGGTACAGTGGTTTGAGCAATGGACCCGTTGTTAGGAAGAACTAGATTCAAATCTAAACCTCAGACACTTAACTTGCTGTGACCTCTGGCCAAGACACTAAAACTTTTGGGACAAATTGGGAGTGCAATTTGTCATTACTTTGATGTTTTGGCTTTCTATATAATTCTATTCCCTAAATGTAGACCAGATTTGTTGTATGAAAATAGCTGAGTGGAATATAGAGGATTTTAGACTTATATCTTGAAAATTGCTGAAGCAAATAATCTTAAAGTAGGTGATGCATACATAGAAAGTTAAAAGGAGTACAATTCCATTGGTCTTATTCTTGTTCCCTACCATAATCTTTCCACTCAATTGCAGCAGTCTTAGTCGATTTTTCTCCCCACTTCTCCAGGATTAGGCCTTCAGCAAAGAATCAGCACAGAGGGCAGCTTGAAGCAAGAGGCTCTGGAAATGAAGGAGTCTTCCAGTGGGTTGTCAGCAGAATCTGACACAAGCAGGGCCCAGCAACTGTGTCATGACTGGGGTAGAGCTGATGGCGGGACTAAGGAGCCTAAAATGGAAGAACAATCAAGGACCCCATCAGTGGAAGGAAAAATGGGTAAATCCAACACTCCAACAAGGAGCCAAGGAAAATTAATTGGTCATGAGAGACCTGACACAGAGGAAAAGCCATTTAAGTGCCTGGACTGTGGGAAATGCTTTGGCCGAAGCACTCATCTTAGTCTTCATCGGAGGACTCATACTGGTGAAAAGCCCTATAAATGTGGGGATTGTGGTCGGTGCTTTAGTGATGGTTCTGCCCTCATCCGCCATCAGCGGATCCACACAGGTGAAAGACCCTACAAGTGTAAGGAGTGTGGAAAATGCTTTGGTCGCAGCTCACATCTGGAGCTGCATCAGCGGACGCACCTTGGGGAAAAGCCCTACAAGTGCCCTGAGTGTGGCAAAGGGTTCCGTGACAGTTCAGGTTTGGCCAGACACCAGGGCATCCATACAGGTGCCAGTCCCTATAAATGTGGTACATGTAGCAAGAGTTTTAATGACAGCTCAGCTTTCATTCGTCATCAGCGCATCCATACTGGTGAAAAGCCTTATGTGTGTGTGGAGTGTGGCAAGAGTTTCAGCGATAGTTCCAACTTCCGTACTCACCAGAAATCTCATTGGGAAGAAAAGCCCTTCAAGTGCACAGCTTGTGCAAAGAGCTATGTGCGCAGGTCAGACCTTGTCATACACCAGAGGACACACACTGGTGAGAAGCCTTACCAGTGCAGTGATTGTGGCAAGAGCTTCAACCAGAGGTCTGGCCTCATTATCCACCAAACAACTCACACAGGGCAGAAACCCTTCAGTTGTAGCAAGTGTGGGAAGAGTTTTGGACACCATTCATATCTCTTGAAGCATCAGAGGACTCATTTTAGAGAGTTCCCAGAGAAACCCCTAGAATAGACATGCCCCTTATTCTTGCCAATTGACCCTCTTATAGAACATCAGTGGAACTTATTACTTGAACTGTTTGTCCAGTAGACATAGGTTAAGATAAGCCATTCATGCACATAGCCTGGCACATCTTGAGGTTAACAGCATCCATTTAGGAGAGGGCTAGATGGAAGGTGTGTGAACCATTTGAGTATTGAACTCATGATCTCAGCCTTAATAGCACCAGGAGAGCAGATCAGTCCTTACATTCTTATCTTACTGCCCTCACAGCTATTACCAATATGGGTTTTCTGTTCCATCAAGTAAATGAGAAACTCATAATTCAAAGAAAAGGGGATGGGCCCAAGCACATGATGAGTTTAGCTGGAGGAGCCAAGACCAGTTTCCTGTCTGGCTTAGGAGATGCTTTTTAACATTACCCTTCCTTGTATCAGAATCCTAATCCTATTTCTAAAAGTGCAATTTGAAAAGCATGGCCTGGGATATATGGAGGGTTCTTGCCCACTATGAATTTTTTCCTGCTTTCTAGAAAAAGTTCCCTGAAATGTTTTAATTATTTTGGAGAAAAGTCAGAAAACCATAAAAGCAGTTAATTTTTTTTTAATACAAGTGCATGTGGAGACCCATCCCACATTTCTATGGTGCCCTTATCCCAAATCAGTTGTTAGGATTGGCCTAAGCCCCTGGTTTCATGTGTGAAACACCCTCCTCAAAACACCCATGTTTCTAGTTACGTGTTTTGTGAATCAAATATGGTCCACCTCCCTCCTTTCATAGGTAAGGAAATAGAAGTTGATTTGCTCATTGTCATTTAGATCTCATTTGCAGACCAGGGAATGTGAACCCAAATCTCAATTTTCTGTCCACTGTTTCTTCAGCCACATTATGCTACGATATTCATAATGCCTTGACAGTTTTACTGTTAAAGCACCTCATGTGTGTCCATCAATTGGGAACTGACTGAATAAATTATAGTATGTGAATACTATAATTACTTTAAGAAATAATGGTTTGAGGGAAACCTGGGAAGACTGCTGAATTGATAGAGTGAAATAAGCCAAATCAAGAGAACAATTTATGTAATAACATTATAAAGACAACTTTGAAAAAACATTGACTAATCAATGCACTGACCAACTACAATTCTGGAAAAATGGTGATAAAGGTTACTATCCCAGGAAGTAACGATGGACTCAAAATGCAGAATGAGACATTTTGGACATGGACAATGAGGGAACTTGTTTGGTTGATTATACATAATCCCCCACCCACCTAAAGGAAGGGAACAGGTGATGGAACTGAATGTTGTAATTTTTCAAGAGTAAAATAAGTCATAAGAGGTAGTTTTGTGAACTCTTAAATTTCCTAACAACTTTTCCTTCCCATCATCCTTCTTTTGGGACCCTACAGGTGTGGTTCTCAAGTTTTTCCATAATGATAAGACCCTTCTAGCAAAGCCCTCTAAAATTATTTTTAGTGCCTTTTATATTAAATCATATAAGGCTAATTGAAAACTTTCAGATGTTTCAAGTTTCTTTATAGCATACAATCTGATCACAGAATCATGTTCCACCAGTAGATGCAGTGGTATACCACAAGTCTAGCCTTCTTCAGAATTAAAAGGAAAATCAACTTTTACTCTTGTTCCCTTTCCCTCTCAACTATGCTGGAACTCTCTCTTAGTGAAAAGGGAATTTCCCATCCTGCTGTCCTGGCAACTTGAACAGCTACATATATAGAGCACTGAATGTACTTGGTTGAATGACCCTTGATAGATATTATCTAGCAGCCTTTCTCATAAGTATATACAGAATATACAGAGTATAATTTAACAGGAATCAGAGATATCCTGAGTAATTTGCTGCAGATGGTACTTCTCATAGCTATAGTCTTGAAATGGTGGCCCGAAGACAATGAGTAACTTCCTGCACAAATGATGTGGACTTGTGTTAAAGAAAGTATGTTTGGGAGTTCTAGAAGTTTCCCTGGATTCTTTACCTCCCAGGAAAGATGGTCTTTTTATAAGCCTTTTAATGTTACTTTTTAAGCACTTGTCCATTAAGCCTTCTACATATTGAACATTTCTTTTGTGATGAAGCAAGCAGCTATATACCTCTTTTCTAGATATGTACAGGTACTATACTTCATACTTAAGCTTTAAAAGATTTTCCCTGGAGACCTATTATGGAGTAGAGATAGGAATTTAAGAAGTTTGAATCCTATTTTGGGGGAATTAAGCACCCACCCAGATCCTCTTGAGCTAAACTTGAACCCTGAGGTAAGGATGTGTTTATTACTTCTTCCACTAATACAGACTAGCACCTTCTCTTGCAACTTCCAAGAATTACTTGGGTTGACAGGTGGCTAAGAGTTGGAACCACACACAGTGCATGCAGACTAAAATTCTTACATCAAGAGAGTTGGCAAGTAAGGGAGACCCCTTCTAAGTATTAATGGGGGGGGGGGGGAGGAGGAGGGAATCAAACAAGATAAACAGGCATGGAGAGATTGTGATCAGCATTAGAGGGAATATCCATGATCAATTCACAGATTCACTGAAGTAATCAAGTATTTGTCATGTATGTCTTAACTCAATAAAGTATGACATGAAGTTTCTGAGTGTTCTTTTAAATGTTTGGCTGCTTTCATTTCTTGATCCTGAACCATATCTTCCAATATGGCTTTTTACCATCGTTCTATGCTTTTTTTTAATTTTACTTTTCAATTAATACCCACTTTTCATCCCACTTCCAAAAAAAACAAAAAACTTAACATGCAGTCAAACAACTTCCCACATTGGCCATGTTCTAAAATTTCATGTCTCATGCTTCATCTCAAACCTTCCCCTTCTACCAGATGGATAGCAGTCTTATGGAATCATGATTGGTCATTGTGTTTTTAGAATTGTCTTTACAACTTTTTTTCCTCCTGATTCTATCACTTATCCTGCTTCAGTTCACAGACAATATACTGGGTCTTTCTTACTACCTTTCATTATTTCTTATGGCATAATAGTATTGCATTAGTCATATATAGTACCTAAATTTGTTTAGCTGTTCAAATGGATAGGAATTCCCTTATTTACTGGGTCTTAACTGAGCACTGATAGTTTTTGTTCTTTTATCTCTTTATCTTGGGGGGTGGAGGGGAATGGTGTACCTGGTGTTCAAAGAAGACTGGCCACCTCTGGGAGGGAGGGCTTGCTGAGTCCTTTTCAGGGCTGTTCCCTTCTGGTTTCTACCTGGCACTGAACTCACCTGTGGCTCCAAAACGCTGTAGCATGTGCAACAGCAACACCTCAGGAAGTCATCTCAGCAGATGGGCTAAACCAAGGTGAGGGTAACCAATGGGTCACAAGTACATCAGTGAGTTAGAAGGGAACCCCAAGCATATGAAGACCTCCCCTAGGAAAATGGGCAGAGGAGAAGTGTTCCAAAAGCCACGAAAGTGGCTGAAACAAGTGGTATGGAGGGCTTAGAGCTTGGTCAGACATAGAAGAAGCCAAGGTCATCCAGCACATCCTGAGCCATTCATTTTGAATCATCAGTCTGATTCTGACTTTTGATGCTAGACTTCAACAAATGGAAAAGTGAAACTTTGTGCAACTCTGCCTCCCTTGACTACAGCTCATGTGCAAGTCTTCATTCACCCTTTATGCCATTGATCTTTGAAAATGAAAGACAACAATCTCTGGTGTATAGGCCTAAGAAGTATTTCTGAGTCAAAAGGCCTAGTTTTTTGAGAAATAGTTCCTAATTACTTTCTAGAGAATAGCCATGCTAATTCACAATTTCATCACAATGGTGCCTACCTTTGGATTAAAGTCAGAGCAATAAAGCATACTGAATTGGAAGGCTTTACATTCGTTGTAGAAAGATTTACCATTGCTATCCCCTGCAATAGACATTGGCACATGAATTGCAAATATCTTTACAAAGTTCTTTTTGTTTTATACTCATAGAAAGCATTGAGAATTAAGATAATCAAATGTCCCATGAAGTATCTCCCTTTTAATTAACATCTGGTCACTTTTTTTAAAAGAAAAAAATGTCAATGGTGATCCAATTTCTCTGGAGGGTGGAGGCACTGGTTGTTGGACAAGGGTTTTACATTTTGAATATAAGGAGTGAATGTCCATGACCTAAAAACTATACAACACTACACTCTGACATTTTTAAATATCTTAGTTTGTAGCTAATGACAAATTTAAAGATTTACATTGCTTTATTGAAGAACTTAATAAATACATATATCATATCCTCCATTGAAGTCCTGCTTTATAATGTCTTATGTAAAAGAAGTGATTCTGGCTTCTTAAAAGTTGTGCTTGAAAAGTACGAGTTATGGCAAGGTGTGGGCTTAGTTATGGATTCTACATTAAATAGACAAGGATCAGTCCAGCTAAGTTTGAAGAAACTCATCATCATACCAGCTGCAGACAATTTCTTTTTTAAACCACACACATTCCCCAAAACCATGTACTAAGTCAAAAGAAGACCTAAGGAGGAACCACACTGAAATAAAATTATTCTAATCTGTCCCATTCAAGGACAAAGCCTTGAAATACTTGTGGTACACCTACAGAATTTTGAATGTGCAGCAAAGAATTAGGTATTTTATCAGTCCATGGTATAGACTGAGCAAACACTGATTAGTCCAACTCTCACTTTACAGTTGAGGAAACCAAGGTCTGTCCAAGATTACTGAATAGTGGAAGAATTTGGACTTGAACCTGGTTCTTTGGACAGCAGGTCCTGTGTATACAACATCAAACATTCAACACCCTCTTTGCCATGGCTTTACAATGTATATCACAAAAGGATAAATCAGAAGTTCAGACCAACTTCATATGCATGGTAATTGCCTAGGTGAACTGGATTATTGCTTCAAGTTCTGAAAATATGTGGCACAGTAGAAAGTACAAGACTTCCAAGTCAAAAGTTTTGATTCACTTCCTGCTTTGCTCTTTGTTTCCCGTGGATATATAACAATACCTGAGCCTCAATTGCCTCATTTGTAAACTAGGGGCCTGGACTACCTCTCATAATGGGCATTGAAGTGGCACAGTTGATAGTGCCAGGTCTGGAATCAGGATGACCCAAGTCCAAATCTGGCTTCAGACTCCTCCACTCTACACCTTGGGCAACTAACTCATTATTAACCTTTATGGGCTGCTTCTTTTGCAAAACGAACTAGAAATGGCAAACCATCCCAATGTCTTTGCCAAGAAAACTCCAAATGGGGTCACAGAGTTGGACACAACTGAAAAACAACAAAATCCTTTTAGAGGGGGGTAGCTAGTTAGCACAGTGGAAAGAGTGCCAGGCCTGGAGTTGGAAGGCCAGGTTCAAATCTGGTTTCCTAGCTATGTGACCTTGGGCCACTCACTTAACCTCGATTGCCTAGCCCTTATTGTTCTTCTGCCAGAACTACATAAGTTTGTTTGCAAATTATTAAAAATATTAAGCATCTGGTATGTACAGAGCATGGCACAAGGCACTAGAGAAAGAAAATTAAGATCAGACTGCTTTGACCCTTGTTGAGTTGATATCATGTAAATGCTATTTCCTTTTACTGGTCTTGAACATACCAAGAAAACACTTCAAGTCATACTTTAAGTCTGCCAGAATTTGGTGACATCTATGTTCAACCCAAGCATAATCTGAGACTTCGATCTTTAACATGCCTTTAGACATGGTAGAGTAAAAAAAGAATATTTTTAAAAATTCAGATAACCTTGATTCAAGTTCCAATTCTAACACCAAATATTTAGTTTGATACCTTTAAAGTCTGAGATAGCATCCTTACTTTTTACACTACCTGCCTCATAGGGTCAAATTGAATAACAGCAGCTAGGTGGCATAATAGATAGTGCTGGGCCAAGAATCAGAAGACCTGAGTTCAAATCTAGCCTCCAATGCTTACTAGCTGCCTCAATTTACTCAAGTGTAAAATGGAGATAATACTAGCTACATCTCAAGATTGTTATGAGGATCAAATTAGATATTTGTAAAGTGCATACTACGGTGCCTGGCACAAAGTAGTCACTATATAAATGCTTATTCCCCATATAAATGTCTTTCATATGGCATTTAGATAAAAAGTAATTAGCTATATAGTAAATAGCTATTATCTTTACTGAAGACAACTTTTTGCCCTATATCCTATCTTGATTATTCAGGAAGAATTACTTGGAGCAAAAAGTGCCCTTTGAAATAAGCCAATGCTTACTATCTTATATGTGAGAAAACAGAGTACCAGAGTAGTTAGCCAAAGAGATAACATATTTATGTCAAAGCTGAGTTTTAAGTGGTGGGCACCCAGTCTCTAGGTCTAAATCTGCATAACTTAGCTACCTTGGCTTTTCCTTCTCTGCAGACAGATCTAATTTAGTAAACTTAAGGACCCCTGGCATTCTTGTAGCATTACTGGGTCTAACAGATAGGCCCTAACCATGCTGATGCTCTTATTAAAACCTTCATGATTTCTCTGCATCTGGATAGCACTTTTGATACATAGTATGAAAATGAAAACATTACAGAAGTTGAGGAACTCAGACATTATCTGGTTTGAGTGTTTCATCACAAGATCCAGAGATGAAATGATTTGCCAACATCACAGTGACCTTGTAGAAGAATCAGAATCTCAATTGCATGACTCAGTTCAAAAATTTTTCTGTCATACCACTTGGGTTGAGAAACCAAAGGATTGGGTAGGATACATAAAAATGTGGAAGGCTTAATGATGTTTTGCCACCAAACTATTTATCTCAGTGGTATCAAAGTCCATATTCACCAGCTTAGAACAACATCTCATTATACTCTCTACAACATCCTTTTGAATTGCTGAGACAAGACCAGCCTTAGGACTTAGAGGGACCCAGCCAATTTAAGAATTCCTGATCACAAAAGATGGGTTGAGCTAAAGTGTCAGAGGAATCAGGAGGTAAAAGATTCCCCAGTTCCCCCAATTATCTGGCAGATGGTCATAGGAACTGGGCTACAGGATAAGGGGGAGAACAGGGGCCTGAGTGTCCCAGAGAAGGCTACCTGAGAGAACATGAATAACAGGGATCCATCAGTTACACTATAAAATGAGATATGTCCAGCCTCGTGATCCAGAAAAATCCCCACTCGCCGGGGAGCCTCTCTGAGTGGAATGAAGGTCCGGTCAGGAGAATAGTAATAGTTTCCAAAGAATACCAGGATCCAGAATCCATTGCCAGTGGACAATTCCCCAGTCTCCTTTCTGTTCACATTTTCTTTACAAACTCCCAGAGCCCAATTAACCCGATCCCCAACCTCCACCTCCCAATAGTGTCTCCCAGAAGTGAAGCCTTCACGACCAAGCACACAAGGACCAGGATCAAATCTCTCCTGGCTGTCAGGCAAAGCTTGTCGTATGTCCCCCCGTCTCACACTTCGTCTGTCTTCAGAGAGGACCAATTCAGGATTTGCTGTATCTGGATCCAGAGTCACATCTCCTATAGAGAGAAGCCAATGGACATTTTGAGGTCTTAGAACATAAGAACATCTATAAAGGGCTAGGTGGTAAGTAAATTCAACTTAGTTATATGATGCTTTTACTGGGCATCAAAGGGTAATGATAATGACATATCTTCTTCCTCACAATCCTACAAAGTAGGGAGAGCAAGTATTATGATCTTCATTTTATAGGGGGAAGAGTAAGTATTATGATTCCTATTTATAGATAGAACTAATGCTCAAACTCAAGTCTGCTGAGACGAAGACTTTTACATTATTTCCTCAAAATTCAATTCAACATTTATTAAAGGGACATATAGGGAAGGCACTGTTTTAGGCACAGGGATTAAAAAGACTTATTTTTCATACAGAGAAGTGAATGGAAGATAAATTGCTAAAAGAGAAAACTGTTAACACCTGAGAGAATTAGGAAAGTATAAGGTGGCACCTGAACTGAGCCACCAAGGAATCTTGGGATTCTGGAGATGATGAGAGAGTGAATTCACATAAGATAGGCCCTAAGATAGAGTTCAAGAAATGGCTTTTAGGCAGCTATAAGATTGCTGTTTGGCTGAAGCACCAACTACAAAAAAGTCTGGAAAATGAGTACAAGTTTGTGGAAGGAAAGCTGGATGGAAGTTTTTCCTGTATTCTACATGGTAAAGGCATGGTGGAGGGTTGGATTACAACTCATGCTCTGGGAATAGCAACCTACACAGTAAACAAATCAATAGAATTTCTGGAAGGGCAACATCAATCCTGTTCTATATATCAACCTACCATCCTGTGACTGCCCTGAATGAAACTCCCTTCCATGGCCACAAATCTATTAAAATGTAAACTTTTTTTTTTTTAATTTTAAAACCCTTACCTTCTGTCTTGGAGCCAATTCGGCTCCAAGGCAGAAGAGTGGTAAAGGCTAGGCAATGGGGGTCAAGTGACTTGCCCAGGGTCACACAAGTGGGAACTATCTGAGGGCAGATTTGAACCCAGGACCTCCTGTCTCTAGGCCTAGCTCTCAATCCACTGAGCTACCCAGCTGCCCCCAAAATGTAAACTTCTTGAAGGTAGGGATGGTCTCTTTGTATGCCAATGTTTAGCAATACCTGGCACATAGAAACTGCTTATCAATAAATGTTCCTTGACTGATTGATCTACTACTTTTTTTATTTTTAACTAAAAGGGACTTATTGAGAGGGAAAAGTTAAACATGCATATGGGGTGAAGTCTTCCCAAGAGGAAGACTTTCACTACTTTTTCATGCTGTATTTGTATCATAAAGGTACTCTGAAATTTCTTAATGTTATGTACCCTTGCTTACCTTGCTGCCTCCATCATACCAGCTCAATATCTACCCATCCTCAAGACCCACCCCAACAAATGCCAATTCTTCCTCAAAGAAGTCCCTCCTGATCTCTCCAACCAGAAATGGCAGTGTCAGATAAGGATCAAACATGTTTGTCCCATTAAGATAAATTTGGTTAAGAATATACTACGGTGTACCTATTATTGTGCTAGATATTGCTATATAGAGCTTGGCTAAGACACACTTCCTGTCTTTAAACTTATAGTCTAAGAGAAGAATATAAATTATAATGACAATACAATGAGGATACAAAAATAATACATAAATGCCTTAGAAAGGTACAACACAATTTGTGAATCCTGAAGGTAGAAAGATTACCATTGACTTGGAAAAACTGGGAAAGGCTTCAGTAGAATAGTAACATTTGGGGGGGGGGGGGCGCAGCTGGATAGCTCAGTGGATTGAGAGCAAGACCTAAAGACAGGAGGCCCTAGGTTCAAATCTGGCCTCAGACACTTCCAAGCTGTGTGACCCTGGGCAAGTCACTTAACCACCATTGCCTAGCCCTCACCACTCTTCTGCCTTGGAGCTTGGAGCCAATACACAGTATTGACTCCAAGATGGAAGGTAAGGGTTAAAAAAAAAAGAAGTAACATTGGTGAGTTAGGCTTTAAAAAATGGGTAGAAATTCAACACATTGATAAGAACAGGTTTCCAGGTTTATGGAAAAACAAGAAACAAAGTGATCTTTCCCACTCCTACCCTAGCATTTGTTTGGCTTTCATGTGAAAGTCTTCAATTATACTGTGTGCTTTTCTTATCTCCCCTCCTAAACTAAGCTGCATAGAAAGGGGTCATGTGCTGTCATATGCTTCTTTATTTTCTGCCTACTCCAGTGCCTAGTAAAATACCTTACCTTTTTAAGCAGGGGTTTAAAAAATATCTGCTGAATTAAAAATATATAAAACTGATGGGTGAGTCACCACTTTTTCACTGCAGCTCCTAAAAGTACATTTGTACCCATGCCCAGTGGATGTTCTATATGGTACCCAGTAGAAGCATGAAGATAAATAGACCAAACAGAAATCCAGCAATAAGCTTAATTAAGCCTAATGGAAAACAGTCACTTCTCTCCACATACTTCTACTTGGTTTTCAAGGAAATGTGTGTTAATGGGTTCAAGTAGATTAATAAACCTAAAACCATCTGGTTGGTTCAGGGTCCCACTTACCTCGAAATCTTCTCAGCATCTCCACCAGCCCAGGAACCCTGCACACAGTCCTCAGCTCCATGGAAACGACTTCTGGTAGCTGCAACTTCACATCCTGACTCCTAGGGTGAGCACAGGTTCCACCTGACTCAGCCAATGAGCACTCTCGCACTCTCCCACCCACCCACTCTTCTAAGAGAAGCAAAAAATATCACATACCTATGAAGTACATCTCTGACATCCTATGGGAAGAAAAAAAAGTCAACAGTGAGCAGGAAAGACAGGAACACCCACTATGATCACTAGTCCATCAGGGGCTAATGACCTTAGCCCATACTCTTAATTCCTTAGAGATACAAGAACAACAAAAAAATCAACAGTTAATTTAAAAACTAATTCTTATAATTATCTTGGATGAATCTCTTTTTCTTTCTGGAGGACTGGGCCTTCAAGACACTATTCCCTAAAGTGTTTTCATCTCCGACCCACCTCAATTTTCATATGAGCCTGATGGATCCAAAACTAAACTAGAGAAGAAAAGCAGACAGGAGAGAAAAAGATGTTTATACCTCTAAGGAAGTCCTCAAATTTTTGAAATCTGGTTTCTAACCTTATCACCCAACTGAAACTTATCTGTTCAAAGTTATCAATAATGTCTTAGCTATCAAATCACACTTTTCTCAATCTTCATTTTTCTAGGCCTCTCTAAAGCATTTGACAACACAGACCCTCTTCCTCCGTCTGGTTACTTTCCCCTTTCTGAGATGTCATGACACTTTTCTCTGTTGGTTCTCCTCCTAACTATTTGCCTTCTCGATTTCTAGATCAGTGATGGGAAACCTTTTAGAGATGGTGTGCCAGCCCCTCCCCCCACTGACTGCCAGGTGTGCCCTCATCTATCCCCTTTGCTCCACACAGGGAAGGGAGAAAGTATTCCCATTGGGCTGCAGGGCAGAGGGGTGAGTGAAGTGAGGTATGTCCTCAGTGGGTGTAGAGAGGGGAAGGGGAGTGGCCAAGCACTCTGCTCCCCTCCAGCTCTGCCACTTGTGAACTGCCCACCTTACCCACTCCCATTGGGCTGCTGGGCAGAGGGGAAGGGGACATGGCACCTGTGTGCCATCACTATCACTGTTTTAGACCATCAGTCACATTATGCTCCAAGTTTCTGTCCTAAACATTCTTTTCTTCTCTCTCTATACATTATCACCTGGTGACCTCATCAACCCCTATGATTTTTTAACTGTCATCTCTATGCAGATGATTCCAAGATGAGAAGATTAACTCTATATCATTTATTTACTGATCCTATTTATAATTGATTTTGTTCTTTAAATGTTTTTGTTTGGTAACTGCTTAATCTTTGTCTCTGAACTTAGTTCAGAGTTATCTGTAATGGGTTAAGTTTTAAAATCCAGCTCTCCTGCCTCAAAGAATTTAACTGACCTTGAGAATGTATGTGAATGATAAGGGAGTTGGGCCTGATATCTTTGCTCCACCAAACTATCCTTAAAGGATGTTTGGTTTGCTGTCCAAAAGTGTGCTATCTCATAGCTAGACTCCAACAGTGAACACTTCTTAATCTCATGAGAAGAAGGGAAGTGGCTGCTAACCCTCGTTACCAAACTTCCAACCAATCATGTTGTTCTCATGCCTCAAGCTCTATAACCAATTATGATGGGGTCTACCCTGTTCTGTACTCTCCAAAACCTATATAAGGGGAAATAGCCTCTTGCTCAGGGTCTTTGGCAAGTCACTGATTCATTTATTGACAGGTAGCAAGCCTCTGTTACTAAATGTTATCTTGCTCAGAGATGTGCCTCAGTTTACCATTTTGTTCAAAGTTAGAGTACTACACTGATCTATAAATCTAGAGCTAGATCTTTAAGTTTAGTCTATTGGGCACTATAAACAATCTGTCAGAGATATCTCCCATTCAACATGAGCAAAAGAGTACTTATTCTCTTTTCCTGAAAACCCTCCCTTATATAAAACTTGTCTATTTTTTATCAAGGCCACTAACCTTTTCTAATCATTCAAATTTTCAACTTTGGCATTAACCTCAACTCTTTTCTCTTCCTCATTCTACATGTCTAATCAGATGCTAAATCTTAAAATTTCTAATTTCTTTATCTGACCCTCTCTTTCTACTTTGGCTACCAAATTATTACATCTTACTTGGAATACTACCAAGAGTCCCCTATGTCTGACTCAGCTCTCCCTCTCCCTCTCCCTCTCCCTCTCCCTCTCCCTCTCCCTCTCCCTCTCCCTCTCTCTCTCTCTCTCTCTCTCTCTCTCTCTCTCTCTCTCCTTTAATCCATTCTCCCCACAGCTGACAAGCCCATTTCCCTTTAAAGGACAGGTCATATCACCCCCCCTCACAAAAAAAATCCAGAAATTCCTTATTATCTCCAGAATAAAATACAATCTCCTGTTTACCATTCAAAGTCTTTTTAAAATCTGGCTCCAACCTACCTTCAGCCTTATTAGACACCATTCCCTTTCCTGCACTCTAGCTAAACAGGCCTTCTTAATGTTCCTCACAAATAACATTCCATTTTCTGACTGGACCTTTGTTCTAGTAGACTCTCATGCCTTAGAATGAAACCCTTTTCTCACCCTCCCACATCCAATCTTAGAATTTTTTCAAAACTCAGCTGAAGCAACAGCTTCTACATGAAACTTTTCTAAATTCCTGCCTCCTAACCACCAGATGCTTATATTCTTTCTTCTCTCCTCCAGTCATTCAGTTAATAAACATTCATTAAGTACCTATTAGGTGCCATCAATCATGCAAATTGCTAGGATACAAAGAGGCAAAAGTCTCTGGCTTCAAGGAGTTCACAATCTAGTGGAGACAATTAACAAGATAAACAGGAAATAATTTAAGAGAAGAGGCATTAGAATTAAGAGAAGTGATTTCCTATAGAAGATGGGATTTTAGATGGAATATAAAGGAAGCCAGGGATGTCAGTATATAGAAATGAGAGGGGATAGCATTCTAGGAATGGGGCCCAGCCGGAGAAAATTCAGAGCAGAGAAATGGAGTATCTGGCTTGTGGAGGTCAGTGTCTACATGGTAGGATGTAAGGTGTAAGAAGACTGAAAAGGATGAGGAGCTAGGCTGTGAAGGACTTTGAAAGCCAAATAGAGGATTTTGTTTTTTATTTTAGAGGCAACAGGGAGTTTACTGAGTGGGAGAGAGGAGAGGGTTATATAGTTAGTTTTAGAAAAATCAATTTAGTAGCTGAACAGAGGACATATTAGAATGAGGAGATTTGAGATAGGCAGATCCTTCATTAAGTATTTCAGCAGTCCAGATGTGAGATAAATCAGAGTTCTGTAGCACAGTGATAACAGTGTCAAAAGAGAAGAGGGTGCATATTGGAGATGCTGGAAAAAAAAATAGAAATTTATAGGCCTTAGCAACAGATTGGATATGGGGAGGGCAAGAGTCAGGACGATGTCTAGGTTGTAAGCTTGAGGGATTGGGAGGGTGGTTTGTGCACTCTACAGTAATAGTGTAGAAAGTAGGAAGGGTTTAGGGAAAAGATGATGACTTTCATTTTGGACGTGTTGATTTTACAATGTGTAGTAGACATCAAGTTTTGAGATATATAAAAGGCAGTTGGAGGTCAACACAGAGGTTGGGGCAGGATGGGAGATGGGAGAATCATTAGCATAGAGAGCAGGGACTATTTCATTTTTGTCTTTGTAACCTCAGAGCCTCACACAGTGCCTGACATACAGGCGTTTAATAAATACTTGCTGATTTATTGGTTGGATTGCCTTTGGGAAATTGAGCTATGTTTTCAGTAACTCCATGCATTTCTCTGAAGCAAATGTCAAACTTATTAAATGCTTTGAAATTCTTCTAGTAATACTGTATGACTGTCAGCCATAGACCACTACAACTTCAGGAGAATTAAATTTGCATCTGAAGGGCAATGGTAAGATAGAGTCCACTATTATATTATCAATGAAGAGGTAGACAGAAGAAGAAAATATCATTCTTGGAAAAGGCTGGGTGGCTTGAAACAAAAATGACAGTTAACCAACAGCTAGCCCTTGTATTCAGTGATATCTTCCCAGAGGAGATACTCACCAGCACACTGAGGTTATGATGGGTATGGACAATAGTTGCATAGGAGAAGGTATGGTTGGGTTGTGCTCTGTACTTCTGGAAGAAATACCCACATCAATGATCTAGTTAACCCTCTAGGAACTATAATCCCTAGGCAGGACAAAAATGAAGAGATTTGATCTATATTATTACTCTTTTCCAATATATGAGTTTCCTCAGCACATCTAGTTCAGAATATTCCTCATATCTATACACCATGATGAGAGGTAGAAAGGCCTTTCTCATTTTTCTTATGTCCCTACCTTTTAGGGCTGGTTCTCAAATGACAAGCCATGTAATGAGGCTCAATGGGTAGGAAGGAAGAGCATAAACAAAAATTGGAACCACATAGACAATATTTCCTCCTCTGAATATCCTTCCTTTATAGCATTGGGAAATCCCTTTCTAAGGAACTAGGGCTGAGTAAGAAATTCAATTCAATAAATGATTATTAAGTATTTAGATTACTTAAAGAATATGATATATATCTGGGAGAGGGCTCAGCAGCTATAATTTCTTTTCCCTTCTCTCAGCCTCTTCTTCTGGCTAAACCACTTGAAATCCATTCCCCAGATCTCCACCTTTTGTGGGGTGTCCCTAATGGACTTCCCTGACCAGCAGGGTCCCACAAGGGAAGGGGCTCACCTTTGTGATGGGACCCAAGGAGAGATAGGGAACCGAGAACCAGGGTGGAGAATGAAAGACACAGACAAGTCAGTACTTGAATAGGCAGGCAAACCTATGATATTTTCCTGGTTAGGAAAATATGAGTATAAAGGAACACGAGGTGGATGAGGAGATTGAGATAAGAAATGTAAGCCGAGATGGGTTACAGCCTTGGGGAAGGAGAAGGTTTAAAGAGGGAGAGAGACAGAGAGATTGCTAGAGAAGATTGAAGATCCAAGAGGAATATTCATGGTCACCGCCTCTGTATTTATTGATTGCCTTAGTCTGTTTAGGGAAGTATTCTCAAGCATGTAGTAACCACGTTACAAAGCATAGACCATATGGATTGGATGGTGAGGTAAGAGTAACACCTTTTTGGGCTTGTAGATTACAAACTGCTTTCAGGCTTTCCCAGGGCAATTGTGGCTAGTTAATGAGTCTGCCCTAGGCAAGGGCCGCATGGCCATTTCAAGGTTACATTCACAAGCCTCATTGGTAAAACCTTGTGCTTTGAGACACAGTAGCCACACAGTCATTTATGATTCATAGATGTGAATATGCTTGGGATGCTACACCTTTTTTCATGCCTGTTCTCTCCCCAACTTTACTTCTTCACAGGCCTTTTAGCACTCCTCCCAATCAGAATAAGCAGTACCAATAGGATTGGTGACAAGAAAGGGAAAGATGACAAGTTGTCAATGAACCTCTCTGCTTTAACCATAGGATACCAACAGTCCATTTGATTCAGGCTCTCTTTCATCTCTAGCCTTTGTGCCTTTAAAATTAAAAGGAATCAAGACTCACCTGCAACAAGCCCAAGGCAGGTCGCTGGCATCTCTCTTCTAACTCTACTATCAGTTCTCCCAAGGAATGGCTCTGCTGAATCAGTATAGCCTTATTCTCCCTGAGCCTAGGCAGTGTCTCACTCTCTTCCTCCTCCAGCTTCTGCAGAAGCCTCTGTTCCTCCTCAGCCAAGAAGCGGCGCAGTTTATCAAACTCAGCTGTCACATTCTGTTTCTGACTCTCCACCATTTTCTGTACATTAAGAAAAGGAAAGGAAAGCTCTGACTTTAAGTCACCTCTGCATTTCTCCTATATTCCCACTCTATATTACTAGTCAGGCAATATTTATTCTTCCTACTTAAAGTGTCTCAAAGGCACATACTCTAAGGGCTTGTGCCTTGTGGTTTACTGGCCAGAAGTGACACAGCACTCTCATCATCCCTCATTTCCCTTCAACCACTGTCAAAGTAGTATGAAAAATCCTACTGCAGCTCATCACTTGCCTGCCAAATAGTACAGGTCTCCTCTCCCTGGGTCTGGAACTGTAGAGCTTCCTCCATTTGCTTCCTCAGGTGCTCCAGCGATTTCTCCAATTTGTCCTAGAGAAAAAGATGAAATTGATTAAACCCTTAGCAGTGTTAGAGCACTGAATCTATCCCCATTCCTCAGCATGTACTCATTAAGTTTTGTAACTTCTTTTATCAGCTCTATAGAGATGGCTCACAACCCTATGGTTTAAGGCCCAGTTTCTTAACCCAAGATTGTCTGGTATCTTTCCTGGACTTTTATTTTACTGGTGATCCCCATGCCTGGAATTACTCCCTCTAGTACAATTACTCCCTTTAGTACAAACAAAACCAATGTAACTAAAATCAGAAGGAAAACAACAAATTGGGAGAAAATCTTCATAGAAACCTCTGACAAAGGTTTAATTACTCAAATTTATAAAGAGCTAAATCAATTGTCCAAAAAATCAAGCCATTCTCCAATTGATAAATGGGCAAGGGACATGGATAGGCAGTTTTCAGATAAAGAAATCAAAACTATTAATAAGCACATGAAGAAGTGTTCTAAATCTCTTATAATCAGAGAGATGCAAAACAACTCTGAGGTATCACCTCACACCTAGCAGATTGGCTAACATGATAGCAGGAGAGGGTAATGAATGCTGGAGGGGATGTGGCAAAGTAGGGACATTAATTCATTGCTGGTGGAGTTGTGAACTGATCCAACCATTCTGGAGGGCAATTTGGAACTATGCCCAAAGGGTGACAAAAGAATATCTACCATTTGATCCAGCCATAGCACTGCTGGGTCTGTACCCCAAAGAGATAATGGACAAAAAGACTTGTACAAAAATATTCATAGCTGCGCTCTTTGTTTTGGCCAAAAATTGGAAAACGAGGGGATGCCCATCAATTGGGGAATGGCTAAGCAAATTGTGGTATATGTTGGTGATGGAATACTATTGTGCTAAAAGGAATAATAAAGTGGAGGAATTCCATGGAGACTGGAACAACCTCCAGGAAGTGATGCAGAGCGAAAGGAGCAGAACCAGGAGAACATTGTACAGAGACTAATACACTGTGGTATAATCGAATGTAATGGACTTCTCCATTAGGGGCGGTGTAATGTCCCTGAACAATCTGCAGGGATCTAGGAGAAAAAACACTATTCATAAGCAGAGGATAAACTGTGGGAGTAGAAACACCGAGGAAAAGCAACTGCCTGACTACAGCGGTTGAGGGGACATGACAGAGGAGAGACTCTAAATGAACACTCTAATGCAAATACTAACAACATGGCAATGGGTTCGAATCAAGACATATGTGATACCCAGTGGAATCACGCGTCGGCTACTGGGGGTGGGGGGGGGGTGGGGGGGAGGAAAAGAAAATGATCTTTGCCTTTAATGAATAATGCTTGGAAACGATCAAATAAAATATTATAAAATTAAAAAAAAAAAAAGAGTCTGGCCTTGTAGGCCAAGACCATCTTTTTTTTTTTTACATTTTTCTCACCAGAGCTTAGGATATATTTGTTCCCCCCATTCAATCCTTGAGTGAAGCTGGATTTTGTTTTTGTTTTTTTGTATCTCTAGCTATTAAAACAATGCCTAGCACAAAGAAGTATCATGATAAATGCTTGATTAATCAAACAAAGGCTTGCTTTTCCTTGGAAGGTAATACATTGTCAGTAAGTGACTGAACAAAATAAATGCTAGGAAAATTAAACAGCAACAGTAGGACAAAGGATGATTTAGGGAAGGGAGAAAGAAACAGCGGGAAGAGGTTTCAGCAATAGTCTACGCACATGGTGGTAAGAGAAGACAGAATCTCTCCTTTCCTTCCTCTCTTATAAATCAATAAACAAGCATTTATTAGAACCAACTCTCCTGACACATATTAGGGGTACTATTAAATAGACTGTGCTAAGTGCTAGGGAGACAAAAATAAGCAAAATAAGGATATTTTAAGGGAAAGGGTAAGCACAGCAATTAGGTGGCATCAAGAAGTTTCATGTAAACAATTCTAAGAGGCTTGCTGAGGAGTACAAAAGTACAGAAACAGGAAATAAAGTTTTATGTCAGAATCAAGTTTGTCTAGACTGTAGTGTGTGTGAAGGGGAGTGATGTGTAATAAGGCTGGAAAGTAGGTTTGAGCCAAGTTTGAAAAGCTTTGCAAAAACATACTAAAAACTAAAAAAAAAAATTTTTTTTTTCATTCAAAAATCAAAATACTTCCCTAGTCTAAAAATCCTTTCCAGGGGGCAGCTGGGTAGCTCAGTGGATTGAGAGCAAGACCTAAAGAGGTCCTAGATTCAAATCTGGCCTCAGACACTTCCCAGCTGTGTGACCCTGGGCAAGTCACTTGACCCCCATTGCCTAGCCTTTACCACTCTTCTGCCTTGGAGCCAATACACAGTATTGACTCAAAGACAGAAGATAAGGGTTTTTTAAAAATTAAAAATTAAAAATTAAAAATCCTTTCCAGACTTTTGCCCTTTGGAAAATATATAGGACTAGAACAAAATTGGATTATAGGTGGAAACCAACAACAACAACAACAAGCACTGGTCTAATTGAGATGAGTATCTTCCTCATCCCCTGAAGCGAATGTTACTAGGGTTCATCTAAGCAATATTCTCTCTCCATCTTTCCTGGAAGGTTCAGGGTATTGATTTTGAAAAGAGGTCCCTTTGATTACCACAGATCACCAGTGACCAGCCTGGGGGGCAATAGAGGTGATGGAGATGTCTTTAAGAAAAGCAGCCACATGAAATACTATTGTGCTGAAAGAAATAATGAACATGTGAACTGTAATGACCTCCAGGAATTGATGAAGAGCAAAAGGAGCAGAACCAGAAGAACATTATACACAGAGACGGATACACTGTGGCACAAACATAACGGACTTCTCTACTAGCAGAAATGCATCGATACAGGACAATTCTGAGGGACTTATGAGAAAGAATGCTCTCCACAGCCAGAGAAAGAACTGTGGGAGTAGAAACATAGAAGAAAAACATTTCCTTGATCACATGGGTTGATGGGGATATGACTGGGGATGGAGACTCTAAATGATCACTCTATGGCAAATATTAATAATATGGAAACAGGTCTTGACCAATGATACATGTAAAACGTAGCTGAATTGCTAGTTGGCTACAGGAAGGGGGAGGGAGGAGAGGTGAGAAAGAATATGAATCATGTGACCATGGAAAAATATTCTAAATTCATTTTAAAAAAAAAAAGCAGTCACAAAGAAGGATGAAAGGTTCTCTGGCTTCTTCTAAAAAAAGAGCTCCTAAAAGATTATGTACTGGGTCTCAAAAAAAAAAAATCTTTTTTATCTTAATTGTGATACTTTTCTTCCTTGTTCAAGATTCCTGAATTATCTTGTTACCTTGGGGAGAAAGATGTTTGAGGACACGAAGTGGGGGAGACTGTCAAATGGGACATTTCTCTCTGAGGTAGGTATGTTTGGATTTTTAATAATGTGAAATGAATAAAAGCTGTTTCCAGTAAACTTGCACCTAAAACAGAGTACTGTATTAATATTTTCCATCAACTTTAAATACCAAGCAGAATTGATATTTGATCACATGCATATCATCAACCAAAACAAAAATCTGTTTTGAACATGACAGAGAGTGACATCAGAAGAAGTTTTAATGAAAATGTTCAGTTTTGGACTTGCCATTTGGGTGTTAACTAGATTCCAAGTTAGGAAACTTAATTTAAGTTTAAGTTGGATTTGGGAGTAAGTAAATGAGATTGCTCAGGGAAAATACATAGAAGAGACAGTAAAGAGGAGTACCATGACATGATTGTTTGAGACAAAAAAGTCAGTCAGAAAAGGAGAAAAGTTTATCAATGCTAATCAACGGGAGTACTGCCAACCAATCAAAAATATTTATTGTCTACTATTTGTTACACACTATGCTAGGCCCAAGGGAAATAAAATCCAAAAGCCAAAATATTCTACACCCTCAAGGGGCTTACATAAATACTGCATAAAGGTCAGATCTTAAGAGATTTACTTTGTGTGACTCTGGGTAAGTCATTTAATCTGTTGACTCAGTTTCCTCAACTGTAAAATGAGACTAATAACAGCACCAATCTAGAGCTATATTGTGAAGCATTTGTAAATTGCTTATTAGCACAAGGCTGGACACAAAGCATGAGCTACTTATTTCTCCCACTCCTACTCCCCCATTACTAGATAAGATAGTGAGGAAGTATTATGAGACTACTTTTTCAAAAAGCTTTGTTATGAGGGAAAGAAAAAGATGGGATAACAAGTAAAGGAATTGAAAGATTCAGGGTTTTTTAGGATAAGCAAGACCTCATTTTCCGGTGGATTAAGAAGCCGGTAGAAAAGAACTACTGAAGGTGTCTAGAATAAAGGTGGGGGGAGTTGTGTGTGCAGGATAATAACATTTTGGGGGAGGCAGGAGAGATCAAGTAGATGGGTAAAATAAATAATAACTAGCCTCAATAGATATAGGTATCCTTTTCCAAGAGGGAAGGAGAGAACAAGGGATAATACTGAAGAGTGAAAGGAGGTAGTTGAGGGACAGCTTATGAAGTAAAAGGGGATGTTAAAACACTTTCATCACTGCTTAGAGGATTAATATCCAAAACCTTCAGTTTAGTTGACATATACTTGAGTTTGTCTTACTGAATTAACTTTCCACTACTCCTCAACATCAACCCTGGGCCCTATCCAGGTTTGGTCTGATTTTATTTATTTCAAATCCCAAACCATGCTATCCTCTCCTTTCCTCAATTTTCAAATCATTAACTCATCCTTCATGGTCCAATTCAAGCCATCTTCTTTCCTTGCTTTCCACTTCAGCATTCCCTCACCAGGCCTTCTGATAGTAAATTGTCCTTTCTCCCATCTACATATTGGAATATGGATTCTTGCTCCACATATTTTTCGGCTTTCAGGGGGCAAGAACAAGCTTTTCTTAAGCTCTTACTTTGTGCCAAGCACCTACTAAACACTTTACAAATATAATCTCGTTTGATCTCATTTTGATCATCCAACAATCCTGCAAAGTAAATGCTACTTTTATCTTCATTGTACAGTTAGGAGACAAAGGATATGTGATTTGTCCTGGATCAAACAGCTAATTGCGAAACTCATCTGGGATTTCCACTCTGGTCTTCCAGTCACCAAATCCCTCGATCTGTGCAGGGCACCCCCTAGCGGCCTCACAGCAGAATTGATTAGAGGAAACTACCTAATTTAAGGAAGCACAGCAGCTGCATTTTAGTTGCACTGATTTTAAAATAAACCTGGACTCTAGCTCTCCTCCCAAGAACTAAAAGATCGACACGCCGTTAACCTTTCTTTTAAGCGAGGCTCTTTGCCCGAAAGTTTCTGTTTGTTCCAGTTCATTAAGATTTTTCTCCCAACGACACCTTCAATGATCTTCTAGGTGTGGAGTCTTCCTCCACCAACTCAAGATCCTAGTCCTGCAAATGGAACTATCCAGTGGTCAGTTAGAGAAATTAAGCTCGAGCTTATGTAAAAAGGCTGGTAGTACAGTGAAGGGGAGGGACAGTGGCTTTGGAATTAAACATATGTCACTTATTCTGTGGCCCTGGTCAAATCACCAGCTTTCTGGGCCTCACCTTGCTTTTTTGGGGGGGGGGGGGACACGACTTAAGAATTGGATTAGATGGCCACTCAGATTCCTTCCAGATCAAAATCTAAGATTCTATTGGAAGAATCTCTGAACTTGGCCAGGCGATGCTCTGAAAAAAAAAAGCAAAAAACCGACACAGGACGTCACTTGGCCCTATAAATATTCAAGTATGAAAAATTCTCTTCAAAGTTTATCTTGGGAAGGGGCTGTAAAACTAAGTTTAACTGATGTTCTCTAGACCCTAGAGGGTCTACAAAAGAACAGTACCAGAAATCTGGGCTCTATTAAAATTAGTGAAGTGGGTGGGGCCCCCCTTCCATGCTTGAGTGGTTAACGGGCTGGCCCCAAGCCCCGCCTTCGATTCAGGTGAGGGCTCCAGTTCTGCCATTCATCTGGTTTAACTACAAAGTCACCTCTTTCTGAGCTCGTTTCCCGTCCGACCCGGCCCTTAGGGTTCCGCCTCACCTTGTAGTCCTCTGCAGCTTCCTCGATCTGTGACACCCGGTGGGTCCAGTGGTCACGGGAGCGCTCGCACATAAGGCATAGGAGGGCCTGATCATCTTCGCAGAAGAGCTTCAGAGGCTCCCGGTGCCTGCCGCACAAGCCCTGGGGCACAGGCGACGGAGGGTGCAGCTGCCGGGCCATCTCGGCCATCTTGGCCAGCGGTCGGTTGGGCCGCAGGTTCCTCTGCGGTGACATCTCCCTGCACTCAGGGCACGGGAATGGGCCCTCAGTCTGTCCCCAGCAGCGGCTAATGCACTCACGGCAGAAGTTGTGGCCGCAGTCGGTCATCACCGGATCTGTGAAATAATCCAGGCAAATAGCGCAGGTGGCTTCCTCCTGGAGGTTCGCAGATAGGTCGGGAGTCGCCATGGCTGCAGCTGAAAGGAGGCGCGAGGGTCCGTCTGTCAGTAGCTTGGCGACTATAAGCTATTGGGGAGTGTTAGAGGCGAAAGTCCCCAATCCTCCTAAAGCGAGTGCCGGGATGAGCGCGGGAAGCGGCGCATCCCATCACCAGCCCCTGGAAAGTACACGAAACGAGCCCCGAGGGGAGAAGCGCGGAAGCCACGCGCCAGTCTCGAGAGCTCCAGACGATGGATGGCCAAGCTTTTCGGGATTGGAGCAGTGACAGCCTCCAGGTAGTGATCCGCAAAAGCAATTCGCTAACTGGGTAGGATGCACCGAGTTTCTACAACTGTAAAGAAATCGAGAGGTCGCGCACAAGCCCTAATTTCACTACGGTCCAACACCTAGGGGCCGGCCCGCGAAACATACCCAGAGGGAACTAGAGGAGAGGAGGGTGCGGGAAAAGCGGCGGCAGGAAAGGTAGGAGGAGGCGGAAGCAGGAAGACGCAAGTTTTTTGTTTTTTTTTTTGGAACAACCCGCTTCGTTTCGGATTGGCGGGTTCCTACCACGGGATCGCGGCGTGCTAAAGGAGCATTTTCGATTGGATAATGTTCTGCAGGGGACGTCATTGTCACAGCATTCTGGGAAATAAAAGTTTGGGGTCTTTGCTGTGGTAACGAGACAATTTGCTCTTTCTCTCAAGGGGTCAGTTGGAGAGCTTGGAAATAAATTCCTTAATTTCTCTGTAGCCTGCGTCCCCTCTCCCACTTGTGTTTTCGTGACACTCGTCTATAGTGGTTGTGTCCTTTTAGCATCTAGGTGGTGCAGTGGATAGAACTCGGGGCTCGGGGTTCATATCCAACCTGAGACATAGTAGCTGTGTAACCCTGGGCAAGTAATTTAATCGATTTGCTCCAGTCTCTCCATCTGTAAAATGAGGATAACCCCACCTACTTACTAGAGTTGTTGACCCTGGGCAAGTCACTTAATCTCTTTGCTTCAATTTCCACACCTGTAAAATGGGGATAATGATAGCATCTACCTCCCAGTGTTGTTATGAGGATGAAATATGGTAATTGTAAAGTTCTGGCCAGGGTTCTGGCCCAGGTTGTCTGGTTCATTGGCTGTAGTGCTAGGCCTGAAATTTGGAATAAGAGTTCAAATTTGTTCTCCAGCATTTTACTAGCTCTGTGACCTTGGGCTTGCCATTTAACCTCTGCTTCAGTTATCTCAACTATAATAATACCTCACAGAGTTATAAGGACGAAAGACAACATTTGCAAAATACGTTTATTCCCTTCCATTTTTCTTTCCTTATTCATTCCTTTTCCTAACCCAGTCTCAGAAAATTTAAGCGATTCCCCTTGACTTGTAAGCTAAATTACAGTCCTCTGATTAGCAGTTTAAATCGATTCAATCTGGCCCCAGGCTATTTGTTCTGGTTTACTACACTTGGGTTAATAATAAGAGAATTTCTGGCTCAAGTTTCTTGCCTTCACTGTACTAAGAAAAACTTTGCCTCCCACTCAAGACCCTCAAGAAGTAGAAACCATTTGAACTATTATACCAGCCCTTATCTTAGTTTTAATTGCTTTTCCACCTCTACGAATTCTTTATATAACAGATGAAACTTATAACCCATATTTAATAGGGCTATAGGTTATCAATGATATTGAAGCTATGAGTATACTGATTATGAAGACTTAACGTTGGACTCCTATATAATCCCAACTCAAGATCTTTTACCAGGACAGTTTCTTAAGCTCCCTGACACTATTTGTTTGAAGCCAGGTTTTGTTTCCTGCTAAAGTTTGGAAAAATCAGTCTTAAGAAGTAAACTATATCTCCACTTTTAACTAATTGGTTCCCTGACTTTCCAGATGCAGGCATGCATATCTTCTGCTCTCAGCAAAATTCTTTGTACTCATCTTGCTTATATATTTGAATTCTATAGTGATGCTCAGAGTTCCCTGAATGACTGGCCTGGATTCGGGGCTGCTTGTGCTCTGAGTAGTTGGGCAGCAGTACCTAATCAGTAATAATTTTATTGTAGATTCTCAGATGAATTCTGGTAACAGCTATTATCTAATGCATATGACTCCCAACTCTTCCAGCCCTCATTTGTTCAGCTTTTGCCCCACACCTCCAACTTTCCTAGACATCTCCACCCAATTCTCAAAACATATATGTACAATACTCAGCTCATTCTCCTTCAACCCAAACTCGCTGCTTTTCCTAACTTTATTTCTGTGACAAGTACAAAATAATGATCCATTCACCCTCACATATCCAAATGAGTTAAGTCTTTTTGTTGGGGAGTGTAGAGGTGAACCCTCTGAAACTTAAAAGTAAAGAGAGAGATTTATTAATAATGTTGAATTTTTGGCCAGCAAGGCAGAATTAGTTGCTTCCCCAATGCCTCCATGCTGGGGTTTTTATATTCTTGTACTGCAGTGGGGATATGACTCCTAAGCAGGGGTTGGGGGGGAGGAGGTTGAGGGCATGGGGGTGGTTCTCTGGATTTGGAGGATGAATGAATGAGGTGTGTCTCTTTCTCCATCTCAATTCAATGAGGCAATCAAAGGAGGGTAATCTTCAAGGTCAGGTGTTTTGGGTTGGGAGTCTCAAGGGCTTAAGGGAGCAAAGGAAATTTCCCTGATTATAGTTTGCTTGAGTTTCTGGGGGTACAAAACCGAGACATTATCAGTTTTACTTACTCATTTCTCTAACCTGTCCCTTCCCTCAGATTAACTAAAATCTTTAAATGACCTGTCAACATGGAAATATAGAGATCCTCAGTTTATTTAGTTTGAGTGTAGAAACCCCAGGTTTTGACCTTGTCATGGGAGAGGTTTCCCGCTGAGGGAAGGTCCCTCTTCACCAGACAATGGACTTCCTGGTAGTTTAGGTGGGAACAGCTAATCCCACCCGATATTAAGTATCCCTTTTGTCCCAATGGTTTCTCCCACTAGGCTAAGGTCCATTACCAAGGTGGCCCAGCCCTGGGCTTGGTCTTTCCCTTTTGTGTCCATTGTAGGGCATCAGCCCCTCACTGTTATTCCTGTCTGGAACTCCTCATTTTCCTTTCTTACCATTGTAAAGTCAATCAACTGTTCCTCTAATCCTAAACCCCCCAGGTCATCTAAAGTGGTATATAGGTTCCCCAAGTCCATCCTGAGTGGGTGGCACTCCCAGGGGTCAATGAACAGGGCCTCCAGACTCTGTGCAGTCTCTGGGAGGGGAGCACTTAGTAGCACTAATCCCTTTCCCTTTGATTAGAGAGTGATTTTGACTAATTGTTCTGCGTTTTTTCTAGTTGACAGACCTGTCACTTGGAATGTTTGTAATAGCTTTCTAAATGTGTCTCTCTGCATCTAATTTTGCCCCCTCCAATCCATCCTTCACATGGCTATCAAAATGATAATGTTAAAGCACAGACTTAACCCTATTTCTCCTTTCCTCTAAGAAATTTAAGCGGCTTTCCCTTGCTTTTAACTTTAAAAAACTACAGTTCTCTGATTTGACATGAGCACTGTACCCCCAGAAACCCAGGGGAACTATTATCAGGGAAACTCTTGCCTTTGCATCCTCATGACTCTTAACCTAGAAACACCCAATGACCCCCACCCAGGGTCCTGAGATATTTGCACTCTTTTGTCCTCTAGATTTAAGATGGACAAAGAAATTAATCTTTATGCCTCCTGGCCAGACCCCAGTTAGATGACCACCCCACTCCACCAAATGCCTGAGGGACTAACATTCTGGTCAAGTCCACACCAGGACATAGCATCTAAAGAGTATATAAACACCAGAACTGATGTCATCTGGGGGACAGCCTTTCCATTCATGCTGTCTTCCCAGGAACTGCTTCCCATCTTGCTGTCCCACCTTGCAATTCTCCTGGCCATTCTCAACATTACTTTCTAAATTAATAAATTTCTCTTTTTGTTTTTAAGCCAAGTTTTAGAGTCTTGCATTCTTGCAAAAGGTATCCTTCCGGAACCCCAAAGGTATCCTTCCTGCCCATAACATTTTGGCGCCCACATCGACCCCCATAACAGATTGACATTTAAAATTCAATTCAATCTTGCCCAAGATTATTAAAAAAAAATTCTTACCTTCTGTCTTAGAACCTAAGGCAGAAGAGTGGTAAGGGATAGTCAATAAGGGTTAAGTGACTTGCTTAGGGTCTCACAGTTAGGAAGTGTCTCAATCCAGATATGAACCCAGGACCTCCCATCTCTAGGTTTGACTTTCAATCTACTGAGTCACCCATCTGCCCCCAATAAATGTGTATTTTTTGACTGATTTCTAGGCTGTGGAGAACTTGAACAACTGTACTTTACAGTGAAATGGGTGTTGGGGAGAGCTGTTGAGAAATCAATCAGTCAATCCAAAAGGGATGCCTTAAGAACCCCAGGAGCCTGGGACAAAGAGAAAGACACCACTTCATCAAAACCTAGTGTAAAAAAAAAAAAGAATGGAAGATGATGTAGAGGTTTTTTTGTTTGTCTTATTTTGCTGTGTTTTGCATTTTAGGTGTATAGAAAAAGGAAAGAAGTATCTAATCTTGAAAAGAGGCAATTTTCTCAATGTGACTGACTACCCTGGTCCCTACCACCTGAAGGTACTTGTAGCCATGGGTCCCTTGTACTCAAATTCATTTTAACACTAATAATAGGATTAGTTTCTATAGAGAAACGTTTGTTTCAAAAGTATATTAACACTTAGTACACAAACAGTTTACTCCCAAATATGTGGGCTTAATATCCCCCAACACTTCAGTCTCTAAGGGAGGGGAAGAGGATTACATTCATGGTTTAGCTCATCTCTTTTGGAGTAGTCCCCGTTCCAAGTCCAAAATCCCTTCAGAGTTGAGTCCCAGGCTCCCAGGCTTCTTAGGGCATCCCCTTTGGGCTGACTGACTGAATCTTCCTGTCTAGAATTTGACTCTGAGGTTACCATGGTTCCAGTGGAGATTATTGCCATCTCTTGAAAATGAGGATTTAAAAAAAGCAAATAAAAAGCAATTGAATGAAAAGCAAAACAAAATAAACATTGCAGACACAGAATCTAAACAGAGGAGAGAAGTGATGTTCCCCCTTCCCAATTCACTTTATATTGCTCAAACTGTGGGTGAACTATGTAATCTTTTGACCTTTAGGTACAACACTTGTGTGGAGTAAAAAATCAGTAGTGCATTATTTACAATTATGGTTAGCATTAGAATAGTAGTAGCTAGGCCCTTCTGGGAAGAGAGAAAAGAAGCCTATTTCTACAAAACAAACAGACATCCTCTCCAGGAAGTGAATAGACCCTTCCCCCATCCAAGCCCCTTCTGATTATTAGTAATACATTAAAAGCAGCCAAACACCTTTGCTTTTCTTTGTTATTAATTCTCAATTGACTTGCAATCCTCATTTCAGGGTTAAGAAAATTAAGTCCTAAGGAAAATTATAGTACAAAGAGTCCAAAGAGGAGGCCATGGAGCCTGGAAAATACAGTAAGAGTATCTTCCATGGGAATAGCACTCCTACCTAGAAAATTGTGGTTCTGTCTTGCACATTCCTGAATTATGACTAAACCTGAGGAAATGTTAATTTGAGAAAAAACTCTCATGATTCAAAGAAAGCTGGGAACCAAAAAGGGGGTAAGGAGTATGTCAGATAAGAAACCAATGACTCAAACACAGGTAGTAGTGAACTCAAGGAACCATTGTATAGATTTCCTATAAAATAAGGATTCTTTATGTAAGCCAGTGTACATGGCTGAGATAAAACCCAGCAATGTTCCTTGCTGTGTTCTCTTTCTCTAATAAAGGTCACTTCTTGTCAGCATCTTATCTAAGTTTCCTGTCTGCTCATTAGAGTGATTTCTGGGGGTGCTAGGCCCCTCCAAAACCCATTGCACATAACAGGAAAGTATTCAGAAACTGAGCAGTTTGGCCAGGATTAAATATGGACTTTATTCTGGCCATTGTGTATGAGAGAGAAAGAAAGAAAGACTTTGCAAAAGAGAGTAAATGCAAGAGTTTGCAGAGTTTACTGCTTGCCACAGAACTTTATAGACTCTATTCTTGAGTCTGAAGAAGAGGTAGGAAATGGCACAGTGAGACAGTTGGGGTCCTTTGGTTCCTGTCCTTCAGGGAGATTGGAGAGGTAACTTTCCCTGGCTTGGTGTGTTTGAGCCAAGTGGGAGTTTTGCCTGCCTGTTCCCTGGGGAGCTGAAGGTTCCTGCTATCCTGGGATCCTGGGATCCTGGAATCCTGGTATTGTAAGGATGATATTAGAAAATAAGTATTGTTTTATTAGTTTAGAGGTAAGAAGTAAAGTGGCTGGCTTGAGAAAAGAACTGGAGTTTGAAGCAGAGCTGAGAAAGCATGTTAATTTCAACTGCTGACATAACCATTTTTTAATGTCAATTACTCTCTTTGGCAGTTGGCAGTTTGGCAGTCTCTGGCAGAGACACACTCTCAGAGACTCTCTCAGGGCTGGAGGAAGTAACATATTTGCCTCTCTGTCTGAGAGAAAGATCTGAAGGAGCTCAGTGCTTTCCTTTCCCAACTTGGGAAACACTTGAATATCCATTGTGGTTTTTACAGATTGTTTGAGAAGACCAAAGAAAAACCTGGTCTTTGGTTGGGACTCTGAGTCTATTAAGGTTCTGAGTTCTAACTTGATCCTTGTTGAGACTCAACCAGCTAGCCTTTGCTATTTTATAATTTGAAGGCAAAGTTAAGATTTATAAGAATATTAGCGGTAGTTTTTATTTAGATAGTATAAATTTGGGTTAGTCAGATCAGGGAGGATTAGTGTAGCCTGTGAAACACAGGAGAAGTGGTTCCTTGTGGAACCTGGGAGTTTATTTGGGTGGATTTAGAATCCCTTAGAATTGGAAATCCTTTATTTATCCTTATATATTTCAATAAACATTTTATGTTTATAATAAAAATCTTTTTTAGTGTCCTTGCGCCTGGCAACTGAAGGGAAGTTCACATTTGAGGATATTTTTGATTACCTCTTTCAAAAGTATCTGAACAGTTTGAACCTGAACTGGGTTAAACAGTTTTGAAAAAGTTTTGAACCTATATTGCAACAGTTTTTCCATCTAAATATTTTATTTTTACAACTCACCAAATTTTATTTTTACAGTATCCAATGTGAGATCCCATCAAATCTGTCTCCACATTTATCATCTACCTGTGTTCCTGTGTCCTAAGTGTTTCCTGATGCCTGAAAAGAGAACTGCCATAAACCCAGTAAAGCCTGTCTGTGGGAAAGGCCAAGAAGCCATCTTGGGCTTGGGCCTAAGATGGTGAACTCACCAAGAGTTCAAAGCTATTCTATAAACTTGTCCCACCTTAATTTGGAGGACCAGTTAGGTCAGATAGCTATTTAGTGGGAGTTTTATAGATAGAGAGTATAGAGAAAGGCATCTGAAAGACTTTGAAGAAAGCTTCTCTTGAGGCCTATAGAAAGGTGGAGTTTCCAGAATTTAAGAAATAGGGATTCCTTTGTTCCTGGTCCTCCTATCCTCTTTCATTTGTATGATAATAAACCTTATCTTTAATGTGTTTTTTTTGTTTGTTTGTTTTATAAAAACCCTTACCTTCCTTAAGAAGTGAATTGGTTCTAAGGCAGAAGAGTGGTAAGGGCTAGACAATGGGGGTCAAGTGACTTGCTCAGGGTCACACAGCTGGGAAGTGTCTGGGCCATATTTGAACCCAGGACCTCCCATCTCTAGGCCTGGCTCTCAATCCAATGAGCTACCCAGCTGCCCAGCTGCCCCCATCTTTAATGTTTTTAACTTTGGTCTACTAATCCGATAATGTTCTGGGCCTATAAGCTGCCTGTTTGGGTCTACCCTCTCAGTGGTATATCCAAAATTGATAATCACTTATACAAACCTTTCCATCAATATTACCCACCTATTTCACTATGTACCCAATCAAAGGAGGCTATACTTTCCCACATGGTAGGGAAATTTAGGAAAGGAGGATTCTTCCATGTTAGAAGACAAATCCTATTTTATGTTTCTCCTATTTAAATGTGAGTTAATAAGGAAGTTTCTCAGCTGAGAAGAGATAGGAAAAGATTTGTATGAGAGGTTTGAAGGTAGAAGGGGAAGACTAATGTTCATATTTCATGTGGGACTATAGATTTCAATTGTAGAACTGTTCTACCTACCCAAAGGGGCTTTGCACTGGACTCACTTGTACAAAGTTCATTCATTTCTTTCTTATTGCCCTCACCTCAGAGTAACTAGAAAGAAATATAGATCTGTCTCAAAATCTAGTCCCTGCCTTCACTCAATTCCTCATTTCCATTGCCCTCAATCCTCCCACCTCAAAGTTTCAGGCAAATATCATCCAGCCCTTCAACAGTGCCCTCTATAATACTTGTTCCATAGGCAATGATCTTCTGTTCATCTTAATTTTTTTTTCTATCAGCTCTTCCATCTATTGAAATTTAGCTCCAAATACAAAGAGGAAGGGGTGACATCTGAATCTCATTTTCATCTGAACTAGGAGCAGAAGTATATTGCTGGTTCTGAGTATATTCCTTTTATACTTTTTTTCTTAAAGTGGATTTTTGCTCTTTAAAAAATGTTTTTTTTTTAAAGATGTTAAATGCAGCTAAAATTTAAGAGAAAGTTGATGGAAGAAAATGTTTTGTAGCAAATTTTTCTGATATAGGTTTCATTTCTAAGATTAGAAATTGATTGGCACTTATAAGTCATTCTCTAGAAACCTGGCCAAAAGATATGAAGAGGTATTTTTCAAAAGAAACAAACTATTGTTCAGCTCTTTTGGACCCCATTTGGAGTTTTCTTGGCAAGTTTATTAGAATGGTTTTGCCTCTCACTTTAGACAAGGAATTGAGATAGGATGTAATTTACACTGGACACACTATAGTGTCTGAGAATGGATGTGTGGATTTCAAGCAAGCCTAGTGCTAAGTCTACTACTGGGCCACATCCTTCCTCAAATCCACCCACAGTTTTGTCGAACCCAATCTTAAAAAACAGAAACAAAAAAAAAAACTAAGAGCTCCCTTCTCAGTTCGGTTACTATGCCTACTACTACAGGCCTTGTCACCACAAACTGGGCACCAGACCTTTACGAAAACTGAGCATTTGAACAAAAACCTCAAAAAAGTATTAAGGGTATTATTGCATTTTAATGACAAGACACTATCAACATTTAAGGCCCTTTAGGCAAATTTCGCTTTTAGAACAAAGGGGGTTTAAAAAAATAAATTTTAACTTCTAGCCTTATTTACATGTTTGGTTTAAAGTGCTGCAATTCAAACGGGAAAGCCACACAGGGAAAAAAACCCAAAGGTATTGCACTGCTTTATAATCAAAATTGAACTTACCAGCTCAGCTTTAACATCTTGCCTTAAAACAAATTTTCACTACTAGTTTCACTTCCTTAATGTAGCACAAGTGACATTACAACTCTCAGTGAAAATATAGGTGGCTCTTAAAAGAGCCTTTTGGATTTCTTGTCCTGGCTTAAGCCCTTTCTCCACGAATGCGGCGAGCAAGCTGGATATCCTTTGGCATGATAGTCACCCGCTTGGCATGGATGGCGCACAGATTTGTGTCCTCAAAAAGTCCCACAAGGTAGGATTCACTGGCCTCCTGCAAGGCCATCACAGCCGAACTCTGGAAGCGCAGATCTGTCTTGAAGTCCTGGGCGATCTCTCGAACCAGCCGCTGGAAGGGGAGCTTGCGGATCAGCAGCTCTGTAGACTTCTGGTAGCGCCGGATCTCTCTCAGCGCCACGGTGCCAGGTCTGTAGCGGTGAGGTTTCTTCACGCCGCCTGTAGCCGGAGCGCTCTTCCGAGCAGCCTTGGTAGCCAACTGCTTGCGGGGTGCTTTGCCGCCAGTAGACTTACGAGCTGTTTGCTTAGTACGAGCCATCTTAAAGCGCGAGTCCTAGAAGAGCAGTGAGAAAAGTGCTAAGGATCCGTTCCAGTCCTTATTTATAGAAGTGACCCTATCCTGATTGGACAAAACAACATTTGAAAGTCCCGCGTTATGTTCTAATTGGTTTTCAATTCAATGCCCTAATTTCACTGAATAAAAAGCCATTTTAATGGACAAAATCAATCCTGAAGAATTTCCATTCTCCTAGAATTAAAATATTCGTCAGAATAAAACTGATTTCCTTTCTTCACCCCTAATATTTTAAAAAACTCGCTCTGGTTTGTGACTTATCTTCTGGGATATTTTTTTCCCCGCTTTTGTTTACATTTTGACTTGTTTCTGAAAGACGGATTTGTGTCTCTCTAAGCAGAAATCATTAGGAATTCTTATTCTTTTTTTTCTCCCAAATCACGTTTTGATAGGACGAAAACACAGGGTTGGGGAGTAGAGATGCATGAATGTGCTTTTAAAATGAACAGTGGGATAAGATTAATGAAATCATTAAAAAAAAAATTCCTGGCTCTTATAGGTTACAGTCCATTTTGCCAAAAAGGATGAGAATTTCCTAGATATTTTCAGGACTCAAAGTCGGAATGCCTATTTGTGAATTCAGCCATTTCAGTAATAGATCATAATTTCAAAAAGTAAGGAACCTTTGCTATTTGGCCATAAATTAACTCACTTGTTTTGCAGAAGAGGAACCTAGCACCCAGATAAATGAAAGGCGTTACCCGCAGGTCAAATCCTGGACAACAAATCCAGGGCTCTTTCCACTAGATCAGAAAACAGGGGGTTAGGGGTTGGGGGTTGGGGAAAGATTACGAACCCGGAAGTTATCTGTGAATAGATTTAAGAGGAATTGTGATTTTGATTGCGGGAGGGGGGGAGGGGGAAGGGGGCACACTATATCTTTTTCATTAACCTCTAACTAAAATTCAATGTATCCTTAATTTTTTTAAAGAAACATTTATTCTAACGACGACTTTACCAGACTGCCATAGGAGTCCGTCACACACAAAAAACATTAAAGATCCCCTGCGTGGCAGTGTTGCTCGAGGGAGTTTAGTAGTGTGGTCCACATAGTCATTTAGTATGTTAGTGACTGGGCAGGAAAGTGAGGTGGTAGAACGGGCGAAGGAGGCAGTATAATAAAGCGATTCCTTACCAGAATAGTAAGGATAATAGCAATCATCATTTGGTGGTAAATGGGCATGCAACCTCCCGATGCCATTCTCACCCGGGATGCACCCCGATCTGTTCCCTTAAGCCCAGTTCAGGTGAAATTTACTTTCCCCCTTTTGGTGTAAGCTACTTTTCAGATCCTGAGTTGTCTTACTAGAGCGCCTGACTGCTGAGTTAACATAACCCTATACTTTCTTCCCAAGGACCTGAAGTGGTCCAGAGAATCGAACGAAGTGGAGCATAGGAGGGAGAAACTAGTTATCTACCAGTTTTGCATTTTCTCAGCTCTAACCCCAACTTCCTTCTGCACTAGAAAGGCCTAAAGGGGAAGTGAGGCATGCGTTAGAGCCATCTGGCTTTCCAAGCCTCGGCAGAAAGCAAATGCAGTGCCTTGGCGTAGGAGGGGAGTTTGGGAAAGAATTGGGCAGTTTCCGGGACGAGGCTTAGTTTTAACGATTTTGCTGTACAACATTGCGCAATCGTTAACGTAAAATGCCACCATATTCTCATAATTACGAAATATAGTGAATCAACTCTTTTTCTGAAAACGTGGGTGGCTCTCAAAAGAGCCTTTGGTGTCAGGGACAATGAAGTCGTCCTAAATGACCTACTTGCCTTTGCTTTTATGATGACTTTCGGTCTTTTTGGGCAACAGCACAGCCTGAATGTTAGGCAGGACTCCACCCTGAGCAATGGTAACTTTGCCTAGCAACTTGTTGAGTTCCTCGTCATTGCGGATGGCCAGCTGAAGGTGCCGGGGGATTATTCGGGTCTTCTTGTTATCCCGAGCCGCATTGCCTGCGAGCTCCAAGATCTCAGCAGTAAGGTACTCTAAGACAGCAGCCAAGTACACGGGTGCCCCAGCTCCTACTCGCTCCGAGTAACTGCCTTTACGAAGAAGACGATGTACACGGCCCACTGGAAACTGCAAACCGGCCCGAGAAGAGCGTGTCTTGGCCTTGGCGCGAGCCTTGCCACCTTGCTTTCCACGTCCTGACATTATGAGGAGACTGAAAGTAGTAGAGAATGAACCAAAGCAAGAAATGTACCAGATGCCTGAAGCCGTGGGTTTATAAAGTCTACTGAGCGCGAAAATGAAGAACGATGATTGGATAATTTGTATCAGCCAATGGAAAAGCTTATTTTCTATCCTCTATGCTTATAACCTTTCCCACTCACCCACTCCCTCGGAATTTAACCTATGACCAAACTATCAAAAATTCTGATAGTAATTGAAAGTGAAGGGGAGGAGGGAAAGAAAGAGCACGGAGGAAGGAAGGATTGTACTGACTGATTAGTCTTATGCAATCTCAACAGAGATACAGAGACAGTGAGAAAATTAGGAGTATAGGAATTGTCTTCAAATATTTTAATAACTGTAGTAATGTGGAACTGGTATTAAATTTGCTCAATTCTGACGGTGAAGAACTAAGAGTAGGGTGGAGCTAAGAGCAAGAATAGGCTCGATATAAGAAAAATGTATTTTACAATTAAGAATTAGTAGTGGACTGTTTGGTTATCTTTAAAGACTGGTTGACTATTTGTCTGATGTGTTGCAGCCTTGAGATTCCATGGGAAAAGATAATTTAATAAAAACAGATGCACATAAAATATTTGGTGCATATTTTGTACTAAATAGTACTGGTCATGGATTATCAAACATATGCACATCAAAACATATCTTTTGCCTGTACCTTCTGTGAAATTCTTGTTTATATCCTCCCATAAATCCTCCAAATAGGGTCCAGCCAATATCCTGGGGCCTTCTCTTGATATTGTGTATATACAAATTAAGAACTTAAGCATTAAATAAAAATAAAAAATACTAATAAAATAATACTAATAAAATAAAAATAATAAAATAAACTAATAAGTAGGAGTAGTCTCTCGGTAACCGAGGATGACAATTGTCTTTGTGCGTTTTTGTGCACAAAGACACTTGTGCGTGAAGATTTAAATGGAAAAATCGATGCACAGACAGTCCCACTCTCTCCGGGTTAGAAGCCTGGGTCCAGTGGTACAAAAAGTCGTTACACCTGGAGACTTCCTCAGCTGCATTGGATGGCCGTGTTGTCCTTTGTGCTCCAACACACCCCAAGCACTCCACAGTGCTTTGCATCTCAGCCATTGAATCTTCTTAATTGGTTTCTTTTGTCTGTTCCACCGAAGCAGTCTTCACATGCTGGGTGGGCAAAGTCCTGGTTCACCGGGGGTCGATGGTTAAGATCAATTTTTATCACATTGGAATCTGTTGGCCATCAAGACCCAAGGATTGAACACATGTCCTGGGAATCACTGGGAATCTCAACTAGGATCCAGATTGAAAGAGATAAAGTGGGTCTGCCATGTAAATACACCACGTAAATAAGTAAGTATATACAAGATATATGCAGACTATATGATGGGCAATCTCATAAGAGAAGGCACTATCAGTTGGGGGGGGGGGTGAGATTTGAGCTGTCCTGAAGGAAGGTAAGGAAATGTAGTAGTGGTAAGGAGGGAGAGCATTTGAGACATGCACTATAGCCAAATCAAAAGCATGGGAATGGAGCTAAAACAGTAGTGTTGTATGGAAGGAACAGTAAGTACGTAGCTCTAACTGATTCATAAAATATATGGAAAGAAATAAAGCATACGAATAATAAAAAGCTTGTAGGGGATAGCTTAAGAAAAGCTTTAACAGTTAAAGAGAAGACTTTCTATATGATTCTTGAGGTTATAAGAAGCCATTGAGAGGACTGAATAGGAGATAGATGACATGGTCAGACCTATTCTTCTTTTTTTTTTTTTTAACCCTTATCTTCTGTCTTAGAATCAATACCATGTATTGGTTCCAAGGCAGAAGAGTGATAATGGCTAGGCAATGGGGGTTAAGCTACTTGCTCACACAGCTAGGAAGTGCCTGAGGTCAAATTTGAACCCAGGACCTTCCACCTCTAGGCCTGGCTCTCAATTCACTGTGCCATCTAGCTGCTCCTGCTCAGACCTATTCTTTAGAAACATTACTAGAAGTTAAGTAGAGAATGGATTGGAGTAGGGAAAATATTTGAGCCAGGAAAACCAATTAGGAAACTATTGCTATAATTCAGACAGGAGGTTATGAAGAAGACAGAATGATTAGACAGAAAGGGGACATATGTAGCACATAGTGTAGAGAACTTAGAAAATATGATAACCAATTGAATATGTAAGGTGAGTGAAGAATCAAGGATGACATTGAAGTTGTTGATCGGAATGACTGTGTTCTTGATAGGGAAATTATCAGTATCAGAGAAAGTAGTAAAAGAATTGGGCTTGGGGAATGAAATAATGAATTTTGTCATGAATGTGTTGAGGTTGAAATGCCTACAGGATTTCTAGTTCAAAATATCCAGTTGGTGGAATGGGACAGGAACCTGGGAAAAAATAGATCTAGATCTATTCATCTGGAAGTCATCTAAAGGGAGGCAATAATTAAACCACAAAATATGTAGAAGATTTCAGGTACAAATCAGATGGAAAGGTCCTATGGTGATTATGTAATGGTAGCACTAATGTAATATTCTTGTCAGTTATACAAACAGAACTATATCAATCTCTGATTTTATCATTTGACAATAACAAGGACTTATGGCAAGAATTTTCTATTCTAGATCTTTAATAACTGTGACTTGTAGCACCTACAAGCTATTGCTAGGGTACATCACTATAGGATTTCCCCCCAGGGTGATGACTGAGTAGAATGTGCTGAAAGTACTGTTATTCCCAAGGCTCTTGGGTTCAGGTTCATGAGCTGTCTAGATCTGAATGTAAAAGGAGATGGCTGTCAAATTAATAGGGTTGGTTTTACTTAACTAGCACACAGTGCCTCCTATTTCTTTCTCAGGGAAACTTGCTACTTCATCGGGGAGGACTTACTTGCTCTGTGGGTGTTACAACTTGCTCCCTAGGTTACAAACTGTTAGAAATAAATGGTTTCTCCATAAGAGGTGCTTCCCTGGTTTATGGCTGGGATAGCTAGGATAGAAGTGTGATAGGACTCTTGTTTTTATATGTCTCATGAAAACCCAGGAAAGAAGGGAAAGTTTGTAAACAGAAAAAAAGTTACAGAAAAAGTCAAAGAGGATGAAGGGGGGAAGGGTGTGTGCACATAAAATTTGGAAGTTTAGTAGTTGTTGGTAATTTTGAAGAATGGTTTTACTTGAATAATCAGGTTAAAAATTAGTGAAGATTGAGAAGAGAGGAAACAGGTTTAAAGTAGAGACAGCTTTTTTCAAGGAGGTATAAAGTATAGATGATTTTTTTTTTCATCTCCACAGGCTCGCTATTACTTCCAGGATCACATGTAAAAGCTTTTTTGTCATTTAAATACTTCTACAGTATGGAGTCTTTCTTATCTTATCTGATCTTCTTACACTTTATTCTCCACATATTCTCCCATTCACCTACTCTAACATATTTGCTATTCCTCACATATCACATTCCATCTTTTAATTGCGTTTCTTTGCAGTAGCTTGTTTCCTCATGCCTGGGGGGTCTACCTGCAATGCTCTTCCTCCTCCCTCAGTTCTTCTAAATTTGAAGATTGAGCTCAAATTCCACCTTCTTTAGAAGTTTCTCTCCCAGGCATCTGCCAGCCTACTAGTAGTGCATTCTCTGTGTGGTTACTTTCTATGTGCTGTGTATATATGCTATATACATATACATATATATATGAAACATATATATATATATGCTATATATGTATGTAGTTGTTAACATGTTTTCTTCTCTCTTAGAATGTGAGCTTCTTCAGAGAAGGGACAATATTTTTCCTTTCTTTGCATCTCCTATCCTTTGAAATGGTCACTGACTAACTCACTAGCTTTCTGTAGTTTTTCATTGTTTTCTCGTGGTCACTCTGTTCTGATTTGGCTTACTTCACTTTCCAACATTCCTGGGACAGTAAGTTGGTGCATGCATGAACCAAGGAAGCTTCTAAGTCCATTAATATAGGTTAATGGCAGGCTAAATCCTCGGAGCCCAACGTGGCTGCTGGTGCAGTTGCAGCAAAGGTTATCAAATACTGAAAAGCCAAGCATAAGTAGAAACGACTCAGAGCAATTTTACATCAATACACATTGTAGAGTTACCAAGAGATTCAGGCATGTTAAACGGAAACAATTTGGAAAGCATTTTAAAAATTGTTCCCAGCCTACGAGAAAAATGTCATAAAGGAGTAGGATTTTGGTTGTATAGATTCAGTCTCTTTACTTAACTAGCCAATTGAAAACTTGGACTGTCATCTGGTCCTTTGCATATGCTCCTCCCAATACGGAAACGGCTTTGAACATGCTTCATCCAATCCGGCGTTAGGAATTTCCAATCTCTCATTTGAATACGCGCACTACAAGTAGCACCGACTGAGTGAGAGCAAACATCCGCGTTTGAGTTTCTCTGAGCTTTTGCTTCGCTCTATTCCTCGACATGCCGGAACCCGCCAAGTCTGCTCCTGCCCCGAAAAAGGGTTCTAAGAAGGCGGTGACCAAAGCGCAAAAGAAAGATGGCAAGAAGCGCAAGCGTAGTCGCAAGGAGAGTTACTCTATCTACGTGTACAAGGTGCTGAAGCAGGTCCACCCGGACACGGGCATTTCGTCCAAGGCTATGGGCATCATGAATTCTTTCGTCAACGACATCTTCGAGCGCATCGCCGGCGAGGCTTCCCGCCTGGCGCACTACAACAAGCGCTCCACCATCACTTCCCGGGAGATCCAGACTGCTGTGCGCCTGCTGCTGCCTGGGGAATTGGCCAAGCACGCCGTGTCCGAGGGCACTAAGGCTGTTACCAAGTACACCAGCTCCAAGTAGACTTGGGCAGTAAAACCTTAAAACTACCACCCCAAGGGCTCTTTTAAGAGCCGCCCACACGCATGAGAGAGCTCACAACACATGTTGCATGATTTGCTCTTGGAAGGTAACTGCAACCCAAAACGCAGTAAGATTCCATCCCTCAACTCGTGGTTTTTAAAATACTCTGCTGAGTTAACTACGGTCAGGGTGACCATTTATTTCATTCTCTAGATCCTAGGATTATGACCAAGTTTATCTTATAAGATTCCTGTTTTCCTTAGTTATTTTGGTTTGGTCTATGGTGACTAACGTGACCCCTTTTAGCTGGTTTACTAATTGTAATTATGTATATGTATTCCGTGTTTATGCATGTTAACATGCTAAGTGGTGTCCAATATAGGCATCGTTCTATCCTGGAGGGGGATGGAAAGGGAGGTCTAACAAGTCGCTTATGCCTTTTAACAAGATTTTTAAGCAGTAGAGTGATGACTAAATTTATATATAAGAAAGGTTATTCTGTCAGTGTTGTGATGGATAGATTGGAGTGTGTGTACATGTGTGTTGGGGATGGAAGCAGTAAATGGAGATGGGAAAATTACAGGTTATTGAAATTCTCTAGTGGTTGGTAATGAAGGCCTATGTATCCTATGAATATAATATGCAGGATAAGATTCCCCAAACAATGTGAGGATGAGATGAAGCTAAAAAGGATACTTATATAAAAATAAAAAAAAAGACTAAATAGACCTTTAGAACACTGAAAGATTATATTTTGAATTATTTATTTCATGAATATTTAAAACTGAAAAAAACAAGTGATTGCTTGATGACTAAAGATACATTTCAATACTATTTCCTATAACTTTATGACAAAATCATCATCAGTATACCCAAGATGAAATAATAGATTAAGTAGTCAATTTGACAGTATCCTATCACAAAAGGGTTGATAGGGAGAAGAGGGTAACCACAGATATGTAAATATATATTAGATATATTTATACTTTCTCAATATCCTTTGCTTTTTTACCATAGATATCCCGTCTCTCATTATAGGTGCATCCCCAAGCCTTTGTATCAGCCCTGTTCTCTTTCTGTTTTCCCTTGGTGGCCTCATCAGGTTTTATCATCTTTCTGCAGATGATTGCTAAATGTATATATTGAGCCCCAAGTATCTCTTCAGTACCATCCCAACTGTTTATAGGACATATTCAACTGGAAGTAGCCATCTTAAACTCAACACGAGGATGGAACTTTGGCATCAAATGAGAAAAAGGTGCCTCAGACACTTACTAGCCATAAGACCCAGAGCAAGTCATTTAGCTTCTTTTTCTCAAAAATTTCATCTGTAAAATAGGGGAAATAATAGCACCTACCCTGGAGTGGTTGTTGTGAACATGAAATGAAAAGTGGAGGGCTTTGCAAATGGTTTCTATAGTTATTATCATGCCTGAAAACTGAGTCATTATTTTTGTCCACCAACCTACTTTTGACCTCTAAGTCTGTGGAGTTCCAGTATTCTAGGACCCTCAGGTTGGCAAAACCCATTAACTTGAAGCCTTCACTCTTCCTCCTTCACCTATCAAATTATAACCTCCACACAACTGCAAGTGATTTTCCTAAAGGGAGACGCAAGTGTATGTTAATTCTCCTTTTCAGCTAACTCCGACTTCACTTTTTGACTCTTCTGTATCTGCGTTTTCTGCTGAGAGCTCCCAGTGAAGAACTTTCTCCACTAATTAAAACTGCTAAACCCTAGGGATAGTGACAAGATGGACTTCCTTGCAATCTAGTGCCTAGCATACTAGAAAATAGCCGATTTGCCGCAAGACACACTAAAGGTTTATTGAACTGAGACTCCAATGGATATTCAATTCAGCTAAATTCTATTTGGAAAGTCATTCCACTTATTAACTCGTGCAAATTAAAAGGATAGTCTGCAAACTCCTTTCCAACAAGTGGCATGCAATTGAGCACTCAAAACCTCACAAAGAGTACAAAGTACCAAGATAAAATTTTGTGCAACTTTACAGCTTCTCTCAGTGAGATCGTGGGTGGCTCTGAAAAGAGCCTTTAGCCATAAATTCGGAACAAAAGGGGTTTCAAGCTCTCTCCCCTCGGATACGACGGGCCAACTGTATATCCTTGGGCATGATCGTTACCCGTTTTGCATGGATGGCACATAAATTCGTGTCTTCGAAGAGCCCTACTAAATAGGCTTCACTGGCTTCCTGCAAAGCCATGACAGCTGAGCTCTGGAAGCGAAGATCGGTCTTAAAATCCTGTGCGATCTCACGTACCAGCCGTTGAAAGGGCAATTTACGGATTAAGAGCTCTGTCGACTTCTGATAGCGTCGGATCTCCCGAAGAGCTACAGTACCAGGTCGGTAGCGGTGAGGCTTCTTCACGCCACCGGTAGCGGGAGCGCTCTTACGAGCCGCCTTGGTGGCCAGTTGCTTACGCGGGGCTTTCCCTCCGGTGGATTTGCGAGCAGTCTGCTTTGTACGAGCCATGAGTAAAAGCAGAAGGAACAGCTAGACACTGCTGAGAAGACAAAACTTAAGCCTCTGGCTACTGCAGTCTTTATTTATAGACACAAGCCCGCTCTGATTGGAACGTTGGAAATGCTAGCGCTTGAATGATTGGTTAAAAATGAAAACCTACAAGTGGCTGAATACATCAACAATTTGAATGGAAATCGATTCTCATGGTTCCCATTTTCTCTTTGGACTGGTATGCTGATTTTCCTGTTCATCTTTAGAGCTTCGGGTCTTAATTTTCTGACAGTTTTTCATTTTAGCACATACACATGCTAATTTATCCTGTTTAAACTGCTGTTTAAGAGAGAGAGAGAGATTTACTTGGATAGGAACTCTGGTGGGGCATTTGAAAAAGGCTTCTGGAATTGTGGGAGATCTGGTTGGGGAAAGTGCTCACAATTACCACGCTCCCACGAATCTTTAAAGATAGAGGAATTTATTGAATGAATGGTCAAGAGGCAGGTGCAGGTAAAGTCTGCCTTAGTTGAGGAGAGGGGGTCCAGGATTTTTATACCCTTAAAGAACAAAGACTACATGACCCGAAGGGAAGGGGGACAAATAAGAAGGATTATGTGATATTCCAGTGTGAAGTGCCTTTGTGTTTGAGTTAGAAACACAATTATACATTGTTTATGACATATAGAGCCCTGACCATAAAGGTGGGTGAGTTGCATAACTCGGAGAATCTAGTGGTGTTAGAGGTACAAACAAGGTATTCATCCGAGCGAAAGTCCTCATCTTTAAACTAGGGGAAATGCATCTAAAACAGACGGAAATGCAACTTTATGGAGTCGTCTCTTTGGGCTTTCTTATGCCACCAACATTCCTGGGATCCAGGATCTAGGAATTCCTCATACTCTTTCTGACATGGGATTCCTTGAGAGACTTGGGGTGTACGGAGGACCCCCGCACCCCCATTCCAGGATGTGATTGATTAGATAGTTTGCTTCTTTGCTTTGTATTCCTTTCCTTTCCCATATCTTCAAATTCATAAATTAGAAATCGAGTTAATACTACCTCTAGTCCTGCTCTGCTCTGCCCCACCGAAACGGGCATCCAGCAAGATTTGATTTGTGCATATTTTACCTCCTTTTGTTAACCATTGATTTCCTGGTAACATTTATGCCCTATAAATTCCACTTCCATACAACACTAAACAATGGGAGCCAGCTGAGTGGAGTATCTACTGCCTGGGTGCTGGGGAAAGTGGCTGCCCTAGCAAGTTTGTTCCAAAAGGCTAACTGCAGAAGGGACCATGACGCACTTTCTTATCTGGCTCACTAGGTCAGCAAAAGGAGAACTTATTCCCTCAAATATTCTAGCCAGGTACAACAAACCCAGATCCAAAGTTTTAACTACTTAGAAATAGCTGCTTTTGTGGCTCACATTGCAACTAACTGCTATTCTACTTAAAACTAGAGGACAACTGATCTTCAAATACTTTTCAAAAAAATTTGTTTTGGGGGGCAGCTGGGTAGCTCAGCGGGAGGTCCTAGGTTCAAATCTAGCCTCAGACACTTCCCAGCTGTGTGACCCTGGGCAAGTCACTTGACCCCCATTGCCTAGCCCTTACCACTCTTCTGCCTTGGAGTCAATTGACTCCAAGAAGGAAGGTAAGGGTTTAAAAAAAATTTGTTTTGATCAAAGAATATTTTGGGTCCCTGGCCATTTTTTCACAAATAATATACACAGCTAATTTTCTTAGACCATGTTTTATTTTAAAATTCTAGCGCTATATTAGAATTTTATTATGCATGCAATAAGTTAACAAATTTTGATAAAAATCATTTGTAATCATATCTGTGACAAATAATAACTGATAATGATAGCAAGTGTTTATTAATTAAAAGTTAGCAAAGCACTTCATATAGGTCATAAGGCAAGATTTGAATATCTTATTTTAAAAATAGGAAAACAGGAGCATATTAATTTAAAAGAAAGAAAAAATTACTCTCTTTTCTCTAGGTTTTTTTTTTTATTATTGTTATTTTGTTTTTAGAACTCTTGCTTTCTGTTCTAGTAACAACCGGAAGACAGAAGGGAAAGGGCTAGGCAAACAAGGTTCAGTGACTAGCTCATGGTCACACAGCTACAAAGTGTCTGAAGACAGTTTTCTCTAGGTTTTTCCAGATACCACACACTCCTGGTTCTCCTATCTCTCTGACCCCTCCCTTCTCTGTCTCCTTTCCATGGATCCTTCTCCAGATGACACTCTCTAACTGTAGGTATCATACCTTCATGTTTCTGTTCTAGCCTTTTTTCTCTTCTCCTTATATATTAGTTGGCAATCTCATCAGCTCCCAAATATCTAACTACTATCTCTATGCTTATGATTCTCAGATCAATCTATCTTGCCCCAAATTTTCTGCTAACCTCCATTCTTGTATCTAAAACTGCCTTTTAGACAATACAGGGGGAGATAGATCTTTCCTTCCCCTCTTCCCTCCCTCCTCCTGGATCCAATAAGCACTTCCTCTGGGTTATACAGATGTTATAACTTATAACTATTTCCATGTTGTTAATTTTTGCAATAGAGAAACTTTTTAAAGCCAAACCCCCAATCATATATTTATGTAAATAAATGATTGGTCATTTGTTTTTCTTCTGTGTTTCTACTCCCATGGTTCTTTCTATTCAATGTAGTTAGCATTTTTTCCTCATAAGTCCCTTGGGATTGTCTTGTATTAGCAAAGTCCATTACATTGGATTGTTCTACAATGTTTCACTTTCTGTGTATAATGTTCTCCTGGTTCTGCTCCTTTCACTCTGCATCAGTTCCTAGAGGTTCTTCCAGTTCATATAGAAATCCTAAAGTTCATCATTTCTTATAGCACAATAATATTCTGTCACCATCTTATAGCATAATTTGTTCAACCATTTCCCAATCTAGGGACACTCTCCTCATTTTCCAATATTTTGCCACCACACAGAGCATGTCTATGAATATTGTTGTATAAACATTTTTATTATTATCTCCTTAGGGTATAAACCTAGTAGTGGTATTGCTGGATGAAAGGGTATGCATTCCTTTATAGCCCTTTGGGCATAGTTCCAAATTGCCTTCCAGAATGGTTGGATCAATTCACAACTCCACCAGCAATGCATTAGTGCCCCAATTTTGCCACAACTCCTCCAACATTTATTATTTTCCTTTACTGTCTTATTTGTTAATCTGCTAGGTGTGAGGTTGTTTTGATTTGCATTTCTCTAATTATGAGAAATTTAGAACACTTTTTCATGTACTTATTGATAGTTTTGATTTCTTTATTTGAAAGCTGCCTATTCATGTCCCTTGGCCATTTGTCAATTGGGGAATGGCTTGCTTTTTTTTTTTTTGTACAATTGACTTAGCTTCTTATAAATTTGAGAAATGAGATCTTTAAGAGGTTCTTGTTATACAGCTTTTTTTTTCTCAGCTTGTTGCTTCCCTTCTAATTTTGGCTGCATTTTTTGTACAAAATCTTTTTAATTTAATGTAATCAAAATTATTCATTTTACATTTTGTGATGTTCTCTTTCTCTTGCTTGGTCTTAAATTCCTTCCTGTCCCACAGATCTGACAGGTATACTATTCTATGTTCACTTATTTACTTATAATTTCCCTCTTTATATTTAAGATATTTAGCCATTCTGAATTTATCTTGATATAGGGTATGAGATATTGATCCAACCCTAATCTCTCCCATACTGTTTTCCAATTTTCCCAGCAATTTTTGTCAAATAGTGGGTTCTTGTCCCAAAAGCTGGGATCTTTGGGTTTATTGAACACTATCTTGCTGAGGTCATTTACTCCAAGTCTATTCCATTGATCTCCTCCTCCCCTTCTATCTCTTAGCCAGTACCATGTTGTTTTGATGATCACCGCTTTATAATACAGTTTAAGATCTGGTACTGCTAGGCTTCCATCCTTCATATTTGTTTTCATTAGTACTCTTGATATTCTTGATCTTTTGTTCTTCCAAATGAGCTTTGTTATATATTTTTTCTATTTCTATAAAAAAAGTTTTTTTGGTAGTTTGATAGGTATGGCACTTAATAGGTAAATTAGTTTAGGTAGGATTGTCATTTTTAATATATTCATTCATCCTAACCATGAACAATTAATGTTTTCCCAGTTGTTTAGATCTGATTTGATTTGTGTAAAGTGTTTTGTTGTTGTGTTCATATAATTCCTGAGTTTGTCTTGGCAGATAGATCCCCAAATATTTTATATTACCTAGAGTAATTTTGTTTGTTTGTTTTTTGTAAACCCTTACTGTCTCCTCTTGGAATCAATACTCTGTATTGGCTCCAAGGAAGAAGAGTGGTAAGGGCTAGGCAATGGGGGTTAAGTGACTTGCCCAGGATCACACAGCTGGGTGTCTGAGGGTGTCTGAGGTCAGATTTGAACCTAGGACCTCTCATCTTTAGGCCTGGCTCTCAATCCACTGAGCCACCCAGCTGCCCCCACCTAGAGTGATTTTAAATGGAGTTTCTCTTTCTAAATCTTGCTGCTATTTTTTTATTAGAAATAAATAGAAATAATAATGATTTATGTGGACTTATTTTGTATCCTGCAACTTTGCTAAAATTATTAATGATTTCTACTAGCTTTTTAGTTGATTTTCTCAGATTCTCTAAGTATACCATCATATCATCTCACTGCCTACTTTAATCCCATCAATTTTTTTCCTTCTCTAATTGCTACAGCTAGCATTTCTAGTACAATATTAAATAATAGAGATGATAATGGACATCCTTGTTTTACTCCTGATCTTATTTGAAAAGCCTCTAACTTATTCCCATTGCAGATGATATTTGCTGATGGTTTTAGATAAATACTGTGTAATGATGGGTGCATGAGAAAAGATTTTTGGAACCTTGGCCTCAAGGGTGAGGGAGAGAAAGTGTCAGTTGGAGAGTGAAGGATTCTGGGAAAGGAAACTGACCTGAGAAAGATCTATATGGAATTCCTGTCTTTTTTAGCTAAGTACTTAACCTGGCAAGACCTATTCCCTGGCTGAGGATTTCACCAAGAGCCACCAGAGAATATCCCATTCCTACATTCAAGTTCTCCAACCACCTCTCAACAGAGAAGATACTCTAAACCCCAAAGTGGGGCTGTGGACTCACAAAGGAGAGAGCCCAGCTCCCTTGTCTCTTCTTGCACCCATCTATTTATAGTTTCCTTAAGCCAGATAAATAGATGCAAAAATTAATAGTGGGATGATTTAGTTGGGGTATGGGTCAGTGAAACCTAGATCCACAATTATGCTATATGAGAGACTGTATAGGAAAACATTAGGGTAACCAATTCCCACTTTCCATCACCCAATTATCTATAGATTCATCATAAAATCTTACAAATAGCAGTTAGATTTGCCAAGCCTCGATTTATATTTGAGAGGGTACATGATTCAAGATCAACAGAGGGACACCTGAACCATCCCTCTTTGAGGCAAAGCCTCCACAGGGGCTTGCCTCCTAACCTTCTCTGTGCCAGAAGAACTGAGGCCATCCTTGGGGTTAGTTGGTAGGGAAGACCTGGCTTCAACTCCCCAATACCTCTTTCCTCTAGGAACCTCAAAATACCTTATACAACAATTGACAACTGCTACTCTCTTAGGGGAGGTGAGAGAACAGAGACTAGTCCATTCAAGCTTCCGCTCTCTCTCTTACATATACATCCTTCTCCAGTAACTCCCAAAGAACTCCACTAATATATCATCAAAATCAGTGGAGAGAACCTTTATTTTTACCTCAAAGACCTCCATTTTTACAACTGTTTATTATTTTGAGGAAAGGCCCTTCTAATCTTATACTTTCTAGTGTTTTTTAATAGGAATGGGTGTTATATTTTGACAACAGCTTTTTCTGCATCTGTTGAGATAATCATGTGATTTCTGTTAGTTTGGTTATTGGTATGGTCAATTATGTGGATGGTTTTCCTAATGTTAAACCAACCTTGCATTCCTGGTATAAAGCCCACCTGGTCATAGTGGATAAGCCTTGTGATAGCTTGCTATAATCTCTTTGCTAGTATTTTATTTAAAATTTTTACATCTGTGTTCATTAAGGAGTCTATAGTTTTCTTTCTCTGTTTTTAATCTTCCTGGTTTGGGAATCAATACCATATTTGTGTCATAAACAAATTTGGTAAGACTCTTTGCTTATTTTGTCAAATAGTTTGTTTAGTATTGGGATTAGTTGTTCTTTAAATATTTTGACAGAATTCACTTGTGAATCCATCAGGTCCTGGGGATTTTTCCTTGGGGAGTTCTTTGATGACTTGTTCAATTTCTTTTTCTGAGATGGGGTTATTTACATATTCTATTTCCTCTTTCATTAATCTTGTGAATTTTAGATTTACTCCACCCTGCTTAGTCTAGCAAAACAAGAAGGTCTGCACTCCTACTTAAGGATTAAGTATTGAGAAGGATGGCCTACGACAGACATGTGCTAGCAAATGACAAATCAGAAACAACTGACAGACCCCATGGCTGACCTAAGTCAAGCTTAAACTTCCATTGGTACATATGAGATGCAGGAAGTGATATAAAAATGGTCTATATATTTCACATCACTTCCTTTCTTGGTCTCTTTTCGTGGAGAGGTGGCTCTTGTGGCAGCGTGCTGAGTGTCTTAGCATCTTGGCATGATTACAGCTATTGTCTGGGATTGGTGGTGAGCATTCTCTTGGAGTTTAGGCTGATTCCTTTTTTTCCCCTTTACCTTCCAAAACACTATCCTCTTAGGAAGCCTCTAATCTTCTGAGGAGACCTTGTGGTGGAGGTCTTTGAACTCCCCCTGGCACAAGCTAGGCTGGAGAAATCCGATACCCTTTTCCCTCTCTATTCTTAATTCCTTTCCTCTATATTAATTAAACCACCATAAAATTTCCATCTGACTTGAGTATTTTATTTGAGATTTTCCCTGGCGACCAATTAAATTTATATTCAGTCACAACCCTAAATTTACTTTCACAATCTAGGCATTTTATATTTTTGTAAATATTCACCCATTTCACCTAGATTATCATATTTATTGCCATATAATTGGGCATAGTAGCTCTTAATAATTGTCTTAATTTCCTCTTCATTAGAGGTGAGATCACCCTTTTCATTTTTGATACTATTAATTTGATTCTCCTCTTTCTTTTTTTAAATTATATCTACCAGTGCTGCTGGGGACTGTTATGGAGTTGCAAGAAAGAAAGACTGGAACATTATCAAAGAGGGATAATGAACGTTTATTGTAAGCAGAACACCAGATTTAAAGCTTTTCTCGAGAGATACAATCTATCCTCCCCAATCCTCCCCAGAATGTGAACCGGGGAGTTAACCCGTTCCCAGGAGATCTTGAAACTGTTCATGCAGCCTTGAACTGAGATTACTATGTTTTGACATACTCAGCAGGAATGGTATGTCACAAACACCTGGGAAGAACTCCATTTCATGAAGTCATGAAAGGTTCACTGCACAATACTGTATCTATCTTATTTGTTTTTTCAAAGTACCAGTTCCTGGTTTTATTTATTAGTTCAATAGTTCTTTTGCTTTCAGTTTTTATTAATTTCTCCTTTGATTTTTAGAATTTCCAATTTAGTTTTTATCTGGGGATGTTCCATTTGTTCTTTTTATAATTTTTTAAGTTATAAACCCAATTCATTGATCCCCTCCCTGTAAGGATGATATTAGAAAATATAAGTATTGTTTTATTAGTTTAGGTATAAAGAGTAAAGTGGCTGGCTTGAGAAAGAATTGGAATTTGAAGCAGAGCTGAGAGAGCATGCTGATTTCAGATGTTGACAGTTATAACCATTTTTCTGTGTCAATTACTCACTGATATTTGGGAATTGGTCTCTGGCAGTTGGCAGAGACATACACTCAGAAACACTCTCTCAGGGATGGAGGAGGTAACATCTTTGCCTCTCTCTCTCTGTCTGAGAGAAAGATCTGAAGGAGCTTAGTGTTTTCCTTTCCCAACTTGAGAAACACTATTAACTATATATTGTGGTTTTTATAGATTGATTTAACTCTGAAAAGACCAAAGAAAAATCTGGTCTTTTGTTTGGTCCCTGAGTTTGTTAAGGCTCAGAGTCCTAACTTGATTCTTGTTGAGACTCAACCAACTAGCCTTTGCTATTTTATAATTTGAAGGCAAAATTAAGAATTATAAGGATAATAGTGATAGTTTTTATCTTCATCACTGAAGACACTTTTGATTTCATCTATCAAAAGTATCTGAACAGTTTTGAATCTGTATTGGCGAGTTATCCATCTATATTTTATATAACTCACCATTTATTATTTTTTCATTCATCTCTATTTTATTGATAAAGGCATTCAGAGATATGAATTTTCCCCCAAGTACTGCTTTGGCTTGTAAAAATAAATTGATTATTGATTATAAACTGATTTAGATACTCTGCTTGCTGTGCTTACAAAGTATCTTCATTTATATAAGTGAAGTGAAGTTCATAAATGAACTCTTCAGGGCCAGGCACAAGGATGTTATAGGAGACTCTTGTTGTAAAAAATAAAATATTTATTGAAAATATAAGGACAAAAAGGATTTTTAACTCTAAGGGATTCTAACTCCATCCAAATAAAACTCCCTGGTTCCACAAGGAACTACTTTTCCTGTTTCTACAGGCTACACTGATCCTTCCTTATCTGACTAACTCAGATATATACTATCTAAATAAAAATTACCACTATTATGCTTATAATTTTTAACTTCGCCTTCAAATTATAAAATAGCAAAGGCTAGCTGCTTGACTCAGAGTCCAAACCAAAGACTAGGGTTTTCTTTGGTCATCTCAGAGTTAAAACAATATATAAAAACAGTAATAGACAGTCAGTAGTGTTTCCCAAGTTGGAAAAAGAAAACACTGAGCTCCTTTCCTTCTACCTCAGACAGTGAAAAAGAGAGATACAAAGATATTACTTTCTCCAAGACCTCAGAGCGAGACTAACTCTGCCAACTGCCAGAGACCAATTGTCCCACCCAGAGAGCAACTATCACAGAACTGTTAGACTTGAAACTGACATTCTGCTTCAGCTCTGAAACTCCAATTTTTTCTCAAGCCAGCTTCTCTACTTCTTATATCTAAACTAATATAACAAGACTTATTTTCTAATATCATCCTTATAGGCTGTATCACATAGATTTTGATATGTTGTCTCCTCATTGTCATTTTCTTCAATGAAGTCCGTAATGGTTTCTATGATTTGTTTTTTGACCTACCAGTTTTGTGGAATTAGATTACTTAGTTTCCAACATCACTGCCTTAGAGGCGACTTGGCATAGAAAATAGAGAATCTCTCTTAAAAGGAAAAAAACATGGATTCAAATTTGGTCTCTGATATTTTCTGACTTGTATGACCTTAGACAAGTCATGTAATCATTCTCAAAAAACATAAATTATACTGTAATTGCTTATCCACAATGGTTAAAGGTTGTTCTCTCACAGGAGTTCCCTACACAGATAATATCACTATTCAAGAACAATAAAATAAAATACTGTAAGCTTTTGTAAGTCATGGATAAAAACGTGTCATGTTAAAGAAAGGGTTTCTACCTCTATTCCAATTAATATAAACCCCACAGGCTGAAAGGGCTGAATTGAAGAAATCAGTCAATCAGAGATATAAGTGAGGTACTAACAAGTCTGTACGCAATTGGGGAGAAATAAAGGGCTTTAATAATAGCGTGTATTTATGCAGCACATAAAAGTTTGAAAAGTGCTTTAAAAACATTATCTTTTTATCATTACAACCATCCTGGGAGGTAGGTGCTATCAGTATCCCTATTTAACAGAAGAGGCAGACAAAAAGTTAAGTGATTTGCCCAAGGTCACAAAGCTAAAAAACATCTGAGACCAGATTTGAATTCAGCTCTGCTGCACCACGTCGCTGCCTTAAAATTATTGGAAAAATATAGATAATGACATACAAAAATATCTTGTGATATTTGAAAGAATCAGACATACCATAACACAGTAAACTCGTCTGAAAGTGAGTTTACCGACACAAGACTAATCTAGGGGGCAGGAACCAATCCCAGGAGAGAAATTAGTTTGGAGGAGGAGAAGAGAATTGCCAAAGATTAAGTATTACCATTTTTGAGTGATGTCACTAGCCAAGAAGTTGCAATTTTTAAAAATTAAAAACAACTCATTATATTGAGTTTATCATTTATCAAAATGAATAATTTTGAAAAAAAATATTATGATACATTTAACTACTGCTAGCCCCAATACCTTATAGGCTCTAGGTCACAAGGCAATGGTCAGGTAAGTAAGCTGACACCTCTCAATGTTGGACAGCAGAGGGAAAAGACAAAGGGCTCAGGGACTCCTAAATTAACCAGGGGACTTCTCACAGAGGTTTAAGACATTTCTATCACATGGAACTAGGGTGGTTTGGCCTAGAGTAAAGACCTTTGATTAAGCAATTACTTAAATAATTAAGAATATTTTTCCATGGTTACATGATTCATGATTTTTCTCACCCCTTCTCCCTCCCCTCCCCCCACCCCTGAGCTGACAAGCAGTTCCCCTGGGTTATACATATATGATTGTTCAAAACCTATTTCCACATGATTCTTATTTGTAATAGAGTGATCTTTTAAAACCCAAATCCCAACCATATCTCTATCAACCACGTGATCAATCATATGTTTTTCTTCTGAGTTTCTGCTCCCAAATTCTTTCTTTGGATGTGGATAGCATTCTTCCTCATAAATCCCTCTGGATTGTCCTGTGTCATTGCATTGCTGCTAGTAGAAAAGTCTATCACATTGGATTGTGCCATAATATAGATCAGTCGCTGTGTACAATGTTCTCCTGGTTCTGCTCCTTTCACTCTCCATCAATACCTGGAGTTCTTTCCAGTTCACATAGAAATCCTCCAGTGCATCATTCCTTTCAGCACAGTAGTATTCCATCGCCATTAGATACCACAATTTGTTCAGCCATTCCTCAATCAATGGACACCCCCTGATTTTCCTTTTTTTTTTTTTGCCACCACAAAGAGCACAGTTATACATATTTTTGTTCAAGTATTTTTCCTTATGATCTCTTTGGGGTACAGATCCAGCCATGGCTGGATCAAAATTCTTTTAAAGCCTTTTGGGCATAGTTGCAAATTGCCTTCCAGAATGTTTAGATTAATTCGCAACTCCATCAGCAATGTATTAGTGTCCCAATTTTATCACATTCCCTCCAACATTTATCATTTTTCTTTGCTGCCATTTGACCAGTTTGCTAGGTGTGAGGTAGTACCTCAGAGTTGTTTTGATTTGCATTTCTCTAATGAACAGGGATTTAGAATACTTTTTCCTGTGCTTATTGATAGTTGTGATTTCTTCATGTGAAAACTGCCTATTCATATTCCTTGACTATTTGTCAGTTGGGGAATGGCTTGATTTTTTGTAAATTTGACTTAGCTCCTTATATATTTGGGAAATTAAACCTTTGTCAAAGAGTTTTGTTCTAAAATTATTTCCCCAGTTTGTTTCTTTCCTTCTCATTTTGGTTGCATTGGTTTTGTTTGTACAAAAAAAATTTTTTTTTTAATTTGATATAGTCAAAATCATTCATTTTACATAGATCTCTTGCTTGGTCTTAAATTCCTTCCTTTCCCACAGATCTTATTCTATGTTTACCTAATTTACTTATGATTTCACTCTTTGCATTTAAGTCATTTACCCGTTTTGAATTTATCTTGGCATAGGATATGAGATGTTTATTTAAACCTGATTTTCCCCCATACTCTTTTCCTTTCGTCATAATAGTGAGTTCTTGTCCCCAAAGTTGGGATCTTTGGGTTAGTGATCAAACACTATCTTGCTGAGGTCATTAGGGTAAAGACCTTTGTTTGGCTCTGGTCCAAGGTGGAGGTCCTCTATTTAAGATATTTTGTGCGTTCAGGCAAGTACAGATTCTGACAAATTTGAAATCTAAAATAAAGAATAATCAATAAGGCTAAAGTCTAATGTAAAAAAAAAATAGTTTATTTAACCATATCTAATTTCTCCCAATTGTATTATGTTTTAAGATTAGCTGATTAGCCTTAACTGACTATACATACATACATATGTATATATATGTATATATATATATATATGTCTGTTAATATAAAAGAAATTATTTTTCTTTATATACAATCACATTAAACTGAATTATACTGATTAGAACTTTGCATAGGGTAAAAATCATTGATTTAGTAATAAGGCTGCTGTCAACTCAGATTGGGTAAGGATCTAGGGGTCAAAGTCATTTCCTACATGTGGATGAATTTCATCAATTTGGGTTCAAGGATAAGAGCACTTTTAGGCCAGAAGGAGGAGATTCTTGCCAGAGAGAAGAGAGTCCTGTCTTCCCCTTGTCCTTATGCCAAATCAGCTGCTTAGCTTTAAAAGGGAGCTACTTGTTCAGTAAGCAGCACTTCATCCAGAGGAAAGCAAGAGACACTTCAAAAGAGAAATCAAAGAGGTGCCTCACCAGAAGACCCTAGGTCAGGGGGAGGGAGCATGTTATTGCAAATTGTAAGAGACAATCTTCATTAACGGGAAACTTTGAGATAATGGATAATATGCATAACTGTACAATCAAGAGGGCAAAAAAGAACCAAATATTCATGCTAACATCCATCTAGACAGCAGATATTTGTTGTCTTGGGTTTAGCTGTGTGACTTCATGAAGTCCTCTACTTCTGAGAAATATTTTTCCTTGGTGATACTTAACCTATGTGAATCTTAAAAACTACGCAGACTATACTTTAGAAGATTTGATTTAGCTATTCTCTTATTGTAACAATGGAGATAACAATGGAGAGGTCTAACAAGAATCAGGAATGTATTGGGAACTTTTACATTACTCCACCCATACTTAGACATATTTTAGGAAAAGATAAAGTTGTAAACTCCTGATTGAACAATGAAGGTACCTAACTCATACCTTATAGTGAAGCCAGAACCTTAAGCTAGGTCTATTTTTAGATCTAATACAAAAAAAGTGTTAAGTACCTGTAAAGGTTAAATTAATCACAAAAAGGTCAAGTAACTCACAAAAGGCAAGTTTAATAAAGAAGTGTGAAGTACTCAGAAGATATAATCTAACCAGAGAAGGTCTGAGCCAGAGCAGTTTAAATTAATTCTCTCTCTCTCTCTCTCTCTCTCTCTCTCTCTCTCTCTCTCTCTCTCTCTCTCTCTCTCTCTCTCTTAATTCCTTCTCTCTATATTAATTAATTATAAAATCTCCATAATTTCCAGACCGACTTGGGAATTTTATTTGGCGACCATTTAAATCTAGATTTCAAGTCACAACACTAAAATTATCCTTACACCTAAGGTATCTATCCTAGAACACTGCCCATACACTCACCAGTTTGGCCCACTTAAGTAAAAGACACACATCCTAATTGATTATATTAATAACAAAAGTAACAAAAATCATATGATTATATCAATAGATAGAAAAACTCTTTGACAAAATACAATGCTTGTTACCATTAGAAACACTGGAAAGTATAGGTATGTACAGAGTAAAAATGAACAATTAGTAGTGTGTAATTCACAACTATGGTTAGCATTAAAATTGAGTAGTAATGATAGTTTCTGATCAATTATCCCCGTAACTCTCCTATATAGATTAGATCAGCTAGACCAGTGGTTCTCAACCTGTGGATCCCGACCCCGGCGGGGGCTGAACGACCAAAACACAGGGGTCGCCTGTGGCTGAGAAATTGCGTTACTTTACAGCAAGATCTCAGAAAGAACGGGGACCCTGCTGCCCGCACATTGTACTAATATTAGTTACCTATCAGCAGCCTGGTGGCGATGGATTTACCCTGTTGCCTGGAGACCGGACTCAAACAGAGACCCAGAGAGAGCACCTGGGCGCTGGCTCCGGAAGGGTTAAGAACGAGTCCTGGAGCGGATAACGGAGCCAGAGTCAGAGCCGAGTAACCCCAGCAAAGTGAAGCCTCAGCTCGAGCTGGAGGGAGATGACAGGAAGAAGAAGGCAGCGTCTGTGGACCCCCTCCCCAGGCAGGACTTACCTCCCGCCCCAGCACTCGGGGCTGCCTCCTGCTGGACTAATACTTCTCAACATATAATTAAATATTGTTTTTGTGATTAATCACTATGTTTAAATTATGTTTGATTTGTAGCAATGAGAATACATAATGCATGTCAGGTATTTATATTCCGAATCATAACTGTAGCAAAATTACAGTTTTGAAGTAGCCACCAAAATAATTTTTTGGTTTGGGGTCACTGCAACATGAGGAACTGTATTGAGGGGTCACGGCATTAGAAAGGTTGAGAACCACTGAGCTAGACCCTTCAGGGAAGGGAGAAAAGAAGTCTACCTCAATATAACAAACAATAGACATCCTTTCCCTCACCTGATTAGACCTTTCCCCGAATTCGACCCCCTTTCTGATTGCCTTTAGTACTTTTTTATGTGGTCAAACACCTTTCCTTTTCTTTGTAATCGACTCTCAATTGACTTGCAATCAGCATTTCAAGGGTTAAGAAAATGAAATCCCATAGAAAATTACAGTACAAAGTCCAATGAGGAGGCCATGGAGCCTAAAAGATACAGTAAAACTCCTATCTAGAAAATTGTTAAGAAGATTCTGGCTCTGACCTTGCACATTTCTGAATTATGACTAAAACGGAGAAAGTGTTAATTTGAGAAAAACTCTCATGATTCAGAGAGCTAGGAACCAACAAGGGGGTAAGGGGTATGTCAAACCAATAACTCATAAACAAGTGATGATAACTGAAGGCACCATTGTATAGATTCCCTATAAAATAAGAATTATTTTTATAAGCCAATGGACATGCTGTCTGCTCTTTCTCTAATAAAAGGCCTATCAGCATCTTATCTAAGTCTCCTGTCTGCTCATTAGAATGATTTCTGGGGGTGCTAGCCCCTCCCCCCCCAAACCCACTCCACACAGGTATACATATCATCCACCTAAAGTCATCAGCAAGTATGGTTTGTAATGGGGATAATAAGCTAGATAAGCCTTCCCAATAAGATCAAGAGTTAAACAAGTATGCCCATTTTCATTGCTATAATTTAATATAGTATTGGACATGCTAGCAATAGCAATAAGAGAAGAAAAATAAGTTGAGGGAATCAGAATGGGCAAATAATAATAAAACTATCTCTGTTTGCAGATAATATGATAGCATATGTGGAAATTCAAAGTAGGAGGATATAAAGTAAGCCCAAATAAATCATCAGCATTGTTTAATATATCATCAACAAAGTTCTTCAGGAGATAAAAAGAGACATCCCATTTAAAATAACCACACAGAATAAAATACCCAGGAGTATACTTGTCAAAACAAACCAGGTAATTACAGGAATATAATTATAAAACACTTTTTACACAAATAAAGTCAAATTTAAATATTCAGGTAAATACTATTAGTGAGTAGATAGAGCCAATCTAATTAAAATGACACTCCCACCTAAATTAGTCTACTTATTCATCCCAATTAAATTATCAAAAAACTATTTTATTGAGAGCTAGAAATAATAAAAACAAATTTCATTTGGAAGAACAAAAGATCAAGAATACCAAAGGAATTAATTTTTTAAATGTAAAGGAAGAAAGTCTAGCAAAACTGGATTTTAAATTAAATCCATAATTATTAAAACTGTCTGGTATTAGCTAATAAATATAAACTTTATTTAAAAAAACCAAACTAACAGAACAGATATAAAACAAACAGAAATAAAAGATTAGAGTTACCTTGTATTTGACAAAAGTATAGATCCAAGTTTTGGGGATAAGAATGCATGGTTTGGTAAAAATTACTGGGACAACAGGAAAGTAGTTTGGCAGAAACTAGGTATAGACCAATATCTTATACCATTCATTAAAATAGGATCAAATTGATACATACCTTAAACATAAAAGGATATATCAAGCTAATTAGAAGAACAGGGAACAACACCCAATCAGATTTTTGGATAGTGTTATGGGGATTTTAGGAAAGGGGAAAGGGTTTATACACAAGGGAAAAATCACATTTAAATAACTTGAGTTTATTAACAAAGACGGGGAAGATATTGGGAAAGGAATAAGGGAAAGGGTAGCATCTGACTTTTTACCCAGAATAAATCCCACAGTAAATTCAGAATCTCACACACACAGAGTCAATGGTTGGTCAGGTATCAGGAATCTAAGTTGTGGTGTCCTCAAATGGTTCCAGCAAGGTAGAGGTCTTTTCTCCAGTCCATCTGTCCACCAGGAAGACTGGAGATTTTCCTCTAACCCTCAGCCAGTTGATCCTTAAAGGCCAGTTGATTGATAGGTGGCTTGTTCAGGGAGTCTCAGATACACACCTTCCTTCTTCACTTTCAACTCCAGACAGAGTCAGTTGGAAACTGCTCCTTGGAACTCTGACCCAACCAGCTCCTGAAAGCTTCTAAGTCTTAAGACCTGTCAATCATTCTTGCAACTTCTACCTTCCCTTGCTACAATAGGAAAGGAATTTATGAGTAAACAAGAGATGGAGAATATTGTAAGATATAAAATGTGTAATTTTGATTACATTAAATAAAAAAGTTTCTATACAAATAAAACAAATGTAGCCAAGATTAGTAGGAAAGCAGAAAATCAGGGTGAAATTTTTAATAAGCAATTTCTCAGATTTCTTATATCTAAAACATATAGAGAATTTTGTTGAGAATAAAAATCATCTCTCAATTGATAAATTGGCAAAAGATATGGACAGATAGAATAAAGAAATAAATTTCTTTAATAAAGAAATAAATTTCTTTAATAAAGAAATGAAAGTCATCTACAGGTATATGAAAAAATGTTCATATATAGGTATATGAAAAACGTCCTAAATCACTATTAATCAGAGAAGTGCAAATCAAAACGATCTTGAGATATCATCTCACACCTCTCAGATTGGCTAACATGATGAAAGGGCAAAATGTATTGTTGGAGGGGATGTGGAAAAATGGGGACATTCACTAATCACTACTGGTGGAGAGCAATTTGGAATTATGCCAGAGTTATAAAACTACGTATACCAAAGAAGATCAGTGGAAAAGAAAAATAACCTACATGTTTCAAGATATTTATAGCAGCTCTCTTTGAGGTAGCAAAGAACTAGAAATTGAGGGGATTTCAATTGGGGTATGGCTGGGAAAATTGTGATCTATGATTGTGTTGGAATATTACTGCACTATAAGAAAGAATGAGCAGGTTAATTTCTTTAAAACTTGGAAAGATTCATGTGAAATAAGAGCAACACAAGTAGAACTAAGAGAACATAGCTATGGAATATTATTTGAAGAATGTCTTGTGAATGTCCACCCCCAGATAATGACCTGAAAAATAGAAACACAATTTATATATACATATCTTTTTGTCAAGATATCTTAGAGGGAAGGGTGAGGCTGAAATACCTAGGAATAAGTTCTATTAAAGAAATTAATTAGCATTTTTAAAAAAATGGATCCATAAGTCAACACATTGTGATATCTGTTAAGAATACCTGGAAGGAATTTTTCCATTTTGTTTCCAGGACAGCTTTGTAGACATGTTTCACACATTCCATAAGTCACAAGTCACACAATGCCCCTTTCAGTGATTCCCTAGGTAGTGAAACACAAACCTTCTCAGAATAAGAAAGTATAATTTAAGAGAGTATGACAAATCCTAATTGCATTGGTCTTTTGTAGTACTTATTTCTGTGCAAGCAAGGAAATAGCACAAGGGGGAAACTCAATCAGACTGTCTTCTCTACCTTCTCGGCAATCTACACCTATCTCTATGACTAGCATTTATTGGGGGCAAGATAACATTGCCTGTGATAATCTCTGGGCAATTTCCCGTTGATCGTGGCCTAACAACATTAGGTCAAGCAGTTATATCTTCTGGTTGGTATCCTTGACTAGCCTGTCCCCAGGCCAGTCAAGGTTTCACTGAATTGTTAAATTTGACCTTCCTGAAGGGAATCTGACCACTTCACTCACATATTCCTACTCCCCTCACCTGACCCCAATATTAAAAAAAAAAAATTATTGGTTCGTATCCTCAGGATGAAATATAAAATCCTGACATTTTAAAGACCTCTATTAAAATTCCTATCTTTCTAACCTCCTTGCACCCTTACTAGAGCTTGACAAACTACATATTATTCCAGAAAATAATTTCAAACATTAGACAAAGCCAGGGGGAGCTATCTGAGGACATAAGTGAGGAATGATAAGAAAAAGAGAAAGAGGAGAGTGCATCTGAGAGATGTTATAAAGGATTAGCTTTGCAAAAAGCAAGAAGCAGGGGATCCCACAGGGCAAGGACTCGGTCAACATTCCCAGAGGACTGAGAAGCTGAGAGGCAGTTGGGACTGACTGTAGTCTGGAAAAAGACAGAGAAGTGGAGTTGGCTCTCTCTGAAGGAAAAGACTTTGAAGCTGCCAGGAAATTGCACCATCTTGAAGGAATGGTTGAGTGAGTGATTACCTCACATTAATCCTGTGTGGACCCACAGAGCTGTCACTGGGATTTCTGCTTGACCCCAAGGACTCCTGGTTGTGAGATTTCTCTGGGCCCTTTGTCCTTACCTCTAGGAATTCTTCCTTACCTTTAAATTTAGTTTAGAATAATTATAGAAAAGTTTAGGATTTTAACATCTGGGGTGGGTTAGAAGTTATTCCCTGGTTCCCCCTTCCCTTCAGTTGATTTTATATATATATATATATATATATATATATATATATATATATATATAGAGAGAGAGAGAGAGAGAGAGAGAGAGAGAGAGAGAGAGAGAGAGAGAGAGAGAGAGAGAGAGAGAGAGAGAGAGATTGAACCCTTCTTTTAAGCCACCTTTAAACAGAGCAGTAAGAGGGATGCCCTTTAAGGAAATGGCAAACTGGGCTGGGGACGGCCTGTGCCCAGTGAGGCTGGTTCTGTCTCTTACTGAATCACATGCGTCCTTTCCTTCTGAGTATAAGTGATACCTAATTGTGAAATTAAGGTTTACGTAGGGAAGGGAAACCCTAGTAAAAGTCACCTAAATGTGACGAGATGTACAAAGAAGTGGCTTGACTTTCCCTAAGGTCAACAGGAGAAAAGCAGCAGAGGCAGGACGCAAGTAGCCCGATTCTAAATACAGGGTTTTATGTTCCCCTACACCTTGCTTGGCGCATGTCTAGTAGAGCTACGTCCTTTTCCCATCATAACTAGCGGACGCCAACTTGCGGAGTGGGCTCTTCACAAAATGTTATCCAATCAGGTGGAGAACAGGCGACGTGCTAGCACAGTCCGGCCTCCTGGGACTAAAACCCAATTCAGTTACTTAGCGATGAGGGTTAGGGTTTTGTGTACAACTGCCCTGCCCCGCCCCGCCCCGCCCCGCCCCACCCCACCCCATCTTAACAGAATTGCTTCTACAACCTGCACGTTTTTTAGAGAACGGAAGCAAGGTACAGAGGTGGAACTGGGGGAAATAAAAAAACATAAATACCCCAGCAGAATTCCTCAAAAAAGTACATAAATAAAACCCGCAGATCCTCCAGCCTCAATGAGCAAAGCTGCACTGGAACACTTAAAACGACCCCCAGGAGACACTATGCACACAACTCCTTTTAAGTGACAAGGTGGGCGGCCCTAAAAAGGGCCTTTTGTGGGTGCAGAAGGCACGGCAATCACAGGCTCCAAGTTAGCGGATTAACCCCCAAAGCCGTACAGAGTTCGGCCTTGGCGCTTAAGAGCGTATACAACGTCCATGGCAGTGACGGTCTTCCTCTTAGCGTGCTCCGTGTAGGTGACAGCATCTCGGATCACGTTCTCCAGGAACACTTTGAGAACACCGCGGGTCTCTTCGTAAATAAGCCCAGAGATACGCTTAACGCCACCACGCCGAGCCAGGCGCCGGATGGCTGGCTTGGTGATGCCCTGGATGTTATCCCGCAACACCTTCCGGTGCCGCTTAGCACCTCCCTTGCCAAGACCCTTACCTCCCTTACCACGGCCAGACATTGTGAAAGCGGTAACAACGAACGGTACCCAACAGCCGACGGCCACGGTATATATAGACAGCGACCCATTCCGCCGGCGGACCTCTTTGAGAACAGGAAAGAGGCGGGGCAGACGGGAGGTGGGAGACAGCCCCAGGAAAATAAGCAGTAAGGTCCACCCTGTGGGCGTGGTCTGCAGCTTCCTCCTTCTGGAGAGGAGGGAAAGGGGAGCCTCACCGGAATCTTTCCCGAGTGTTATTTTACCTATTTGCTTTCAGGAGATCCGTGCCTTCAATTCAATTCAGTTCTGTAGTGATAGCAATCCCTTTGCTAGCGTTTCGTCTGTTTGCACTCTTCGAGTTGTCCTCCTTGAAAGCTGTGGTGGGAGTCTACGACTGCGTTTTTTGGTTTGGGTTTTGTTGTTTGTTTTTTGGCAAAGATTTTTTTTTTTCTGTGAGGAAGTTGTTGAATAAAAGTCCTGCCTTTCCTTAGCCTATTTTTATCATTCAATCCCAACACCTAGGAATCGAACGTGCAAACGAATATGACTACAAAAAAACAAAACAAAACAAAACAAAGGAAAACTTTGGTCGATGGGTTCAAACAGGTCTCTCAAGGGCGGGGTTGCCAACAACCCCTTCCTCCCTCCCTAGTTCTCTCCAGTTCCCTTTTACGTCCACTTCCGTCCAGCCATTACTTTCCTTTTGAAAGATGGAGGCGGAATTGCAATGGGGGGAAGGGAAGAAATTCAGACATGGAGGAGAGCAGCCCTTTGAGCCTTCTGTTTACCTCTGATCTCTCCTTCCTTTCTCCCTGTCAAGTCTATCTGGAGCTGCTCTACAAATTCCAACGTCCAGGGCAATGCCAGTCACATCCCTTGACCAACACTTGCACACAGGCACACACGTACACACACAATCAGTTGTCGAGCTTAGTGTAGTTAGCCTACTCCACATCTTCTGCAACAGGCCCACCACAACCACTTTGTGGTTTAATTGACTTTTCTCAGCTGACTACATGTTACACTCCTCACATTTTCTGGGTGATTTAAAATGGCCTAATTACTCTCTCTCTCCGTCAATTCCATCATTCCTCTTGTGGAAAGATCACGAGTGCGTGTGTGTGTGTGTGTGTGTGTGTGTGTGTGTGTTTATAGGGTCAGAGTAGCTAAAAATTTCTTGCCTTCCTTTAATAGCTATCTCACACTTCGAAAGGTGGTAGAAGCAACAAGAGCAACTGCTGCTCTGGATCCAAGAAGAAGGAACTGTTTGCTCTAGGGTTTGGGGAAAGGAATGATGCACATTTAGGTGGAGATAATTGGGACCTTAACAATTGGTGGTAGTATAGAAAAGAAGAAGAAAGCCAGCCACCACCTTGGATTTTGAGAGAGAAGATTGCAAAGGCTTCAAAGAAAGGATGGAGAGGACCTGTTGACCTAAAGTTCCATTAGAGCAGAAATGAGCCTAGGAGAAATGAATGAGAGGCTCCCAAGACTGAAACACCTAAAGATGAAGAGAAGCCTACTTCTAATGAGGAAGAAAAGAGAGAGTTGTCAGAAAAGACCAGTGGGCATGCATAGGGAACTTAGTGATGACTTTAGATTATTTAAAAAAAAGACAGAAGATGGAAATAAGAGTAGAAAATGGCAATTTAATTCAAAAGTGTGGCCTGATTCTAATCATAGTGTCAGGAGTACTGATCTAAAGGAAAGTATGGGACTCCAAAAAAAAGAGGGGGGGGGGCTTATTTTTTAGAACTATTCAAAAAGAAGATTCAAGACAGAGGCCTGGGGTACAGATGCAGGAAAGGAAAGGTTTTTCACATGAGGGAAAGCTAGTTGACAAACAGCCCTGGACAGGGGAGAGCATCACTGTGAATCGAATAAGGTGCTATTCAATAGGGGAAATTGACAACTCTCCTGCCCTTGGGTTCAAAAAGAGGCTTTGTCAGGACAATAGCTCCTGTGAAAAGAACCTGGGGATTTAAGTGAAGAGGATTCAGTTGTGAGATAAGGAAGCCAGAAAAGTTTAGATCTAATGTGCGCAATGAAGACTAGAGTCCACTGGAGACCACTTCTGGAGTGCTGTGTCTGGTTCTGGGAGACCAATTTTAGAAAGTTCAGTGACAAGCTTGACATCTTCAAGAGGAGAGAGGGGCCTGGGCCTAGAGGTCTTTGGAAGAAACAGAAGTTGTTTAGCTTGAAGGTTGTATGAATGCATATGTGGTGGGTGAGGTGCTAGAGAAGAAGGGACAGGGAGGCATTTAGTGAAATGGTACTGAGAAGGGGAAGGTCTGGTAGCACAGGATAGCTTTGAACTCAGAGGGTGGTTTGGAGGAGTAATTAGGTTTGTTCAGATGCAGAGAGGCTGACGGTGGCTTTTGTGGCTGGGGAAATGTTTCTTAACCATTTGGAGCTATCCTTAAGTGCAAAAGGGCTGCTTCTAGCGGTGATCCCCCTGCATCCCCCTTCAAGCAAAGCAAAGGCTGCAGGCCACTCATTGGGGGTACATTGTACAGTGTAGATCTCTGTTCTGGTACAGTTTAGGTTAGATGTCACCTGTGGTGCATTCCCAGCTGAGAGATTCGGTGATGTTTTTGAACTGCTTGGAAGGGGGAAGTGAGGAAGCTGCATGGTTGCCATTGTCCCCCTCCCTCTTTTCCACACACCCCACCCCCTTTCTGCCGGAGACCGACCCATCCCCATCAAAACCTAGGCCTTTCTTGGGTTGAAATTCAAGAGGTGGAACTTTGTATTCGTGGTCCAAGGACCTTCCAAAGCCACCTACGTCCTGAAGGGAGCTGTCTGTGTTGGATGCAAAATCCTTCTTGCAGCATCTCATTCCCATGAATCCCTATGCCGAAATGGCCTAAGAGCCTGTGCTACTTCCCTCACTGAGAAACGCGATTTCGATGTCAATGGGAAGAGAATCTTTTTCGTTTTTTAATAAGTGAGAAGTCGAGTGTCTGTAGAACTATGCCGTGGGGGAAAGGCCATGAGGGGTAACAGGACAGCTTTCAAATTTGAAGGAAACACGGGGAGTAGTCTGCGTTTGACCCGAGTTTCGTGGATAGTTAGGGGGATTGGGAGAGGCTCCGAGCGCAGTATTTGAGGTTGCAGCGAAAAGCCGGGCAGCACACGAACCCAGAGTCTTCTGGCTTCAGGTTCGGATAGAAATAGCGCGATTAGGTGCCGAGGATTTTTGTGTTTTTTCCCTTTTTTCAGGGGTAAGAAACACAACCATGAAGGAGAGTGGAGAGGCTGTAAGAGACTGAGAAGGCGGGTTGCACCGCGAACCAATCACAGCGCGGCTCCCTTGTCTATATATACTCACGGGCCCAGCGTCCCGGGATATAGCGACTGTGGTGGTCTGTCTTTCCTTTTTTTATTTTTTATTTTTTTATCTCGTCCTAGGTTTCTTCCGACCCAGTCGCAGCGCGAAACGATGTCTGAGACTGCGCCCGCCGCCCCGGCCACTCCAGCCCCCGCGCCGGCTGAGAAGACTCCGGTCAAGAAGAAGGTCAAGAAGCCTGCTGGAGCTGGAGGAGCCCGGCGCAAAGCTGCAGGCCCCCCGGTGTCTGAGCTGATCACTAAGGCTGTGGAAGCCTCCAAAGAGCGCAGCGGCGTGTCTCTGGCCGCCCTCAAGAAGGCGCTGGCGGCAGCTGGCTACGACGTGGAGAAGAACAACAGCCGCATCAAGCTGGGGCTCAAGAGCTTGGTGAGCAAAGGTACTTTGGTGCAGACCAAAGGCACCGGGGCTTCCGGTTCTTTTAAGCTCAACAAGAAGGCTTCTGCCGGCGAGGGCAAAGCGAAGGGCAAGAAGGCGGCTGCCGCCAAGGCCAAGAAGCCGGCTAGCGGTGCAGCCAAGAAGCCCAAGAAAGCGGCAGGGGCGGCAGCTGCTAAGAAAGGTGTCAAGAAGACGCCAAAGAAGGCCAAGAAGCCGGCTGCGGTGGGAGCCAAGAAGGCCACCAAGAGCCCAAAGAAGCCCAAAGCGGCCAAGGCGAAAAAAGTGGCCAAGAGCCCTGCTAAGGCTAAGCTGGCTAAGCCCAAGGCGGCTAAGCCTAAGGCGGCCAAGCCTAAGAAGGCAGCGCCAAAGAAAAAATGAAGGGTGCTATGGGAGAACTCCGCTTTTAGAAGCCTCAAAAGGCTCTTTTCAGAGCCACCCCAAATCCTCAGAAAGAGCTTAATACAATACTTTTCTCCCTCCTCAGTTTCCCTACACTCTTGGTGCGGAGGGAGGGCAAAATGCGTGGCGGTGGGGATGTATTCGCAAAAGCGGAAAAATTCAAGCGCCTCGGATGAGGGCTTGCTTCTTGGGACATCCCAAGCCGTGACCCGCCAGCTTGGCTATGAAGAGATTCGCTCTTCAGCCTCGGCTAACACTTAACGACCGAGATCTGAGCTGCCTGCACATTCGGGAGCCCATTAACAGCTCTCCGCACTTCTGCAAGCCTATACTGCTAGTACGTTCCCCGATGTTGGCTCGAACCCCCGCCCCCTTCCAAAAGCAAATATTTCCGCTTCTTGCATGAAATGTTGGGTGTGTTGACTCGCAAGAATGTCCCGGGACGCTGGGGACGTCCTCTGGCACACAAGAATGCTTTTCGCGCATGCATATATATACCCTTCGCTTGACACTTACTGGCAACCCCGGGACAAGTGAGTTGGGTTGCCTTCCAGAAATCCTCGTATTGCCAAAGACTAGGGCTAACAGACTGGGCTGCACTTGGAAACCCAATACTTGTGCTTGATCCTAACCCCCTACTGTCGGGACAGCTTTTTTAAGTTGGGGACCGGGGCGTGTAACGGCTTTTTCTTTGAAAAAAATGGGTGGCTCTGAAAAGAGCCTTTGGTTTCTGGGGCTAACCTTCATGAAACCCCTTTACTTGCCCTTGGTTTTGTGGTGACTCTCGGTCTTCTTGGGCAACAGCACAGCCTGAATGTTGGGCAGAACGCCACCCTGCGCAATGGTGACCTTGCCCAGTAACTTGTTCAGCTCTTCGTCGTTGCGGATGGCCAGCTGTAGGTGGCGGGGAATGATACGCGTCTTCTTGTTGTCACGGGCCGCGTTGCCGGCCAATTCCAGAATCTCAGCAGTCAAGTACTCCAGCACCGCTGCTAGGTAGACTGGCGCTCCCGCGCCGACTCGCTCCGAGTAGTTGCCTTTACGGAGCAAACGGTGCACCCGACCCACCGGAAACTGCAGACCTGCCCGAGAAGAACGAGACTTGGCCTTGGCGCGGGCTTTGCCTCCCTGCTTTCCGCGTCCAGACATATCGAACAGAAAAAGCAGTTCTTGGTAGAAACTTAGAAAAACACGCCGCTTTTTCCCCCTTTTCGCAGGACGCAGGACCTATTATACTATCAAGCGGGAGGCTAAACGGAGCTCTCCCATTGGTCCAGAGCCGCTCTTGCTTATCCAGCCAATTGAAAACTTGGACGGTCATCTGGTCCTTTGCATATGCTCCTCCCAATACGGAAACGGCTTTGAACATGCTTCATCCAATCCGGCGTTAGGGATTTCCAATCTCTCATTTGAATACGCGCACTACAAGTAGCACCGACTGAGTGAGAGCAAACATCCGCGTTTGAGTTTCTCTGAGCTTTTGCTTCGCTCTATTCCTCGACATGCCGGAACCCGCCAAGTCTGCTCCTGCCCCGAAAAAGGGTTCTAAGAAGGCGGTGACCAAAGCGCAAAAGAAAGATGGCAAGAAGCGCAAGCGTAGTCGCAAGGAGAGCTACTCTATCTACGTGTACAAGGTGCTGAAGCAGGTCCACCCGGACACGGGCATCTCGTCCAAGGCTATGGGCATCATGAATTCTTTCGTCAACGACATCTTCGAGCGCATCGCCGGCGAGGCTTCCCGCCTGGCGCACTACAACAAGCGCTCCACCATCACTTCCCGGGAGATCCAGACGGCCGTGCGCCTGCTGCTGCCCGGGGAATTGGCCAAGCACGCCGTTTCCGAAGGTACCAAGGCTGTTACCAAGTACACCAGCTCCAAGTAGGCTTGGACAGCAAAATCCTCTAAAAAAATTGACCCAAGGGCTCTTTTAAGAGCCACCCACACTTTCAAAGAAAAGAGCTCTAACCTTGTGGGGTCGTGTGGCTTTGTCCAGCGTGTCCTCTGGTAAGCCTTCTATTAAGTAATGTGTAAATCTTGCTTATTTCTTGTGTAAGGGGCTGTAAGGAAGATGAGAAATATGTTTGTCGCCTTGACATAATGCCTTACCTCACCTCTTCTTCCCCCCAGTTCTCGCCAGTCTTGATCTTCATCCAGTGTAGTTGTACTTTATTTGCACCGTTTTCGGGTTTGACTGGAGAGTACTAAACGGGCCTTAATACCCCAGGCCAACACGGGCAGAAAGTTGCATAAACGGCACAATAGGACCTGCTATCGCTCCTTTGTGGTAATTCAAAAGAAAAGCTAAAGAGTTTGCGCGGGAAAATGCTGGAAAAACTGGAGGGATGCAAAACAAGGCATAGTATCCAGCATCTCATGGGCGCATAGGAAAGTAAAACTCCAAAAACTCCAAAAACATTGCTTTCTTGAAATATGGGATAGGGAGGATCACAAAAGGTAACATGGACTGCTTTGATCATGTAAAATTAAAAGTATATAAGACCTAATGCCAGACGTCATAACTTTAGAAGGTAAAGTGGTTACCTCAGGGAAGTTTTTTCTTTGTCAAGGGAACCTAATATTCCCTGATTTTCATTAATAAGGCCATTCCTCAATATAAAAATGGTCCAAGGACATGAACATGCAGTTTGCAATGTAGAAAATCCAATATAACAACCACGGTTTTTTTTCCCAAAATGCCAGAGAAATGTAAACTCAAAGCAAAACGTGTTGTTCCATTGTCCGTATCCATCAAATCGCAGAGATGGCATAAGAGGAAAATGAGAAATGTTGGGAGAATAGGTATATTGAAGTACTATTGGCCTAGCTGTGAAATTATCCCCACCACCATCACCACTTCTGCTACTGAATCTTTTCCCAACTGCTAGATTTCCCCTCTTCACACCCCCCCCCACACACACACACCTTCTGCATCTATTCCCTAAAAGTCACTAGACTATATAAACCCTTTCATCCCACTATGCCAATGTTAAGCCTCTACCCTCAAGATCACTTAATGAGCTTTGTAGAGGACCCTTAGGTACCAAAATATTTATTGGAGTTCTTTCTGTAGTGACCAAAAAAAAAAAAATATATATATATATATATATATATATATATATATATGGATGGAATGGTGTTATAAGAAAAGAGTTTCAAATAAACATGGGCAGAGAAGACATCTATGAATTTGATACAGAGTGAAGTGAGCGGAACTGGAAGAAGAATTTATTTAAGAATGACAGGAACACCAAAGAGATAAAGAAAAATACATGTACAAGAATATTCATAGCTTCGCTCTTTGTGGTTGTAAAAAATTGGAAAATGAGGGAATGCCCTTCAATTGGGGAATGACTGAACAAATTGTGGTATATGTTGGTTATGGAATACTATTGTGCACAAAGGTGCACAATATGGTGGAGGAATTCCATGGGAACTGGAACAACCTCCAAGAAGTGATGCAGAGCGAAAGGAGCAGAACCAGGAGAACATTGTACACAGAGGTACAATTGTACATTGTACACTGTGGTACAATTGAATGTAATGGACTTCTCCATTATCGGCAATGCAGTGATCCTGAACACTATCCACATTCAAAGGAAACAACATGGGAGTAGAAACTCAGAAGAAAAACAACTGCTTGATCACATGAGTCGATGTGGATATGATTGGGGATGTAGACTCTAAATGAACATCCTAATGCAAACACCAACAACATGGAAATGGATTCTGATCAAGGACACGTGTGAATTTCAAGTTGGCTATGGAGGGGGGTGGGGGGAGAGGAGGGAGGAATAGAATATGATTTTTGTGTCCAAGGAATAATATTTGAAATTGATCAAATAAAAATAAAAAAGAATGACAAGGAACATTATAAAGTGAAACAACTTTAAAAGAACTGGTCACTGCAATAATAAACTTCTTATCTATAAGACTGAAATGAAAAAAAAAATGCTGCCCACCTCCTTGCAAAAAGGTAATAAAATGAGGAATGAGATATACATATTTAGGCACTATAAGGTTAGGACAGAAAGATTCTTTTCATTTAAAATTGTTCATTGTGGAGCAGATTCCATTAGGGGAACAAATGACAATCCTTGAAAGACAGAGACAAAAAGAGACAGAACAAAATAAAATCCATGGAATGTTATAGCATCTAAATGCTTAAAGGAGCTAGAGATATAAAAGTTTAATGTAGGGACATTCTTTTTTTTTTTTTTTAATTTTAAATATATTTTATTTGATCATTTCCAAGCATTATTCGTTAAAGACATAGATCATTTTCTTTTCCTCCCCCCCCACCCCCCATAGCCGACGCGTAAGTCCACTGGGCATTAGATGTTTTCTTGATTTGAACCCATTGCTTTGTTGATAGTATTTGCATTAGAGTGTTCATTTAGAGTCTCTCCTCTGTCATGTCCCCTCAACCTCTGTATTCAGGCAGTTGCTTTTCCTCGGTGTTTCCACTCCCATAGTTTATCCTTTGCTTATGAATAGTGTTTTTTTTCTCCTAGATCCCTGCAAATTGTTCAGGGACATTACACCGCCACTAATGGAGAAGTCCATTACGTTCGATTATACCACAGTGTATTAGTCTCTGTGTACAATGTTCTCCTGGTTCTGCTCCTCTCGCTCTGCATCACTTCCTGGAGGTTGTTCCAGTCTCCATGGAACTTCTCCACTTTATTATTCCTTTTAGCACAATAGTATTCCATCACCAACATATACCACAGTTTGTTCAGCCATTCCCCAATTGATGGGCATCCCCTCGTTTTCCAGTTTTGGGCCACCACAAAGAGCGCAGCTATGAATATTTTTGTACAAGTCTTTGTGTCCATTATCTCTTTGGGGTACAGACCCAGCAGTGCTATGGCTGGGTCAAAGGGTAGATATTCTTTTAGCACCCTTTGGGCATAGTTCCAAATTGCTGTAGGGACATTCTTACTGGGGTTTCATTTCTCACTCTGCTACTGTGCTGCATTTCACAATCCCAGAAACTCATCATTCTTTAAGGTGACATCAAATCTGACACTCACACCTCCTTTAACATCTCTTTAATCCTGGGTCCTGTGATTTTTAAATCTCTATCTTGCTTGGTCTAGCACCCAAAATTGTGCACACCCATACTACACGGGCATGTGCTAGTCAATGGCAAATCAGAAATAACTAACTGCCCACCTGGGCTGTCCCAAGCCAAGCTTGAGCCACCCTTGGTACGTGTGAGGCGCAGGAAGTGAGATAGAGAACAGCCTCTGGAGTTTGCTCACTTCCTGTGGACAGGGATAGGTGCCAGTTCGTTCTAGGAGTTCAAGCATGGAGACCTGCAGGCAGCTTTCTTTCAGATCGGTCACGTGAGTGAAGGACTGATTTCCTTCTCTACCTTGGCCTTCCGGGCCTAAGCTCCCTCTGGCTCAGCCAGAAGGTTGAGTTAACCTTTTTCCCTTTCCCTTTCTTTCCTTCTCTCCCTCTCCTTCTTTCTCACTCCTGTTGTAATTAAACCACCATGAAACTCCATACTGACTTGGGTGTTTCATTTAGGAATTTCATAAATGAATTCCTCGGTGACCTTAAATTAATATATACCAGTCTTTAAAGGTGATTTCACTATCACAGTCCTGGCCATCTTTCTGATTGGGTAAGGTGTAAGTTTTGGGGTGGAATGTAGGCAACTGGAAGCTCATCTCAGATCATCCTTTTTTGGATAACACCCAGGGAATTCACCTCATCATTTCCCATCCACCTGCTCTTCTGGAAATCACGATCTCCAGAAAAATCATCATTCTGGAAAATAAATTTCAAATCTGAAAATCACACCTCCTCAGATCATTTCTCATTCCAGCTTTAGGACTTCACAGTGCCCCTGAGAATATAACCTGCCCCCATTCTCTCCACATATTTAAATATATATATATATATATATATATATATATATATATATATATATATATATATATATATATATATATATATATATATATATATATATATTTTTAAATCCTTATCTTCTGTCTTAAGGACTAAGAAATGGGAGTTAAGTGGCTTGCCCAGGGTCACCTAGCTAGAACTTGTCTGAAGTCAAATTTGAACCCAGGGCCTCCTGAGAGAGAGGGAAGAGAGAGGAGAGGGAGAGGGAAAGAAAGAGAGAGACAGAGACAGAGACAGAGTCTTAAGCTTTTCATTATATCCCTAGGTATGAGCATAGAACCTAAGATGTTTCATGGTTCCTTGAAGCACAAGTAAACACTACCCTATTGGGAATTAGCCACAATGGGGGGGGGGGGCACCCAGGGTCAAGAAGAGGTGTTGATCACTGCCAAAAGTTACATAAATGTCAAATGAATAATAGCCATTAAATTTAGCACGTTAGAGATCAGTGTCTCCACTTAAGCCTTAAGAGAAGAGTTTTAGTAGAATCATGGTTTTAGGAATTAGAGGTTTTGCAGATAAGTAAAGCCCTGATTGATGAGCCCTGATTGCAATACCATATCCCATCAGTTGATATAGTATTGCGCCACATCATGGCATAAGTCTAGCCTTCTAAATGATGGAAAAGACTAGATAGACATGTTTGGGGGAACCTAAATCCTTTAAATCACATAGAATAGTATGAATTTTAGATTCTTCTACCCTACTAAGTCTAACAAAATCAGGAATGTCTTGTGAACTTTAAATTACTCCACCCTACTTAGATCTTACTTTATGGTGAAGATAAAGTTGTAATCTCCTGATTGAAAAATGAAGGTACTTAATTCTTTATAGTGAAGCTAGAACTTTAAGTTAAGTCTATTTTTAGATTTTAATACAAAAAAGGTGTTAAGTAACTATAAAGGGTAAATTAATCACAAGAAGGTCAAGTAACTAACAAAAGGTGAACTTAACAAAGAAGTGTTAAATAACTCTAAAGATATAATGTAATCAAAGAAGATGAAAACTAAGGAATGGGCATTTAGAGGAGGGGGACATAAGAGTGAAAGGTCTATATATTTGGCTCACTTCCTCTCTCAAGTACCTTTTGGTGGTGGAGATTTGGCTGGTGGCAGTGTGCTGAGCCTTTTGGTATCTTTATATGGGTACAAGCTATTGTCCAGTTCGGTGGTGAGTTTCTGGCTGAGTTTTTTCTCCTTTACTTTCCAAACTTATCCTCTTAGAAGCCTCTAATCTCCTTCAGAGACCTAGCGGCATAAATCTTGGACTTTTCCTGGCACAGGCCAGGCGGGAGAAAAACCTATATACTCTTCCCTCTTTCTCCTTAAATCCCTCTATATTAATTCAAAATACCATAAATTTCCAGACTGACTTGGGCATTTTATTTGGGATTTTTTTCCCTGGTGACCAATTAATTTAGATTTTAAGTCACAATCCTAAAATTATCTTTACAGTAGGGATCATGAGATTTAGACCCATCTGCTTTTAGCACAGGGGTACACATGGTAGGTACATAAAAAATACTAGATTTTAATATATCCTTTTTTGGTCCATCAAGATAGATTTTTCTTGTGTTGTAATCAAATAATTCCATGGTACAAATTCAGACATTTGTTTCTGTATTCTCCACTTGGCACATTGTGTAACTGAATAGAATATTTTCAATTTTAAATCATTCTAACATGATGATGCATAGTAAATATTTAGTGATTCTAACCCTGAACTCAACAGATTTTCTATAGAGCAGATATTTCTATAGAGCTAGAGTGCATTTTTAGGAGTTTATTTCTTGAATTTTAAGATAACTTTTAATTAAAGCCTTTGGGTTTTGTTTTTAACTTCAGTGTAATTCCCAGGGTGCTTCCTCCTCTCATGAAACCAATACCAAATAATAAAATATTATTTTCAATGAGAAAAGGAGGAAAAATCAGCACAATGATCTATGTAAACTAAAATGTTGAATATGTGCATTATTCAACACTTGTGGACCTTCCATCTCTGCAAGATTTGGTGTAGGAATGTCCTTTCATGTATCTTCTTTGCAGGTATGCTTGGCCTTTATAATTTTGGGACATTTCATTTTTATTTGTATATGTGTGGGGTTTTTTTTGGTTTTAATTTGTGCTTATTGTTTTCTTGGATCTGCCTACTTTATTCATGTAGATTTCTCCATGCTTCAATTCATCACATTCATCATTTAATATGACCAATGTGACAAGGAAATCACTTTAAAAGACTGATATATATTAATTTAAGGTCGCCAAGGAATTTAGCTATGTAATTCCTAAATGAAAACTCAAGTCAGCAGTCAACCTTTTATGGAGTTTAATTACAAACAGGATGAAGAAAGGTATTAGAGATTAGAGAGAGAAGGAGAGAGAAAGGGGAGAGAAGGGAATAGGGCTTAAATACCCCTTCTGTTTAGGCTGGGCCAAAAGGCCCAAGCCCTTAGATAGCTGGGGCAAAGAAAGGAGATCAGTTGACCAAAATGGAGAAACAGTCTCAGGGGCCTCCACCTCCAGCTTCCTTCAGAGCCAACTCTCAAAGCACCACCTCTCAGAGCCAAAACCTCTCCAACCAACCACCTCAGTCCTCAGACCCCTCTATCTTTAAGGAAACCATCCAAGTTCCCTCCCCTCAGTTCTCACATCTACCAATCACTGTCCATGTCTTCCCTGTGCCAATGGTGGCTCTACCTTAACCCAGGACTGCCCAGAGGTCTGTGGCTTTGCACATGTCTGTTGAAGGTCATATTCTCAAATAATTAAATCTTGATCCTTTGCTGCAGCCCTTCCTAAATCCTGTTACCCTGAGTAGGGTAGAGATTGTAATTTCCAAGACCTGGTTCTGTCATTCCAAGTATCTCTATTGTATCAATTCTAAAATCAATCCTGACTCAAAGAAATTCCTGTTCTATGCTTAAGCATAGGTCAAAGCCCTTTCCATTGTTCAGCAAAAGGTTTCTGTCCTAAAGTAATCTTAAGAAGGGAGGAGGAGGAACCTCCCATGCCAATGGGGTTCACATTCCAATAGAGTTCCCACTATCAATGGGAAATTTTTCAAGTATGAAATTTCCCAATGGTGAAATTTCCAACATTTATAAGTCTAAGAAATTTTGAGGTTTACACAAAGTAATATTCCATTATAGACATGTAGAACAAATTGGTTAGCCATTCCACAATTAATGGTCATCTGTTTCATTTATATTTCTTTGTTTTAACCAAAAGTATTGTAAATATTTTGTTATTTTTGTAGACTTTTATTTTATCAATAGTTTCATTGGGGTAGGTATATTATTAACTTTGTTATTTGGAACTCAGGGATATTCATGCAAATGTTGGCTAATATTAACCTCACCTGATCAAAACCTATCTTGCAGGATGTGAAAATTTAATACTTAGAGCCTTAAATATTCCTTAAATAAGAATCCAGAGGAAGAATTTCAACTGTCCCTGACTTGGTGAATGTAAATGCTTTTCCTCAACTAGACTCTTTATGAACTCTCAAAATGTAATTTAATCTGTTCCCTGACTTAGTTTACCTATAGTTTATTTCCTTATGGGATATATGAGATTATGACCTGTTTTAGTAATTCTTTTAACCTTTATGACTTTGAAGTAAGTGTGGGATGTTGAACTTATCTTGTTTTTCACTTCTATGGCCTAAGGGAAATGCACAAGATTGCAATATATAAGCATTCCTTTGCCACTTTAATGTGACTTTTGCCAGTAAGGCACCTTGTTAGAGTACTAATTAGGATTCAGGTATGAACATTTTTTAACTTCATTTTTGTATTTCAATATTGATTTGCAAATTTTAACCAATTCACAGTTCCTCCATTAGTACACTGCTGGGTCAATCTTCCCATAAATTTTCAAGCATTAATTATTTTCACCTTTGCCAGTTTGTTGGGTATGTATGAGGTGAAACCACAGGGTTACTTTGATTTGCATTTTTTCATATTATTAGTGATTGGGAGTATTTGAGGGGCATGTGGTTAATAGTTTTAAATTCTTTTTAGAACTCTTTGTTAATATATTTTGACCATTTAATAGAGACTAGTTTTTGCTTGTACATGTATAAGCATATTTTTCTGTGTATATGTATGTGTGTACATTCACACATATGTAAAGGATAATTTTAGTGTTGTGACCTAAATTATATTAATTATTGGTCGCCATGGATATCCCAATAATAAAAATACCCAAGTCAGTCTGAAATTTTATGGTGATTTAATTAATATAGTGGAAAGAAATTAAGAAGAAGGGAGAAGGAAACAATGTAGGATTTTCTCCCACCTGGCTTGTACCGGGCAGGAAGATTAGGGGATCTAGAAAGTTAGGGTTTGGAGTGTGAAAGAGGAAGGAATCAGCCTGAAATCCAAGAGGGCTCAGCCAAGATGCCTGAACCTGAATTAGCTCAAGGGAAAACTTATCACCAAAACCCAGACACATAACTGCCACCACACCAAGATGTCAGAACACTTAGCGCACTGCCAGCCAGAGACGCCTCTCCAGGAAAAGAGACTGAAGAGAGCAAGTGACTTGCCCTATATAGATGGTTTTACATCACTTTCCTGTGTCTCATCTATAAGGACCGGCCAGCAGTCTCTATATATTTTTACCTGTGGGTGATAACCTGAGAAGGAGAAGGGAGACTAAGGAAATAGGTGAATATTAAAGACTCAGAAACAACAAGTTAAAACACATGGGAAGTGGTGTGAACTCCTTAATATTTCCCTTGGATAATTAATTAAAGGGAAACATGAGGAATAAGAAAACATGTGGGGAGTAACAACTCCTTAATGCCTCCTATGGACAAGACAGTCTGAGCATTGATAGGAAGCAGCATCAAGAGGAAAGAGAGATCAGGAGGAAAAGATAGGACAGAGCAGTCAGAAGATCCAGGAAAGTAAGAGAGAGATTCTCGCTTGTTCCCCAGTATTTATTGGAGGTTTTAGGAATGTGGATTGGGCGGTGATCAATGAATATGTAACATGACATAGGTTTTTACATTGGTAGCATTGACAATGACAGAATCAAAGAGGAGGAGATTAATTCAACCGGCGCTTTGCAAATGAATGTACTCCGAGCCAGGGCGGCGTGGCTGTCAAGGCCCAGCCCAGAAATTTACCTGTCCTTTGCTAGTCCTTTGGACTGTCACTTTCCATACAATGAACATCAAGTGATCTTACCATGTGTTTGGCAAATGAATATACAGGATACAATATCAATACATCAATCATACCTCCAAGATGCTAAGATGCCTGGTATGCTATATCATCTGTACCAATGTTAGCTTAGCTTGACTTAGGACAGCCCAGGGGTCTGTCTGCTGTTTCTGTACATGTCTATTGAAGACCATTTTCTTAAATACTTAATACTTGAGTATGATGCAGACATTCTTGACCTTGTTAAATTAAGTAGGGTGGAGAAATGTAGAATTCCCAAGACTTGATTCTGTTAAACCAAGTATCTCCATTGTTACTAATCAGGAGACAGATAAATCAGATTTTCTAAAGTACGGACTGAGTAGGGTGGAGTAGTCTTAAAATTCACAATAGCCCCCTGAGGCCCTAAGAAGACTAGTCTCTCTAATGGGTCTTGTAAACATACCAGCTATGAAATAGCCCTCAGATCCTGTACGAATATATAGAGGTGCTTGCCATCGGGCCCCCTTTTTGGTTTTTTAACGGGCAGGATGGGTGTGTTGTATTCAGATTTACAAGGCATTATTATTCCCTGGTCAATTAATGAATTAAAGACTGGCGTAATACCCTCTATTGCCTCTTTTGAGAGGGGATACCAAGGAATGGAAGGAGGTGGGCTAGATTTAGTTTTAATCTGCACAGGAACAGTGGACTTAAGTAAACCTACATTGGAAAAAGATGTGGCCCAGAGAGACTCCGGTATATCTTCAGGTATTATAAAGGTTGGATTCTCTTTCCTCTCCTGACTCTCTGAGAGAAGTACAGGGAGTAAATTTAAAGATTCCTCAGGTACTTCAAATGATAAGGAACCATCTGGGCAGCAAGTTATTGTGGCTCTGAGTTTTCATAGAAGGTCCCTCCCCAGCAAATTTAAAGGGGAGTCAGGCAACAAAAGGAAGGAGTGTTGTACCTATAGGGGTCCTACAGACACCATTCTAGGGGAAAGTTTTTTAACCCTTTGGGGTATTCCTGATGCTCCCATTACATTCTCTGAGCCAACAGAATAACAATGTAAATCAGGTGTACTCTTTAATACAGAACTGGAAGCTTCAGTGTCTAAAAGACAATCATAATAGATGTTACCCACCTTTAAGGTAACATGGGGTTCTTAGTATGGGGGTGTAGTGGATAGGGACAATGGGTAGTAGAACATCAGGGTCTGGAATATCAAAGGTTGTATCCTCTGATTCCTGTGCCCCAGCCCCCCCCCCCAGATACCTTCATAGTATTTGAGAAGTTCCTTGGGCACCCCCCTGAAGGGCACCCCCTGAGGGTCATTAGCACCCCGATTACTTTTTGGACAAGCACCACTTAAGTTATATTGTTGTGGAGTTATTTGGTTTGAGTTATCATTTTCCTAATATCTATTCCTATAGTTATCATTCCTAAAGTTGTGGTTTCCATTATCATTATTATAGTTATTTCTATAATTATCTCTTCTGTAATTGTTATTAAACTGCAGATTCCTTCTGAGGGCCTTGAGTAAAGTTCTATACTCTACCATTCTGTGGCCCTTCTTCTCACAGAATTGGCAGGTAATGGATCGATATTTAGATTCCTGGAGAGGGGCAAGTGCCATTGGTTGAGTATCATGCCCTCTTTCCAGTTTGGCAATCTTATCTGTTAAATATGTCAATTGTTTCTCCATTTCCCCCATGATATCATTATTCTCTTCCTCCTTTTCTTTGTTTCCCTTTGAAACATATAGAGCTGTTTTCCACAATTCTTCAAGGTCTATCTCTGACCATCTTGAGCAATGTGTTATAAAATAATCCCTAATCACTTTGCAAGAGTTATTGACAAAGTGCCTTCTAACTTGTCTTGTGCAAAATTGCACTTTAGATAGGTCAAAATCCAGGTATCTACCCCCAAACTCGATTATTCTGTCCATGAATCTGGAGGGTGTCTCTTCCTCATTTTGCTTAATTTTCTTCAAATTCGGCCCACTTATCTATACTGTCTGCACACTCTCTCATCTCTGTTAAGATAGCCTCTCTACAACAGTATAATTGTAAAAAGATTTTCAGAGTCATTATAGTCCCATTCCAGATCCTGAGATGGCTAATGTGCTGCATTGGGCCCCAGGGTTTTGTTGACATGAACAATTATTTTATTTTTCTCATGTTCAGTTAAAAAGCCTGTAGCAAGTTTTCAATGTCCTTGTAAAATAGATTATACTGAAAAAATATGTCTCTCATCTTTTTTGTTACTAGAAAGGGATCTTGTTCATATGTGGGGATATTTCATGTAAATTCATTTATTTCTTGAGGAGTAAATGGTATATTGTGCCTTAAAGTCACCACATCCCTGTTCTGTCCTATTTCAGGTACTACTCTTATAGGGAAAAAGCCTCTAATTGAATTTGGTACTTGTGGGTCAGTTTGACTAAGACAAGTTTCTTTAGAAGGACGAGATTTCCTTTGGGCTGGAATTTGGTTTAGTGTAGGAGAAGGAACATGAGAAACTGGGATCACAGGGGAAGGGTCGTGGGGATTAAGTTCAGCCAAGATTTGCAGTCCATGAGAGAACCAGTCTGTTAACTGAGCTATAGGGAAGGTGCTTTCCATCTCTATTTTGGGGAAGGAAATTTCCTCATTTAGAGGTTCAGAAACAGGTCTGTCAGGTCCAGACCTGTTTCCAGTGGGGTGGATGTTTGTCAATTGATCCTGTAAGAAACATTTTAAATTATCAAATTGAGCTTATATTTTAGCTTTGGAATTTTGTGTGTTTTTCTGAATTTCAGCCTCAAATAATTTTTTTATGTTAGCATCTCTAAACATAGTACTGAGGAGTACAAAAATGACATTACCTAATAATATAAGAAATTGGATGTGTGCTGAATTCCTCAATGTCCCTAATTCTTCAACCATCATATAAATGTCAAAGAATATAATATTCATATATATATATATATATATATGTATACACACACACACACACACACACACACATATATATATATATATATATATATATATATATATATAATAATTATTTTCCTAGCTGGCTTCACAAAACACATGGGAAGCAGGACAAGGCCAAAACTCTCTTTAGGTCCCCTTCACTCCTAATTAAGAGTAATTTAGGCAGATCTAGGCAGTTGTTCCCTGAGGGAAAGGGGATTCGTAGCTAAACAATTTTCCTAGTCCTGCTGCTTTGGATTAAAAAAAAAAAAAGAAAAACAGCTGATTCTGAGTTAAGGAGAGAGGGGAATTTAAAAAAATTTACTTACCTCTACAGCTGATCAAAATAAGTTATTAAAAGGGATCGTCACAGTAGAGAAAATGTTTAGGAAAGTTAAGAAGATTGAGGGTATTTTGTCACAACTGACATGATCAGCCAAAACTGTAAAGGATAATTTTAGTGTTGTGACCTAAATTATATTAATTATTGGTCACCATGGATATCCCAAATAATAAAATAAAAATACCCAAGTCAGTCTGAAATTTTATGGTGATTTAATTAATATAGTGGAAAGAAATTAAGAAGGGAAAAGGAAACGATGTAGGATTTTCTCCCACCTGGCTTGTACGGGGCGGGAAGATTAGGGGATCTAGAAAGTAAGGGTTTGGATTGTGAAAGAGGAAGGAATCAGCCTGAACTCCAAGAGGGCTCAGCCAAGATGCCTGAACCTGAATTAGCTCAAGGGAAAACTCATCACCAAAACCACCACGCCAAGATGTTGGAATGCTTAGTACGCTGCCAGTCAGAGACGCCTCTCCAGGAAGAGACTGAAGAGAGCAAGTGACTTGCCCTAGATAGACGGTTTTACGTCATTTTCCTGTGCTCATCTGTACCAATGTTAGCTTAGCTTGACTTAGGACAGCCCAGGGGTCTGTCCACTGTTTCTGTATATGTCTGTTGAAGACCATTTTCTCAAATACTTAATCCTTGAGTATGATGCAGGCATTCCTGACTTTGTTAAACTAGGTTGGGTGCAGAAATGTAGAGTTCCCAAGACTTGATTCTGTTTAACCAAGTATCTCCATTGTTACTAATCAGGAGATAGCTAAATCAGATCTTCTAAAGGAAGGCCTGAGTAGGGTGGAGTAGTTTTAAAATTCACACATATATGTACATATAGGAACTATGCATTTACTTATATCAATATCTAAATTTATATAGTGCCTGCTGTGTCAGGCATAAGCCCTTTATAAATATTATCTAGTTTGTTCCTTACAACAACTCTGTGATAGAGGTACTATTATTATTTCCATTTTACATATGAGAGAATTGAGATAAAGAGAGGTTTAATGATTTGCTCAGGATTACACAGCTGGTAAGAGGCCAAATCTGAACTCAGGTCTCCTGACTTTAAGCCCAATGTTCTATCATGGTATCATCTAGTTATACCTAGATAATTGCTCACCTGACTTGAATATTCAGTCCTTTTCAGAGAAATCTGACTAAATTTTTCCCTCTGATTCAATACCTTCTCTTCTTAATTTAGGTGCATTAGGTGCATTTTGTTTTTATGAAAGCTTTTCATTTTCAAACAAAATTGTCTATTTTACATAATGCCAGATCCTCAAAACTGGAAGTGTAGCTTATTTCCCAACTTTGATTTTGCAGGTGTTGTGACCTTCTAACTTCCAGGGAGAATGTCTCGAAACCCACAGTAGAGACTGGGTTAGTGCCCTTTTCTTATGATAGTGGTGACTCGAAGCCTGAGCCAGAATTTCTCATCACAGCCTTTTTCTTATTGTAGTCTCAGCAAAAAAAGTGAGTCAAAAATTCTCTTGTGACAGTCCCCATTTTAGTTCATAATCATATATGTGATTTTCTAAATACATCCTTGCACATCCTATTATTTCCTTCTCGAGATAATTGTTATAAAAGTCTTTTTGCAAGCATTTTCATAGGCATATACAATTTTTGGGAAGCATTAAATACTCTAATAAAGCAAAATTAACACAGTAACAATTATTGATATTATAAGGAAGAGGGTTTTCAAAACTTCCTTAATCCAGCCTGACTGTCAACTAGTCCCAAATATCCTTGTTAGAGACTCCTTCATGTCATCTCCTTTACTTAATGCAACTTAAAGGTAGTAAATATTAATGATTTAGTCAAACATAAATATGCCACATTTAGTTAATGTCATCTTAAATATTTTGCTATGAAAATTCTGTATCAGAGTTCATTCATTTACCACAATCTACAAATTTTGTAGTTTAGTCTGTTCAAATTTAGAGATATGTATCTTTGCATCAAAATCTGGTCTTTAACTGGGTCAGTTGTTAAAAATACTTGGAATGAATCTTGTTTCTAGAGCAGATTTGCATTTAGATTGATTCTCCAGATTCCAAGCAACTTCTGGAGGTTTTTTATATAAAACCGATTAATCCTGCTAGCAATAAGACAGTATAATTTAGTAGGACTTTACAAAACCTAAAGACAAAAGACCTTCCAGTAATGCGTTCACATGATGAAAACCAGTTCAAACTTTATGGAATTATCAGAGGTACAAATCATCAGAGGTACAAATTATCGAAGAATATCAAGGGATGTAATGAAAAAAAATGTGAAGGATGGTGGCCTAACAGTACCAGATTTTAGCAAGACAAAAACCTTAGGAGCACCTTTGGTTAATCTGAAAGTAGAAGTTTGAAGATTAAAATGTCTGGAGTTGACTGACTGTCCACTCCTTGAGTCTAAATTGGTAGATTTCCTCAGCGGCTCAACCAGACAGTTAATGAAGAGGACTGGATGTTCCTCGTTGTCTTGAGTAATCTCTTTCTGGTCAAAATCAACCTTCCTCCTCCAGGCAGCAGAACAAGAAGGTAGATTTGAACAGTTACTGATAGCTGCCCAGTTTCCTTTTTTTCTAACTCTGACTGGATTTCTGGGCCCGCCCTTGCCTTAAAAATCCAAGTAAAGATTAAAGTGTGGGGAACTGTAACCTAGTGAGGGGACAAAGCTAGAAGGTAAGAGGATTCTGTCCATATACCCTTTTTCCTGCAAAATATGTCCAATTGCTACCTGGTGTTAGAATTCAGGGCATCAAAAAGCCAATTTCCTTGTTTTCCATGATGTTGCTCAGCCATTCAACATGAGAAAAAAAAAATTTGAAATTTTGCTCAGGCTGCCTAGGTTTGATCTGGTCCTAATGGGAAGGGCCTGTGAGAATGCTTTTTCCTCTGTCTTAGTTGGGTTGGCTAGTCCCTATCTGGCTCCAGGCTCTGGTTTGGTAGCCACTCTGCCCCTGAGGCTTCCCAGATCAGAAGTCCAACTTGGCTACTAGCCAAGAGAGGATACAAACTGTCTTGGCCTAACTTAAAAAAAAATTTTTTTTCTTCTCCAATTTGTAAGTATGAACCCTAAAAGGGAATCTCAGGTGTAGCAAGAGTTTAAATGACCGCCTAGAATTCTCCAAGAGCTGGCTGGGTAAAAGTTCTAAGCAGTTAAAGGAGGAGGTTTCTAACAGTCATTCTGGAGCTAGAGGTAAAGACTGAAGCTGTGGATCTGAGATTCCCCTGGACAAACCATCTATCAAGCAGCCTGCCTATGAGGATCAACTAGAAGAAGTTGAGAGGAAATCTCCAGTTATCCTGGTGGACAGATTGACTGGGAAAGAGAATCTCTACCTTGCCTGGATCATCTAAGGACACCATAACTTGGATTCCTGCTACCTGATCCACCAAAGGACTCTAAGTGAGAATCTGGACTCCCTGTTAGGACTTATCTTTAGTAATCCTTAGTAGTCTTTAGTTTAGTTTAGTTTAGAAAATGATTAAGCTTGAAAATTAATTATAGTGGGTTGAAATATCTTGGGGCAAATAGTCAGATGCAAACTTTCCCCCTTATTCCTTTCCCATCATTCCCTTTTCTGTTAATAAACTCAATTATTTAAATGTGATTTTCTCCCTTTGTATAAACCCTTCCCCTCTTTCCTAAATATCCCTATAACACAGGGTATGCTCTGTTTCTGTCCCATTTAATGGGGTAATGGCCAATTCCTCAGAGAGGCTGACAACTGTGCATCCACAGAATTTGCCCTGACTTTTTTTTTTAATTTAGAATAATTTTCCATGTTTAATGATTCACAATCCTCCCCTCCTTCCCTCCCCAGTCTCAGAGCTGAAAAGCAATTCCACTGGGTTATACATATAGCATTGTTCAAAACCTATTTCCATGTTATTCATATTTGCAGTAGAGTGATCTTTTAACATCAAAACCCTTAATCATCCCCATCAAACTATGTGATCAATCGTGTGTTTTTCTTTTGCAATTCTGCTCCCACAGTTCTTTCTCTGGATGTGGATAGCATTCTTTCTCCTAAATTCCTCTGGATTGTCCTGGGTCATTGCATTGCTACTAGTAGAGAACTCCATTATGTTCAATTTTACCAAAGTATATCAGTCACTGTGTACAATGTTCTCCTGGTTGTGCTCCTTTCACTCTGCATCACTTTCTGGAGGTCCTTCCAGTTCACATGAAGTTCCTATAGTTCCTCATTCCTTTCAGCATAGTAGTATTCCATTACCATTAAATACCACAATTTGTTCAGCCATTCCCCAATCGATGGACACTCCTTCATTTTCCAGTTTTTTGCCACTACAAAGAGCAAGGCTATGAACATTTTTGTAAAGGTCTTTCCCCTTATTATCTCTTTGGGGTATGGACCCCAGCAGTGGTATGGATGGATCAAAGGGCAGGAAGTCTTCTAAAGCCTTTTGGGCATAGTTCCAAATTGCCTTCCAGAAGGGTTGAATAAATTCACAACACCACCAGCAATGTATTAGTGCCCCAATTTTGCCATATCCTCACCAACATTTATTATTTTCCTTTACTGTCCTTTTGGCCAATCTTCCAGATCTGAGGTGGTATCTAAGAGTTGTTTTGATTTGCATATCTCTAATCAGGAGAGATTTAGAACACTTTTTCATGTGCTTATTGATAGTTTTGATTTCTTCATGTGAAAACTGCCTATTCATATCCCTTGACCATTTGTCAGTTGGGGAATGGCTTAATTTTTTTTTGGGGGGGGTACAATTGACTTAGTTCCTTATATATTTGAGAGATTAAACCTTTGTCAGAGAGTTTTATTATAGAAATGTTCTCCCAGCTTGTTAGTTTCCTTCTAATTTTGGTTGCTTTGGTTTTGTTTGTACAAAACCTTTTTAATTTGATATAATCTAAGTCATTCATTTTACATTTTGTAATGTTCTCCATCTCTTGCTTGGTCTTAAATTCCTTCCTGTCCCTTAGATCTGACAGGTATACTATTCTATGTTCATCTAATTTATTTATGATTTCACTCTTTATATTTGTCATTTACCCATTTTGAATTTATCTTAGTATAAGGTATGAGATGTTAATCTAAAGCTGATCTCTCCCATACTGTTTTCTAATTTTCCCAGCAGTTTGTCATATAGTGGGCTCTTGTCCCAAAATCTGGAATCTTTGGGTTTATTGAACACTATCTTCCTGAGGTCATTTATCCCAAGTCTATTCCATGGATCCACCCTTCTGTCTCTTAGCCAGTACCATATTGTTTTGATGACCACTACTTTATAGTACAGTTTAAGATCTGGTACTGCTAGGCCCCAATCCTTCACATTTTTTTTTATTAGTTCCCTTGCTATTCTTGATCTTTTCTTCGAGATGAACTTTGTTATAATTTTTCTAATTCTATAAAAAGTTTTTTGGTGATTTGATAAGCATGGAACTGAATAGTAGATTAATTTGGGGGTAGGATTATAATTTTTATTATGTTAGCTTGTCCTACACATGAGCAATTAATGTTTTTCCAGTTTTTTAGATCTAATTTTAATTGTGTGTTTTATAGTTGTATTCATATAATTCCTGTGTTTGGTAGATAAATTCTTTAATATTTTTTATTGTTTAGAGTGATTTTAAATGCAGTTTTTCTTTCTAACTCATGCTCCTGAGTTTTGTTGGAAATCTGTAGAAATGCTAATGACATGTGGGTTTATCTTGTACCTTGCAACTTTGCAAAAGTTGTTAATTATTTCTACTAGTCTTTAATTGGTTTTCTGGGGTTCTTTAAGTATACTACCATATCATTTGCAAAGAGTGATAGTTCAGTTTCCTCATTGCCTACTTTAATCCCATCAATTTCTTTTTCTTCTCTAATTGCTATTGCTAGCATTTATAGAACAATATTAAATAATAGAGGTGATAATGGACATCCTTGCTTCACTCCTGGTCTTATTTGGAAGACTTCTAATTTGTCCCCATTGCAGATGATATTTGATGAGGGTTTTAAATATATACTGTTTATTATTTTGAGGAATGGCCCTTCTATTCCTATACTTTCTAGTGCTTTCAAAGGAATGGATGTTTTTTGTCAAAGGCTTTTTCTGCATGTATTGAGATAATCATGGGATCTCTGTTGGTTTGCTTATTAATATGGTCAATTATGTGGATGATTTTTCTAATATCAAACCATCCTTGCATTCCTGGTATAAATCCCACCTGGTCATAGTGGATAATCCTTGTGATAACTTGCTGTAATATTTTTGCTAGTATTTTATTTAAAATATTTGCATATATGTTTATTAAGGAGATTTGTCTGTAGTTTTCTTTCTCTGTATTTGGTCTGCCTGGCTTTGGAATCAATACCATATTTTTTCATAAAAAGAATTTAGTAAGACTCCTTCATTGCTTATTTTGTCAAATAATTTGTACATTATGTTTGATAGAATTCACTTGTGAATCCATCTAGGCCTAGGGATTTTTTCTTAGTAAGTTCCTTAATGACTTGTTCCATTTCTTTTTCTCAGATGGAGTTATTTAAGTATTCCATTTCCTCTTTTGTTAATCTAGGCAATTTATATTTTTGTAAATATTCAACCATTTCACCTAGATTGACATATTTATTGTCATATAATTGAGCATAGTAGCTCTTAATAATTGTCTTAATTTCCTCTTCATTAGAGGTGAGATCACCCTTTTCATCTTTGATACTCTTCTTTCTTTTTTTAGTAGATTAACCAGTACTTTGTCTATTTTCTTTTTTTTTAAGTGCCAAGTCCTAGTCTTATTTATTAGTTCAATAGTTCTTTTACTTTCAATTTATTCATTTCTCCTTTAATTTTTAGGATTTCCAATTTAGTTTTTATCTGGGGATTTTTAATTTATTCTTTTTCTAATTTTTTAAGTTGCAAGCCTAATTCATTGATCTCTTCCTTCATGATTTTGTTGCTATAGGCACTCAGAGATATACATTTTCCCCTGAGTATTGCTTTGGCTGTATCCCATAGGTTTTGGTATGATGTCTTCTCATTGTCATTTTCTTTAATGAAGTCCTCAATTGTTTCTCTGATTTCTTATTTGACCCACCAGTTTTTAAGAATTAGATCATTTAATTTCCAATTAATTTAAAATTGCCTTTCCATGGACCCTTGTTAAGTATAATTTTTATCTCATTATGATATGAGAAAATTGTATTTATTATTTCTGCTTTTCTACATTCATTTGCAATATTTCTATGCCCTAATAAATGGTCGAGCTTTGTATATATACCATGTACTGCTGAGAAGAAGGTATATTCCTTTTTATTCCTTTTCAGATTTCTCCAGATATCTATTAATTCTAATTTTCTAGAATTTCCTTTACTTCCTTTACTTCTTATTTATTTTTCAGTTTGATTTATCTAGTTCTGAAAAGGGAAGGTTGAGATCCCCCACTAATATGGTCTTAGTAAGTATTTCCTCCTTCAGCTCCTTCAATTTTTCCTTTAGAAATCTAGATGTTATACTATTTGGTCCATGAATGTTTAGTAATGATATTACTTCATTGTTTATTGTACCTTTTAGCAAAATGTTATTTCCTTCTTTATCTCTTATTAATCAGATCAATTTCTACTTTGGCTTTGTATCATGATTGCTACTCCTGGTCTGTTTGTTTTTTTGTTTTTTAGTTTAGATGATGTGGCGCAATACTATATCAACTGATGGGATATGGTATTGCAATCAGGGCTCATCAATCAGGGCTTTACTTATCTGCAAAACCTCTAATTCCTAAAACCATGATTCTACTAAAACTCTTCTCTTAAGGCTTAAGTGGAGACACTGATCTCTAACGTGCTAAATTTAATGGCTATTATTCATTTGACATTTATGTAACTTTTGGCAGTGATCAACACCTCTTCTTGACCCTGGGTGCCCCCCCCCCCCATTGTGGCTAATTCCCAATAGGGTAGTGTTTACTTGTGCTTCAAGGAACCATGAAACATCTTAGGTTCTATGCTCATACCTAGGGATATAATGAAAAGCTTAAGACTCTGTCTCTGTCTCTGTCTCTCTCTTTCTTTCCCTCTCCCTCTCCTCTCTCTTCCCTCTCTCTCAGGAGGCCCTGGGTTCAAATTTGACTTCAGACAAGTTCTAGCTAGGTGACCCTGGGCAAGCCACTTAACTCCCATTTCTTAGTCCTTAAGACAGAAGATAAGGATTTAAAAATATATATATATATATATATATATATATATATATATATATATATATATATATATATATATATATATATATATATATATATATATTTAAATATGTGGAGAGAATGGGGGCAGGTTATATTCTCAGGGGCACTGTGAAGTCCTAAAGCTGGAATGAGAAATGATCTGAGGAGGTGTGATTTTCAGATTTGAAATTTATTTTCCAGAATGATGATTTTTCTGGAGATCGTGATTTCCAGAAGAGCAGGTGGATGGGAAATGATGAGGTGAATTCCCTGGGTGTTATCCAAAAAAGGATGATCTGAGATGAGCTTCCAGTTGCCTACATTCCACCCCAAAACTTACACCTTACCCAATCAGAAAGATGGCCAGGACTGTGATAGTGAAATCACCTTTAAAGACTGGTATATATTAATTTAAGGTCACCGAGGAATTCATTTATGAAATTCCTAAATGAAACACCCAAGTCAGTATGGAGTTTCATGGTGGTTTAATTACAACAGGAGTGAGAAAGAAGGAGAGGGAGAGAAGGAAAGAAAGGGAAAGGGAAAAAGGTTAACTCAACCTTCTGGCTGAGCCAGAGGGAGCTTAGGCCCGGAAGGCCAAGGTAGAGAAGGAAATCAGTCCTTCACTCACGTGACCGATCTGAAAGAAAGCTGCCTGCAGGTCTCCATGCTTGAACTCCTAGAACGAACTGGCACCTATCCCTGTCCACAGGAAGTGAGCAAACTCCAGAGGCTGTTCTCTATCTCACTTCCTGCGCCTCACACGTACCAAGGGTGGCTCAAGCTTGGCTTGGGACAGCCCAGGTGGGCAGTTAGTTATTTCTGATTTGCCATTGACTAGCACATGCCCGTGTAGTATGGGTGTGCACAATTTTGGGTGCTAGACCAAGCAAGATAGAGATTTAAAAATCACAGGACCCAGGATTAAAGAGATGTTAAAGGAGGTGTGAGTGTCAGATTTGATGTCACCTTAAAGAATGATGAGTTTCTGGGATTGTGAAATGCAGCACAGTAGCAGAGTGAGAAATGAAACCCCAGTAAGAATGTCCCTACAGCAATTTGGAACTATGCCCAAAGGGTGCTAAAAGAATATCTACCCTTTGACCCAGCCATAGCACTGCTGGGTCTGTACCCCAAAGAGATAATGGACACAAAGACTTGTACAAAAATATTCATAGCTGCGCTCTTTGTGGTGGCCCAAAACTGGAAAACGAGGGGATGCCCATCAATTGGGGAATGGCTGAACAAACTGTGGTATATGTTGGTGATGGAATACTATTGTGCTAAAAGGAATAATAAAGTGGAGAAGTTCCATGGAGACTGGAACAACCTCCAGGAAGTGATGCAGAGCGAGAGGAGCAGAACCAGGAGAACATTGTACACAGAGACTAATACACTGTGGTATAATCGAACGTAATGGACTTCTCCATTAGTGGCGGTGTAATGTCCCTGAACAATTTGCAGGGATCTAGGAGAAAAAAAACACTATTCATAAGCAAAGGATAAACTATGGGAGTGGAAACACCGAGGAAAAGCAACTGCCTGAATACAGAGGTTGAGGGGACATGACAGAGGAGAGACTCTAAATGAACACTCTAATGCAAATACTATCAACAAAGCAATGGGTTCAAATCAAGAAAACATCTAATGCCCAGTGGACTTACGCGTCGGCTATGGGGGGTGGGGGGGGAGGAAAAGAAAATGATCTATGTCTTTAACGAATAATGCTTGGAAATGATCAAATAAAATATATTTAAAATTAAAAAAAAAAAAAAAGAATGTCCCTACATTAAACTTTTATATCTCTAGCTCCTTTAAGCATTTAGATGCTATAACATTCCATGGATTTTATTTTGTTCTGTCTCTTTTTGTCTCTGTCTTTCAAGGATTGTCATTTGTTCCCCTAATGGAATCTGCTCCACAATGAACAATTTTAAATGAAAAGAATCTTTCTGTCCTAACCTTATAGTGCCTAAATATGTATATCTCATTCCTCATTTTATTACCTTTTTGCAAGGAGGTGGGCAGCATTTTTTTTTTCATTTCAGTCTTATAGATAAGAAGTTTATTATTGCAGTGACCAGTTCTTTTAAAGTTGTTTCACTTTATAATGTTCCTTGTCATTCTTTTTTATTTTTATTTGATCAATTTCAAATATTATTCCTTGGACACAAAAATCATATTCTATTCCTCCCTCCTCTCCCCCCACCCCCCTCCATAGCCAACTTGAAATTCACACGTGTCCTTGATCAGAATCCATTTCCATGTTGTTGGTGTTTGCATTAGGATGTTCATTTAGAGTCTACATCCCCAATCATATCCACATCGACTCATGTGATCAAGCAGTTGTTTTTCTTCTGAGTTTCTACTCCCATGTTGTTTCCTTTGAATGTGGATAGTGTTCAGGATCACTGCATTGCCGATAATGGAGAAGTCCATTACATTCAATTGTACCACAGTGTACAATGTACAATTGTACCTCTGTGTACAATGTTCTCCTGGTTCTGCTCCTTTCGCTCTGCATCACTTCTTGGAGGTTGTTCCAGTTCCCATGGAATTCCTCCACCATATTGTGCACCTTTGTGCACAATAGTATTCCATAACCAACATATACCACAATTTGTTCAGTCATTCCCCAATTGAAGGGCATTCCCTCATTTTCCAATTTTTTACAACCACAAAGAGCGAAGCTATGAATATTCTTGTACATGTATTTTTCTTTATCTCTTTGGTGTTCCTGTCATTCTTAAATAAATTCTTCTTCCAGTTCCGCTCACTTCACTCTGTATCAAATTCATAGATGTCTTCTCTGCCCATGTTTATTTGAAACTCTTTTCTTATAACACCATTCCATCCATATATATATATATATATATATATATATATATATATTTTTTTTTTTTTGGTCACTACAGAAAGAACTCCAATAAATATTTTGGTACCTAAGGGTCCTCTACAAAGCTCATTAAGTGATCTTGAGGGTAGAGGCTTAACATTGGCATAGTGGGATGAAAGGGTTTATATAGTCTAGTGACTTTTAGGGAATAGATGCAGAAGGTGTGTGTGTGTGGGGGGGGGTGTGAAGAGGGGAAATCTAGCAGTTGGGAAAAGATTCAGTAGCAGAAGTGGTGATGGTGGTGGGGATAATTTCACAGCTAGGCCAATAGTACTTCAATATACCTATTCTCCCAACATTTCTCATTTTCCTCTTATGCCATCTCTGCGATTTGATGGATACGGACAATGGAACAACACGTTTTGCTTTGAGTTTACATTTCTCTGGCATTTTGGGAAAAAAAACCGTGGTTGTTATATTGGATTTTCTACATTGCAAACTGCATGTTCATGTCCTTGGACCATTTTTATATTGAGGAATGGCCTTATTAATGAAAATCAGGGAATATTAGGTTCCCTTGACAAAGAAAAAACTTCCCTGAGGTAACCACTTTACCTTCTAAAGTTATGACGTCTGGCATTAGGTCTTATATACTTTTAATTTTACATGATCAAAGCAGTCCATGTTACCTTTTGTGATCCTCCCTATCCCATATTTCAAGAAAGCAATGTTTTTGGAGTTTTTGGAGTTTTACTTTCCTATGCGCCCATGAGATGCTGGATACTATGCCTTGTTTTGCATCCCTCCAGTTTTTCCAGCATTTTCCCGCGCAAACTCTTTAGCTTTTCTTTTGAATTACCACAAAGGAGCGATAGCAGGTCCTATTGTGCCGTTTATGCAACTTTCTGCCCGTGTTGGCCTGGGGTATTAAGGCCCGTTTAGTACTCTCCAGTCAAACCCGAAAACGGTGCAAATAAAGTACAACTACACTGGATGAAGATCAAGACTGGCGAGAACTGGGGGGAAGAAGAGGTGAGGTAAGGCATTATGTCAAGGCGACAAACATATTTCTCATCTTCCTTACAGCCCCTTACACAAGAAATAAGCAAGATTTACACATTACTTAATAGAAGGCTTACCAGAGGACACGCTGGACAAAGCCACACGACCCCACAAGGTTAGAGCTCTTTTCTTTGAAAGTGTGGGTGGCTCTTAAAAGAGCCCTTGGGTCAATTTTTTTAGAGGATTTTGCTGTCCAAGCCTACTTGGAGCTGGTGTACTTGGTAACAGCCTTGGTACCTTCGGAAACGGCGTGCTTGGCCAATTCCCCGGGCAGCAGCAGGCGCACGGCCGTCTGGATCTCCCGGGAAGTGATGGTGGAGCGCTTGTTGTAGTGCGCCAGGCGGGAAGCCTCGCCGGCGATGCGCTCGAAGATGTCGTTGACGAAAGAATTCATGATGCCCATAGCCTTGGACGAGATGCCCGTGTCCGGGTGGACCTGCTTCAGCACCTTGTACACGTAGATAGAGTAGCTCTCCTTGCGACTACGCTTGCGCTTCTTGCCATCTTTCTTTTGCGCTTTGGTCACCGCCTTCTTAGAACCCTTTTTCGGGGCAGGAGCAGACTTGGCGGGTTCCGGCATGTCGAGGAATAGAGCGAAGCAAAAGCTCAGAGAAACTCAAACGCGGATGTTTGCTCTCACTCAGTCGGTGCTACTTGTAGTGCGCGTATTCAAATGAGAGATTGGAAATCCCTAACGCCGGATTGGATGAAGCATGTTCAAAGCCGTTTCCGTATTGGGAGGAGCATATGCAAAGGACCAGATGACCGTCCAAGTTTTCAATTGGCTGGATAAGCAAGAGCGGCTCTGGACCAATGGGAGAGCTCCGTTTAGCCTCCCGCTTGATAGTATAATAGGTCCTGCGTCCTGCGAAAAGGGGGAAAAAGCGGCGTGTTTTTCTAAGTTTCTACCAAGAACTGCTTTTTCTGTTCGATATGTCTGGACGCGGAAAGCAGGGAGGCAAAGCCCGCGCCAAGGCCAAGTCTCGTTCTTCTCGGGCAGGTCTGCAGTTTCCGGTGGGTCGGGTGCACCGTTTGCTCCGTAAAGGCAACTACTCGGAGCGAGTCGGCGCGGGAGCGCCAGTCTACCTAGCAGCGGTGCTGGAGTACTTGACTGCTGAGATTCTGGAATTGGCCGGCAACGCGGCCCGTGACAACAAGAAGACGCGTATCATTCCCCGCCACCTACAGCTGGCCATCCGCAACGACGAAGAGCTGAACAAGTTACTGGGCAAGGTCACCATTGCGCAGGGTGGCGTTCTGCCCAACATTCAGGCTGTGCTGTTGCCCAAGAAGACCGAGAGTCACCACAAAACCAAGGGCAAGTAAAGGGGTTTCATGAAGGTTAGCCCCAGAAACCAAAGGCTCTTTTCAGAGCCACCCATTTTTTTCAAAGAAAAAGCCGTTACACGCCCCGGTCCCCAACTTAAAAAAGCTGTCCCGACAGTAGGGGGTTAGGATCAAGCACAAGTATTGGGTTTCCAAGTGCAGCCCAGTCTGTTAGCCCTAGTCTTTGGCAATACGAGGATTTCTGGAAGGCAACCCAACTCACTTGTCCCGGGGTTGCCAGTAAGTGTCAAGCGAAGGGTATATATATGCATGCGCGAAAAGCATTCTTGTGTGCCAGAGGACGTCCCCAGCGTCCCGGGACATTCTTGCGAGTCAACACACCCAACATTTCATGCAAGAAGCGGAAATATTTGCTTTTGGAAGGGGGCGGGGGTTCGAGCCAACATCGGGGAACGTACTAGCAGTATAGGCTTGCAGAAGTGCGGAGAGCTGTTAATGGGCTCCCGAATGTGCAGGCAGCTCAGATCTCGGTCGTTAAGTGTTAGCCGAGGCTGAAGAGCGAATCTCTTCATAGCCAAGCTGGCGGGTCACGGCTTGGGATGTCCCAAGAAGCAAGCCCTCATCCGAGGCGCTTGAATTTTTCCGCTTTTGCGAATACATCCCCACCGCCACGCATTTTGCCCTCCCTCCGCACCAAGAGTGTAGGGAAACTGAGGAGGGAGAAAAGTATTGTATTAAGCTCTTTCTGAGGATTTGGGGTGGCTCTGAAAAGAGCCTTTTGAGGCTTCTAAAAGCGGAGTTCTCCCATAGCACCCTTCATTTTTTCTTTGGCGCTGCCTTCTTAGGCTTGGCCGCCTTAGGCTTAGCCGCCTTGGGCTTAGCCAGCTTAGCCTTAGCAGGGCTCTTGGCCACTTTTTTCGCCTTGGCCGCTTTGGGCTTCTTTGGGCTCTTGGTGGCCTTCTTGGCTCCCACCGCAGCCGGCTTCTTGGCCTTCTTTGGCGTCTTCTTGACACCTTTCTTAGCAGCTGCCGCCCCTGCCGCTTTCTTGGGCTTCTTGGCTGCACCGCTAGCCGGCTTCTTGGCCTTGGCGGCAGCCGCCTTCTTGCCCTTCGCTTTGCCCTCGCCGGCAGAAGCCTTCTTGTTGAGCTTAAAAGAACCGGAAGCCCCGGTGCCTTTGGTCTGCACCAAAGTACCTTTGCTCACCAAGCTCTTGAGCCCCAGCTTGATGCGGCTGTTGTTCTTCTCCACGTCGTAGCCAGCTGCCGCCAGCGCCTTCTTGAGGGCGGCCAGAGACACGCCGCTGCGCTCTTTGGAGGCTTCCACAGCCTTAGTGATCAGCTCAGACACCGGGGGGCCTGCAGCTTTGCGCCGGGCTCCTCCAGCTCCAGCAGGCTTCTTGACCTTCTTCTTGACCGGAGTCTTCTCAGCCGGCGCGGGGGCTGGAGTGGCCGGGGCGGCGGGCGCAGTCTCAGACATCGTTTCGCGCTGCGACTGGGTCGGAAGAAACCTAGGACGAGATAAAAAAATAAAAAATAAAAAAAGGAAAGACAGACCACCACAGTCGCTATATCCCGGGACGCTGGGCCCGTGAGTATATATAGACAAGGGAGCCGCGCTGTGATTGGTTCGCGGTGCAACCCGCCTTCTCAGTCTCTTACAGCCTCTCCACTCTCCTTCATGGTTGTGTTTCTTACCCCTGAAAAAAGGGAAAAAACACAAAAATCCTCGGCACCTAATCGCGCTATTTCTATCCGAACCTGAAGCCAGAAGACTCTGGGTTCGTGTGCTGCCCGGCTTTTCGCTGCAACCTCAAATACTGCGCTCGGAGCCTCTCCCAATCCCCCTAACTATCCACGAAACTCGGGTCAAACGCAGACTACTCCCCGTGTTTCCTTCAAATTTGAAAGCTGTCCTGTTACCCCTCATGGCCTTTCCCCCACGGCATAGTTCTACAGACACTCGACTTCTCACTTATTAAAAAACGAAAAAGATTCTCTTCCCATTGACATCGAAATCGCGTTTCTCAGTGAGGGAAGTAGCACAGGCTCTTAGGCCATTTCGGCATAGGGATTCATGGGAATGAGATGCTGCAAGAAGGATTTTGCATCCAACACAGACAGCTCCCTTCAGGACGTAGGTGGCTTTGGAAGGTCCTTGGACCACGAATACAAAGTTCCACCTCTTGAATTTCAACCCAAGAAAGGCCTAGGTTTTGATGGGGATGGGTCGGTCTCCGGCAGAAAGGGGGTGGGGTGTGTGGAAAAGAGGGAGGGGGACAATGGCAACCATGCAGCTTCCTCACTTCCCCCTTCCAAGCAGTTCAAAAACATCACCGAATCTCTCAGCTGGGAATGCACCACAGGTGACATCTAACCTAAACTGTACCAGAACAGAGATCTACACTGTACAATGTACCCCCAATGAGTGGCCTGCAGCCTTTGCTTTGCTTGAAGGGGGATGCAGGGGGATCACCGCTAGAAGCAGCCCTTTTGCACTTAAGGATAGCTCCAAATGGTTAAGAAACATTTCCCCAGCCACAAAAGCCACCGTCAGCCTCTCTGCATCTGAACAAACCTAATTACTCCTCCAAACCACCCTCTGAGTTCAAAGCTATCCTGTGCTACCAGACCTTCCCCTTCTCAGTACCATTTCACTAAATGCCTCCCTGTCCCTTCTTCTCTAGCACCTCACCCACCACATATGCATTCATACAACCTTCAAGCTAAACAACTTCTGTTTCTTCCAAAGACCTCTAGGCCCAGGCCCCTCTCTCCTCTTGAAGATGTCAAGCTTGTCACTGAACTTTCTAAAATTGGTCTCCCAGAACCAGACACAGCACTCCAGAAGTGGTCTCCAGTGGACTCTAGTCTTCATTGCGCACATTAGATCTAAACTTTTCTGGCTTCCTTATCTCACAACTGAATCCTCTTCACTTAAATCCCCAGGTTCTTTTCACAGGAGCTATTGTCCTGACAAAGCCTCTTTTTGAACCCAAGGGCAGGAGAGTTGTCAATTTCCCCTATTGAATAGCACCTTATTCGATTCACAGTGATGCTCTCCCCTGTCCAGGGCTGTTTGTCAACTAGCTTTCCCTCATGTGAAAAACCTTTCCTTTCCTGCATCTGTACCCCAGGCCTCTGTCTTGAATCTTCTTTTTGAATAGTTCTAAAAAATAAGCCCCCCCCCCTCTTTTTTTTGGAGTCCCATACTTTCCTTTAGATCAGTACTCCTGACACTATGATTAGAATCAGGCCACACTTTTGAATTAAATTGCCATTTTCTACTCTTATTTCCATCTTCTGTCTTTTTTTTAAATAATCTAAAGTCATCACTAAGTTCCCTATGCATGCCCACTGGTCTTTTCTGACAACTCTCTCTTTTCTTCCTCATTAGAAGTAGGCTTCTCTTCATCTTTAGGTGTTTCAGTCTTGGGAGCCTCTCATTCATTTCTCCTAGGCTCATTTCTGCTCTAATGGAACTTTAGGTCAACAGGTCCTCTCCATCCTTTCTTTGAAGCCTTTGCAATCTTCTCTCTCAAAATCCAAGGTGGTGGCTGGCTTTCTTCTTCTTTTCTATACTACCACCAATTGTTAAGGTCCCAATTATCTCCACCTAAATGTGCATCATTCCTTTCCCCAAACCCTAGAGCAAACAGTTCCTTCTTCTTGGATCCAGAGCAGCAGTTGCTCTTGTTGCTTCTACCACCTTTCGAAGTGTGAGATAGCTATTAAAGGAAGGCAAGAAATTTTTAGCTACTCTGACCCTATAAACACACACACACACACACACACACACACACACACGCACTCGTGATCTTTCCACAAGAGGAATGATGGAATTGACGGAGAGAGAGAGTAATTAGGCCATTTTAAATCACCCAGAAAATGTGAGGAGTGTAACATGTAGTCAGCTGAGAAAAGTCAATTAAACCACAAAGTGGTTGTGGTGGGCCTGTTGCAGAAGATGTGGAGTAGGCTAACTACACTAAGCTCGACAACTGATTGTGTGTGTACGTGTGTGCCTGTGTGCAAGTGTTGGTCAAGGGATGTGACTGGCATTGCCCTGGACGTTGGAATTTGTAGAGCAGCTCCAGATAGACTTGACAGGGAGAAAGGAAGGAGAGATCAGAGGTAAACAGAAGGCTCAAAGGGCTGCTCTCCTCCATGTCTGAATTTCTTCCCTTCCCCCCATTGCAATTCCGCCTCCATCTTTCAAAAGGAAAGTAATGGCTGGACGGAAGTGGACGTAAAAGGGAACTGGAGAGAACTAGGGAGGGAGGAAGGGGTTGTTGGCAACCCCGCCCTTGAGAGACCTGTTTGAACCCATCGACCAAAGTTTTCCTTTGTTTTGTTTTGTTTTGTTTTTTTGTAGTCATATTCGTTTGCACGTTCGATTCCTAGGTGTTGGGATTGAATGATAAAAATAGGCTAAGGAAAGGCAGGACTTTTATTCAACAACTTCCTCACAGAAAAAAAAAAATCTTTGCCAAAAAACAAACAACAAAACCCAAACCAAAAAACGCAGTCGTAGACTCCCACCACAGCTTTCAAGGAGGACAACTCGAAGAGTGCAAACAGACGAAACGCTAGCAAAGGGATTGCTATCACTACAGAACTGAATTGAATTGAAGGCACGGATCTCCTGAAAGCAAATAGGTAAAATAACACTCGGGAAAGATTCCGGTGAGGCTCCCCTTTCCCTCCTCTCCAGAAGGAGGAAGCTGCAGACCACGCCCACAGGGTGGACCTTACTGCTTATTTTCCTGGGGCTGTCTCCCACCTCCCGTCTGCCCCGCCTCTTTCCTGTTCTCAAAGAGGTCCGCCGGCGGAATGGGTCGCTGTCTATATATACCGTGGCCGTCGGCTGTTGGGTACCGTTCGTTGTTACCGCTTTCACAATGTCTGGCCGTGGTAAGGGAGGTAAGGGTCTTGGCAAGGGAGGTGCTAAGCGGCACCGGAAGGTGTTGCGGGATAACATCCAGGGCATCACCAAGCCAGCCATCCGGCGCCTGGCTCGGCGTGGTGGCGTTAAGCGTATCTCTGGGCTTATTTACGAAGAGACCCGCGGTGTTCTCAAAGTGTTCCTGGAGAACGTGATCCGAGATGCTGTCACCTACACGGAGCACGCTAAGAGGAAGACCGTCACTGCCATGGACGTTGTATACGCTCTTAAGCGCCAAGGCCGAACTCTGTACGGCTTTGGGGGTTAATCCGCTAACTTGGAGCCTGTGATTGCCGTGCCTTCTGCACCCACAAAAGGCCCTTTTTAGGGCCGCCCACCTTGTCACTTAAAAGGAGTTGTGTGCATAGTGTCTCCTGGGGGTCGTTTTAAGTGTTCCAGTGCAGCTTTGCTCATTGAGGCTGGAGGATCTGCGGGTTTTATTTATGTACTTTTTTGAGGAATTCTGCTGGGGTATTTATGTTTTTTTATTTCCCCCAGTTCCACCTCTGTACCTTGCTTCCGTTCTCTAAAAAACGTGCAGGTTGTAGAAGCAATTCTGTTAAGATGGGGTGGGGTGGGGCGGGGCGGGGCGGGGCGGGGCAGGGCAGTTGTACACAAAACCCTAACCCTCATCGCTAAGTAACTGAATTGGGTTTTAGTCCCAGGAGGCCGGACTGTGCTAGCACGTCGCCTGTTCTCCACCTGATTGGATAACATTTTGTGAAGAGCCCACTCCGCAAGTTGGCGTCCGCTAGTTATGATGGGAAAAGGACGTAGCTCTACTAGACATGCGCCAAGCAAGGTGTAGGGGAACATAAAACCCTGTATTTAGAATCGGGCTACTTGCGTCCTGCCTCTGCTGCTTTTCTCCTGTTGACCTTAGGGAAAGTCAAGCCACTTCTTTGTACATCTCGTCACATTTAGGTGACTTTTACTAGGGTTTCCCTTCCCTACGTAAACCTTAATTTCACAATTAGGTATCACTTATACTCAGAAGGAAAGGACGCATGTGATTCAGTAAGAGACAGAACCAGCCTCACTGGGCACAGGCCGTCCCCAGCCCAGTTTGCCATTTCCTTAAAGGGCATCCCTCTTACTGCTCTGTTTAAAGGTGGCTTAAAAGAAGGGTTCAATCTCTCTCTCTCTCTCTCTCTCTCTCTCTCTCTCTCTCTCTCTCTCTCTCTCTCTCTCTCTCTCTCTCTCTCTCTATATATATATATATATATATATATATATATATATATATATATATAAAATCAACTGAAGGGAAGGGGGAACCAGGGAATAACTTCTAACCCACCCCAGATGTTAAAATCCTAAACTTTTCTATAATTATTCTAAACTAAATTTAAAGGTAAGGAAGAATTCCTAGAGGTAAGGACAAAGGGCCCAGAGAAATCTCACAACCAGGAGTCCTTGGGGTCAAGCAGAAATCCCAGTGACAGCTCTGTGGGTCCACACAGGATTAATGTGAGGTAATCACTCACTCAACCATTCCTTCAAGATGGTGCAATTTCCTGGCAGCTTCAAAGTCTTTTCCTTCAGAGAGAGCCAACTCCACTTCTCTGTCTTTTTCCAGACTACAGTCAGTCCCAACTGCCTCTCAGCTTCTCAGTCCTCTGGGAATGTTGACCGAGTCCTTGCCCTGTGGGATCCCCTGCTTCTTGCTTTTTGCAAAGCTAATCCTTTATAACATCTCTCAGATGCACTCTCCTCTTTCTCTTTTTCTTATCATTCCTCACTTATGTCCTCAGATAGCTCCCCCTGGCTTTGTCTAATGTTTGAAATTATTTTCTGGAATAATATGTAGTTTGTCAAGCTCTAGTAAGGGTGCAAGGAGGTTAGAAAGATAGGAATTTTAATAGAGGTCTTTAAAATGTCAGGATTTTATATTTCATCCTGAGGATACGAACCAATAATTTTTTTTTTTTAATATTGGGGTCAGGTGAGGGGAGTAGGAATATGTGAGTGAAGTGGTCAGATTCCCTTCAGGAAGGTCAAATTTAACAATTCAGTGAAACCTTGACTGGCCTGGGGACAGGCTAGTCAAGGATACCAACCAGAAGATATAACTGCTTGACCTAATGTTGTTAGGCCACGATCAACGGGAAATTGCCCAGAGATTATCACAGGCAATGTTATCTTGCCCCCAATAAATGCTAGTCATAGAGATAGGTGTAGATTGCCGAGAAGGTAGAGAAGACAGTCTGATTGAGTTTCCCCCTTGTGCTATTTCCTTGCTTGCACAGAAATAAGTACTACAAAAGACCAATGCAATTAGGATTTGTCATACTCTCTTAAATTATACTTTCTTATTCTGAGAAGGTTTGTGTTTCACTACCTAGGGAATCACTGAAAGGGGCATTGTGTGACTTGTGACTTATGGAATGTGTGAAACATGTCTACAAAGCTGTCCTGGAAACAAAATGGAAAAATTCCTTCCAGGTATTCTTAACAGATATCACAATGTGTTGACTTATGGATCCATTTTTTTAAAAATGCTAATTAATTTCTTTAATAGAACTTATTCCTAGGTATTTCAGCCTCACCCTTCCCTCTAAGATATCTTGACAAAAAGATATGTATATATAAATTGTGTTTCTATTTTTCAGGTCATTATCTGGGGGTGGACATTCACAAGACATTCTTCAAATAATATTCCATAGCTATGTTCTCTTAGTTCTACTTGTGTTGCTCTTATTTCACATGAATCTTTCCAAGTTTTAAAGAAATTAACCTGCTCATTCTTTCTTATAGTGCAGTAATATTCCAACACAATCATAGATCACAATTTTCCCAGCCATACCCCAATTGAAATCCCCTCAATTTCTAGTTCTTTGCTACCTCAAAGAGAGCTGCTATAAATATCTTGAAACATGTAGGTTATTTTTCTTTTCCACTGATCTTCTTTGGTATACGTAGTTTTATAACTCTGGCATAATTCCAAATTGCTCTCCACCAGTAGTGATTAGTGAATGTCCCCATTTTTCCACATCCCCTCCAACAATACATTTTGCCCTTTCATCATGTTAGCCAATCTGAGAGGTGTGAGATGATATCTCAAGATCGTTTTGATTTGCACTTCTCTGATTAATAGTGATTTAGGACGTTTTTCATATACCTATATATGAACATTTTTTCATATACCTGTAGATGACTTTCATTTCTTTATTAAAGAAATTTATTTCTTTATTAAAGAAATTTATTTCTTTATTCTATCTGTCCATATCTTTTGCCAATTTATCAATTGAGAGATGATTTTTATTCTCAACAAAATTCTCTATATGTTTTAGATATAAGAAATCTGAGAAATTGCTTATTAAAAATTTCACCCTGATTTTCTGCTTTCCTACTAATCTTGGCTACATTTGTTTTATTTGTATAGAAACTTTTTTATTTAATGTAATCAAAATTACACATTTTATATCTTACAATATTCTCCATCTCTTGTTTACTCATAAATTCCTTTCCTATTGTAGCAAGGGAAGGTAGAAGTTGCAAGAATGATTGACAGGTCTTAAGACTTAGAAGCTTTCAGGAGCTGGTTGGGTCAGAGTTCCAAGGAGCAGTTTCCAACTGACTCTGTCTGGAGTTGAAAGTGAAGAAGGAAGGTGTGTATCTGAGACTCCCTGAACAAGCCACCTATCAATCAACTGGCCTTTAAGGATCAACTGGCTGAGGGTTAGAGGAAAATCTCCAGTCTTCCTGGTGGACAGATGGACTGGAGAAAAGACCTCTACCTTGCTGGAACCATTTGAGGACACCACAACTTAGATTCCTGATACCTGACCAACCATTGACTCTGTGTGTGTGAGATTCTGAATTTACTGTGGGATTTATTCTGGGTAAAAAGTCAGATGCTACCCTTTCCCTTATTCCTTTCCCAATATCTTCCCCGTCTTTGTTAATAAACTCAAGTTATTTAAATGTGATTTTTCCCTTGTGTATAAACCCTTTCCCCTTTCCTAAAATCCCCATAACACTATCCAAAAATCTGATTGGGTGTTGTTCCCTGTTCTTCTAATTAGCTTGATATATCCTTTTATGTTTAAGGTATGTATCAATTTGATCCTATTTTAATGAATGGTATAAGATATTGGTCTATACCTAGTTTCTGCCAAACTACTTTCCTGTTGTCCCAGTAATTTTTACCAAACCATGCATTCTTATCCCCAAAACTTGGATCTATACTTTTGTCAAATACAAGGTAACTCTAATCTTTTATTTCTGTTTGTTTTATATCTGTTCTGTTAGTTTGGTTTTTTTAAATAAAGTTTATATTTATTAGCTAATACCAGACAGTTTTAATAATTATGGATTTAATTTAAAATCCAGTTTTGCTAGACTTTCTTCCTTTACATTTAAAAAATTAATTCCTTTGGTATTCTTGATCTTTTGTTCTTCCAAATGAAATTTGTTTTTATTATTTCTAGCTCTCAATAAAATAGTTTTTTGATAATTTAATTGGGATGAATAAGTAGACTAATTTAGGTGGGAGTGTCATTTTAATTAGATTGGCTCTATCTACTCACTAATAGTATTTACCTGAATATTTAAATTTGACTTTATTTGTGTAAAAAGTGTTTTATAATTATATTCCTGTAATTACCTGGTTTGTTTTGACAAGTATACTCCTGGGTATTTTATTCTGTGTGGTTATTTTAAATGGGATGTCTCTTTTTATCTCCTGAAGAACTTTGTTGATGATATATTAAACAATGCTGATGATTTATTTGGGCTTACTTTATATCCTCCTACTTTGAATTTCCACATATGCTATCATATTATCTGCAAACAGAGATAGTTTTATTATTATTTGCCCATTCTGATTCCCTCAACTTATTTTTCTTCTCTTATTGCTATTGCTAGCATGTCCAATACTATATTAAATTATAGCAATGAAAATGGGCATACTTGTTTAACTCTTGATCTTATTGGGAAGGCTTATCTAGCTTATTATCCCCATTACAAACCATACTTGCTGATGACTTTAGGTGGATGATATGTATACCTGTGTGGAGTGGGTTTGGGGGGGGAGGGGCTAGCACCCCCAGAAATCATTCTAATGAGCAGACAGGAGACTTAGATAAGATGCTGATAGGCCTTTTATTAGAGAAAGAGCAGACAGCATGTCCATTGGCTTATAAAAATAATTCTTATTTTATAGGGAATCTATACAATGGTGCCTTCAGTTATCATCACTTGTTTATGAGTTATTGGTTTGACATACCCCTTACCCCCTTGTTGGTTCCTAGCTCTCTGAATCATGAGAGTTTTTCTCAAATTAACACTTTCTCCGTTTTAGTCATAATTCAGAAATGTGCAAGGTCAGAGCCAGAATCTTCTTAACAATTTTCTAGATAGGAGTTTTACTGTATCTTTTAGGCTCCATGGCCTCCTCATTGGACTTTGTACTGTAATTTTCTATGGGATTTCATTTTCTTAACCCTTGAAATGCTGATTGCAAGTCAATTGAGAGTCGATTACAAAGAAAAGGAAAGGTGTTTGACCACATAAAAAAGTACTAAAGGCAATCAGAAAGGGGGTCGAATTCGGGGAAAGGTCTAATCAGGTGAGGGAAAGGATGTCTATTGTTTGTTATATTGAGGTAGACTTCTTTTCTCCCTTCCCTGAAGGGTCTAGCTCAGTGGTTCTCAACCTTTCTAATGCCGTGACCCCTCAATACAGTTCCTCATGTTGCAGTGACCCCAAACCAAAAAATTATTTTGGTGGCTACTTCAAAACTGTAATTTTGCTACAGTTATGATTCGGAATATAAATACCTGACATGCATTATGTATTCTCATTGCTACAAATCAAACATAATTTAAACATAGTGATTAATCACAAAAACAATATTTAATTATATGTTGAGAAGTATTAGTCCAGCAGGAGGCAGCCCCGAGTGCTGGGGCGGGAGGTAAGTCCTGCCTGGGGAGGGGGTCCACAGACGCTGCCTTCTTCTTCCTGTCATCTCCCTCCAGCTCGAGCTGAGGCTTCACTTTGCTGGGGTTACTCGGCTCTGACTCTGGCTCCGTTATCCGCTCCAGGACTCGTTCTTAACCCTTCCGGAGCCAGCGCCCAGGTGCTCTCTCTGGGTCTCTGTTTGAGTCCGGTCTCCAGGCAACAGGGTAAATCCATCGCCACCAGGCTGCTGATAGGTAACTAATATTAGTACAATGTGCGGGCAGCAGGGTCCCCGTTCTTTCTGAGATCTTGCTGTAAAGTAACGCAATTTCTCAGCCACAGGCGACCCCTGTGTTTTGGTCGTTCAGCCCCCGCCGGGGTCGGGATCCACAGGTTGAGAACCACTGGTCTAGCTGATCTAATCTATATAGGAGAGTTACGGGGATAATTGATCAGAAACTATCATTACTACTCAATTTTAATGCTAACCATAGTTGTGAATTACACACTACTAATTGTTCATTTTTACTCTGTACATACCTATACTTTCCAGTGTTTCTAATGGTAACAAGCATTGTATTTTGTCAAAGAGTTTTTCTATCTATTGATATAATCATATGATTTTTGTTACTTTTGTTATTAATATAATCAATTAGGATGTGTGTCTTTTACTTAAGTGGGCCAAACTGGTGAGTGTATGGGCAGTGTTCTAGGATAGATACCTTAGGTGTAAGGATAATTTTAGTGTTGTGACTTGAAATCTAGATTTAAATGGTCGCCAAATAAAATTCCCAAGTCGGTCTGGAAATTATGGAGATTTTATAATTAATTAATATAGAGAGAAGGAATTAAGGAGAGAGAGAGAGAGAGAGAGAGAGAGAGAGAGAGAGAGAGAGAGAGAGAGAGAGAGAGAGAGAGAATTAATTTAAACTGCTCTGGCTCAGACCTTCTCTGGTTAGATTATATCTTCTGAGTACTTCACACTTCTTTATTAAACTTGCCTTTTGTGAGTTACTTGACCTTTTTGTGATTAATTTAACCTTTACAGGTACTTAACACTTTTTTTGTATTAGATCTAAAAATAGACCTAGCTTAAGGTTCTGGCTTCACTATAAGGTATGAGTTAGGTACCTTCATTGTTCAATCAGGAGTTTACAACTTTATCTTTTCCTAAAATATGTCTAAGTATGGGTGGAGTAATGTAAAAGTTCCCAATACATTCCTGATTCTTGTTAGACCTCTCCATTGTTATCTCCATTGTTACAATAAGAGAATAGCTAAATCAAATCTTCTAAAGTATAGTCTGCGTAGTTTTTAAGATTCACATAGGTTAAGTATCACCAAGGAAAAATATTTCTCAGAAGTAGAGGACTTCATGAAGTCACACAGCTAAACCCAAGACAACAAATATCTGCTGTCTAGATGGATGTTAGCATGAATATTTGGTTCTTTTTTGCCCTCTTGATTGTACAGTTATGCATATTATCCATTATCTCAAAGTTTCCCGTTAATGAAGATTGTCTCTTACAATTTGCAATAACATGCTCCCTCCCCCTGACCTAGGGTCTTCTGGTGAGGCACCTCTTTGATTTCTCTTTTGAAGTGTCTCTTGCTTTCCTCTGGATGAAGTGCTGCTTACTGAACAAGTAGCTCCCTTTTAAAGCTAAGCAGCTGATTTGGCATAAGGACAAGGGGAAGACAGGACTCTCTTCTCTCTGGCAAGAATCTCCTCCTTCTGGCCTAAAAGTGCTCTTATCCTTGAACCCAAATTGATGAAATTCATCCACATGTAGGAAATGACTTTGACCCCTAGATCCTTACCCAATCTGAGTTGACAGCAGCCTTATTACTAAATCAATGATTTTTACCCTATGCAAAGTTCTAATCAGTATAATTCAGTTTAATGTGATTGTATATAAAGAAAAATAATTTCTTTTATATTAACAGACATATATATATATATATACATATATATACATATGTATGTATGTATAGTCAGTTAAGGCTAATCAGCTAATCTTAAAACATAATACAATTGGGAGAAATTAGATATGGTTAAATAAACTATTTTTTTTTTACATTAGACTTTAGCCTTATTGATTATTCTTTATTTTAGATTTCAAATTTGTCAGAATCTGTACTTGCCTGAACGCACAAAATATCTTAAATAGAGGACCTCCACCTTGGACCAGAGCCAAACAAAGGTCTTTACCCTAATGACCTCAGCAAGATAGTGTTTGATCACTAACCCAAAGATCCCAACTTTGGGGACAAGAACTCACTATTATGACGAAAGGAAAAGAGTATGGGGGAAAATCAGGTTTAAATAAACATCTCATATCCTATGCCAAGATAAATTCAAAACGGGTAAATGACTTAAATGCAAAGAGTGAAATCATAAGTAAATTAGGTAAACATAGAATAAGATCTGTGGGAAAGGAAGGAATTTAAGACCAAGCAAGAGATCTATGTAAAATGAATGATTTTGACTATATCAAATTAAAAAAAAAATTTTTTTTGTACAAACAAAACCAATGCAACCAAAATGAGAAGGAAAGAAACAAACTGGGGAAATAATTTTAGAACAAAACTCTTTGACAAAGGTTTAATTTCCCAAATATATAAGGAGCTAAGTCAAATTTACAAAAAATCAAGCCATTCCCCAACTGACAAATAGTCAAGGAATATGAATAGGCAGTTTTCACATGAAGAAATCACAACTATCAATAAGCACAGGAAAAAGTATTCTAAATCCCTGTTCATTAGAGAAATGCAAATCAAAACAACTCTGAGGTACTACCTCACACCTAGCAAACTGGTCAAATGGCAGCAAAGAAAAATGATAAATGTTGGAGGGAATGTGATAAAATTGGGACACTAATACATTGCTGATGGAGTTGCGAATTAATCTAAACATTCTGGAAGGCAATTTGCAACTATGCCCAAAAGGCTTTAAAAGAATTTTGATCCAGCCATGGCTGGATCTGTACCCCAAAGAGATCATAAGGAAAAATACTTGAACAAAAATATGTATAACTGTGCTCTTTGTGGTGGCAAAAAAAAAAAAAGGAAAATCAGGGGGTGTCCATTGATTGAGGAATGGCTGAACAAATTGTGGTATCTAATGGCGATGGAATACTACTGTGCTGAAAGGAATGATGCACTGGAGGATTTCTATGTGAACTGGAAAGAACTCCAGGTATTGATGGAGAGTGAAAGGAGCAGAACCAGGAGAACATTGTACACAGCGACTGATCTATATTATGGCACAATCCAATGTGATAGACTTTTCTACTAGCAGCAATGCAATGACACAGGACAATCCAGAGGGATTTATGAGGAAGAATGCTATCCACATCCAAAGAAAGAATTTGGGAGCAGAAACTCAGAAGAAAAACATATGATTGATCACGTGGTTGATAGAGATATGGTTGGGATTTGGGTTTTAAAAGATCACTCTATTACAAATAAGAATCATGTGGAAATAGGTTTTGAACAATCATATATGTATAACCCAGGGGAACTGCTTGTCAGCTCAGGGGTGGGGGGAGGGGAGGGAGAAGGGGTGAGAAAAATCATGAATCATGTAACCATGGAAAAATATTCTTAATTATTTAAGTAATTGCTTAATCAAAGGTCTTTACTCTAGGCCAAACCACCCTAGTTCCATGTGATAGAAATGTCTTAAACCTCTGTGAGAAGTCCCCTGGTTAATTTAGGAGTCCCTGAGCCCTTTGTCTTTTCCCTCTGCTGTCCAACATTGAGAGGTGTCAGCTTACTTACCTGACCATTGCCTTGTGACCTAGAGCCTATAAGGTATTGGGGCTAGCAGTAGTTAAATGTATCATAATATTTTTTTTCAAAATTATTCATTTTGATAAATGATAAACTCAATATAATGAGTTGTTTTTAATTTTTAAAAATTGCAACTTCTTGGCTAGTGACATCACTCAAAAATGGTAATACTTAATCTTTGGCAATTCTCTTCTCCTCCTCCAAACTAATTTCTCTCCTGGGATTGGTTCCTGCCCCCTAGATTAGTCTTGTGTCGGTAAACTCACTTTCAGACGAGTTTACTGTGTTATGGTATGTCTGATTCTTTCAAATATCACAAGATATTTTTGTATGTCATTATCTATATTTTTCCAATAATTTTAAGGCAGCGACGTGGTGCAGCAGAGCTGAATTCAAATCTGGTCTCAGATGTTTTTTAGCTTTGTGACCTTGGGCAAATCACTTAACTTTTTGTCTGCCTCTTCTGTTAAATAGGGATACTGATAGCACCTACCTCCCAGGATGGTTGTAATGATAAAAAGATAATGTTTTTAAAGCACTTTTCAAACTTTTATGTGCTGCATAAATACACGCTATTATTAAAGCCCTTTATTTCTCCCCAATTGCGTACAGACTTGTTAGTACCTCACTTATATCTCTGATTGACTGATTTCTTCAATTCAGCCCTTTCAGCCTGTGGGGTTTATATTAATTGGAATAGAGGTAGAAACCCTTTCTTTAACATGACACGTTTTTATCCATGACTTACAAAAGCTTACAGTATTTTATTTTATTGTTCTTGAATAGTGATATTATCTGTGTAGGGAACTCCTATGAGAGAACAACCTTTAACCATTGTGGATAAGCAATTACAGTACAATTTACCTATAGGTCTAATGAGAGAAGATTAGGTCCCAGAACATGTTTCTTATGTGACAGAATTGGACATTTTTATAGAGACTGTAGATTTAGGAATCAATTTAGGAGACAAATTAGTAGAAATGGTAGATACAACAGACAATATAATAACAATAATAACTGGATTAATAATAGGTGGAATAATAATAATTATCAAAATAGAAATGTAAATCAGTGCCAAAATGCCTGCTGTCAGGGACAACAAGCTCCTGATCTGACCACTATGCAGGAGTTGGTAAAGTCTAAAGCTACTTTGAAATATAGCCAGGTGGTAAAAGGTGACAAGAACAAAAGAGCTTGCAGTTTATGAAGGTTTATCCAGTGTCCACATGCAATCGAATCAAAAAATAATGAGTTGTGTATAAATGAAAATAAGTATAATGGTAATGCATTTGATAATGATTTAAATGAATTAAATAAATCAAAGAATTATATAATTAGTGTAAATAATTGTAAGGAAAAAGAAAATTGTAATATAAACTTAGTAGGAAATTCTAATGAATTTAAAATAATGGAAAGTAATAAAGAATATAAACAAAATAATAATAATGAAATTGTAAATGAGAACAATGATACCAAGATGGTGTGAATTTTAGATTTACTCCGCCCTGCTTAGTCTAGCAAAACAAGAAGGTCTGCACTCCTACTTAAGGATTAAGTTTTGAGAAGGATGGCCTATGATAGACATGTGCTAGCAAATGACAAATAAGAAACAACTGACAGACCCTCTGGGCTGTCTTAAGTCAAGATTAAGCTACCATTGGTACATGTGAGATGCAGGAAGAGTTATAAAAAAAAATCTATATATTCGCATCACTTCCTCTTGCTTGTCTCTTTTTGGTGGCAGAGGCGTTGAGCTCAGGGTCTCTTTCGGAGACATTGGGTTCAACTATCTGTGGTTCATGGCAGTGTTTTGGCATCTTGGCATCTTGGCGTGGGTTAGGTGAGGCTTCTTCCCTGAGCTCTCTTGGAGTTTTGACTGATTCCTTTTTTTCCTTTACCTTTCCTAAAACACTATCCTCCTAGGAGGCCCCTCATCTTGGAGGAGGCCTTGTGGCTGAGGTTCTCTGAACTCCCCATTTCTCAGGCTAGGCTGGAAACAATCTTATACCATTTCCCTCTCTCTTCTTAATTCCTTCCTTCTATATTAATTCAATCACCATAAAATTCCCAAACTGACTTGAGTATTTTTATTGGGATTTGAATTAATCCCTGGCAACCATAAGTATAATATATTAATCAAAAACCCCTACATTTACCTCTTACAATGAAGATTATAAATATCAGTGAGAGTAGTATGTAAAAATAGACTTGAACTCTGGACTTCAATCCCCAAAAGTCCTTGCTCCACTTCCCCAGAATGCTTTGAATTCTCACGTGGGCCAAGATCGAGAAGGTATTTAACCTGATTGTAAAGGCTTTTGAGCTCTTTTTTGGACTTTCGTTTTGGAGCAAAGGCATCTCTTCCATGATGTGAGATTATTCTTGTCTAGGCCTCTCTGGCCTAGGCACATGTTTCTTATCCTGTCTTTTCTTTAATCCTTAATCTTTAATAAACCTCTAAAAAATAATACTCCTTGCAGAGAGAAACTAATTTCTACCTGCCTCAGTCTCCCCTAAATTTTAACTGTTACAAGTATAAAAGCTGATGATAGAAAATCCTGGGAAAGTCATGTAATTCAAGCAGATGTAAATGTGGATGGACAGGAAATGACTGAGCTTTGTACTGATGTTACTGTGCTTGCACCGGTTTTAGAAACTTTCCAGTTTCCTAACAGTACTGAACCCTACATTTCTATTACTATAGGGGATCAGATATATCATCTTTTGGAGCCAGTAAATCAGTTTTGCAAAGTTTTCCTAAAGATTATAGAGCTATGGGTACTATGGAAGTAATAGGAGCTACTGGAAAACCAGAAAGAGTAACAAAATTACAACCTAAAATGATTTCTTTAGGTCCTTTATCTGTGGAGTATGCATTTCTGTGTATGCCAGACTGCACCATGAATCTACTTGGTAGGGATTTTGTTGAGAGCCATCAAACCTTGACTGGCTAACAAAGTCACAGTTTGGGCTTGCATCCCCCAGATAATGAGGTTCCCAGTGATTCTCCTCTGTGCCTTCTCTCTCTTTAACTTCCCTCACTAATAGATGATTATTGTTCCCTCTCAAATACAAAAGAAATAACATAAGAGCAAAGACTTATGGAATAAACACATATCCCACCTTAATCCCCTCAGATTATTACCCTAAAAGATTACATTCATAGAATTAAAACCTAAAGATCAATACCCATTACCCCCCCCCTCCTTTCCCTCTCCACAGAGTTATATTCACTCCCATTACAAGCCAGGCAAGCCAAGAACATCAATCAACTTCAAGCCCAGGTTGACAGGACTCACTTTGTTGGTTTGTTATGTTATAATAGCCAGACCAATATCTCCATGTACCCAAGTGAAACACAAGAAAAAATTTGACTTGGAAATTGAGGATAACCCCAAATCTGGTCTGTCATTAAATTGCCCTCTAATCATGTACCTAGCTACAAAATGTTTTGTTACCTATCTCCTAAGTAATTGTGATTGATTGTGAAAGCTGACCAAAAGTAACAATGATCCTCCTAACTGGTCAATTCCTAGGTCAGGGAGAACTAACCTCTAGATTACCCTGTTTATGTCATTCATCTATAGCAACAATATTTCATTGACTATGTCCTTAGGCTACACATCTGTTGTTAAGTTCTATGGAAACATATATGTAGAAAATTGATTGTGTGCCAAAGAACTATGTACTCATTAAGCCTATATAATAAATGAACCTCCATGCCATGACAGAACACTGTGTGCTGCCTATGCACGTGGGATTGAACATACAGTGTCTCTCACTCCATTATTTGCCTGGACCATCACACTTGGGCAGAGGATCCTCACCCTCTGAGAGACTGCTTGTTTGTCTCTCAAAAGGATTTATTGTGTAAATTACGAGCAATGATCCAATGTACTGATCTGGAAATATAGCATTACATCTACCAGAGGAATCATGAAAGATTTTCCATTGCTGTTCTTGGATTCAGTCAGTACAGAGGATGAGTTGGATCCCATCTATCCTATTCCTAAGGATATCCCTGAAGATTTATGGTCAAAGTCTTCCACAGATGTAGTGTCTACTGAAATCAGCTACTCCAGTAAGGGTGAGAATTAAGAAAGGACCAGTTCCTTGTGTACCTCAATATCCCTTAAGTAAAGAAGCAATAAAAGGTATCAGACCAATCACTGAGTCCCTAATCCAACAAGAGATAATAATACTGTGCTTCTCAGATTACAATACACATATACTTTCAATAAAAAAGCCAAAACTCAATCAGAATGGCAAAATCGTCTCCAGATTCATCCTAGATCTGAGAGCTGCAAATGATCATGTAATAAAAACACATCCTATAGTACCAAGCCCAGCTGCTATAATCTCTTCCATTCCAAGCCAAGCAAGTTATTTCACCGTGGTAGATTTAAGCTCAGCATTTTTCTTGCTACCAATTCACAAGGATCCTCACAAGATCTTTGCTTTTACATGGGAGAAAACCTAATGGACATGGACTCATCTTCCACAGGGATTCAGCGATTCCCCAAGCCAGTTCTCACAAATTTTGAACAGAGACTTTAAAACAATAACATTCAAGTAGAATTTTGTTGATGATATCCTCCTAGCATCACCATCTGCTAAAGTGTGTCTAAAAGATAGCAAGATTCTTTTGATTAAATTATATAAACATGGGCATAAAATCTTCAAGGCAGTGGGTATTGTCTCATGTTAAATATCTTGGATTTGTGTTGTCAGAGGGTTCCAGAAGTATCACACAGAAAAGAATAGCTGACGTTCAGAAACTGAGTGCACCTAAGACCAAGAAGCAACTCAGAGCTGTTCTTGGAACAACTGGTTTCTATAGGCAATGGATACCTGGATATAGTGAAATAACTAAGTGTCTAACAGATCTAACCAGGAATATAGAACCAGAACCTCTGAAACTAAAACCTGAACATCTTCAAGCCTTAAGTAAGCTTAAAGAAGTGATTTTATCTGCACCAACTCTGGGTATCCCAGACTATACAAAATCTTTTCAACCATTTGTAAATGAGACAAAAGATATTGCTTCTGGTATACTGACACAGACTTTAGGACAAAGTTATTGTCCAATTGGATACTATAGTTGTCAGCTAGATCCAATTGCTGCTTGTACATTTCCTTGTCTAAGGGGTATAGAAGCTGTCCAGAAGTCATCAGATTTAGTTTGGGGATGTCCACTGACTGTATATTGTATATTGTTCATATCAAATAGAAGCACTAATGAGGAAATTTCATACGCAAGCATATTCTGACCAACAAATATCTAAGCATGAAATTATACTTCTAGGTAATGAAAACATCGAATTGAGGAGGTATAGTGTATAAAATCCAGCTATACTTCTTCCTGATTTGCCAAAGAATGGTGAACCATTACATGAATGTGTAGAGGTAGTAGATCTAGTGGATATACCTACGATGGGTTTAAAAGACACTCCAATAAAAAACCCAGACTTTGTTTTATTCACTGATGGTTCTTCATATTTGTGTAATGGTATTTGATGTTCAGGTGCTATATGTGTCAAATAATTTGAGACACTTTGGTATGGATCATTACCTAGTAATCTTAGTGCTCAAGGTGCAGAGTTAGTCATGTTGAAGCAAGACTGTTTTATGGCTAATGATAAAAGTGCAAATATTTATACAGATTCTCATTATGCTTTTTCATTTGTCATGCTACAGGACAGATCTGATAACACAGTTTTATTACTGCATCAGGAAAACAAATTGCTCTTGAAGAAATAATAACTGAGTTGTTGGATGCTATCCAGAAGCCTAAACAGCTAGAGGTGATCCAATGTAAAAGTCATACTTATGGCAAAGATTCAGTCTTTAAAGAAAATCATAGAACTGATATCACTGCAAAATTTGCTGCCAGGAATGCTCCAGTGTATGTCATGAATTTGCTAACTATAGAATCTGATGATCTAGAAAAAGCTTATGTAGATTTAGAAATACAAAAATGGAAAGAGAAATTTGGAGCAATAAAAGAACATGGCATATGGGTTGCAGACAATAGAAAACCCCTGTTACCAAAAGATTTGTATACCTATTTGTGTCAAGCCATCCACACAAAAGGTCATTTTGGTACTCAAGCTGTAACTGACACCGTAAAGAGACAATGGGTTGCTCCTGGAATAAGTACTGTTGCAAATAAGATCTATGCAAGCTGTTCTGTTTGCCAAAAATTCAATCAAGGGGCATTCAAACAGAAAGGTTTAGGTGGCAGACCTTTAGCATGTTGTCCATTTGAGAGTCTGCAAATTGATTACATCAGCACACCAAAAGCTGGAAGATACAAGTTGTGCCTGGTAATTGTTGACAGATTGACTAAATGGCCGGAAGCTATTTCCATCAAAGTACAGCTAGCTTTGTGGTAAAAATGTTGCTTAAGGAAATTATTCCTAGATTTGGAGTACCACTTACCATAGACTCTGAGAAGGGGTCTCATTTCACCCGAGACATCCTGAAATGAGTCTATGAGAATCTAGTAATAACACCTAAATATCTTGTTCCTTATCACCCACAAAGTTCAGGTCAGGTGGAGCTTGTAAATAGGGAACTCAAAACTATCCTGGGGAAGATTTGTGCTGAAACTCATCTCAAATGGCCAGATATTCTTCCCATAGCTTTGTTTTACCTACATATGAGACCAAGAGCAGATTTACATATATCATCATATGAAATGCTTTTTGGACATTCTCCATTACAGGCAAAAATTTGTAAGACAGTCTATACAGCTCTCTTAGGAGGAGATTGTCAACTTGCTTCTTATTTTAGTGCCTTATAAGGAAGACTCAAAGAATTACATAATATGGAAATAGTAATTCAATCTGGTCCTTTGGATTATTCTCTCCATAATTTCAAACCAGGAGATATGGTCTATGTTAAAAATTTTGCTAAGACATCAGCAATGCAAGAGAGTTGGGTATGTCCTTACACCATTGTGTTAGTTTCTCCATCTTCAGTAAAAGTTTGGGGTAGAGATTCATGGTATCATTGTTCATATATAAAATTAGTATATGGTATAAATAATGAAAATGTACAAGACATTGAAGAAGAGATCGTAGAAAGTTAGAATCATCAGGCAAATTGAGTCTACAGTCAAAAAGATCATCAGTAAGGAGAGTACCATTCCTGTGGAAGAGGATAGAAAAGGACAATGCAGATGAAGAGAAGAATTCAGGAAACTAATGGACATTGTTAAAAGACTGAAATTTTGTAAATTTAAAGACTGAAAATTTGCAATGAAGAGGATCACAGGATTAATGGGTTGATTAATTAAAATTGGGGGTAATGTATTATAACACATAACAACATAACATATTCACACAAATGAACATAAATATATTTACTACCATGGAGTTTGAGAAGAAGAATTATTCAAACGAGATAAGATGAGAAAAGAAGGAAAAATCTGAAGTAGTGGTAAGTATATTGCATGCAACAGTAACATAACACTAACACAACAGTAACACTGGCATTACACTAGCAAAACAACATGACATAAGAAAAGTAGTAACATAACAAAATGTAAACATAAAACATAAACATGGTTAGGTTACATTGAATTACTAGTTAAATGCGTGAAACAATGCATAGTTAGCATCCTAACAATGTTATGATTACTATAGATTAGTTAGTTACTAACAAAAATTAGCTACTTAGATATTCAGTTTTAGTATAGATATTTAGTTAGAGAGAAGAATTTTAAAGATAAGGAATGAGGTAAGATTAAGTAGATAAGATAAAATTAGATACTGACTTCCATTTCAACATAAATAACATCATACATTACATAACAAAAATATGACATCATATATCACACAAAATTGTAAATAGATTTCTAAATATATGTAAATAGTGTGTATAATAGTTAGGATTGTAAATTAATTGTATTATAGTGTAAGCATACATATATATGTATCACATATGTAATATATGTATAAATATGAAGTGTATATATGTGCATATGTATAGCATGCATGCATATATTGTATGTATGTAGTAGTAGTAATTGTCTCTCCGTAACCGAGGATGATGATTGTCTTTGTGCGTTTTCATCTGAGATGTAGATGAGTGTGCACAAAGACACTTGTGCGTGAAGGAGATTTAAGTGGAAAAGTCGATGCACAGAGACAGTCCCACTCTCTCGGTGTTGGAAGCCTGGGTCCAATGGCACAAAAGGTCGTTACACCTGGAGACTTCCTCAGCTGCATTGGATGGCCATGTTGTCTTTTGTGCTCCAACATGCCCTAAGCACTCCACAGTGCTTTGCTGCTTCGCCATCTCAGCCGTTGAACATTCTTCTTGGTTTCTTCCGTATGTTTAGCCGAAGCAGTCTTCACATGCTGGGTGAGCAAAGCCCTATGTATATATACATGTAAATTATGTACATTGCTCCTGTATATCTATTGTTACATGCAGTTTGCATAAGTTAGTTTAATTTTTTAGTTTAATTTTGGCATAAAACTTATGCAATGTTGTGTTTATTATAATTTTCTAATTTCTTTCTCTAAGTTTGATGTTAATATATGACAATAATAGTAGAATGTTCTGAATTAGCTGATAAGAGTAGTATTTGAGTTTGATGTTTGCATGGAAGTTGTGTTTATCTTTTGCTTTTGATGTTATTTGCTTGTTGTGCTTTTGTTTATGTTTGAAATTTGTTCTTGTTCATTATTTAATTCCTTTTCCCCCTTTCCTTGTGTAGTAAGCAAAGACTGCTGCAAAAATGATTGACAGGGACATGTGACACAGAATCACATAAGGGCCTGGATCAAGATTCCAAGGTCCCAACTGAAACCAGACTTATGAGTGAAGCTTTTGGAGTAGCTGTGATTTCTATCTTTCTACAAGTTTTCTAACCTGTCTTTAAAAAAAAAAGAAAAGATAAAAAGAGGGAATGTTTTTGTACCCTTAAGGGAAGCTTGGACTTTTGGTATTGAGGGGGGAGAGAGAGGAGAACGCCCTTCTCAAAGTGGGGTTCAGGGGAGATAGCAGATGTAACAAGTTGGCTCAAAGAGAGGAGAGAGGGTTTGAAGATTTTCACCCTTCTGCCTTCCCTCCTTAGCTAAAGCTGCTCTCCCCAATTCGCTCTTGTCCTCCCTCCACTACTCGAGACCAAAAGGTCTCCCCCTTGATCCGTTCACTCACACTCAGCTTGGGGAACAGATCACTTTTAATGTTAACTCAACCAGGAATACTGGGCAGGGAAGAATGGGAAAGGAAAGTGGGAAAAGGGGGTCCCTGTCTCTATCTAAACCCTTTTCCTCCCTCCTTGAGTTTGGGGGGAACTCAGGCCTTGGCAGCCTGAGATCCCTGAGAGAAAGTTAGCTTGACTCACCCCTGGGCAACAGGAGCTGAGGTAAAGTTTGCTCAGGTTTCTCCTCAGAAGTCCCTTCAATTGGGAAGTGTTGGGGGGGGAAAGATTTCTAGTCACCAGCAGGAAAAATGGGTAATCCTCAAGAGAAAGTCTTTATCCAACTCTCCCCACTGAGAGCCTCACTGCTCTCCCCCCAACCAGAGTCTTCTCCTCCTTTGAATCTCACTCCTGGGGCCCCAGCCCCTTCCCCTTCAAAGTGATCAGTTTCACATACTCTTCAGCTTGGCACTTTTTCTCTAGTGCCAACCTCTGTTACAAATCCTTGATTTCTTGTTGTTCACATGGTGCCACCCTGGCCCATGTCAGTTACTTATCTTCTATGTCTATTCTAATCTATCTATGTTACTTATTGTTCCCATATAACCTCCCTCCTCCCAAAATAATAAATCTTATCCTAATCTGTCTATTTGCTAATCTAAGTTCCTATCTTATTCTAAAACTGAGTTGTGGGAAGAGGGTTAGGATTATAAACCAACAAAATTTTTACAATATAATAATTTCTTAATACAAAAGATATTCCTATTGCAATCAATATGAAATTTAAATCTTAAGTAAAATTGAACTATCTATCCTATGCCTTCAATAATGCTAATTCAAATGTAACAATTCATAACATTCATAGGTATATATATGTATATATATATATATATATATATATAGTAACTTGTATCTAATGAAATCTGATTTATTCTGTCCCTATGTTACATCTCTAGTTACAATATTTCCCTTTTCCACCCTAAACTATTCTGTCCCTATCTATTAACAATTAGTATTTTAAATCTCCTTTCTATGTATATTACTGGATTAGATCATTATTATGCTATATATATACATCTCTGCTATTTGTACACATTTGCATATGTCACATGTTATATAAATACACACACACACACACACACACACACACATATATATATATCTTCAGGTAGTAGAGATTTATTTACAGATATACAATTCATGGGCTATCCTTATTTACGGCATAGTCCCAAATGTCAATGTGAAATTTGTTTGTGTTCTAAATATGTCGTGGTGGATGCATATTTATTCCAATGTATATGTGGATGTACTTCCCTATATGTGAAGTTAATATGATTGGCGATTAATCTTACGTGACCCATTTTCCTGAAGTTCATTCCCCATAATGTCTTTGATTCAAAGATCTTTCCAGTTGTCCATGTATCTTCCATTCTTTGGTGTTGCTTGAAGTTTGTCACAGGTCTGGGGTGTCTTCTTTACAGGATACATACTTGCCTGTCGTCTCACCTTGAAAGATAATCTCAGGTATCCAGAACTACAGGATCGTGCGTGTATGTGATGCTAGATGTAAAATGAGTGTGAGTGAAACTTTATACAGGATGTTTCTGCCATCCTCATGTGTGCAAGTGAGATTTTTTTTTAATGTAGGTATCTTTTTTTTTTTAATCTTCCACCTTAAGCCTCCCTTTTATTTTATTTTTTTAAATTTTATAGTATTTTATTTGATCATTTTCATGCATTATTCATTAAAGACAAAGATAATTTTCTTTTCCTCCCCCCCACCCCCATAGCCGACACGTGATTCCACTGGGTATCATATGTGTTCTTGATTCGAACCCATTGCCATGTTGTTAATATTTGCATTAGAGTGTTCATTTAGAGTCTCTCCTCTGTCATGTCCCCTCAACCGCTGTAGTCAGGCAGTTGCTTTTCCTCGGTGTTTCTACTCCCACAGTTTGTCCTCTGCTTATGGATAGTGTTTTTTCTCCTAGATCCCTGCAAATTGTTCAGGGACATTACACCGCCACTAATGGAGAAGTCCATTACGTTCAATTATACCACAGTGTATTTGTCTCTGTGTACAATGTTCTCCTGGTTCTGCTCCTCTCGCTCTGCATCACTTCCTGGAGGTCGTTCCAGTCTCCATGGAATTCCTCCACTTTATTATTCCTTTTAGCACAATAATATTCCATCACCAACATATACCACAATTTGTTCAGCCATTCCCCAATTGATGGGCATCCCCTCATTTTCCAATGTTTGGCCACCACAAAGAGCGCAGCTATGAATATTCTTGTACAAGTCTTTTTGTCCATTATCTCTTTGGGGTACAGACCCAGCAGTGCTATGGATGGATCAAAGGGTAGACATTCTTTTATCGCCCTTTGGGCATAGTTCCAAATTGCCCTCCAGAATGGTTGGATCAGTTCACAACTCCACCAGCAATGAATTAATGTCCCTACTTTACCACATTCCCTCCAGCATTCATTACTTTCCTTTGCTGTCATGTTAGCCAATCTGCTAGGTGTGAGGTGATACCTCAGAGTTGTTTTGATTTGCATCTCTCTGATTATAAGAGATTTAGAACACTTCTTCATGTGCTTATTAATAGTTTTGATTTCTTTGGCTGAGAACTGCCTATCCATGTCCCTTGCCCATTTATCAATTGGAGAATGGCTTGATTTTTTGTACAATTGATTTAGCTCTTTATAAATATTAGTAATTAAACCTTTGTCAGAGGTTTCTATGAAGATTTTTTCCCAATTTGTTGTTTTCCTTCTGATTTTAGTTACATTGGTTTTGTTTGTACAAAAGCTTTTTAATTTGATGTAGTCAAAATTATTTATTTTATATTTTGTGATTCTTTCTATGTCTTGCTTGGTTTTAAAGTCTTTCCCCTCCCAAAGGTCTGACATGTATACTATTCTGTGTTTACCCAATTTACTTATGGTTTCCTTCTTTATGTTTGTCATTCACCCATTTTGAATTTATCTTGGTGTAGGGTGTGAGGTGTTGATCAATTCCTAATCTCTCCCACACTGTCTTCCAATTTTCCCAGCAGTTTTTGTCAAATAGTGGATTTTTGTCCCCAAAGCTGGGATCTTTGGATTTATCGTATACTGTCTTGCTGAGGTCGCTTTCCCCCAGTCTGTTCCACTGATCCTCCTTTCTTTCTGTCTCTTAGCCAGTACCAAATTGTTTTGATGACTGATGCTTTGTAATATAGTCTGAGGTCTGGGACTGCAAGGCCCCCCTCATTTGTGTTTTTTTTTCATTATTTCCCTGGATATCCTTGATCTTTTGTTATTCCAAATGAACTTTGTTATGGTTTTTTCTAAATCAGTAAAGAAATTTTTTGGGAGTTCCATAGGTATGGCACTAAATAGATAAATAAGTTTGGGTAGGGTGGTCATTTTTATTATATTGGCTCATCCTATCCATGAGCAATTAATGTTTTTCCAATTGCTCAAGTCTAGTTTTAGTTGTGTGGCGAGTGTTTTGTAGTTATGTTCATATAGTTCCTGTGTTTGTCTCGAGAGATAGATTCCTAGGTATTTTATTTTGTCTAAGGTGATTTTGAATGGGATTTCTCTTTCTAGTTTTTGCTGCTGAGCTGTGTTGGAGATATATAGAAAAGCTGATGACTTATGTGGGTTTATTTTGTATCCTGCAACTTTGCTAAAGTTGTTGATTATTTCAATTAGCTTTTTGGTTGAATCTCTAGGATTCTTTAAGTAGACCATCATGTCATCTGCAAAGAGTGATAATTTGGTCTCCTCCTTGTCTATTTTGATGCCTTCAATTTCTTTTTCTTCTCTAATTGCTACTGCTAGTGTTTCTAGTACAATGTCAAATAATAGAGGTGATAATGGGCATCCTTGTTTCACTCCTGATCTTATTGGGAATGCATCTAGTTTATCCCCATTGCAGATGATATTAGCTGATGGTTTTAGATATATACTGTTTATTACTTTTAGGAACGACCCTTCTATTCCTATGCTTTCTAGTGTTTTTAATAGGAATGGGGGTTGTACTTTATCAAAGGCTTTTTCTGTATCTATTGAGATAATCATGTGGTTCTTGTTGGTTTGCTTGTTGATGTGGTCAATTATGTGGATGGTTTTCCTAATATTGAACCAGCCCTGCATCCCTGGTATAAATCCTACTTGATCATGGTGGATGACCCTTCTGATCACTTGCTGGAGTCTTTTTGCTAGTATCCTATTTAAGATTTTTGCATCTATATTCATTAGGGAGATTGGTCTATAGTTTTCTTTCTCTGTTTTTGACCTGCCTGGTTTTGGAATCAGTACCATGTTTGTGTCATAAAATGAGTTTGGTAGAACTCCCTCTTTGCTTATTATATCAAATAGTTTGTATAGTATTGGGATTAACTGTTCTCTGAATGTTTGATAGAATTCACTGGTGAATCCATCAGGCCCTGGGGATTTTTTCTTAGGAAGTTCTTTGATGGCCTATTGGATTTCATTTTCTGATATGGGATTATTTAAGAATTCTATTTCTTCTGTTAGTCTAGGCAGTTTGTATTTTTGTATATATTCATCCATATCACTTAAATTGGTGTATTTATTGCCATATAATTGGGCAAAGTAATTTTTAATGATTGCCTTAATTTCCTCTTCATCAGAGGTGATGTCCCCCTTTTCATCTTTGATGCTGTTAATTTGCTTTTCTTCCTTCCTTTTTTTAATTAGATTGACCAGTACTTTGTCTATTTTGTTTGTTTTTTCAAAGTACCAGCTTCTTGTCTTATTTATTAAATCAATAGTTCTATCACTTTCGATTTTATTAATTTCTCCCTTAATTTTTAGGATTTCTAGTTTGGTTTTCTGCTGGGGGATTTTAATTTGGTCGCTTTTGAGTTTTTTTATTTGCATTTCCAATTGATTGATCTCTTCTCTCCCTAGTTTGTTAATATATGCACTCAAGGATATGAATTTACCTCTGATTACCACTTTGGCTGCATCCCAAAAGGTTTGAAAGGATGTCTCTCCATTGTCATTTTCCTCGATGAAATTATTAATTGTTTCTATGATTTCTTCTCTAACTAAAGATTTTGGAGTATCATATTGTTTAGTTTCCAATTAGTTTTTGATTTGGTTTTCCATGTACCATTACTGATCGTTATTTTTATTGCCTTGTGGTCTGAAAAGGCTGCATTTATTATTTCTGCTTTTCTGCATTTGTGTGCCATGTTTCTGTGACCTAATGTATGGTCAATCTTTGTGAATGTGCTGTGTGGTGCTGAGAAGAAGGTGTATTCCTTTTTATCCCTATTTATTTTTCTCCATATGTCTATTAATCCTAATTTTTCTAAGATTTCATTCAGTTCTTTTACCTTTTTCTTATTTATTTTTTGATTTGATTTATCTAAATTTGATAATGGTTGGTTCAAGTCTCCCACTAATATGATTTTACTGTCTATTTCTTCCTTCAATTCTCCTAGTTTCTCCATTAGAAATTTGGGTGCTATATTATTTGGTGCATACATGTTGATTAGTGATATTTCCTCATTATCTAAAGTCCCTTTTAACAAAATATAATTACCTTCCCTATCCCTTTTGATCAGGTCTATTTTTGCTTTGGCTTTATCAGATATCATGATTACCACTCCTGCCTTCTTTCTGTCAGTTGAGGCCCAGAAGGTCTTACTCCATCCTTTAATTCTGACCTTGTGGGTGACTACCCACCTCATGTGTGTTTCTTGGAGACAACATATGGTAGGGTTTTGGATTCTAATCCATTCTTCTATTCATCTACGTTTTATGGGTGAGTTCATCCTATTCACGTTCAACGTTATGACTGTCACTTGTGGACTCCCTGGCATTTTGATATCCTTCCCTAATTCTAACCTTTCTTCTTCGGCTCTACCTTTTAGTCCAGTGATTTACTTTAAATCAGTCCCCCTTGTACTTCCCTTTCTACCCCCCTCCCTTCTTATTCCTTCCCTTATTTTCCCCTGTAGTCTTTTTAAAATTTCCCCCCCATCCTCTCCCTCCCTTGTACTGCTTCCCTCCCCACTATCTGTTTTTTACCCTTCTACTCCCCTATGGGGCGCAAATCTATTCTCTTCCCCAATGGATTGGATTGTTCTTCCCTCTTTGGGTCAGTTTCAAAGTACATAAGAGTTGAGTATTTCCTATCTCTGACCTCTTTACCCTTCCAGTGTATCGATGTTCTCCCCCCTGCCATCATGAGCTTCTTTGTGACATATAAATTTACCCCCATTTGTTTCTTTTCCCATTACTTTTAGTCATAACCTCTTTTCTTTTTTAGCTTTAGTCATGTATATATATGTATATATATATATACATACACATGTATATGTATTTATGTATGCATATATCTATATACCTATTTATGTCTTATCCTTTCATCCTATACAGTTTGTCACTATTCCCTCTGAGTGTAGTTCTTCTAGCTGCTTAGGTGATAGCAACAGTTTTTAAGAGTTGCCAATGACCTCTTTTCTTATATGGATACATATCATTTTAACTTATTGAGTCTCTTAAAAATTTTTTTTGTTGTTGTTGTTGTTTTCCCCCTCTTTTTTAATTACCTTTTGCAGGTTCTCTTGAGTTCTGTGGTTGGACTTCAAATTTTCTGTTCAGGTCTGGTCTTTTATTTATGAATGCTTGGAACTCTTCTGTTGTGTTAAATGACCATACTTTCCCCTGTAAGAATATAGTCAGTTTTGATGGGTATTTTATTCTTGGCTGTAGGCCTAGTTCCCTTGCTTTCCGGAATATCGTATTCCATGCCTTTCGGTCCTTCAGTGTGGATGCAGACAGATCCTGTGTTATCCTCACCATGTTTCCATGGTATCTGAATAGCTTCTTCTTGGCAGCTTGTAATACCTGTTCTTTCATCTGATTGTTTTTGAATTTGGCTATAACATTTCTTGGTGTTGTCAGTTGGGGATTAAATACAGGGGGTGATCTGTGGATTCTTTCAATCTCCACTTTCCCCTCTTGTTCTAGGATCTCGGGACAGTTTTCCTGGATAATTTCTTCTAGTATTATGTTCAGGCTTTTTCTTTTGTCGTGGTCTTCTGGTAGTCCAATTATTCTTAAATTGTCTCTTCTTGAACGATTTTCTAAATCGTCTGTTTTGTGAATGAGATGCTTCACATTTTCCTCAATTTTTTCATTTTTTTTGTTTTGTTTTATAGTGTCCTGCTGCCTTGTGAGGTCACTTGATTCTAGTTGTTTTACTCTGGTTCTTAGAGATTGGATTTCATCTCTGGCTTTTTGGCTGTCTTTTTCCTTCTGGTCTGATTTTCTTTGAAGATCGTCTTTCATCCTCTTTATCTCATCTTTCATCTCCTTTGCCTCATCTTTCATCTCCTTTGCCTCATTTTCCAGCTGGATGATTTTGGCTTTCAGGACACTATTTTCTTGTTTTAGTTCAAGTGCCTCTGTTTCCAGATGACTTATCTTAATTTTTAAGTTTTTTTCCCAACTGTCTTCAGCCTCTCAGTTGTGTTCTGAGTTCTTCCACAGCCTGTATCCAATTCACTGGGATTTCTGGTTTATCGTTTGCTGATCTCTCCCCCTCTGTTCCATCTGGTGAGTAGTAGCTGTCTATTGTAGTTTCTTTCTTCTGTTTCTGTTGTTTGTTCAAATTCACCCCTTCTTTCCTCCCCGTATTTGTCTGTGCTCTTGTTCCTCTCATTTTTTTTTGTTTTTTGGGACTTCTATCAGTCCCCCCTCTTGGAGCTTTAACAGAGGTTCTCTTGGTGTAATCTCTGGGGGAGGCTTGTTGGGGGTTTGAGCTTTCCTGTCCTCTGGAGGCTTTTGATTGGCTTAAAGTCCAGCAGATGATGAGGATGGATGGGGAGCCTGGGCTTCCCTGTGTTCTGGAGACTTTTGATGGGATTGAGTTCAACTTAGTTGGGCTGGGTTTACTCTGAGTTTTAAGCTTCCTGGACAGCTGGAGCAGATATGGAGGATCTCCAAAGCTCTGGCCAGGCTGCCAGGTCTATGCTCCTTCTAGGCTGCCATCTTGACTTCGCCTCTAGGTTTCTGTTTTTTCAGAAGACCCTGCTCTCTAAGGGGGGAGATGCGTGGCCTCTCTGGGCTCTGAGGGCTCCTGATGGGATTAGGTTCACCTGGTTTGGGCCGAATGAGCCCTGATGCAAAAAGCCTCCTCGTCCGCAATCTGTGTTGAATGCCTGGAGACTGGCCCGGGTTGTTTTCAAGGTAAGCCCTTCACTGGTCCTGAAGTTTTTGTTCTTTCAGAAGCTCTAAGGGCTCCTGATGGGATTAGGTTCAGGTGGTGTGGGCTGAATGATCCCCGAGCCAAAAAAAAAAAAAAGAAAAGCAGCAACCTCCTCCTCCACAGTCTGTGTTGAATGCCTGGAAACTGGCCTGGGTTATTTTCAAGGTAAGCTCTTTGGAGCAACCCCTTTGCCATCCCTGAGTTTTCTGTCCTTTCAGTAGCTCTGAGGGCTCCTGATGGAATTGGGTTCAGCTGGTGCCCTAAAGCTGGGACCTCCCTTGAGACTCATATGGAAGGACCCAGCCTTCTCTCTATGTTTCCCTGCCGTCTGTGTTGGGCGCCCCGGAGACTGGCTCAGGTTGCTTTCAAGGTGAGTCCTCAGAGCCCTGAGGTTCCCGCTGCTGCCGTGGGCTCAGCACTCTGGGTTGGGGGGGAATGGGTCCTGGGACCTTCTTTCTGTCTACCCCTTAGATCCGAGTGATCTAGGGTTCTAGCTTTTGGGGTGTGGTACCTTTTGATCCAGGTCCAGGAGGAGGTTTCCCCAGGTCTATCCTGTTGTTCAGCTTGAATTTTGGTGGCCTAGGAGCACTCTGTTTGTGATTGGTAAGGAAGGGTTTCCGAGGTCTGAACTTTCGCTGCTTCTACGCCACCATCTTGACCGGAAGTTGAATCAACCAGGTATCTTTCTTAATATGGTGATTGTAAGGCAATTATTCTATTCCTATGTGGTTGATTGTAGAGGTTAATGATATTTTAGTCTAGGATTGAGATTGAAATTCATACATAGGTTTAATAATTCTAAGGGATTCTAAATCCACCCAAATAAACTCCCAGGTTCCATAAGGAACCACTTCTCCTGTGTTTCACGGGCTACACTAATCCTCCGTGATCTAACTAACCCAAATTTCTACCTGTCTTGGACATTATTCTATTTCAGTTTCACTGTCTCTGTTCAGTATCTCTATTTCTTCTTGTGCGATTTTGTTGGATTCATGGGCTCTATGTTTATTTATCAAGAGTTGTTCTTGGGGCATCTGTGTCTGAATGGATTCTTGGCCTTCCATTAAGTTGTCTTTTGGTATGTTATCATAGGCATAGTAATGTTTAACATGAGATGCATGAAGCCAAGAATCTTTTTCTACAACTTTGATCGATGTAGGAGTAGTGAGAGCTACATCATATGGACCAATCCATCTGGGCTCTGTGGGTTTGTCTTTTGCAAAATTTTTTACATATACTTTGTCCCCTGGTCTTACTTTATGTAATGATATAAATCTATTTGGACCCTTTGCACTAGTAGTCCCAGCCTTCACAGTTCTTCAGCCTATTTTGTATCTGTGTCAGATACGTGTATAACTGGCATTCCCCTCCCAGCATGGAAAGATTAGATGGTTTAGCCGTCCTTCCTATCCATACTGGCTGTTCATACAATATCTCATACGGGGAAATATGTAAGTCTCCTCTGGGTTTTGTCCTCAGATAGAACAAGTACAAGTAGAAGTGCAAGTAGAAGAACCTCTGTCCATTTAAGATGAGTTTGGGCACAGAGTTTAGCTACTGTGGTTTTTACAATAGACTCTCTCTCAGTTTTGTAACTGACCAGAGTGGCAGTTGATAACTGACTTGTTTTCCCCCCCTACCCCCAAGGAATCAAGATATTTTTGATCCTAGGCAGAGTCAGTGACAAAGGCTGCTAGCCTCAGGAGTTGTAATTGACAACAATTTCACAATTGACAATTGATGACAGCTGGTGGCAGTCAGTAAAGGTGTTGTTTTTTTTTTTAATAAATGGGGTTCTTTTAAATCCGAGGTGCCATCTGTCTTAAAAAAAAAAAGATGAAAAGAGGGAATGTTTTTATACCCTGAAGGGAAGCTTGGACTTTTGGTATTGAGGGGGGAGAGAGAGGAGAGCCCCCTTCTCAAAGCGGGGTTATGGAGAGATAGCAGATGTAATGAGTTGACTCAGAGAGAGGAGAGGGGGTTTGAAGATTTTCCCCCTTCTGCCTTCCCTCCTTAGCTAAAGCTGCTCTCCCCAATTCGCTCTAGTCCCTCTTGTCTCGTCTCCACTACTTGAGACCAAAAGGTTGATCCGTTCACTCACACTCAGCTTGGGGAACAGATAACTTTTAATGTTAACTCAACCAGGTAATATAAAAGGAATAAAGGGCAGAGAAGAATGGGAAAAGCAAAGTGGGAAAAGGGAGTCCCTGTCTCTATCTAAACCCTTTTCCTCCCTCCTTGTGTTTGGGGGGAACTCAGGCCTTGGTAGCCTGAGACCCCTGAGGGAAAATCAGGTTGACTCACCCCTGGGCAAACAGGAGCTGAGGTAAAGTTTGCTCAGGTTTCTCTTCAGAAGTCCTTTCAATTGGGAAGTGTTGGGGGGAAAGATTTCTAGTCACCAGCAGGAAAAAAGGGTAATCCTCAAGAGAAAGTCTTTATCCAACTCTCCCCACTGAGAGCCTCACTGCTCTCCCCCCCCCCAGCCAGAGTCTTCTCCTCCTCTGAATCTCACTCCTGGGGCCCCTCCCCCTTCAAAGTGATCAGTTTCACATACTCTTTAGCTTAGCACTTTTTCTCTAGTGCCAAACTCTGTCACAGACCCTTTTATAGATATTAGCTTAAGAGGAGAAAAACTGCTTGAACTGGCTGCTGGCAGCTAGACTGAAGACCAAAGAAGAACCATCACTTCTCTGCTGGAACTACTTTGGACTTTACCTCTGGGATCTTGGCTCATTTACTGAACTCTGTTTCGTGAGGAACTTAACTTATTTTGATGTAGCCCCAGAAAGACCAAAGATGGAAAAATTACCCCTGTCCGCATTTTTAGGGGACAGACCTGTTTTTTCCTTCCCTCCAGAAGGACAAGATGTTTGGGGCAGATAACAAAATGCTTTCTGCTTAGTTTGGGTGGCAAGAGACAAAAGAGGAATTTCAGGAACATCAAAGGGTCAGGGAACTAATATTTGAAACTCCTTAGATCACAACCCCAGGATGGACTCCTTGTCTCCTACCTAAAATTCCTGCATTAAGGTCTGTTTATTGTCAGATAAGAACCTGTATGTGTAACTTGTATCTGGGAAACCTATATAACCGGTTCCCTAATGCCGAACCTGTGCAGTTTTCCATTAGGGAATTCTGTCCCAGCTAGTAGTTTCTTTATTTCTCTCTTTTATTAATACATTATGGTTCCAATAATCAATATTCTAAGTGTTTGAACTCATTTGTGAAGTGTCCCACTTCAATTTAGCCTAGATAAGTTAGCTATTAGGATAGTATTAAGGGAATTTAGGTTTGGGGATAAGATTAAGAACTTTTCCTTTTCCTTTGTTACCCTCCTTCCTCTCCCATTCCCCATCAAACTTAAAATATTTAGTTGTTTCCCTCTTCTCTCTTTCCCTTAAATAACCCCACAATATCACTTGTTAAAATCCCTAGAATAGGTTAGTATTAGTTAGATTAAAATAGTTGAGTCTAGGTTGTTTGTAGTAGACATCTTAGTTTAAGTACTCTAAAAGTAAATAGCTGTGCACAAATGCCAAAATAGTGTTTTCAACACAATTTAGGCTTTGTGCAAAGGGGGGGGGGGACTGTAGTTATGAGTTGCAAGGGTTTAATTGACAGGAGCATGTGACTGGAATCTTATCTTTCCTTATAGCACAATAGTATTCCATCACTATCACATACCACAATTTGTTCAGTCATTCCCAAAGTGAGGGATACCCTGGGAGTGTTGGAATCTTTTGGATTCAATTGAGAGAGAAACTGTCTCTCTGGATCTGAAAAGGAAAGGAGAGAGGTGTTGCTGAATCTGTCAGAAGATCAATTCCCAAGACACTAACCTGTGAAGATCCTTTGACTGTGGAGAGGATTTATTCTTCAATCACATGCTAGTAAGGGACTGAGGAGCTGTCTTGGAATAGTTATCATCTATGGACCTTTCACCTTGGATTTCTGTTTTGGCTCCCATAGACTCTATTGTAAGATTCAGCTTCCCTATTTGATTTGCCTTTAGGATAAGGGTATAAAGATAAGATCACCCTCTCCCTCACTCTCCTTCCCCAAAGCCCTCTCCCCAATCTCAAATAAATACAAACTATTTAAATGGTAATCCTTAAGTGTTTTCCCTTCCTAAAATCCTGGTATTACAATATCTATTTCAATATTAATCATTTTTGTAATAATCTTTTAAAAACCAAAACCCCCACATCCAATACTCATATAAACAAGTGAAAAATCAAATGTTTTCCTTCTGCATTTCTGTTCCCACAGTTTTTTCTCTTGATAGCATAGCATTCTTGATAGCATTCCTTCTCATAAGTCCCTCAAGACTGTCCTGGATCATTGCACTGCTATCAGTAACAAAGTCAATTGCATATGATCATCCCACAATGTTTCAGTCTCTGGTTCTGCTCATTTTACTCCACATCAGTTTGTAGAGATCTTTCTCTAATCAAATAGTTTATCTTTCCTTATAGTACAATAGTATTCCATCACCATCATATACCACAATTTATTCAGTCATTCCCGAAGTGAGGGATTTTTGCCACCATCTATAATTGGTATTGATGATAGCAACCAGTTCCCAGGATTGTTGTGAGGATAAAATGAGGTAATGTTTGTAAAATACTTTGCAAAGCTTTAAATGCTACTTACATGCTACCTATTATTATCATTAAAGACTTTCATTCTTCCCAATTTGTTCAAGGATTTTTTAGAACCTCACATATCTCAGATTTATTGATTTCTTCAATACAACTCTCTGGACTTTCTGTGTTTACATTAATTGGGGTAGAGGGAGAAACTCTTTCTCCAACACAACAAATTTTTGTCCATGACTTGCAAAGATGCTTACTCACATTCATTTTATTGGTCCTGAACTGTGATTTTATCTGTATAGTGAACTCCTACGTGGAAATTATCTCTACCAGTCGGGTTCATGAATTGTTTTGCAATTTATTTTTCTCTAGGAAACATAGTGATTAAATGACTTGGGGGACAGCTAGGGGACTCAGTGGCTAGAGAGCCAAGCCTAGAGATAGGATGTCCTGGGTTTAAATTTGACCTCAGATGCTTCTTTGCTGTGTGACCTTGGGCAAGTCACTTAATCCCATTGCCTAGCCCTTAATGCTTTTCTGCCTAAGAATCAATACACATTTCTAAGATCAAAGGTAAGAGTTGTTTTTTGTTTTTTTTTTAATAATTTGCCTAAGGTCATAAGAGATAGGAATTATCAGAGCAGAACTTAAATTCAGGTCTTCTTCCATCAGAAAGAAGCTATTTTTCTATGACAAGTTGCCTCTAAGGCATTTTTGCTAATAAAATTTTCAGACACACAAAGTTAAGAATAGCTAGCATAGTAAATGACAAATTTTAAAATAGCCCAGTAGATTATATTGGATTGAATTTTTTAAGATAAAATCTAATGAGGTTATATATTAAAGTCTTATACTTGAATTCAAAAAATTACCATCAATAAAATATGGGGAGGAAATCTCTAAAGATTTTGAGATCTTTGTGAATTGAAAAAATAAGAGGTCTCGTTGTGATATAGCAGCTAAAAAAGCTCATTAGATCTGAAGCTGTAATAGGATTCAGGATTAGGAAGGTAAGTAGTCTTATTCTTCCCTAGTTTGACCAGACGGAATCTATTGGGACTCTTTCCAGAGAGCCATATTTTAGGAAAGAGATTAAAACAATTGAGTACATAGTGGAAACCGTATGTTTATAGAAAGTAAAAGGAAAAAAAAACAACTTAGGGGGAATATGAAACTTGTCCTCAAGCTTTTAAGGGGATGTCCTGTAGAAAAGAAAATCAAAGTTTAGCTTGCCTCTGGAAGTCAGAACAAGGAGCAATGAAGGAAGGCTACAAAGAACAGCTTCTTGAGATGCGCCTCTAAGTCAATCAAGCAGATCAATGAGACTCATTAGAAATGCATGCAGATCATTCCATTTTGTAAAATTTTTCCTTCCCACTTGTGGAGGACCAAGGGGTTAAATCCCCCTAACTCTCCCTCCTCTATCCTGTAAGTTCACAAAGCGAACACAGGGGCAGAGAAAAGAACAACTTAACCTTGAGAAAGATATGAAAAGTTGAGAGAAATTTCCCTGGCTCCAGAGGCCAGGCTCTAGTCAAAATTATTTTTGTTGATCATTTGCTTCCCTTAATGAGCTACCTTGGTAGAGAGTGGATAAATATGTATGTTGCTTCTGGCTGAGGGGCTGGAACAGCAGAAGTCTGAGAGAGCAAGTAGTAGCCTAAAGCCTATTGATAGAGTAACATGATGGATTAAAGCTAGATTGTTAGGAGCATGCTGGTGACAAGTGTCGTACTCTTTACTCTTTTGTAACCCTCACCCCAGTCTCATTTCGAGACCCTTTGTGACACTCTGGCCCACCAGAAATTGTAGTAGATCGTTATACCCAAGATGATCCCGTATTTTAAAAATTCTGTGAAAGATGTTATATTGAAACTACTTCTACTCCTATACCTTTGAGAGTTCTTAATGGAATAACCATTTTATGTTCTAAAAGTGTCCATTTGTCCATCACCAATTTAATAGAAAGATGCAAATTTTGCCTATCTTCTCAGGACAACAATAATTTCTCCTAGTTACGGTTATGGGATATTTCTTTTCATTACTACCACCCTGAATTAAAATATCTATATGTCCCTTTTTTGAGGACTTAGTTTCAAAAATAAACAGTTTGTCCAATTGAGGAAGAATATGAATGTCACTTCAAGTCAGTAAGGCTTTCAAGTTAACTATTAATATTAATATTACATTAAATAATTAATTTATTACTCAGATGTCAAAATCAAGCTTTTTATTTTACCCTGTGCTTCTTACCCTGCCCCTTCCCACAATTTCATTCCCCCAAAAAGGACCCTTTTCCTACTGTGTCCTTTATCCTGGTCTTGTCCTCTTTCTCTCCCCAGTTTAACAACCTCTCAGTTTATTTACTCATGCTTCCTAAGGGCAAGAAAGCATTATGGGTCAGCAGTCAGCCTTATGTAGGAAAGATGCCACCAGAGAAAAGCACTTAAATACATACAATACTTAGAAGTAGCCGTTTCAGAATGTCAGAGGAGTTTAATTATACATATAGTCATTGCTTGTAATTAATCATCCACTTAAAAAGTTTTTTTTCAAAAATTATTTCCAATTACATGTAAAAATAATTTTTAACATTCATTTTTTTTAATTTTAGTTCTATATTTTCTCCTTTCCTCTCATTCCTCTCCCACCCCCAAGCAATTTGATGTAGGTTAAAAAAGTTCCATCAGTGAAAAACATTTCCATCTTGGTCCTGTTGTGAAAGAAAACACAAATCCCCAACTAATACACACATACATATACATGTTTGTTTTTTTTTTAGGTTGTTTTTTTTTAAGTATGCAAATTCCATCAGTTCTTTCTTTGGGTCCTATGGAATTGTAGTAGATTATTGTGATTTTTTTTTTTTTATGATTTCAATTTTAAATAGATTTTGTTCTCCAGGACAAGAATTGCAGTTCTACTTATTTATAGTACTAAAAAAGTTCAATGTTGTTCACTTCTCCCTCTGCAAGAATTCAAGTATTCAAAATGCCCAGATTTACACAGTATCTTAAATGTTAAATGCTATTGCCTAGGCTAGAAATTTGAAGCCTTCAACTTTTGGAAAATTGTGTGGAATATTCTTTTTTTTTTTTGGTATGTTTAGTTGATCTCTACATTGACAGGTCCAAAAGTACCTCCAGATGGGAATTCTCCACCTCTTTGAAACCCACCAGGCATACTGCCTATACTCTATTACATGTTGATGTTGAAATTTTTTCTGTAGACGCTCAAATTCTTCATTCTCAGTAATCTGGTTCTTATTCAGACAATTGATTATTTCATTACATTTGTCAAGGATCTTCTGATTGTCTTCATCACCAATTTTGCTTTGCAGTTTCTCATTCTCTAAGTTGGCTTCATGTTGAAAACAGAAGATTCAAGAGAATTCATGGAAGATACTTTGCCTCTCTGATTCTTCTTGTATTTCTCCTTTTGTGAAATTTGTGAAAACAAAACAGATACTTCTAATCTGTAAGGGTAATTTTAGGGTTGTGACTTAATCTAAATTAATTTCTTCATCAGAGAAAATACAAAATAAAATATCCAAGTCAGTTTGGAAATTTATGGTGATTTTAATTAATATAGAGGGAAGGAATTAAGGAGAAGAGAGAGAGAGAGAGAGAGAGAGAGAGAGAGAGAGAGAGAGAGAGAGAGAGAGAGAGAGAGAGAGAGAGAGAGAGAGAGAGAGAGAGAGAGAGAGAGAGAGAGAGAGAGAGAGAGAGAGAGAGAGAGAGAGAGAGAGAGAGAAAATAGGATTTCTCCCGCCTGGCCTTTGCCAGGGGGAGTTCAAAGACCTCTGCCATGAGGTCTTTGAAAAAGATTAGAGGCTTTCCTAAGAGGATAGTGTTTGGAAGGTAAAGGAGAAAAAGAATCAGCCTAAACTTCAAGAGAGCTCAGTGAATATGCCTCACCTGAACTAGGCTACTAAGCTTCTCCCAGTATAGTATCAAGGAAAACCCAGACAATAGCTTCTGCCACGCCAAGATGCCCAAAGGCTCAGCAAGCTGCCACCAGCCACCTCTCTGCAGAAAGAGGCTGGAGTGAGGAAGTGACACAAAATATATAGATGGTTTTTACATCACTTTCCTGCATCTCACATGTACCTATGGTAGCTTAAGTTTGACTTAGGCTAGCCCAGGGGTCTGTCAGTTGTTTCTGATTTGTCATTTGCACATGTCTATCATAGGCCATCCTCCTAAATACTTAAACCTTAAGTATGGGTGTAGACATACCTGACTAAGTAGGGTGGATTAATCTAAAGTTCACAAATCAAACACTTTTTATACAGATTTATAGCTGCAATGTAAGGAAAAACAATTCATAAAGATTACTAGCTTTAAGGATAAAACTATTTCAAAGCAGCCAAATACATTGTGGGAAATGTAATACATTTTATCCACAAGCAACAAATATTATTTAAAGTTTTTTTAAGATTTAACAGTAGCATTTCTCTGGTGAAAAAAAGTATCAAAAGAGTTTAAAGAACTTGCTGAGGTAATTCAAGAAAAGTTTATCTTGTTGAAACTAGAAAGTGCCTAAGTGCAATGAGGTTAAGTTGTCTGAAAGGTACCCATTTTGTCTAAGATGAAGACCAAGAAGAATGTTTAACTTAATAGCTTTAATTTACAAAAGTTTCTAGTCTTCACTTATTTCTACGCCCCTGCCCAACAAACAAAAAGTAGATTTCTAATTCAGAATTTAGCATTGTGTTTCTTCATACAGAGCAGCTCATTAATGATCATAATCTTTTATTCATCTACATTTTTGGTGTCTTGGCAAAAAATATATTTCAAAGATCTAGTAATAAATTAAATCAAGTAGATAGTTTAAAAGAAATCTATGAGGACCAGTGAATATTATAATATGGTCTCAACTTTTATAGTCAATATTTTGTTATTCAAGTTGTGACAACAGACTGGCTCCCTGTAAATCAAATTCAAATATAGATCAGCATTTTAATGAGTAAATTCCACCAATTATAAAATGGAGATACTATTAAATGGATATGTGATTGTGATTTTATTAACCAGAACAAAATAAAGTGTTTTTTTAAGTTAATCAAATCCAGTATAATCAAATTTCAAGCAATAAATAATGGAATTATACAATTCTTCATTAAGAAGAAATTTCATTTACAGGAAGATCTTTCAGAACTTTTCTGAAGTCACAGGAACAACACAGAACAAAAAATTTACCTTAATCTGATTTTTTTTATCTGAAGCTCCCTGCTTACACTCAGTGGCTAAATCAGCTAAGAAAATACTGAAGTAACATTTGAATGAAAATAGGGGAAGAAAAGTTTTAAACTAATCAATTAACAATTATGCAGGAAAAAATATTGTGTTAAAATAACCATTATTGTCCTAGAATGCCAAGAAGTTAGAGTGCAAGGCTTTTTATACCATCCTACGCTCACTTCAGTACATCTAGTGCTGTAAGGATAATTTAGGGTCGCGACCTAATCTAAGTTTGATTTTTGGTCGCCAGGGGATATCCCAAATAAAATACCCAAGTTAATTTTGGAAATCTATGGTGGTTTAATCAATATAGAGGGAAGAACTCAAGGAGAAGAGAGAGGGAAGGTATAGGATTTCACCCAACTGGCCTGTGCCAGGGGGAGTTCAAAGTCCTCTGCCACAAGGTTTCTGAAGACAATGGGAGGCTTCTAAGTGGATAGTGTTTGGAGGGTAAAGGAGGAAAATCAGCCTAAACCTCGAGAGAATTCAGAGAAGAACCTCACCTGAACTAGGTTACTAGGCTTCCTCCAGTATGGTATCAAGGGAAACTCACCACTAAACCGGACAATAGCTGCCATTAAGTTCACAATACCCCCTGATGATGATTGGGAGACTAGTCTCCCACTAAATCACTAAAATAATCATCCTGCACTTTCAAATTTTCTAACTGCAGGTGCATACATAATTTCACCTTCTAAGAGGAAATTACAATAGTTAGATAGAAGAGGGAAATAGAAAAAAGACAGACAGAAAAACCAATGTTTGCTGGGTACATTGACAAAAACCAATTAGGGAACAGTCCCCTTTTGGCATAGGAGTATACATTCAAATTCAGTTCAATCAACCACACCCAAAGTTCATTCTGGATCTTTTTGATGTAGTGTAGGTTTTCTTGCATCTTTCTGCAACAGTTCATTCTCTGGATTTAGGAGTCATCAAGCTTCTTCCGTGAAAATCTTTTCTTGAACAAAATCTTGTATTTTTATTAAAATACAATCCCCCCTGAAGTGGGTGTTAAGAAACATCCAGTTCAGCTCAGGATGCATGGTTGAGTTATGGGGGTGGAGAAAAGCAAAACAAAACATAAAAAGAGCAAAAATATAAAGAGAAAAATGGAAGAAAGTTAAACTATTGGGAGAAAGGAAACAAAATTCAAAATGGGCCCTTATTTAGGTTTAATAAATTTCTAACAGGCCCTTGTATAGGTACAATTTAAAGTAATTTCTATCCAACAAGTCTGTAAGACAGATTGCAGTAATATTTCACTTACTCATTTGCAGCCAACTCTACAGGAAATTGACATACTATAAGAAGAAAAAGAACTAGAATTTTATTTTGATAGGGAAAGTGTCATTCCCTGGTCTGATTTTCTTGTCATTCTCAGGGATATGGGGATCCAGGATGATAGTTAAACTTTGATACTTGTCTGAGTACTTCACAAAGAGTGTAGATACAAAGAAGTCCTATGACTTAACATATGTCAAGTGTCACAACCTCAAGTCTCACACTAGTTTTTCCTATGTGCTCTTTTTGGCACTATTCAGGTTAAGTCTGTGCTCCTTGTTTTTATCCCTTTTTCTGGAAACAGTCACAAACATTAATCACAGTCCCATAACATTTTATCAATAAATGGCAGGTTCCCATAGTTTCAAGCTTTTGGGTATGCATTGATATTATAGCAAGTATATATATATATATATATATATATATATATATATAACTTATATTACTGCAGAAAAAATAATATTAATTGTATGTACCTTTAGTACAAGAAATGACGAAAAGGGAAAAATCAAATATTCTAATCAAAAGAAAAGAAAAGCAATAATAGAATAAGGGAGAAAAGAAAAAAAATTAGGAATTCAATGTGTGCTCGAAAAATACCATCCACTTGTCAATGGATTATCATCTCCAATTCATTTGAGAGGATAGAGTCAATCTGTCTCAACAGAAGATGCTCTCTTTACATGTGAGCAATGAATCCAAGAGTCCTTCTCTCTAACCTTTATAGATGTTGGAGTAGTTAACAATATTTGGAATGGTCCTTCCCAGGAAGGCTGAGTTGTTCCAGTATACTGGAAATTCTTAATATACATCTTGTCTCCTGGGTTCAGGTCATGAAGTGAAAAGTCTAGTGGTCCGGTTTGTACTGCAGCTCCAGATTCATGGAGTTCATGCAGTTTGTGCTATAATTCCTGTATATAGGAAGCAATAGTAGTATCTCCCACTAATAGTGATGCATATGCAGGGGAGAAAGGCTCAGCATGTATAAGTGGATGTCCAAAAAGTATCTCAAATGGTAAGATATGTAGGTCTCGAAGATAAAATAGGGCCAGAGGGGAAATTTCAGGCCATTTTAAATGTGTCTCAGTGCATAATTTGCCAATCATAGTTTTAAGTTCTTTGTTCATTCTTTCAACTTGGCCTGAGCTCTGGGGATGATATGGTACATGAAATTTGGGAGTTATCCCCAAGCAAGAATAAAATGACTTCCTCTATTTGAATCAATATGTGCTGGCAGGTCTAAGCGAGGAATAATTTCTTTTAAAAGCACCTTAGCAACAAAAGTCACTGTGGATTAGGTCACAGGAAATATTTCTGGCCATCTGGTCAGTTGATCTACTATGACTAGACAAAATTTATAATGTCCGGATTTTGGCGTTGTTATGAAATCTATCTGTAGGTGCTCAAAAGATGTGTAAGCCAGAGGATACCCACCAAAGGCTTTGCCATGAAAGGTATGTTGGTTATATGCTTGGCAGGTAGAGTAGGCTGTACACACTTTAAAGGCTATAGTAGTTATACCAGGGGCTATCCATATTCTCTTAACAGAGTCCACAATGCCCTGGGTGCCAAAGTGACCATTTTTATGAATAGATTGGCAAATTCGGTGATGGAAACTTCTAGGGAGCAGGGGTTTTCCTTCAGATGACACCTATACTCCATTAATCTGTTTTGCTTTGAATTTTTGCTTCCATTTTCCCACTTCCTTTTCCTTATAGGAAAGTGATAAATTTAAGTCATCTGTGGTTGTTTAAGTTAAAATTAATTCAGGCCCTTCTATGGCTGCTAGCTTTGCAGAAGCATCTGCTTGATCATGTATTTTAATAAAAATCCAAGATTTTGATTTTTTTGTTCGAGAAAAGATCTTCAGGGAAAAAGCTTGCTAACTCCTAAATCCAGAGAATGAACTGTTGCAGAAAGATGCTAGAAAACTCACACTACATCAAGAACATCAAGAATGAACTTTGGGTGTGGTTGATTGAACTGAAGTTTGATTGAAAATTTATTTGTAAATGTACACTTTTATGCCAAGGGGACTGCCCCAATTTGGCTTTTTGTCAATGTGCCTAGCAAAACATTGGTTTTGCTTTCTTTCTTTTCTATTCCTCCCTCACTACTGTAATTTCCTCTTAGAAAATTGAATATTGTATACATCTGTAGTTTGAAGTACTTTGGGACTACGAGATGATTATGTTAAATGATCAATGAGGAGACTAGTCTCCCAATGATCATTAGGGGGGATTTTGAATCTTAAAACTACTCAGACTCTACTTTAGAAGATTTGATTAAGCTATTCCCCATTTTTAACAATGGAAGTACTTGATCAGGATTGTATTGAGAACTTTAAAAATTACTCCACCCTACTCAGTGCCTTAGGGGAAGATAAAGTTGCAAACACCTGATTGAACAATGAAAGTGCCTAACTCATACTTATAGTAAAGTTAGAACCTTAAGCTAGGTCTATTTTTAGATCTAATACAAAAGGGTGATAAGTACCTATAAAGGTTAAAAATTCTTTTTCTACTGCTTGGCTATTCTCTCTCTCTCTCTCTCTCTCTCTCTCTCTCTCTCTCTCTCTCTCTCTCTCTCTCTCTCTCTCTCTCTCTCTCTCTCTCTCTCTCCTTCCCTTAATTCCTTCATTTATATTAATTAAAATCTCCATAAAACCCAGCTGACTTGGGTTTCATATTTGGGAATTTTCCCATGGTGACCACTTATTTTTAGATTTTAAGTCAAGTCATTAAAAATTACCTTTACAGTTTTGGCCAAACCCTTTACAGTTTGGCATTTACAACACCTGAAGCTACCTCTCTTCGCTCATGTACATACAAAGTAAATGGCTTATTGTAAGATGCCTAGAGCAGGAGTAGACAGGATAGCCTGTTTTAGATCTTATAGAGCTGACAGGTGTCCTCACTGTAATTTGAGGGGTTCAGGGACTGAATCCCTTGTTAGTGATATAAGGGGTTTAGTAATTTCCCCTAGCAAGGAATCCATTGTCTATTGCTCCTAAAATTGCTCTCAATGTTTCTTAGTGGTAGGAGCACTTAAATTTTTAATATTTTCAATTGGTTTGGGAGAAATAGAGCAGGCACCTACAGTCAGGATGAACCCCAAATATTCTACTTTAGGGAGATACCACGGAACTTTATTCTTCAAGATCTTAAGCCCAATTTTTTGTAGTTCCAAAAGAAGGTGTTTACTATCTTCCTGACATGCTTCTGCATCTGTTGAGGCCAAAATTAGATCATCTACATATTTGATTAATTTACTATTTTTAAATGTTACATTATCTGTGTCTCGGCTCAAAGTTTGTGCAAATAAACGCAGGCTTTCCATGAACCCTTGTGGCAGACGACTCCATGTATATATGGAGCCCTTCTAGGTGAAAGCAAAGATATGCCTGGAGTTCTCATGTATGGGTATGGAATAAAGGCTGAGCACAAGTCTACTACTGTAAAGTATGTAGTTGTGCTAGGAATAGAAGAAATAATCATATGTATGTTGGAAACTATGGAGTTTTTCTTTATAATGTGGTTGTTCACAGTGTGATATCGAAATCACTTTAAAAAGACTGATATATATTAATTTATGGTCACCAAGTGTGAACCTTAAAAATTCTCAGACCCTACTTCATAGGGTTAGGATTGTAAACCTTAAAAATTCCCCATTGGGACCATTCACCATTTGGGCAGTGAAAGTAACTTAGATCAGGAATGTGAGAACTCTACTTAGATCAGGAATATGAGAACTCTACTCCACCCCTACTTAAGCCTGCTTTAGAGGAAGAAACTCCTTGCTGAACAATGAAAAGTACTGTTACAAGGGAATCACTTTAAAAGACTGATATATATTAATTTAAGGTCGCCAAGGAATCAGCTATGTAATTCCTAAATGAAAAACTCAAGTCAGCCGTCAGCCTTTTTTGGAGTTTAATTACAATAGGAGCAAGAAAGGAATTAGAGATATATATAGAGAGAGAAAGGGGAGAGAAGGGAATAGGGCTTAAATACCCCTTCTGTTTAGGCTGGGCCAAAAGGCCCAAGCCCTTAGATAGCTGGGGCAAAGAAAGGAGATCAGTCCCTATTACTCACGTGTCCAAAATGGAGAAACAGTCTCAGAGGCCCCCACCTTCAGCTTCCTTCAGAGCAAGCTTCCTCAGAGCCCAGGAACCACCGACCAAAAAACTCCACCACCTCTCTCGAGTCTCCAGACCCTCCTATCTTTAAGGACACCATCCAAGTTGCCTCCCCTCAGTCCTCACATCTACCAATCACTCTTCATCAATTTCCCTGTCAATGGAGGCTCTCGCTTAACCCAGGACCGCCCAGAGGTTTCTGGCTTTTGCACATGTCTGTTGAAGGTCATATTTTTCAAATGATTAAATCTTTACTCCTTTGTTCCAGCCCTTTCTAAATCCTGTTAACTTGAGTATGGTAGAGATTGGAATAATTAAATTTTGATCTAGGCTGCAGCCCTTACTCAATCCTATTAGGACTGAATAGGGTGGAGATTTATTCCAAGTATCTCCATTGTATCAATTCTAAAATCAATCAAGACTCAAAGAAATTCCTGTTCTATGCTTAAGCATAGGTCAAAGTCCTTTCCATTGTTCAGCAAAAGGTTTTCTGTCCTAAAGTAATCTTAAGAAGGGAAGAGAAGGAACCTCCCATGCCAATGGAGTTCCCATTCCAATAGACTATCAGTAAGAAATTTTCCAAGTATGAAATATCCCAATGGTGAAATTTCCAACATTTATAAGTCTAAGGAATTTTGAGGTTTACAATCCCCCCTGATGATCATTGGGAGACTAGTCTCCCCATTGATCATTTAACATAATCATTTTGTAGTTCTAAATTCACTTCTAACTAAAGAAATATTCAATTTTCTAGGAGAAATTAGAATAGTGAGAGAGGAAATAGAAAAGAAAAGAAAGCAAAACCAATGTTTGCTAGGCGCATTGACAGAAAACCAAATTAGGGGCAGTCCCTTTTGGCATAAATGTTACAATAAATGTTCAATCAAAAGTTCAGTCCAATCAATCACATCCAAAGTTCATTCTTGATCTTCTTGATGAAGTGTAGGTTTTTGGCATCTTTCTGCAACAGTTCATTCTCTGGATATAAAAGTTTCAAGCTTCTTTCTTGAAGATCTTTTCTCGAACAAAATCAAAATCTTTGAAAATTTTTTATAACAGTAAAATCTTAAACAAAAGTCTTGGATTTTTATAAAAATAAAATCTCAAACAAAAAAAAATTCAAAAATTCTTAGATTTTAAATTAAAATACAATCCCCCCTGAAGTAAGTATTAAAAAAAAAATATCAAGTTAAGCTCAGAATGCAATGTTCAGGTATGGGGTTGTATGTGTCAATTATCAAAAAAATAGAAAAATAATCAAAAACATAAGAAAATTTCAAAATAGACCTTGTATAGGTCCAGTTTAAAGTAATTTCTATCCCACAAGTATGTAGGACAGAATGCAGTAATATTTCACTTAGCCATTTGTAGCCAAGACTACAGGAAGTTGCCATAATATAAGAAGAAAAGAATTAGAATTCTATTTTGATGGGGAAATGTCATTCCCTTGTCTGATTTTTTTTTCCTTCAGAGATATAGGGAGCCAGCATGATAATCAAGCTTTGTACTTGTTTGAGTACTTCGAAAGGAGTGTAGATACAAGGAAGTCCTACGACTTAAACATAAGTTAAGCATCGCAACCTTGAGTCTCACTTTAATATTTCATGTGTGCTCTATTGGCACTATTCAGGTTTAGTCTGTGCTCCTTGTTTTTATCCCTTTTCCTGGAATCAGACACAAACATTAATCACAGTCCTATAATATTTTATCAATAAATGGCAGGTTCCCATAGTTTAAAGCTTTTAGGCATATATTGATATTATAGCAAGAGTATATATATTAACTTGTATTACTGCAGGGAAAAATATTAATATTAATTATGTGTACCTTCAGTACAAAAAATGAGAAAAAAAATCAAATATTCTGATAAAAAATAAAAGAAAAGAAATAAGAAAAAATAAGAAAAAAAATCAGTAATTCAATATATTCTTGAGAGAAAAAAAAACCAGCATCCATTTGTCTATGGATTATTATCTCCAATTCTTATGGTAAGATAGAGTCACAATTCATATGATAGGATAGAGTCAATCAGTCTCAGCAGAAGATGCTTTCTTCACATGTGAGCAGTGAATCCAAGAGTCTCTTTCTCCAATCTTTATAGATGTTGGAGTAGTTAATAATATTTGGAATGGTCCTTCCCATGAAGGTTGAGTTGCTCCAGTTCGCTTGAAATTCTTGATATAAACTTTATCTCCTGGGTTCAGGTCATGCAGAGAAAAGTCTAATGGTCCAGCTTGTACTGCAGCTCCAGATTCATGAAGTTCACGTAGTTTGTGCTGTAACTCCTGTATATAGGAAGCAATAGTAATATCTCCCCCTAATAGCGATGTATAAGCCGGGGAGAAAGGCTTAGCCTGTATAGGCGGATGTCCAAAAAGCATCTCAAATGGTGAAATATGTAAGTCTCCTCTAGGCCTGCTTCTAAGATAAAATAGGGCCAGAGGGAGAATTTCAGGCCATTTTAAATGGGTCTCAGTGCATAATTTGCCAATCATAGTCTTAAGTTCTTTATTCATCCTCTCCACTTGGCCTGAGCTCTGGGGGTGATATGGAACATGGAATTTTGGAGTTATCCCCAAGCAAGAATATATTTGATTTAAGACAGAATCGGTAAAATGACTCCCTCTATCGGAGTCAATACGTGCTGGTAGGCCAAAACGAGGAATAATTTCTTTTAAAAGTATCTTTGCAACAAAATCTGCTGTGGCTCGGGTCGTAGGAAATGCTTCCGGCCATCTGGTTAGTTGATCTACAATTACTAGACAAAATTTATAACGTCCAGCCTTTGGCATTGTTATGAAATCTATCTGTAGGTGTTCAAAAGGTGTGTAAGCCAGAGGACGTCCCCCAAAGGCTTTTCCACGATATGCATGTTGGTTATATGCCTGGCAAATAGGACAGGCTGAACATACTTTAGAGGCTACAGTAGTTATACCAGGGGCTATCCATACTCTCTTGACAGAGTCCACGATGCCCTGGGTGCCAAAATGACCATTTTTATGAATAGATTGGCAAATTTGGTTATAGAAACTTCTAGGGAGCAGAGGTTTTCCTTCAGGTGACACCCATACTCCATTAATTTGTTTTGCTTTAAATTTTTGTTTCCATTTTTCCACTTCCTTTTCATTATAGGAGAGTGATAAATTTAAATTATCAGTGGTTGTTAATGTTAAAATTAATCCAGGTCCTTCTATGGCTGCTAGTTTTGCAGCGGCATCTGCTCGGTCATTTCCTCTAGAGACAGGGTCAGAGCCACCTGTATGGGCAGAGCAATGAACTACAGCTAGGGCTTTAGGCAGTTTGAGAGCAGAAAGAACTTCATTAATAATTTCTGCATTAGCTATGGATTTTCCAGCTGAGGTTAAAAATCCTCTTTGGAGCCATAGCATCCCGACTGAGTGACAAATGCCGAAAGCATATCTAGAATCTGTATAAATTGTTGCCTTTTTATCCTTGGCAATTATACAAGCTTGTTTTAGAGCTATGAGTTCTGCTCCTTGAGCGCTAATGTTAGAAGGTAGTGAAGCTGACCATTCAGTGGCAAATTCTGAGACTACGGCAGCTCCAGTGTAACGTATGCCATCCCTCATAAAAAAGGAACCATCGGTAAATAAAATCAGATCTGCATTGTCTAAGGGAGTGTCCAAGAGATTATCTCGAGGCTTTTCTGCCATGGACACTAATGTTTCACAGTTATGTAGTGGTTCTCCTGAAGTGGGTAAATCTGGAAGCAAGGTGGCAGGGTTAAGAGTTGAACAGCGTTTCAAGGTAATATTTTCACTATTTAATAAGGTTATTTCATACCTTGTAATTCTCTGATCCGAGAATGCCTGTGTTCTATGTTTTACCAATAATGCTTCAATCTCATGTGGGCACATTATTGTTAATGGACATCCCAATACTAAATCAACGGTTTTTGTTACTAGTAAGGCTGTAGCAGCTACTCCTCTAAGGCATGGTGGTGCTCCTGCTGCTACTGGGTCTAGTTGGGCAGAATAATAAGCAATTGGGCGCTGAGAAGGTCCCAAAGTCTGAGTTAACACACCAGAGGCTACTCCTCTTCGCTCATGCACATATAAAGTAAATGGCTTGTTGTAATCTGGGATGCCTAGAGCAGGGGCAGACATGATAGCCTTTTTCAGATCTGTTAGAGCTGACAAGTGTTCAGGCTCTAATTTGAGGGGTTCAGGAACCGAATCCTTTGTTAATGCTATAAGGGGTTTAGTGATTTCCCCATAGCAAGGAATCCATTGTCTACAAAACCCTGTTGCTCCTAAAATTGCTCTCAGCTGTTTCTTAGTGGTAGGAGCACTCAATTTTTGAATGTTCTCAATTCGTTTTGGAGAAATATAACGAGCACCCGCAGTCAAGATGAATCCCAAATATTCTACTTTTTGGAGACACCATTGAACTTTATCCTTAGAGATTTTATGTCCTCTTTTGTGCAATTCCAAAAGAAGGTGTTTGCTATCTTCTTGACATGTTTCTGCATCTGTTGAAGCCAAGAGTAGATCATCTACATATTTGATTAATTTGCTATTTTTAAATGTTATATTGTCTGTGTCTTGGCTCAAAATTTGCTCAAATAAGCTCGGACTTTCGACATAACCCTGTGGCAGCCGACACCAGGTATATTGTGAGCCCTTCCAGGTGAAAGCAAAAATATGCCTGGAGTTTTCATGTATTGGTATGGAAAAGAAAGCTGAACACAAGTCTACTACTGTAAAGTATGTAGCTGTGCTAGGAATAGATGAAATAATAGTATGTATGTTAGAAACTACGGAGTGTCTCTTTATAACGTGATTATTCACTGCCCTTAGATCCTGTACGAATCTATAGATGTGCTTGCCATCGGGTCCTTTTTTTGGTTTTTTAATTGGCAGGATGGGCGTGTTGTATTCAGATTTGCAAGGGATTATTATTCCCTGTTCTATTAATGAGTTAATAACTGGTGTAATACCCTCAATTGCCTCCTTTGAGAGGGGATACTGAGGGATAGAAGGAGGTGGGCTAGATTTAGTTTTTATCTGCACAGGAACAGCAGATTTAAGTAAGCCTACATCAGAAGAAGATGTGGCCCAAAGAGACTCCGGTATATCTTTAGGTATTTCAAAAATGGAAGGTTCTTTTGCCTCCTGGTTTTCGGAGAGAAGTACAGGGAGTAAATTTAAAGATTCCTCTGGTACTTCTAATGATAATGAGCCATCTGGGGAGCAGGTTATTGTGGCTCTGAGTTTGCATAGAAGGTCCCTCCCCAGCAAATTTAAAGGGGAGTCAGGCATCAAAAGGAAGGAGTGTTGTACCTCTAGGGGTCCTACAGACACCATTCTAGGAGGAAGTCTTTTAACTCTTTGGGTTATTCCTGATACTCCCATTACATTCTCTGAGCCAATAGAATAACATTGTAAATCAGGTGTTCTCTTTAATACAGACCAGGAAGCTCCGGTGTCTAATAGACAATCATAATAGGTGTTACCCACTTTTAAGGTAACATGGGGTTCATTAGTATGGGGAGGGCAGTGGATAGGGACAACGGGTAGTAGGCCCTTCGTGGTCGCCACAATGTTACAAGGGAATCACTTTAAAAGACTGATATATATTAATTTAAGGTCGCCAAGGAATCAGCTATGTAATTCCTAAATGAAAAACTCAAGTCAGCCGTCAGCCTTTTTTGGAGTTTAATTACAATAGGAGCAAGAAAGGAATTAGAGATATATATAGAGAGAGAAAGGGGAGAGAAGGGAATAGGGCTTAAATACCCCTTCTGTTTAGGCTGGGCCAAAAGGCCCAAGCCCTTAGATAGCTGGGGCAAAGAAAGGAGATCAGTCCCTATTACTCACGTGTCCAAAATGGAGAAACAGTCTCAGAGGCCCCCACCTTCAGCTTCCTTCAGAGCAAGCTTCCTCAGAGCCCAGGAACCACCGACCAAAAAACTCCACCACCTCTCTCGAGTCTCCAGACCCTCCTATCTTTAAGGACACCATCCAAGTTGCCTCCCCTCAGTCCTCACATCTACCAATCACTCTTCATCAATTTCCCTGTCAATGGAGGCTCTCGCTTAACCCAGGACCGCCCAGAGGTTTCTGGCTTTTGCACATGTCTGTTGAAGGTCATATTTTTCAAATGATTAAATCTTTACTCCTTTGTTCCAGCCCTTTCTAAATCCTGTTAACTTGAGTATGGTAGAGATTGGAATAATTAAATTTTGATCTAGGCTGCAGCCCTTACTCAATCCTATTAGGACTGAATAGGGTGGAGATTTATTCCAAGTATCTCCATTGTATCAATTCTAAAATCAATCAAGACTCAAAGAAATTCCTGTTCTATGCTTAAGCATAGGTCAAAGTCCTTTCCATTGTTCAGCAAAAGGTTTTCTGTCCTAAAGTAATCTTAAGAAGGGAAGAGAAGGAACCTCCCATGCCAATGGAGTTCCCATTCCAATAGACTATCAGTAAGAAATTTTCCAAGTATGAAATATCCCAATGGTGAAATTTCCAACATTTATAAGTCTAAGGAATTTTGAGGTTTACAGTACTTAAACCCATACTTATAGTAAGACAAAAAGTTCTTTAAGCCATGCCTATTTTAGGACTAATACAAAATGGTGCTAAGTACCTACAAAGGTCAGACAACTTGTGAACTTACAAGGAGCAAAGAGGCATCTGGGAAAGGCTGAATTGAAGGAGGCAGCTGGCCAAGGCTACCTTGAAGGGTCTCTCTCAGGACTCTCTCGGGGACATTCTGAGATTCAGATTCAGGCATTGAGCTGGTAGAGTCAGCTGAGATGAAGCTGGCCTGGTGTCACTAGAATCCTTGCTTGAACAGATCTTGTGGTGGGTGATTAAGGACTGACTGATCTTTCTTTTAGGGCTTAGGCCTGGGTTGGCCAGGGCTGCCCTGGGCCAGCCTATCCTTTTCTCATTATTTCCTTTTTCTCTCTTTCTCTCTTTCTTTAATTCCTCATTGTATTATTAATTAAATTCTCTATAAAACCCAGTTGACTTGGGTATATTCATAATTGGGAATATTTCCCTGGCGACCACCTTATATTTGATTTAAAAACAAGACACTGTCTTGAAACCATATTTTCAGTGGTCACAATTTACTCTCCACTCTTTTATCTACAACAATTTAATGCTTCCACTCTTTTAATCACTACAGTTTATGACCACAACTATTTTAATTATTACACAAGAAATTCAGCTATGTAATTTCCTAAATGAAACACTCAAGTCAGAATGGAGTTTATGATGGTTTAATCACAATGGGAGTAAGAAAAGGGAGAGGGAGAGAAGGAGAGAGGAGGAAAGGGAAAGAGGTTAACTCAACCTTCTGGCCAAGCCAGAGGGAGTTTAGGCCTGGAAGACCAAGGTAGAAAGGAGAATCAGTCCTTGACTCATGTGACCGATCTGAAGGAAGCTGTCTGCAGGCCTCCTCCCTGATCAAACTCCTAGCACAAACTGAAGTGAGCGAATTCCAGACGCTGCTTTCTATGTCACTTCCTCTGCCTCACAAGTGCCAATGGTGGCTCAAGCTTGGTTTAGGACAGCGCAGGAGGGCAGTTAGTCATCTCTGATTTGTCATAGCACATGCCCGTGCAGCGTGGGTGTACACAATTCTGGGTGTTAGACTAAGCAAGATGGAAATTTTAAAATTCACAACAGCCCTCAAATCCTATACAAATCTATAGAGGTACTTGCCATTGGGCCCTATTTTTGGATTTTTAATGGGCAGGATGGGCAAATTGTATTCAGATTTACAAGTAATTATTATTCCCTGGTCAATTAATGAGTATTGTATTTTTTTTTCAATTTTTCAATTTAAAATTTCAATTGCCTCTTTTGAGAGGGGATACTGAGGGATGGAAGGAGGTGGGCTAGATTTAGTTTTCATCTGCATAGGAACAGCCAACTTAAGTAAGCCTACATTGAAAGAAGATATGACCCAAAGAGACTCCGGTATATCTGCAGGTATTACAAAGGTGGGATGTTCTTTCCCCTCCTGACTCTCTGAGAGAAGAACAGGGAGTAATTTTAAAGATTCTTCAAGTACTTCCAATGATAAGGAACCATCTGGGGAGCAAGTTATTGTGGCTCTGAGTTTGCATAAAAGGTCCCTCCCCAGCAAATTTAAAGGGGAGTCAGGCAATGTAAATCAGGTGTACTTTTTAATACAGTCTTGGTAGCTCCAGGGTCTAGAAGACAATCATAATAGGTGTTACCCACCTTTAAGGTAACATGAGGCTCATCAGTATGGGGCGGGGTAGTAGATAGGGACAAAGGGTAGTAGGACATCAGAGTCCAGAAAATCAAAGGTAGCATCCTCTGATTCCTGTGCCCCAGCCCCCCCCCCCACACACACACACCTTCATAGTATTTGGGAAGTTCCTTGGGCACCCCCCTGAGGAGCATTAGCACCCTGAGTATTTTTGGACGAGCACCACTTAAGTTATATTGTTGTGGAGTCATTTGGTTTGAGTCATCATTTTCCTAATATCTATTCCTATAGTTATCATTCCTAAAGTTGTGGTTTCCATTATCATTATTATAATTATTTCTATAATTATCACTTCTGTAGTTGTTATTAAACTGCATATACCTTCTGATTGCCTTGAATAAAGTTCTACACTCTATCATTCTGTGGCCCTTTTTCTCACAGAATTGGCAGCCAAAGTGGAGGCCTAACTCTGAATTTAGCTACATTTTTTTCACTTAAACCATTTCCCTCACATTTTCTAATTTGTAACTAGCAATACATAAAGTTAATTAGAATTACTTCTGCTCCTAAGCTTTTGATAACAAACTCATTATCAGGACCTAAAACTGTGAAAAGTATACAAAAGCATTAAGAAAAATGACATTCTAAAACTAATCAGATACCAAAGCATGTGCAGAAAATATTTCAAGTGTTCAGATATTTACAAGTCTCAAAAATTTGCCAAGTGTTAAGACACTTTATCATGTCTTATCATGTTTTCAGTACAAATATATGCCCAATAAACTTAAAAAATAAAAGTTTTATAATTTTCAAGGTACAGGAGAAATTATTTTTGTTATTATATTATGCTATATGTGATATTTTATTACATTTTAATTGCAAGTACCCCAAATTATTTAACTATATCAAAGCAAAATATTTTCATCAAATGCCAGGCTATATTTTAAAAGAAATCTACCAATATGAAACATGGAAAGATGTTAAAACCAAATTTTCAGCTGATTTATTATGGTATGGCAGTGAAAAGCTAAAGTGGCAGTCAGTTCCTACTTTTATGGACATAGTTATGCTGACTAGAACAGCTAAGTCATACACAACTATTACTATATATACTATTCTGCTGGTTTTTCTTACTTCATTTTGCCTTAGATCATGTAAGTCCAGGTTTTTCTGAAAGCATCCTGCTCATCATTTTTTATAGTATAATAGCATTCTATCACAGTACTATACTTGTTCAGCCATTTCCCACATGATCACATCCCTTCAGTTTCCAATACTTTGCCACCACAAATAAAGAAACAAAAAAGGCTGCTATAAATATCTTAGTATATATACATATAGGTTCTGTTCTTTTTTTTTAATAAAAAAATTTTAGTAATCTCTTTGGGATTGTGAATTTTAGATTACTCCACCCTACTTAGCCTAACAAAAACAGGAATGTCCACACCCATACTTAAGGATTGATTAAGTATTTAGGAGGATGTCCTATGACAGACATGTGCTAGCAAATAACAAATCAGAAACAACTGACAGACCCCTGGGCTAGCCTAAGTCAAGCTTAAGCTACCATTGGTACATTTTAGATGCAGGAAAGTGATATAAAAACCATCTATATATTTCATGTCACTTCCTCTCTCCGGCCTCTTTTTGTTGGGGAGACGTGGCTGGTAGCAGCATACTGAGCTTTTTGGCATCTTGGCATGGCAACAGCTATTGTCCGGGTTAGAGGTGAGTTTTCCTTGAGACCCTACTGGAAGAAGCCTAGTAAACCTAGTTCATGTGAGGTGTCTTCTCTGAGTTTTCTTGGAGTTTAGGCTGATTCTTTTCTCCTTTTCCTTCCAAACACTATCCTCTTAGGAAAGCCTCTAATCTTCTTCAAAGATCTTGAGGCAGAGGTCTTTGAACTCCCCCTGGCAAAGGCCAGGTGGGAGAAATCCTATACACTCTCTCTCTCTCTTCTCCTTAATTTTTTCCCTCTGTATTAATTAAACCACCATAAATTTCCAAGCTGACTTGGGTATTTTATTTGGGATATTCCCTGGTGACCAAAATTAATTTAGATTAGGTCACAACCCTAAAATTATCCTTACAGGATACAGATCTAGTAAACCTTTGCAACTAGAACTGAAGAAATTATTGGAGTGTCCCCTTCCAGAAGTTATTAGACCCTGCACTGAATTTTCTACCACACCTTTTGAGTAGACAACAGCTCCATACAGGATTGGCTAGGATTCTTAGATGGGAAGGGCCATTCCGAATTGTAGGACAAGTCTCTCACCTGTAACAAGATGACTTTTTAAATCTCCATAACCTGTTTTGTTTTTTGTTTTTTTTTAAGATAGAAAATGAGAGGCAACCACTATCCCATTATTTTCTTTCAGACTTTATTTATTCAGTTAACCTTGTACCTTCAAAGTTTAGATTCTAACCTGGACTCCAGATATAGAACTCAAAATATGAAATGAAGTGAGTTACTTCATCTCAAATATGAAAGAGGCAATTTCAGATCTATCTCTATCTTTGAGGGACTAAAAAATGTCAGACCACTGTAAAAAATAGACTCGAATACAGGACTACAATCCCCACAAGCCTCTGCTCCACTTCCCCAGAATGCCTTGTAATCTCACCTGGGCCGAGATTGAGAAGGTATTTAAGCTGATTCAAAGGCTTTTGAGGGGGCTTAGCTCTTGGACTTCCGCTTTGGGGCAGGCTTGGCTTTTTTTCATAATGTAGGTGTTACAAGGGAATCACTTTAAAAGACTGATATATATTAATTTAAGGTCGCCAAGGAATCAGCTATGTAATTCCTAAATGAAAAACTCAAGTCAGCCGTCAGCCTTTTTTGGAGTTTAATTACAATAGGAGCAAGAAAGGAATTAGAGATATATATAGAGAGAGAAAGGGGAGAGAAGGGAATAGGGCTTAAATACCCCTTCTGTTTAGGCTGGGCCAAAAGGCCCAAGCCCTTAGATAGCTGGGGCAAAGAAAAGAGATCAGTCCCTTTCACTCACGTGTCCAAAATGGAGAAACAGTCTCAGAGGCCCCCACCTTCAGCTTCCTTCAGAGCAAGCTTCCTCAGAGCCCAGGAACCACCGACCAAAAACTCAACCACCTCCCTCTCAGTCCTCACATCTACCAATCACTCTTCATCAATTTCCCTGTCAATGGAGGCTCTTGCTTAACCCAGGACCGCCCAGAGGTTTCTGGCTTTTGCACATGTCTGTTGAAGGTCATATTTTTCAAATGATTAAATCTTTACTCCTTTGTTCCAGCCCTTTCTAAATCCTGTTAACTTGAGTATGGTAGAGATTGGAATAATTAAATTTTGATCTAGGCTGCAGCCCTTACTCAATCCTATTAGGACTGAATAGGGTGGAGTATCTCCATTGTATCAATTCTAAAATCAATCAAGACTCAAAGAAATTCCTGTTCTATGCTCAAGCATAGGTCAAAGTCCTTTCCATTGTTCAGCAAAGGGTTTCTGTCCTAAAGTAATCTTAAGAAGGGAAGAGAAGGAACCTCCCATACCAATGGAGTTCCCATTCCAATAGACTATCAGTAAGAAATTTTCCAAGTATGAAATATCCCAATGGTGAAATTTCCAACATTTATAAGTCTAAGGAATTTTGAGGTTTACATAGGTGAGGTTGTGTCTAGGCCTCTCTATGGCCTGGACACGTGTCTCTTATCCTGTATTTTCTTTAATCCTTAATCTTCAATAAACCTCTAAAAAATATAATACTCCTTGCAGAGAGAAACTAATTTCTACCTGCCTCAGTCTCCCCATATTCCTAAATTTTAATCTTTACACCACCCACAAGTACAAGGACCACACCAGGAAGACTTCTCTCAGTGTTATTGCTTTACTGGTGGACTTAGAAAATTCCTTTTAAAAGAAGATTAACCTAATTTCTTTCTTTTTTTTTTTAACCCTTACCTACTACGTATTGGCTCCAAGGCACAAGAGCAGTAAGGGCTAGGCAATGGGGGTTAAGTGACTTGCCCAGGGTCACACAGCTAGGAAGTATGTGAGGGTAGATTTAAACCTAAGACCTCCCATCTCTAGGCCTCGCTCTCAATCCACTGAGCTACCAAACTACCTCCAACCTAGTTTCTTAATCTTAGAAAATATGAGTTTGAGCATAGGAAAACTGTGATGTGTATAGTTGGAAAATCTTGAACCCCAGAATTCTTTTTCATCTCCTGGCATTCCTTTCCCTGTGTCCCCACATTTGTGTTATGTGATTGATTATAAGTTTTCTGTGGCTTCTCCCTTTTTCTCTTCTTGATCAAGAGCACGGCTTAGTTTAGTTAGCTCCCTTTTAACTCTAATTTTTATTTTAATAATTTCTGTAAATATAATACTTGAGTTATTGTATGTTAATTTTAATATTTTCAGATGACTGGAGGAAACTTAAGAAATTATCCCTGGAACCTCTTTTGGTGATGAGGATATTAACAACATAACCCAAAGAATTTGCTACAAAGCAGATCTCCTTTTTTAATGGATATAGAGATGGAGTTGGAACTCAGTTCAGATCCTACAGGTGATATTGATTAGCTATATGACCTGAACAAATCACTTAACTGTCACTTTCTTCATAACTAAAATAAATGAGTTGAAATCAAGAGTCTAAAAGGTCCAACTCCAAATCAATAATCTATAATGTTTAGAGTGAATATTATGAAAGATATAGATTGAAAGAATGAAAGATCCTTTAAAGAGAAGAACCTCAACGGTCATCTAGTCCAACCTGATATTAAACAAGAATCTCCTTTCAAGATAAATGAAAACTTGCTGAACAGCCTTGACTGGTAGACTTTTGGCAAGAGGCAATCTGCTGTATCTCAGTGCAGCCCTTTACATTTTGTGGGTAGTTAAAATTGTTAGTCCAAGCCTAACTTTGTCCTTGGTAGCTTTGACCCATTGCTCTTAGTTCTGCCCTCTGGGCCAAGCAGAACTCTTTCCCATGACAGGCTTGACATCTTTCAGTTGATCCCTTATTGAAGTACTAGTTTTTTCTGTAACCATGAAAATGTGGGTTTCAAGACTGAGACTGTGAATTGCCAAAACTGTAAAGATAATTTTTAGTGTTTTGATTTAAATCAAAAATAAGTGGTCGCCATGGGAAAAATTACCAAATATGAAAATACCCAAGTCAGCTGGGTTTTATGGAGATTTTAATTAGTACAAATGAAGGAATTAAGGGAAGGGAGAGAGAGTAGAGAGTAAGAGAAAATAATATGAAGGGCCTAGGCCAAATGGCCTATGCCTGAGTCTTTAGAGAGATTAGTCAGTCTTTAATCACTCACCACAAGATTGTCCCAAGAAAAAACTCCAGTCCTTCACTGAAATCCTCAACTCCTGATCTGAATTCAGAGACCTAGCTCCTCCAACTAACTCCAAACTCCAACCTCCAAGGTGAACTCCCAAACTGAACTACGAACTCCAACTAGTCCAAACTCCAACTCATTCAAATTCAATAAGTCACTTCCTTTTAAAGAAATTTTCTCTTATGTCACCTCCCCTAAATTTTCACATCGTTTTCCCCAGGAATGACCATTTTTAGTTTACATCTTCTTTTGTTATCATCTTCTCTGATTAGATCTTCTGAGTATTTCACATCTCTTTGCTAAGCTTGCCCTTTGTAAGTTGCTTGACCTTTTAGTGATTAATTTAACCTTTATAGATACTTAGCACCCTTTTGTATTAGATCTAAAAATAGACCTAGCTTAAGGTTCTAGCTTTACTATAAGTATGAGTTAGGGACTTTTCTTTGTTCCATCAGGAGTTTACAACTTTATCTTCCCCTAAGGCACTATCTGAGCAGGGTTTGGCCATCTCTAAGCTATTTGTATTCAAAAGAAAGCTAGAGAAATCCTATCATCCTAAGGATCATATATAGTAATTTCTTCTCTATTTGAATGTAAAAAATAACTAGATAAAAGTTTTATTTCTAAATGGCAAAATAATAAGTGTGTTTGTAACCAATTTATAAATTCATTTATGAGATAGTATAAAGGTTCTTATTTCCTCTAAGTATCAATTTTTCTCCTTTCATTTTGCTATTCTAGGGCTCAGGAAGTAGGCAAAGGCCTATGTCAAGGCCTAGTTTATTCTACTCAGGAAGAGTTGCACTTCCTCTTAGGTCTGATGCATGGTCTGCTTTTGCTAGGGCAATTTTTCTGAGTGGGTCAGGGTCAGACCAAATGTGAATCTGGATGGAGTACTTAGAATACCTGGTAATCAGTTCTTAGAACTGGTTGGTGACTAGGACTAGGAGCATAAAATGTCCCATATTACCCCCCTGCCAATTCCAAATGGAATAAATAAGTAGTTCAAAAAATGGAAATGGAAAAATGGAAAAATGGTGGGAAACACAAACGCCACTCCAGAGATAGGAAAAAAGCTTTTTATTTATGCCCAGGCCCAGAGGAACAGAAAATCTCTCAATTCTGGGTTCCCAATTCAGACAGCACAAGTATCTCATACCCTCTTGAGGATTTCTAGCTTGCTTAGCATTGGTGGATCTATCTTGACAAGGTATGGCTCTTGCTGCACAGAAAGCAGATGCAATGGCAAAGTGAGATTACAAAAGCTGAACAGCATGTTGGTGATAAGAGCTGTTTTCCTTTTTCAGTTCAATAATCAAATGGTCATTTTTTTAGTTTGGTGTCAATTAAGGTTTTTCTGCTTCCCCGAAAGACTGAGAACCCATCTCAAAACCAAAGACAATGAAAATAATAATAATAATCATGAGAAATTTTGAGCTACATCTGGTCTCTATTAACAAGACAAAACCTTTATAGAGCCTGCCACTAGTTATTATTGTTATTGTGGTGATTATTATTAGGCTTCTTCTAGTAAAATGCTATAACCTTTTACCCCACACTCTCTTGTGCTTTTCTTCTCTCTCCTATAACCAGTATTGTAAGTAGTGCAAAGATAGATAGATAGATGATATAGTACACAAGTAACCAGCATTCCAGTTTTTGCTGTAGGTCATCACTCCCATTAAATTGTAGTTTCTTTGCCAGCAAAGAAACTTCATGTAGTTTGAGTGCTTTGGGAATACAATGCCTGGTCACATAGGTCAGCAAACATTTACTGACAGGTGAAGTGAGTACTTTTTTACACTAATAAATATATAAAATTATATATACATATGTGTTTATGTAATTTATATAAATAATTTTAATCTGGCCATGGAAAATTGGGCAAGCAAAGAAAATTTTTTCCATATTTTGGATGTTTTGCAAGAGGCAATACAAGGTAAACAGAGGCTATAGGAACTTTACTTAAAGATTTCTGGGACATGTGAATGCAAACAATGGAGCGCCATCTTATGGTCTAAAAAGAAACCAAGAACTCTTGCTCACATTATGAAGCCCGCTTTTTCATGCCGCAAAGAATTCACCGCAATGACCTTACAATTTCTTTTACTTTAATAGTGTTAGAATTACATTGATTTATCATCTATATACCTGGAGGAAGATCTGTGGGGGCAGTGGAAAGTCGTGGAATGGATGGGGTATACCTAAAGATAAAATCAACCCTAATAGATTATGGACAAACGGGGCGGAGAGAACAAATACCCAATTAGTTCAATCAGGCTCCGGGGAATGTTGAATCATCCAATCAGAATGCTCTTGGCTCTATAAATGGGCGACGTAGCCCTTCTTACTTTTCTTTCTGTTAGCATCATGGCTCGTACAAAGCAGACAGCTCGCAAATCTACTGGTGGTAAGGCTCCCCGCAAACAGCTCGCTACTAAAGCAGCTCGGAAGAGCGCTCCTGCTACGGGCGGTGTGAAGAAGCCTCACCGTTACAGACCCGGCACCGTGGCGCTGAGAGAGATCCGGCGCTACCAAAAGTCTACCGAGCTGCTGATCCGCAAGCTGCCTTTCCAGCGCCTGGTCCGCGAGATCGCCCAGGACTTCAAGACCGATCTGCGCTTCCAGAGCTCGGCTGTGATGGCTCTGCAGGAAGCTAGTGAAGCTTATCTCGTAGGGCTGTTTGAGGACACAAACCTGTGTGCCATCCACGCTAAGAGGGTGACCATTATGCCCAAGGACATCCAGCTGGCTCGCCGCATTCGTGGGGAGAGAGCTTAAGTTTGAGGGAATTAGAATTTTAAAAAGGCTCTTTTCAGAGCCGCCTACTTTACTAAAAAGATCCTGTAATGCTCCTACGTGTACCAGGCATCTTTTTTTCCTCTGTTTTCCAGGCAATTACACATGCCGTCCTTATTAACGAACAGGCATGGTGAATGAACCCTGCCCATTCCCCCCAAAAGGAAAACATTCTCTGAGGTATTAGCGAGGTTCCCACTTAACTCCTAGTTCCTCAGGAAGTCTTTAGTATTTGCAGATGGCAAGCAGCAGCTAGCTGACTTCAGTCTTCCGGTTCTAAGGCAGTACTTCCTCTTGAGTGAGTGGCTTGAATCTACAGATAAAAGTAACATTTAAATCCCAATTAATGAATCATTTTCTTCTAGGAATGAATAAATGCGTAACCTCAGCCATATTAGTATGATTATGACTACTCATTGAATGGTAGTAAGGGGTTTCAGAGTGCAGGGGACTCGTTCTTACTTCTTTTTAATCCCTCTGCCTAATGGCCAAGCTGTGAGACTTTACTCGATGGTTAGCATCTTTAAGGTTGCTTATAGAAATGACTAATCTTAATGTGGCTTGAAATTGTGAAATTTCAATACTGCATTTAATTGTCTTTCTATGCAGTATTTTAAGCTATGATGTGAGTACAATTTCCTTGTGAATATCCAAAAATGGTGAGTTTTATTTGAAGATGTCCTAGGAGTATACTCTAGGTAACCTAAAGTCAAAACTGTGGTCAATAGTCAACAAACATGTATTGCCCACTATGTGCCAGTATTGTACTAAAGTGCTGGGGATACAAAGTGGGGGGTGGAGGAGCTTTGCTCTTAAGTAGCTTCCAGTCTGGTGAAGGAAACAATATGCCAGCAATGATGTACCCCCTGAAATGTATACAGGATTTATTGGGGGGGGGGGGGTCCTTTCAAACGAAGACTGACTTGAAGGAAGCCAGGAAAGCTAGAGATTGAGAAGGTGAGTTGTTCCAAGCAATGTAACAGTCACTGAAAATACAGAGTTGATAGGTGGACAGTTGTGTGCAAAGAACAGGAAGTAATTAGAGGCCTTTACAAATGCACCACCTAAGGTAAGCAGATCACAAATATTTTAAAATATTATGAGTTATCAAGAGGACACATAAGCGTTGATAAGAAATTACTTTGTTGTTCAGTGGAATATAATCCTCCTATTAACAGACAGTTCCCCACATATTAACTGTTTCCTTAGAATATTATACATTTAGAGTTTGTAGGGAAACTGGAAGTCATCTAGTCTAACCTCTAATTTTGCAAATGAACAAAGAAAATTCATATAGGGCCAAACCACTGTTTATTTCACTCTCTTCCCTTTTTCAGAATATACTACCCTCCTAATCCCCTAGAAATAATACTAGACTTAAAGTAGTCTCCAGGTAGAGGTTCATGCTTTTACTTAACTACAGATTACTTAATAAAATTTACATTTTTTTCAACATTAACCCATAGCCAAAATTTGAGACATGATGAGGTATGTCCACATTACAGCCATTATAGCCATTCAAATACTTGAACATAGCTAATGTATCTCCTTTTATCTTCTCTGCTGAGAAATTGGAATGATAGAGACTTTAGAGAAACAATGGAATCAATCATGGAAGAGACCACAGTTAAAGCAGCTAGCTGGCACAGAGGCAAGGCCTGGATCTTGAGTTCAAATCCAGTTTCAGAAGCTAACTCTGTGGAAGCTGACATGTCATTTGATTTCAATTTCCTCTTAATAAAATGAGAATAATAATACCTACCTCACCAAATGAGATAGTTACTTTGCACAGTTCCTGGCACATAATAATAGCTATATCAGTGTTAGTTGTGGGGTGGGGGTGAGGGGCGTTATCCTTATTAATTTCCCACTTAAGGGGATATGAGGATATAAGACAAAAGAAAATGCAGTATTAAATTCCCTTTCAGATAGAAGAGGAAATTTTAGGAAGACAGAGAAGCCAATCCAGGAAAAGAATAAACTCAAGAATTTCAAAAAGGACACCATCAGAAGAGATCTTGCTGAACTCTAACAGCACTGTCTTAATATTCACTTTGGAGTAGTTTGAAAGAGGCACAAGAAAAGCTTCAGACCAGTAAGGGAGGTTGGGTACCTATAGACCAATTCTTATTTTACATCAGAATACTGAGGTCCAAATTTAGTGACTAGTCCTAGAAGCAAGGGCAGAATAAAGGCAAGTCTCCTGACTCAAAAGCCCGCTCTTCCTGTTACACCACGATTTTTCTTTAAAAAAAAAAAAAAAAGCATGAGATTTTGAAACGTTTTCCTTGTCCACTAATACATGGATCATCTAACCATGCTTTTTATTTTTTTTTTTTACGAGACTAAGCTTTTACTTTGAGAAATGGGATAACTTTTACAAAAACTCGAGTTTGAGGAGTCACAGCTTCTAGGAATTTAATGATTTAGTGACCACTTTGGAGCCCCTATCACAGACAGCATTATAGTTACCTAAGGATCTTTGTACTTTTCCAGACATGAGGCAATGTTTTACAATGCGACCAACCATACAGAAAGCATCCGCCCGCTAAGCGAAGCGAAGTGACGTAAGGCTACGCGTTAAGGTAGCAATCTGATTGGTTGACTAAGCCAATAATACAATTCCTTCGGGACACGTAGAAAAAATAACGTCTTTTATTTCATTTATATTTCTCTTGTCTAAGGCCTTTTTCTAGACAGTCTTCTTCCCGCCCTCTACTTCGCGTCTTAAAAAAAAAAAACTAAACTTAAAAACAACTCATTATATTGAGGGTATTCAAATAAGGGTTTGCAAAAATCTAACGTCTAATTGGATGAAATGAAAGAACACTATCCGAATGGGAGGGGCTATGTAAATAAACAGATGCCAGTTCTACTTTCTAATTGGTTTATTCATCAAAAGATGTTTTCAACCAATCAGAACGCGTCGTCTACTCTACCTCCTGAAGGTATAAGAAGTTGCTGTGCCGTGGCTAGCAATACATCTCCTTTCTAAAGAGAGGTCTTCTTTGGTTTCTTCGCTTCTAATTTTGGTCTTTTTCGAGAAACTTTGAACATGTCCGGCCGTGGAAAGCAGGGAGGCAAAGCACGGGCCAAGGCTAAGACGCGATCGTCTCGAGCTGGCTTGCAGTTCCCCGTAGGTCGGGTGCATCGTCTTCTTCGCAAGGGAAATTACTCTGAGCGAGTAGGCGCTGGAGCTCCGGTATATTTGGCTGCGGTTTTAGAGTATCTTACTGCGGAAATCTTGGAACTGGCTGGTAATGCTGCTCGTGACAACAAAAAGACTCGCATCATTCCCCGTCATCTTCAGCTAGCTATCCGTAACGACGAAGAACTTAACAAGCTGTTGGGCAAAGTCACCATTGCCCAGGGTGGAGTCCTGCCCAACATCCAGGCTGTGTTGCTGCCTAAAAAGACTGAAAGTCACCACAAACCTAAGGGCAAGTAAAATTGCCAAATTCTACAGGAAGCTGTAGAAACCAGCATTTTGAACCCAAAGGCTCTTTTCAGAGCCCCTCACAGTACCAAAAAAGGAGCCTGTAAGCTTTTTGGTGTCCCTTACCCTTTAAGGAATAACTGCTTTCCTCGAATACTTAAAACAGCATAAAAATACCTCTATGGCAGGCTTGGAGCTTGACCAGCATTTTTAACTTGATCACTTTTTTGAGTATGCCAGTTAGATGATACTCCATTGCAAAGTTTTACACTGTATGAGTCACTGCGGGGAACTGGAGCAAGCAGAAATCGGTGGTTTTTTGCACCCAAATACCTATCAAGTTCGAGGCAACTCTTGGGAGATATATGTACCTTACTATTCCACGCCCCTGGAAGGGACTTTAATGCATGTAATAGGTTTCATTTTGCATGAGCAAGTAATCCAGTTTCCTGAAAGTCCCTTATGAAAATGACAGTCTCAGATGACATGCTAAAACAGGCCTACCTTAGAATTAGTAAAGTTTCAGACTTGCACATAGTGAATATTTACTGTGTGTACATGCTACACATCGCAGCATTCTGTAAAGGAAACAAGCTGGTGCCCAGGTCCCCTGATTTCCAGCACAGATCTACTTGCTAAATAAAACCTTTGAGATGTGGTCAAGGTCTGTTAAAAGCTTTATGCTTGTCCCTCAGTTCTTCACAATAACACTGACTTGAAGTTTATTGTTCACAATAGCTCCACATCCTTCTTGGGGGAAGCAGTAGTTTGCTTTCAGGTGGAATAGATGAAGGCAGTGGACTTGCTTTCAACTGCCCTCCCCAGTTCTGAGTATATAACAGTAATATTTTTGTCTTTTAGCATCGAGGGGACCTGCCCTTGCCTTCTCCTCACCCTTCAGTCAAATATGAGGTCAATTCCTGCCAGCAACTGCCTCTGCTAAATCACTATTCATTTTACCCCTTGCACCTCTAAGACTTATCTTTCGGTTTAAAAAGAAATCTTTTTTAATACAATGACTTGCTATTAAAAATCATATCCTATCTAAACATTTTTAAGTCTTGCAGAGAAAACAAGGAATAATGTTGCTCTCTCCATACTTGGAGAAAAGTTCATATATGAATTGGACTTCAGGTTATATTAGTGTTGTAACTCCTTTTACCAATACATGTTACCCTCTGAAATTTATAATCTTAATGGTATAGAGCATAACTTATTCAGACTCACAGCCATTCAAGTATGACTTGAATCTAGATCTAGGCCAGCGGTTCTCAACCTCTCAATTTGTAGCAATGAGAATACATAATACATATCAGGTATTTACATTCCGAATCATAACTGTAGCAAAATTACAGTTTTGAAGTAGCCACCAAAATAATTTTTTGGTTTGGGGTCACTGCAACATGAGGAACTGTATTGCGGGGTCACGGCATTAGAAAGGTTGAGAACCACTGCTCTAGGCTAAAAGGCCAGCTCTTTCGGCAGCCACTTTGACACAATAATTCTCAAGGGTCATAGCATTAAAGTTTTCTGTAGTATTCATCAACATGAAAACCTCTACCTCATTCAAAATTCGGAAAAACAATTTTCACATCATGTGTTCCAAGTTTTGACTCCCGAAATATCATACCAGAGAATCACTAAAACACATTCTCAAATGTCTAGGTCACTTGCACTTGTTTGAGACTAAACATTCATTGTCTTGGACTTTGTATTCAAAAATTAATCAGGTACCATCATCCAGTCCTTAGAAATATGTAGGTTGGGGAGGTCATGGAATTAAAAGATGTTTATCTCAATATCTACTAAAGAAGCAAAGTTTTGAGTAATACCTCTATGGGTAACCAGTTAAATGACTTTAGGTGAGTCACTTTCTTTTTAGTTCAACACCACTAGTTTATACAGGGAACTAAGGTTCCTTTCAACCCTATATACTCTGATTTCAAGAGGCCTAAATCTTCCATCATATGCTAAATAGATATGAGCAGAAAAGTAGAATTAGATTTTTGCTAGGAGGCAAATATTCCTTTATGTTGTATAGTTATAGCACTAGATCTAAAATAATATTCTTTATATACAGTTGCTTAATAAATATTTATTGTAGATACATAGGTTAAATTAGAGAGAGCCTGAAATTTGTTCTTAGTGTTTATGGGAAGTGGACACCTTTGCTTTGATATGTCCAAACTTGGAAAACATCTCTGGTTCATCAGTATCAATTGGGACCAATTCCAATTTAGTGTAACTATTATTAACATACTATATACAGGGATCTGGGATTCAGTACCTGCATATTTTTTCTGTCCCTAAATATTTGCTATTACTATCCTCAAAAGATTTTCTCATTCATGGTTTTATTCTCATCCATGTTTTAATATTTAAATATTTCACAATATGTAGTAGGGTTTCAAGAAAGTGTTATATTCTATATTTTTCCAGAAGAAAAATAACCTTTCTTTATTTGTAAACTTTGTGTAGTTTTTTCTTTCTCTTGAAGAGTATGTGTGATCATAATGGTATAGAAATGCTAAAATTACTATTATTACCTCTATCCACTAACTTTCAATTTCTCTGTTGCCCCAAAATATGCTTGGACCCTCCCATTCCCCCAAAATCCTCTGTTGATCTAACCCTTCTAGTTATCACCTACTTGACTAGACTTTACTATTGATCACCTTGCTTTCCTTGATATTCTCTTCAGTCTAGATGTTTGTGCCACTGTCCTCTTTTGTTCTCCCAGTCTGCTCCTTCTTAATCTCCTTTACCTGATATTGAACTAGATATCTTGTAGACATCTTAAATATACCATGTCCTAAACCAAACTCGTTATTTTTCCTTTCAGCTCCTCCCTTCTTCCTAACTTTCCTGTTACTGCCAAGGACCCATTATCTCTACTAAAAAGTCTGATATCTTGGGTATAAATGAAAGAGGAAAAATCAGTTTCATCAGCTGCCAAGTCTTGTCAGTTCTAGTACCAGAATATCTCTGGCATACGTTCTTCCCTTTGCATCATATCAAAGCCAACTTTTTATACTGTCTGAACAACAGAAATAGTAATTTTTTCTCTATTCTTATCTTATTCCCTGCTTCCATCCCTATTTTACAATGCTGTCTGATTAATTTTCCTTATACAGAGATGTAGGAATTTCAGGTGAAAATAAAATTTATTTTTTAAAGAAATGTACTGGTTGAATCACATTTCCACTTTATGGAAGCAAAAAAAAATATCAAAAGGGAAAAACCTGCCATATTATACTCGGACTAATTATTTTTAAAGATTATGTAAATTGAGTTCAGAGTTTTGAGTTTTGTAGGCATTATGCATATATCCATTTCTGCCTGTTTGAGACCATGTGAAAGATCTTGCATGTTTATTTATCAGCACTATTATACAAGGCTATGAAAATGGAATGATAATAAAGCCTATCTTTTGGCATACCCTTCACTTGTAGAATTCCTGATTGCTATTTAACATATTTGAAGGCTGTTGTAAATGTAAGGATGTACTCACATACCCTGACCAATGTTTCTTTTGCTAACCAATCAGAGGACACATTAATTTAAAGGAAAACATCTAACCATGCACCAAAGCTGAGCTGGTTGACAAAAACCACTAAAATCTTGATTGGTGTTTAAATACAAATTAAATACAAATTGAATGAGCCTCAAAGGAGGAGAGGTTCCTGAGTAATAGTAGTGAAGGAGTACCTGGAAGTGGCAATGGGGAAATGTTCCAATTTCTCCTTCTTCTGCCCTGCCACCCCAGTAATTTAGGTTATCAGTGAAAGTGCAACAAATGCTGGAAAGTTTAACCAGGGAATCTTAAGTCGCCAGGTGGGAGCCAGATAAATGAAAAAACTTTTAAAGAAAGACAAAAAATTTTTCTCCCTTTCATTATCCCATGTATTTTATTTTGTAGATTTTAAATCAGCACTCTGAGAATGAGTTTATTTATAGGCTTCACCAGATTTTTTTTTAACCCCTACGCTAAAATAAAACAAAATTCTAAGTCTGACATTTAAAAGCTACAATCTGTCTCCATCCTTCTTGGAGTAACTGCCATTGCAAGGCAAACAGTGTACGGAGCCACTGGAAATGAAGAACTGGTATTAGCAATAAAACACAAAGCATAGAAAACAGCTCTGGAAACGCAGTTATGAAAAACTTTTCAAAAATGGTGGTTTAAGTAAAGTATATGATTAGTTACAAATATTTGACAAATTAGCCAATTGGAAACTAAAGCTGTCATCAACTTTTTACATCTGCTTCACCCATTGGGGCAAGCTTTATCCAATCAAACGTTACAATACACCAATCTCTTTTCTAAATACATGAACTACAATTAGAATAATCTTTCATTTTCCCTAACTTTATTGCAGGATTGCACGTTTTCTGAACGGGTATAGTAGGCCTCAGTTGGAAGAAAGGCTCTCAAGACCCTGGGACAGAAGCAAATGCAGTGGAGAGGAGAGTACAAGGTACTGAAGCATGTCTGTGGAGTAGAAAGCATCTCATCCAGAGCCATGAGCATTATGAACTTATTCAACATAATGACGTTTTGTGAGATTTAAAATGGTTGAGGTCTTAAACTGTAGTGATTAAAATAGTGGAAGATATAAATAGTGATAGATATAAGAGAGGGTGAGTAAATTTGACCACAGAAATATGTTTCACTACAGTGTCTTGGGTGTTAAAATCAAATATAAGGTGGTCGCCAGGGAATTATTCCCAATTATTCAAATACCCAAGTCAATTGGGTTTTATAGAGATTTTTAATTAACAATACAATGAGTAATCAAAGAAGGAGAAAGAGAGTAAGAAAAGAATCAGTTTTTTTAACACTCACCACAAGGTCTGACTAAACAAGGATTTCTAATGACACCAGGCCAGCAGCATCTCAGCTGCTTTCACCAGCTCCCTCCTCCATCTGAATGTTTCAGAATCAGTCTCCTCAGAATGAGTCTCTCCAATCTGAATGTTTCAGAATGATTTTTCAGCTCTTCCCTGAGCTCTTATTTTTAAGGGCAAAATCTCCTCTGTCACCTCCCCTAAGTCCTTACATCTACCAATCACTGTAGATGTTTCTAAAGGACCGCCCATTTTTAGTCCACACCTAAGAAGGTGTGGATTTTTGAGTAATTCACACCAGGAAAGCTCTGAGTAAGTTTTCCAGTTCTTTGTTCCTTGTAAATTCACAAGTTGCTTGACCTTTATAGGTACTTAGCTTAAGAAAAGTATGGGTTTAAGTACTTTTCATTGTTCAGAAAAGAGTTTACAACTTTATCTTCCCCTAGGGCAGACCCAAGTAGGTAAAGTAGAATTCTCACATTCCTGCTTTAAGTAGAGTTCACTGCCCAAATGGGGTATGGTCTTAATCCAATCTTATAAAATAGGGTCTGGGAAATTTTAAGGTTTACAGTTTTCAAGTGAATGGGGGAGAGACTTTTCAACTGGAACATTAAAAGCTTCCCACCATCACGTCCTGTGACATCCAGAAGACCATGTACCTGCAACTAAACCTTCTGGAATCTGATCAAGTACTTTCTGTCCAAGGGCACCCAGTTGGTCACCAGATACACCATTTCCATATAGCCTGGCTTCCTGAGTATCCAGTATCCAACCCTAAAGCTCTTTTAAAAGCAGTGAACTGTCAAACAATCTTTAACCAAATTGAACATTTATTTTTTAGTTTGCATTTGTTAAGGAAAAGATACAGAATTTAATTCCAAACAAGCAGGGCAAGAGGAAGCTGTGGCTAAGTGGTAGAGCACTGGGCCTGGAGTCAGGAAGATCTAAATTCAAATCCAAGCCTCTGACACTTCCTGGCTGCATGACCTTGGACAAATCCCTTAACCTCTGGTGGCCTTACAAAAGGATACAGTGGAGAAGGAAATACATGTCAAAGCCTTGTGATAGATAGGGAAATGGAGCCACCCACTACTTTTACTTAAAACTAGAGAGTGAGAGTGATGGAATAGAGCAAGAAGGTGAAGAGGGGGGAGAGATTGTTCCTCCCCTCTCCTTAGAAAAACCAACACTAGTTGTCTTCAGAATTACAGAGTATATCTCTTCAGAGACTGGGTTGAATGTAGAGTCAAGTACTGAAACTGATTCTTCTTCATTGAGGAGAAAGTATAGTTCTCCTCCTCAAGCTTTAGGTCTCTCTTCCTGGATTTGTGATTTCCTGGACAAGTGATTTCCTTGTCACATTGTGGCTGACCACACAGGAGTCTAAAGAATTTTCTCAATAAACTTCTAAAATTCCTTGCCTTTTTACTCTACCTTCTCACCACTTAGTCCCTTTTAACAGCAAACTTGGCTTAAAGACACAGTGTGACAAGGAAATCACTTTAAAAGACTGATATATATATATATATATGTATATATATATATATATATATATATATATATATATATATATATAAATTTAAGGTCGCCAAGGAATTCATCTATGTAATTCCTAAATGAAAACTCAAGTCAGCAGTCAACCTTTTATGGAGTTTTTAATTACAAACAGGAGGAAGAAAGGTATGAGAGAGAGAGAGAGAGAGAGAGAGAGAGAGAGAGAGAGAGAGAGAGAGAGAGAGAGAAGGGAATAGGGCTTAAATACCCCCTCTGTTTAGGCTGGGCCAAAAGGCCCAAGCCCTTAGATAGCTGAGGCAAAGAAAAGAGATCAGTCCCTATCACTCACGTGACCAAAATGGAGAAACAGTCTCAGGGGCCTCCACCTCCAGCCTCCTTCAGAGCAAGCCTTCTCAGAGCACAAGCTCTCAGAGCACAAGCTCTCAGAGCAAAACCTCTCCAACTCCCCCAGTCCTCAGACCCCGCTATCTTTAAGGAAATCATCTAAGTTCCCTCCCCTCAGTTCTCACATCTACCAATCACTGTCCATGTCTTCCCTGTGCCAATGGTGGCTCTAGCTTAACCCAGGACCACCCAGAGGTCTGTGGCTTTGCACATGTCTGTTGAAGGTCATATTCTCAAATAATTAAATCTTGATCCTTTGCTGCAGCCCTTCCTAAATCCTTTTACTCTGAGTAGGGTGGAGATTGTAAGTTCCAAGACCTGGTTCTGTCATTCCAAGTATCTCTATTGTATTAATTCTAAAATCAATCATGACTCAAAGAACTTCCTGTTCTATGCTTAAGCATAGGTCAAAGCTCTTTCCATTGTTCAGCAAAAGGTTTCTGTCCTAAAGCAGTCCCAAGTAGGGAGAAGAAGGATCCTCCCATGCCAAGGGGGTTCACATTCCAATAGAGTTCTTACTATCAGTAGGAAATTTTTTCCAAGTATGAAACTTTCCAGTGGTGAAATTTCCAACATTCACAAGTCTAAGAAATTTCAAGGTTTACAACAGCTGCTAGAACATGTGAGTATAAAAAATTTTTTCTCTCTTCTCTTTTCTCCTTAAGGTAAATTGGAATCAGCAGTTTTTCTTTTTCTTCCCTTTAATCTTAAGGGACAGCTGGGTAGCTCAGTGGATTGAGAGCCAGGCCTAGAGACAGAAGGTCCTAGGTTCAAATCGAACCTCAGATACTTCCCAGCTGTGTGACTCTGATAGTTAGATAGAAAACAGCTGTTTTAAATCTCAGCAACAGGACCCTAAAGTCCTGGCTGGAAGAGCTGTTTCTAAATAACCTTTCCCTTAAGGAACAACTTCCTAGATTAGAAAAAAAAAACCCTGTGGAAAGTTTGTTGCTTTGCACTGCTCCCCACGTGTTTTGTGAAGACTGTTAGAGAAATAATTACAATATATATATATATATATAAATGAGTACTACATTCTTTGACATTTATATGGCAGCTGAAGAATTAGGGGCATTGAGGAATGCAGGATACCTCCAAATTTTTATATTAATAGGTACTGTCATTTTTGTACTCCTCAATACTATATTTAGAGATGCTAAAATAAAAAATATTGAGGATAAAATAGAAAAAATTGAGGATAAAATGCAAGCCCAATTAGAAGATCTAAAATGGCAAACACCCACTCTACCAGAAACAGACCTGTTTCTGAACCTTTGAATGAGGAAATTTCCTTCCCTGAAATAGAGATGGAAAACATCTTCCCTATAGCCCAGTTAACAGACTGCTTCTCTCGGGCAGTGCAAGTCTTGACTGAATTTAATCCCCAAAACCCTTCCCCTGCAATCCCAGTTTCTCATGTTCCCTCTCCTACAGAAAACCAAATTCCAACGCAAAGGAGATCTTGTCCTCCTAGAGAAACCTGTCCTTGTCAAACTGACCCACAGGTGCAAAATTCAACTAGAGGCCTGTTTCCTCTAAGAGAAGTACCTGAAATAGGACGGAATGGGGATGTGGTGACTTTAAGACATAGGATACTGTTTACTCCCAAAGAAATAAATGAATTTACACAAAATATCCCCACATATGAACAAGATCCTTTTCTAGTAGCAAAAAAGATGGGAGACATATTTTTTCAGTATAATCCGTCTTACAAGGACATTGAGAACTTGCTACAGGCTTTTTTAAGTGAACGTGAAAAAAATAAAATAATTGCTCATGTCAACAAAACCCGGGGGCGAAATGCAGCACATTGGCCATCTCAGGATCCCGAATGGGACTATAACAATCCTGAGGATTATCTACAACTATACCGTTGTAGAGAGGCCCTCCTCACGGCCATGAAGGAATGTGCAGACAGTACAGATAAGTGGATGGAACTTGAAAAAAATTAAGCAAAAGGAGGAAGAAACACCCTCCAGATTCATGGACAGAATAATCAAGTTTGGGGACAGATACTTAGATTGGGACCTAACTAAAGAGAGTAGCTTAAGACAGGTTAGAAGGATCTTTGTAAATAACTCTTGCAAAGCAATTAAGAATTATTTTAGAACACAATGCCCAAGATGGTCAGATATGGGCCTTGAAGAATTGCGAAAAACAGCTATATATGTTTTAAAGGGAAACAAAGAAAAGGAGGAAGAAAATAATGATGACATGGAGGAAATGAAGAAAAAAATGAGATATTTGATAGATAGGATAACTAAATTAGAAAGTGGGCATGATAATGAACCAACGACAACTGCCCCTCTCCAGAAATCCAATTATCAATCCATTACTTGCCACTTCTGTGAGAAGAAGGGCCACAAAATGATGGAATGTAGAACCTTTCTTAAGATGATTGGAAGTAATACACAGTTTAATAATAGCTTTAGAAATAATAACTATAGAAATGATGATAATGGTTATAGAAACCAGAATTCTAGAAATTATAATAATGACTATGGAAATAACTATAATGAGTATAGAAATAAGAACTTTAGAAACCAGAATTATAGAAATAGGAATTGGGAAAATAATGACAATGCTCCAAATGAAGAAAATTATAATGATAATGAATAACAACAATATATGAGAAATGGCGCTCGTCCAAAAAATACTCGAGGTACTAATGACCCTCAGAGAGGTGCCCTTCAGGGGGGTGCCCAAGGAATATCCAAAACACAAAGATGGTGTCCGGGGGAGGGGGGGCTGGGGCACAGGAATCAGAGGATACAACCTTTGATTTCCCGGACCCTGATGTCCAACTACCCGTTGTCCCAATCCACTGCCCCCCATACTAATGAACCCCATGTTACCTTAAAGGTGGGTAATACCTATTATGATTGTCTATTAGACACCGGAGCTTCCTGGTCTGTATTAAAGAGAACACCTGATTTCCAATATTATTCTGTTGGCTCAGAGAATGTAATGGGAGTATCAGGAATAACCCAAAGAGTTAAAAGACTTCCTCCTAGAATGGTGTCTGTAGGACCCCTAGAGGTACAACACTCCTTCCTTTTGATGCCTGACTCCCCTTTAAATTTGCTGGGGAGGGACCTTCTATGCAAACTCAGAGCCACAATAACCTGCTCCCCAGATGGCTCATTATCATTAGAAGTACCAGAGGAATCTTTAAATTTACTCCCTGTAATTCTCTCAGAGAGTCAGGAGAAAAAAGAGCATCCCATCTTTGCAATACCTAAAGATATACCAGAGTCTCTTTGGGCCACATCTTATTCCGATGTAGGTTTACTTAAGTCGGCTGTTCCTGTCAGATAAAAACTAAATCTAGCCCACCTCCTTCTATCCCTCAGTGTTGTGACAAGGAAATCACTTTGAAAGACTGATATATATTAATTTAAGGTCGCCAAGGAATTCAGCTATGTAATTCCTAAATGAAAACTCAAGTCAGCCGTCAACCTTTTATGGAGTTTAATTACAAACAGGAGGAAGAAAGGTATGTGTGTGAGAGAGAGAGAGAGAGAGAGAGAGAGAGAGAGAGAAAGGGGAGAGAAGGGAATAGGGCTTAAATACCCCTTCTGTTTAGGCTAGGCCAAAAGGCCCAAGCCCTTAGATAGCTGAGGCAAAGAAAAGAGATCAGTCCCTATCACTCACGTGACCAAAATGGAGAAACAGTCTTAGGGGCCTCCACATCCAGCTTCCTTCAGAGCCAATTCTCAAAGCACCACCTCTCAGAGCCAAAACCTCTCCAACCAACCACCACCAGTCCTCAGACCCCTCTATCTTTAAGGAAACCCTCCAAGTTCCCTCCCCTCAGTTCTCACATCTACCAATCACTGTCCATGTCTTCCCTGTGCCAATGGTGGCTCTAGCTTAACCCAGGACCGCCCAGAGGTCTGTGGCTTTGCACATGTCTGTTGAAGGTCATATTCTCAAATAATTAAATCTTGATCCTTTGCTGCAGCCCTTCCTAAATCCTGTTAGGACTGAGTGGGGTGGAAATTGTATTTTCCAAGACCTGGTTCTGTCATTCCAAGTATCTCTATTGTATCAATTCTAAAATCAATCATGACTCAAAGAAATTCCTGTTCTATGCTTAAGCATAGGTCAAAGCCCTTTCCATTGTTCAGCAAAAGATTTCTGTCCTAAAGTAATCTTAAGAAGGGAGGAGGAGGAACCTCCCATGCCAATGGGGTTCACATTCCAATAGAGTTCCCACTATCAATAGGGAATTTTTCAAGTATGAAATTTCCCAATGGTGAAATTTCCTACATTTATAAGTCTAAGAAATTTTAAGGTTTAATTTAATTTAATTTAAGGAGGTAATTGAGGGTATTACACCAGTTATTAACTCATTAATAGAACAGGGAATAATAATCCCTTGCAAATCTGAATACAACACGCCCATCCTGCCAATTAAAAAACCAAAAAGAGGGCCCAATGGCAAGCACCTCTATAGCTTCGTACAGGATCTAAGGGCAGTGAATAATCACGTTATAAAGAGACACTCCGTAGTTTCTAATATACATACTATTATTTCATCTATTCCTAGCACAGCTACATACTTTACAGTAGTAGACTTGTGTTCAGCTTTCTTTTCCATACCTATACATGAGAATACAGGCATACTTTTGCTTTCATCTGGAAGGGCTCACAATATACCTGGTGTCGGCTGCCATGGGGTTATGTCGAAAATCCAAGCTTATTTGAGCATATTTTGAGCCAAGACACAGACAATATAACATTTAAAAATAGCAAATTAATCAAATATGTAGATGATCTACTCTTGGTTTCAACAGATGCAAAAACATGTCAAGAAGATAGCAAACACAAAAGAGGAATTTGGAATTGCACAAAAGAGGACATAAAATCTCTAAGGATAAAGTTCAGTGGTGTCTCCAAAAAGTAGAATATTTGGGATTCATCTTGACTGTGGGTGCTCGTTATATTTCTCCAAAACAAATTGAGAATATTAAAAAATTGAGTGCTCCTACCACTAAGAAACAGCTGAGAGCAATTTTAGGAGCAACAGGGTTTTGCAGACAATGGATTCCTTGCTATGGGAAAATTACTAAAGCCCTTATAGCATTAATAAAGGATTCGGTTCCTGAACCCCTCAAATTAGAGCCTGAACACTTGTCAGCTCTATCAGATCTAAAAAAGGCTATCATGTCTGCCCCCTCTCTAGGCATCCCAGATTACAACAAGCCATTTACTTTATATGTGCATGAGTGAAGAGGAGTAGCCTCTGGAGTGTTAACTCAGACTTTGGGACCTTCTCAGCGCCCAATTGCTTATTATTCTGCCGAACTAGACCCAGTAGCAGCAGGAGCACCACCATGCCTTAGAGGAGTAGCTGCTATAGCCTTACTAGTAACAAAAACTGTTGATTTAGTATTGGGATGTCCATTAACAATAATGTGCCCACATGAGATAGAAGCATTATTGATAAAACATAGGACACAGGCATTCTCGGGTCAGAGAATTAAAAGGTATGAAATAACCTTATTAAATAGTGAAAATATTACCTTGAAAGCCTGTTCAACCCTTAACCCTGCCACCTTGCTTCCAGATTTACCTACTTCAGGAGAACCATTACATAACTGTGAAACATTAGTGTCTATGGCAGAAAAGCCGCGAGATAATCTCTTATTATAATAATTATAATCTCCCTTAGACAATACAGATCTGATTTTATTTACCAATGGTTCGTCTTTTATGAGGGATGGCATACGTTACACTGGAGCTGCTGTAGTCTCAGAATTTGCCACTGAATGGTCAGCTTCAGTACCTTCTAACATTAGCGCTCAAGGAGCAGAACTCATAGCTCTAAAACAAGCTTGTATAATTGCCAAGGATAAAAAGGCAACAATTTATACGGATTCTAGATATGCTTTTGGCATTTGTCACTCAGTCGGGATGCTATGGCTCCAGAGAGGATTTTTAACCTCAGCTGGAAAATCCATAGCTAATGCAGAAATTATTAGTGAAGTTCTTTCTGCTCTCAAACTGCCTAAAGCCCTAGCTGTAGTTCATTGCTCTGCCCATACAGGTGGCTCTGACCCTGTCTCTAGAGGAAATGACTGAGCAGATGCCGCTGCAAAACTAGCAGCCATAGAAGGACCTGGATTAATTTTAATATTAACAACCACTGATAATTTAAATTTATCACTTTCCTATAATGAAAAGGAAGTGGAAAAATGGAAACAAAAATTTAAAGCAAAACAGATTAATGGAGTATGGGTGTCATCTAAAGGAAAACCCCTGCTCCCTAGAAGTTTCTATAACTAAATTTGCCAATCTATTCATAAAAATGGTCATTTTGGCACCCAGGGCATCGTGGACTCTGTCAAGAGAGTATGGATAGCCCCTGGTATAACTACTATAGCCTCTAAAGTATGTTCAGCCTGCCCTATCTGCCAGGCATATAACCAACATGCATATCGTAGAAAAGCCTTTGGGGGACATCCTCTGGCTTACACACCTTTTGAACATCTACAGATAGATTTCATAACGATGCCAAAGGCTGGACATTATAAATTTGTCTGGTCATAGTAGATCAACTAACCAGATGGCCGGAAGCATTTCCTACGACCCGAGCCACAGCAGATTTTGTTGCAAAGATACTTTTAAAGGAAATTATTCCTCGTTTTGGCCTGCCAGCACGTATTGACTCCGATAGAGGGAGTCATTTTACCGATTCTGTCTTAAACCAAATATATTCTTGCTTGGGGATGACTCCCAAATTCCATGTTCCATATCACCCCCAGAGCTCAGGCCAAGTGGAGAGGATGAATAAAGAACTTAAGACTTTGATTGACAAATTATGCACTGAGACCCATTTAAAATGGCCTGAAATTCTCCCTCTGGCCCTATTTTATCTTAGAAGCAGGCCTAGAGGAGACTTACATATTTCACCATTTGAAATGCTTTTTGGACATCTGCCTATACAGGCTAAGCCTTTCTCCCTGGCTTATACATCGCTATTTGGGGGAGATATTACTATTGCTTCCTATATACAGAAGTTACAACACAAACTACATGAACTTCATGAATCCGGAGCTGCAGTACAAGCTGGACCATTAGACTTTTCTCTGCATGACCTGAACCCAGGAGATAAAGTTTATATCAAGAATTTCAAGCGAACTGGAGCAACTCAACCTTCATGGGAAGGACCATTCCAAATATTATTAACTACTCCAATATCTATAAAGATTGGAGAAAGGGACTCTAGGATTCACTGCTCACATGTGAAGAAAGCATCTTCTGCTGAGACTTATTGACTGTATCCTATCATATGAATTGTGACTCTATCTTATCATATGAATTGGAGATAATGATCCATAGACAAATGGATGCTGTTTTTTCAAGAATACATTGAATTACTGATTTTTTTTCTTAATTTTATTATTTCTTTTCTTTTCTTTTTTGATCAGAATATTTGATTTTTTTCTCATTTTTTGTACTGAAGGTACACATAATTAATATTAATATTATTTTTTCCTACAGTAATACAAGTTAATTACATATACTCTTGCTATAATATCAATATATGCCTAAAAGCTTTAAACTATGGGAACCTGCCATTTATTGATAAAATATTATAGAACTGTGATTAATGTTTGTATCTGATTCCAGGAAAAGGGATAAAAACAAGGAGCACAGACTAAACCTGAATAGTGCCAATAGAGCACACAAGAAATATTAAAGTGAGACTTGACGTTGCGATGCTTAATTTATGTTTAAGTTGTAGGACTTCCTTGTATCTACACTCTTTACAAAATACTCAAACAAGTACAAAGCTTGACTATCATGCTGGCTCCCTATATCCCTGAGGGGAAAAAAAAATCAGACGAGGGAATGACATTTCCCCATCAAAATAGAATTCTAATTCTTTTCTTCTTATATTATGGCAACTTCCTGTAGTCTTGGCTACAAATGGCTAAGTGAAATATTACTGCATTCTGTCCTACATACTTGTGGGATAGAAATTACTTTAAACTGGACCTATACAAGGCCTATTTTGAATTTTTATTATATTTTTTTTCTATTCTTTTGATAATTGACACATACACCCCCATAACTGAACATTGCATTCTGAGCTAAACTTGATATTTTTTAATTCTTACTTCAGGGGGGATTGTATTTTAATTTAAATTCTAAGAATTTTTGAATTTTTTTGTTTAATATTGTATTTTTATAAAAATCCAAGAATTTTGAATTTTGTTTAAGATTGTACTTTTGTAAAAAATCAAAGATTTTGATTCTGTTCGAGAATAGATCTTCAAGAAAGAAGCTTGAAACTTTTATATCCAGAGAATGAACTGTTGCAGAAAGATGCCAAAAACCACTTCATCAAGAAGATCAAGAATGAACTTTGGATATGATTGATTGGACTGAACTTTTGATTGAACATTTATTGTAATTGTACACATTTATGCCAAAAGGGACTGCCCCTAATTCGGCTTTCTGTCAATGTGCCTAGTAAAACATTGGTTTTGCTTTCTTTCCTTTTCTATTTTCTCTCTCAGTATTCTAATTCTCTTTTTTTTTAAATTGAATATTGTGTATATCTATAGTTAGAATTGAATTCAGAATTACAAAATTGATTATGTTGTTTGATCAATGGGGAGATTGGTCTCCCATGATCATCAGGGGGGATTGTAAACCTTAAAATTTCTTAGACTTATGAATGTTGGAAATTTCCCCATTGGGAAATTTCATACTTGAAAAAATTTCCTACTGATAGTAAGAACTCTATTGGAATGTGAAACTCCTTGGCTTGGGGGGGGGGGGTCCTTCTCCTCCCTGCTTAAGACTAATTTAGGACAGAAACCTTTTGCTAAACAATGGAAAGGGCTTTGACCTATGCTTAAGCATAGAACAGGAATTTCTTTGAGTCATGATTGATTTTAGAATTGATACAATAGAGATACTTGGAATGACAGAACCAGGTCTTGGAAAATACAATCTCTACCCTACTCAGAGTAAAAGGATTTAGGAAGGGCTGCAGCAAAGATCAAGATTTAATTATTTGAGAATATGACCTTCAACAGACATGTGCAAAGGAAACAGACCTCTGGGTGGTCCTGGGTTAAGCTAGAGCCACCATTGGCACAGGGGAGACATGGACAGTGATTGGTAGATGTGAGAACTGAGGGGAGGGAACTTAGATGGTTTCCTTAAAGATAGCGGGGTCTGAGGACTGGAGGGGTGGCTCAGAAAGAGGGAGAGGAGGTTTTCCTCGGAGGAGGTTTTGCTCTGAGAGGTTTTGCTCTGAAGGAGTCTGAGAGGAGAGAGTCCTGGAGGGAAAGCTCCTGGAGAGGTCTGAGAGGAGGGCTTGCTCTGAAGGAGGCTGGAGGTGGAGGCCCCTGAGACTGTTTCTCCATTTTGGTCACGTGAGTGATAGGGACTGATCTCTTTTCTTTGCCTTGGCTATCCAAGGCCTTGGGCCTTTGGCCCAGCCTAAGCAGAGTGGGTATTTAAACCCTATTCCCTTCTCTCCCCTTTCTCTCTCTCTCTCTCTCTCTCTCTCTCTCTCTCTCTCTTTCTCTCTCTCTCTCTCTAATATCTTTCTTCCTCCTGTTTGTAATTAAAAACTCCATAAAAGGTTGACTGCTGACTTGAGTTTTCATTTAGGAATTACATAGCTAAATTCCTTGGCGACCTTAAATTAATATATATCAGTCTTTTAAAGTGATTTCCATGTCACAATACGCTTACACACACAATCACTGCTATAACATGTTTTGAAAACACAAATTTGTTCCACAATTGATATATTAAGGAACAGTTTTAGCATATTCAAACTTTGCATTTGTGCTTTTTGTGTGTGTGTGAAGGAAAACTGAGCCATGGTGGCAAGGCATGCAGTGCAATCTGTGGGAAGAGAGGGATTCCAAACACAACACTCCTTCACCCCTCTCCTAATAACCTGGATCCTTTGATCTTGCTGTCTCCAGTCATCTGCCCAGGAAAAAGACTGGCCAGATAGTCATGGAATACCACGTTAATAGAAGTAGGCCAAACCCAGTGGGATGCTATAGTTCCCAGAGGCTTCATTCCAGTGACCCCACCTCATGGGACAGCAGCCAGCATTGTCTGTGACCTGTATGCCCCAGTGGTGCTTCCAACTGAAATGGCTTTGAATGGGTCCAAGCTCTATACCCACTTCCAATTTCAAAGTTTTTTCAAAGTAAAGTGCCATTTTTACTATTAAATTTCTGATTCAAGGAAGAGCTGTGAGTGAGGGAAAGCTGGTCCTCACCCAAACATTTTATCCTACCCGTTCCTTTTCTTTCTCAGGCTGTGGGAACTAGGATATGGGTGGGATGGCCTAAGGCCCAGGAAGCCACCATTATTTATTGTAATATTTATGTATTTCATAACCATTTATTATGTGTAAAATTATGCTACCATTTTTACTAGGTTTCTATAGTTTTATTTTATCTGTCCCTGAAAAAGTTTTTGAAATTTTTATCCCTAACCCCATTTCCCCTCATTTAGAGGCAGCCAAGGTGGCAAAATGGACAGTGCTGGGCCTAAATTCAGGAAGATCTGGGTTCACACACTGTGTGACATTGGACATGTGACTAAGCATCTGTCTACCTCAATTTCTCAAACTGCAAAATTAGCATCATAAAAGTACATGCCTCACTGGTTTTGAAAGGAACAACTGAGATTATATCTGTAAGGAGCTAGGGCACTTAGCACAGTGTCTGGCATATAGTAGGAGCTTAATAAACACTTATTCTCTTTCCTTCCCTTCTATTTCAGGATTTTTCATATGTTGAGTTATAGCAGAATTGACTCTATAGCTTTTGTATATCTTTTGTTGAAATGGGATCTGGGGGAGGAAGAAGGTTGCTCTATATAGCTGCATGAATTTTCTAATTGTTTTAACTAGCCATTGCCAATCACAAAGAAGAGAAACAGATTTTATTATATTCAGAGTGTGGCACAACCTACTAGCATTTGATGGGAATATATGTCATTCAACAAATAATATTTCTACATGACATAAGACAAAGAAAGATAACTGCTTATTATAACACAGCTACTTATACACAGAAAACATATGCTTGTTAAAGAGACTCTGTATCATTAGCTACAAAAGATGGAGAAGGGATATCTACTTGGAATTACTGATAGTTACCTTAAATTAAATGAAACTACCCATATCCAAGTTGGTGCCAAAGCCTATCGATTTCATCTTTGCCACCTCTCAAATATACTACCCCTCTCTCCTCTGATAGCCACTGCTCTAGTGCAGGTCCTCATCACCTCATCCCTAGATTATTTCAATATACACGACTGCTTTAAGTCTCTCCCTATTCCAATTCATCTTCAATTCAGACACAAAAGATTTGTCCTAAAACATGGGTCTGATCACATCCTGCACCCCCAATCTCACCCCACCACCTGACTCCAGTGGCTTTCTTTTGCAGCCAGGAGCAAATACAAATAACTTTCATAACAATGCCCCCCACCCTTCCCTGTCCAATCTTCTTATACATTACTCTGTGTCACACTCCAGTAGTTACTCCAGTAACACTGGCTTCCTATTTCACAAACATGACACTCTTATCTTTTGGAATCTGGGTATTCTTTCAGTTGTCTTCCATGCCAGGAATGTTCTCCTTCCTTCATTCCAACTACTGACCTTTCTGGTTTCCTTTAAGTTCCAACTAAAATCCCACTTTCAAGGCTTTCCTTCTAATAATTATCTCTTATCAGTATCTTGAGGTAGCTATGGCTCAGTAGTTAAGAGCATTGGACAAGGAATCTGGAAGGACTGAGTACAAATCCAGCCTCAGACACTTTCTAACTGTGTGACCCAGGGCAAACCATGGAATCTCTGATTGACTGACAAAAGGATCCACTTGCTACATTGGTGAAAGAAATGTTAAATCACTCAAGTATCCTTGCCAAGAAAACCCCATGAATAGCTATAGTCCATGGAGTCACAAAGAGTCAGACATGAGTGAACAACAATAATCAATCAATAAATCTTATATATTGCTTATTTTGCATATATTTGTTTGCATGCTAGTTTCCCCATTATATTGTAAGTTCTTGAGATGTGAGTTCTTACCTCTTTTTGAATCATTAGCACTTGGTACACTGCCTAGGACCTAGTAGGTACTTAATAAATGTTGATTGATGGGTTGATTAAATTGCTAAATAAGAGAAAGAGATATTCCATAATCAAGAAGTACTCTTTTTTTAAAGCAATTAAGCCTTTTTGTACCAATTAGATGAGCAAAGACAGAAAAACTCATTGTTGGAACTGGTCCAGTTGTTTATGTTCAAATCATACACAACAAAATAGAGGCTATAGAACAAAATAGAGACAGTTATTATCTATAATAAAATCCATTTTCAACAGTACCTAAGCACTAATACCCATCTTTTGTCAGAACTAAGGCCCACCCCCCTCAAACAGTACTTTTGGCCCACTATTAGGGTTTCTCTTCTCAATAGCAGCCCATCACAGTTGCCAGCGTGTCCCATTGTGCAGGAACTGAAAGGCTATGGACCTTGCTACAATGTATTGTACTAGTTATGTTTTTCTTAACAATTGAATATGTATACAACTATGTTCTTCCCTAAGTTCCTGGGTTTTTTTTTTGGTTTTACTGACCATGTTTTTAAAGTTTCCCAATAAACCCTGTGGTTTTTATTGCAAGATTTTACATAACACAAACCTTTCTCTCTTCTGAATTTTAGCAGTATTGATTGTTTATTTGAAAAAACTGAATAAAGATGCATTAAAATTGAAGCCATGATGAAATTACCAACAAAGTGTTTAGAGAAAGAAGACCCAGAAAAGAGCTCTGATACATATTCCCACAGATATCTAAGACACAAGTGAAGGTCTGTGGTACCTAATACACATATAAACAAAAATAAAAGTTATTTAAGGGCATTTATCCTGTAATTAATAAAAACCTCAAATTTCAGATGGAAGAAAAGTAGAGATCTAGTCCAATCACCTCATCGCACAAAATGAGGATAAAAAGGATACAAATTTTGCCAAAGATCACATTAAATTAGTAGGTGACAGAGTACTTAATAACAATACTCAAGGACCTACTAGCACTTAGGTCTTGCTCTCTATATTCTTTCCAAAGTAAAATAGAATTCATTCAAATTTTAATATTTTGAGTGCATATGATTTGTAAAAATTATACCTCCTACCAATCTTTTCCTTCTCTGTCTGTCTATCTTTCTGCCTTCTAAGGCTTTTTTGAGATAAAGAAGGAAAGGAATAAATATTTATCTAGCATTTACTTTATGCCAGCATTATTAAAATGCCTGACAAATATTTTTTTTTTCATTTGATACAACAATCCTGAAAAGAGACCTACTATGATTATCTCAATTTTACAATCAAGTAAACTGAAATAAACACAAGTTGTCACTTGCTGATGTGTTTTGTGTTTACATTATAAATATTTATAGATTACTTCCATTTTATGAGAGTCTCTGATAACCAAGTAAAACAATAAAGTTAAATTAATATTAACAGTAATCGCGTCCAAAATGCTTATAGTACAGCTGAGTTTGTACTGGGTGCCAGGATTCCTAGTCATAGCTCTGTCCTCTTTCCTAATATCTCTAAACACCAGATTTAAATCTGTGAAAGTTGGAATAGATTTCTAAGCACTAACATTCTATGACAATTATTTTTTGTTTGAGTAAAATAGAGATAGACATAGAAAAAGAGAGATAAATTGCTAAACCAACCTGACCACTATACCTTGGTGGTCAGTTAGCTTGTACTAGGGTACTAGGGTAATTGAAAAAAAGAGAAGGTTGGTACTTGTGCCCTATAACTCCAAACTGAAGTATTCAGTGGAAATAGTTGTTTGTTCAATGAAGTGGCATGAAACATTAATCTTAGCACTAAGAGGACAATCTAGCTGCTCCCATCTGCTCAGACTATTTATGGTTGTCAAATTCCTAATATCTGTAGTAATTAATCCCAGGCTCTATCAGAGCAAACCATCAACACTCATTCTTCATTGCTTGGTTTATTTCAAACTTTCTCCTCAAATATCTATACTAATATGTAGGTGTTGGTAGGACTACTCAATGGCCTTTGGAACTCCTGTTCCAAATGAACATTCTTTCATTGAGGTTCACTTCTCATGCTCTATTTTCTAGCACTCACAGAATCTAGAATTCCCCTGGATGATACTGAATCTCTGGTTGCATTATTATTTACATTCTTTCTTATAAGGCCAGACACATTGATGTTGGATCAAGCATTGGGATACTTGTTCTCTATTCATATTTCCAGATACTCCACCATCACTCAGTAGCCTGTCTTCTTGTAAATTTCAAATTTATTAGATTCTATCACTTTATCTAAGTTTATCACCAAGTTGTTTTTTTTTTTTGTGACATATGAGTGATATGTGTCTAAAATATGAGCAATAAGCACTTGATATAACCTGCATTAGACTATTTACTGCCTGGGGGAGAAGGGAAGGAAGGAGAAAATCTGAATCCTAAAATGTCAAAACAATAATCAAAAATTGTTTCTACATGTAACTAAAATAAATAAATAAAATAAAATAAAACTAGATCTTGAGCTGCGTGATTCAAATGAAGAACTTCTTAATGCAAAATTCAGACATAAAATAAAGAAAATAGGGGAAATTATCAGATTTTTTATAGGTACAGACTAAATAACATCCCTTATGAATCTGAATTAGAAGTCATGAATAGAGGTTGCATATAATATTAGTAATTATATTGATTTTGCTTTGTTGTTGTGTTCATCACTTCCCAATTTTATATCTACCTGTGGAAATGCTTATTACAAATATATATATTAAGGCATTCTGAGAGAAGTTCTATAGGATATACAAAAATATGTTCAAGTTGCACATATTATGTGATCTACAACAAAACGTTGAAACTGTGATAAAATATGTTTTGGCTTAACTTTATTTTCTGCCATTAACTTAAGCAAGTAATGTGACTAGCTATAGCTCCAGTATTAAGCAGAAGTTTGCAAATTCCATGAATCTCCCTAGTTTTTACTGACTGGTTTACAGTTTTACCTAATATTAATTTTCCCCTTTTGCTATCTGTTTTTGATGTCTAAATGATTTTGATGTCTAAATCATGTCCCTTCTGCCTTCCAAAAAATTCCATTTTAGCCATCCTTCTCATGTAATTAAAACCTATATAAAGTTGCTGAAATTGTGCATCATGACTCACTTTTTATATATGGTAAGTTTTTGCAAACCATTCATCCTTTATCACAAAGTCTATTCTCTGGGCAAATAATAAGCTAGTTTTACTATATCTCTTCATGTTGATAGTTATGATTGACAGCAGTAACTATCAAAAAATCCTTTGACAATTTCTGCCACACTCTTCACAGCCTTTTCTTTCTCTGTTTCCAGTTTTCTTTCATTTGACTCCCCTTTCAGTACCCTATGATCTAGTGAACTCCTTAAGGAAAGGAACTAGGCTTTTGACTAACAACAAGAAATGCAATTGTGTTGATGAGCTATAGTTTTGAGTGGGTGCTGGCCTAAGAAGTACCTAAAATCTGGGATAGATTTCTAGAAGCCAGGATGTGAGCGTTTGTCTTAGAATCAATACTGTATATTGGTTCCAAGGCAGAATGGTAAGTGCTGGGCAACTGGGGTTAAGTGACTTGCCCAAGGTCACACAGATAAGAAGGGTCAGAGGTCATATTTAAACCCAGGACCTCCTGTCTCTAGCCTGTCTCTCATTCTACTGAGCCTCCTAGTTGCCCCCATTTCTAGTATGTTTTGCAAAATTGGGACAAGATAATTTACTAGAATGGGGCAAAATGAATTTGAAATTTTGGGGACTTTGGTCAGGAGAGGGGAAAAGGGTACAAATGATACTACTCCTCATCTTAATTAAATAATTGATTCATTTGTTTTGAGGGAGTAGAATATGTTGGGCAGAGTTTCAAAATCATTGAAGATATTTTCGCAGAGTTGACTCAGTTTCTTATTCCTCCAGAATCTAACAAGAATATGAATCTTGACTAGAGTTTGACAGGACAAATTTTCAAAATGGAAAGCAAACAAACCCAACTCTCTACTGGTAAAACATGTTCCCCAAACATCTAAAAACTATAAGTAATTCAGGCTAAGAGTTTCAGTTAAGATTTTATTCCTGAAGCAGAGCTAAAGTCTCTGTACATCCTGAGGGCAGAGATTTAAAGTAACCTACTCAATGACCTTTTTTTTTTTAATGTATACTGCATACTCTTTCCTCTTGCTCTGTTTTTATCTCCCTTGATAGTAAAAGCAATTTTAAGGCCCTCTGAAAAATCATGAAAAACAGTCCAAACAGCCACCATGAGGAACATAATTAAAATTCTACTATTTAGGCTAGGAGGGATTCAAATACTTTAGAATAAAGCAGCAAATATCTTATTAGTCTCTTATCCCCTTGATTATTGTGGAAGAGTGGCTCTATCAGTTTAAAAAGAAGAGTTAGCATTCAGTTCTCTCTCTGTTGTCTTTGTAATTTGTAACTTGTTTATCAATTCTCCTATCCCAGTTGAAAAGGCAAACTATAATCACATGGCAACTAACTTAAAAGGCTGGAGCTCCTGGATCCCTTGGTCCAAGTTGACTGTCAGCAAAAGAAATTTCTTCATTACTGAGGATGACCTCTGTCTGGGAGACCTAGCTAACCAGAAAATATAAATCACGAAAGAAGTTGTTTAGGAAATACAGAGCTGAGTTGTAATGTGAAATTAAGGATGGTCGATTCAACAATTCTTCAAATTACTTCAGAGATTAATGATTTAAAGTGACAACTTCCTGGGATAATATAAATAATTATAAATTCATATATTCTTAATTTGCATGAATGTGCACTTGTAAGTCTTTGGATTCAGTATTTCTTTCATAGGAAACATATTCTGTCTTAATTCAGCAGAGACTCATTCAAAATGACATTGCATGTATATTATTTATATTGCATGTATATTAATTTTTTAATAGAAATAAGGGTTTATTAGAGAAACAGAAGGGTGAAAGTCAACTCAGAAAATCAAGAAGCCCAAGAAATATAGATTGCTCTCAAAATAAAAAGTATATGTCAGTCTACAATATTGGTCAGCATGGGAACTGAATAAATCAAGTGAGCTTTCACATTGCCAATAATTAGAATTTTTAGTAATTGTATTCATCTTTCCATATATATTTGAATTCTGCCCTATTCAACTTGAAGGCAGGGATTAATTTTCCCTTTGTTTTTGTATTCCCAAAGCCTAGCCCAGTGCCTTACAAATTATAGGTGCTTCAAAAATGCTTATTACAAACAGCACTGAATTTATAATCTGAGTACCTGTTATCAAATCCCAAAGTTTCAGCCTTATTACCTGTGAGACCTAGGTCTCTAGGATCAAATATAAACTTTTCTTTGATATTTAAAGCCCTTCAGAAATAAACTCTATTCTCCAATCAAACTGCTTCTTTACACTATTTGTCACCAAAGCCTAGGATATATTCTCTCCTTACTTCTGTTTCTGCATTCCTTTAAGGTTCATTCATGCACTCCTTTCTTTGAAAGCTCTTTTTCCAGTATTTTCTACTGTCCTTTCACACCATCTTGTATCCCTTTTGTATGGACATGCTATCTCACTGGGTAAAATACATACATGTCAAGAGTACTTTTTTTTTTTTTAACCCTTACCTTCCACCTTAGAATCAATACTGTGTTCCAAGGCAGAAGAGTGGTAAGGGTTAGGCAATAGGGGTTAAGTGACTTGTCCAGGTTCACATAGCTGGGAAGTGTCCAAAGTCATATTTGAACCTAGGACCTCCCATCTCTAGGCCTGGCTCTCAATCCACTGAGCTACCCAGCTGCCTCCTCAAGGGTACTTAAAAAAAAAAAAAACTTACCTTCCATTTTAGAATCAATACCGTGTAATGGTTCCAAGGCAGAAGAGTGGTAAAGGGCTAGGCAATGGGAGTCAAGTGACTTGCTCAGGGTCACACAGCTAAGAAGTATCTGGGGACAGATCAGAACTGAGGACCTCTTGCCTCTAGAACTGATTCTCAATCCACTGAGGCACCCAGCTGTCACTCAAGGGTACATTTTTATCTTTGTATCTCCAGCACAATACCTTAATTACTGCTTACTGATTGACTGCTGGAGTAATGGAAATCAAATTTTTGTAAAGATTTTTATTTCCTTTCTTTTTTTTCAATGATGACCACAAACCTAAAGGTAACAGTGAAGTGAATCAGAGTGAAGGTGGGGATGAGGAGACTGACTTTGGACTCTAAAACACCAGTGTTTAAGTCTTGCCTCTAATACATTCTGGTCTACATAATGAGTAGCAGCAAGGTATATAGTTTCTTAGGGGCCCCAGTCAACTCTAAGACTAGAATTTTACACAAGAGGCATCTACTAACAGATGAAATTAAAAGTCCATACCAAAAAGTTGCCACAATCAATTCACGAAAGTTTATTAGGATATAGGCTTAGGGGGCCTATGTGAAAGCATGGGTCCTTGAAGTATTAAATAAATGATTATGCATAAGGAGGAAAAGAGGAGGTAGGAAATGAAATTAATCTGAGTAGGAAAGAGAAAGGAACAGGTGTTAACAGAGGCCAATCAGGAACGGCGGTTTTGTTTTTTTTTCCAAATCAAAGAAATTTCGGTCCCACTCCCAAAACTAAAGCTTACATTGAAGAACAAATTAAAATCTATAGTACTGAAGGGGGCGGGGAATTATGACAAAACGAGTACAGAATAGACTTTTACTTTTTGTAAAAATTAAGGAAGAATTGTACAAAGAAAGAACAGAGCAGAATGGGGGAGGGGGGAACCGAGTGGGTAGAAAAGCTAATAAATATAAGGTGTAGACTATAGTGAGACTTCCCTAACCAATGCTGCTATTGAGTTCATTAGGAGAAAGAGGATTGAAATATGAGCCAATAGCATTTAAGCACGGGACTTCGAAGATGGCTTCAGTCCAATCAGTACAAGCCTGCCTCTATAAAAGACGGCTTCGGGAGCCAACCTTTTACCAGAAAGTGTTGTTACCATTTTCTTAGAGTCATGGCTCGTACCAAACAAACTGCGCGGAAGTCTACTGGCGGTAAGGCTCCCCGCAAACAACTCGCTACCAAGGCTGCCCGTAAGAGTGCTCCTGCTACCGGTGGTGTGAAAAAGCCTCACCGATATAGACCTGGTACCGTGGCTCTTCGTGAAATCCGCCGCTACCAGAAGTCTACTGAGCTGTTGATTCGAAAGCTGCCTTTTCAGCGGCTAGTGCGGGAGATCGCCCAGGACTTCAAGACCGATCTGCGCTTCCAGAGCTCGGCGGTGATGGCCTTACAGGAGGCGAGCGAGGCTTACCTTGTGGGGCTATTTGAAGACACCAATTTGTGTGCCATCCATGCTAAGCGAGTAACCATCATGCCCAAAGATATCCAGCTGGCTCGCCGCATCCGTGGAGAGAGGGCCTAAGGCCATACCTTCATTGGATTCGCCAAAACAAAAGGCTCTTTTCAGAGCCACTTGCATTTTCGCCTTAAGTAGCTGTAATTCAAAAGTGAGCTTCGGTTTTCCTTTTGGGCAATACAGCAAAATAACGTTTTTAAGGGTGCTGTGAATGAAACCCTTAATTGCGTAACACGTTTAACAACTTAATTTCAATGCAATGTGGGAAGGAATTGAAATGTCAGGCGGCTAAATTGAGTGAGTGGGAAAATAAGTTCCAAAATTAAGAAGCAGAGGATTTTAGAGATATTTACGTGGGGTAGGTTTTACTGATTTTAGATTCGCCTATCGTTTTAAGTCTAGCTAGAGAAAGTGCAGCCACTAGCAGGCAGGATTTATTCTGGTTAATCCTATTTGATAATCAGATTAGTAGAATAAAATGTCAGATTCAACCCGTACATTTCTGACCTCCGGAATTTCCCTTCCCGGTGAAACATTTCAAATCTAATAAAAGTCTCGGGCAATCTGGATCTCGCGAGAGTTAACGGTCTGGCGCCGATTCCAAATGCCGGAAATTTCACCAATACCCTCAAAATAGTTAAAATTTATATTACCCAATGCCTTGGAAGAAATCCCCATACCGGGGAGAATCTGCTTCTACAATTGCTGCATTTGCACTTATGTTTCTAAAACGCTGTTTTGTTATTCAGTGGTTTTCTATCGTGTCCGGTTCTTCGTGACCCCACGTGGGGTTTTCTTGGCAGAGATATTGGAAGTGGCTGGTCATTTCCTCCAGCTCATTTAACTGAGACAAACGGGGTTGTTACTTGCCCGAGGGTCTGAAGCCAGATTTAAACAGTAAGATGAGTCTTCCAGACTTCAGGCCGGGCACTCTATTCCACTATGCCGCTTTAGCTTCCCAATACCGGTCTTTTCTGAACCCTTTTTCAGTAGAGATAGCTTTGCATATTCCGGCATAACTAACAAATATCATGAAATCTTAATCTCTAACAGTAAGCAATCATAAAATGCAAACGCCAGGGTCAAGGATATTTACTTTTAATGTAGATAAATAAGATCTCGCCGGGGCTCAGGAACAAGATTGAAGGAAAGAGTTAGTAAAGAGCCTATGCAAATTAAGGGATTCTGGTTTTGCTTTCTTATTGGTCAACGTGTCAGACCTGTTTTCAGCCAATCAAAGGGTTCGTATGAAACTTTTTTTCAATGATTATAAGGAACTAGTCTATTCTGGATCTTTATTTTTAATAGAGACTCGTAATTTTGCTTTTAATTTTAATTTTCCTTTTTATTTTTATCTTCACTTACAAATTCTCTTCCTCCTGCCCCTATCCTATCCATTGAGAAGGCAAGAAATACATACGCCTATTCTTTTCTTGTATTTACATATGAACGCGGGAAGCTGAGAAGGAAAGGGCAAGCCAAAACTAAATTCCCATCTCCAGCTGCATTGCAGTTACCCGTGGGCGGTGTGCAGAATTTGTTCTTCCAGGGATACTACTCAGAATGAGTTGGCGCTGGAGCACTTGGAGACAGTTTTTGAATACTTAGCGGTGAAATCTTAGAATTAACTGGTAATGTATTCCGCAAAAATCAAAAACTCGTATCATACTCTGCCACCTGCAGGTGGCCATGGGAAAGGACTAGGAATTTAACAAACCTTTAAGCAAAATTATTCTCCCAGGGTGGTGTCTTGTTCATTATCCAGTCTGTGCTGTGACTCAAGATGACTGAAAAAAATCACCAGAAGGATCCTGGAAATTCTATATTCCAAGTTTCTGTAATCCAAAGAATCTTTCTGATCCCTTTAAAATAACTTAAATTCTCATTTTGTCTTAATAAGTGTTATTTGATTATTTGATTGCTAGAAGTCATTTTCAACTTTGGGGACTGAAAGGTTTTAAAGGCAGAAGATCTGAGTTCAAATTTCTTTCCCTCATTTACTATGTGACCTAGGGCAAGTCACACTCGTGTTTTTTTGTATCTCTGTTTCTCATCTGCAAAAATGAAGTAGTTCCACTAGATTTCTCATCCTTTCTATGATCTATGATCCTGTGGATTTAACTGCAAATCAGAATTCAAGTAATACTGAGATGAGGGGGAAGCAAGTAACAAAGGTGTCCAACCCTATCGAGTTCTCAGTTCTGAATGCCTCAGGGTTTGGAGTCAGAGGATGGGGGCTTAAATAACAGTTCTGCTTCTTAATAATTGACTCTTGGCAATTCACATAGTCCAGCTTCTGTAGATATCATCTTTGAAAGAAGGCTAGGCTATTATTAACTCTAATATAAATTCCTTAGGTAAAACTCCAAATAATAAGTATCTAAAAGTAAATTGGGGTGTTTCCTGAGGTCCTCTTTGAGGTATTCAACAAAAGTCCAAATGACACTTTTCTGGTAAGCTTTATAGGGAATTCTTGTACTAGAAGTTGGTTTTTTTTTTAACCATGAAGCTATGATTTTTGTAACAAAAGATCACATTTGTGTAACACTTTGGCTTTCACTGAAACAAATTTGAAAAGAAAAATATACAAGCATCATTATTCCTATTTTACAAATGAAGAAATAGGTTTGGTAGCTTAAGATTTACCCATTATTATAGCCCCTTGAAATGTTTGCCTGCAATATTCAAATCTGTCTTCTGATTCTAGTGCTCTTTCCACTATACCATTCTCATGATCCATCTTTTAGCTTCAACTTTCAGGTTCTAGCCTAAATCTCACTTTCTATAGGAAAGCTTTTCATTCTAACTTTGGAAATGTTGAGTATTTATCATTTAAACCTATATATAGATTATACATAGTTGCTTGCCTCTTGTTTCTTTCATAAACTGTGAGCAAGGACTTTCTTTGCCTTTGTGTACCCAAGTGCTTACTTCATACTACATAGTAGGCACTTATTAAATGCTGTTGACTATTTTTTTTTTAGGATTAAAGATATTCTATAATTGGAATTATGAATGGAATAAATCGAAAAGAAGGAAACGGGTGCACGCATAAGCACACATAACATCAGTTCTGCTCTAATTTCAGAGCTTTAGAGTTCAATTGTTTTGGTTTGCTTTTTTTTTTTTTAATCTATTTCAAGCTTCTAGTAAGTTGTTGGAAATTGTATTTAAGATGGAAGGAAATTGTAATATCAAAGGGAAAATGTTTCCTCCTTTTAGATAAAGGGATACAAATAAAAACTGCATCACATTAAAGAAAAGAACTAAAACAAAAACCTTGGATATTTTACTTAAACTGAGTGCTTAAAGGTCAACTAAGGAAGGGGATGAAAAACAGACCAATCCTATTACAGCGCGGGATTTCAAACGTTCCCTAATCCAATCATGTAGCAGCTTATTAGATCTGGGTCTATAAATATAGGGTGGCAGAATTACATCGTTAGATCCAGCAACCTTTTCTCTCAGCTCAACCATGGCTCGTACTAAGCAAACTGCTCGAAAGTCTACTGGGGGAAAAGCTCCTAGAAAGCAACTCGCTACTAAAGCAGCTCGGAAAAGTGCTCCCGCCACCGGCGGTGTGAAGAAGCCTCACCGCTACCGGCCCGGCACTGTGGCGCTGCGAGAGATTCGCCGCTACCAGAAATCCACAGAGCTTCTTGTTCGGAAGCTGCCTTTCCAGCGTCTGGTTCGCGAAATTGCCCAAGATTTTAAGACAGATCTCCGCTTCCAGAGCTCGGCGGTGATGGCCTTGCAGGAAGCGAGTGAAGCCTATCTTGTGGGGCTGTTTGAGGACACAAATCTCTGCGCCATCCACGCCAAGCGGGTCACCATCATGCCCAAGGATATCCAGCTAGCTCGTCGCATCCGCGGCGAGAGGGCTTAAAACTATTCACGGAATTGTCAACTTTTCCAAAGGCTCTTCTTAGAGCCACCTACAGTTTCATTAAGAGCAGCTGTTGCATTCCTGGTTGGTTTGAGTCACGTTTTTGTTGTGACGTGAGCGACTTAAAAACAATTAGTTTAATGAAAATAAGCTAACAGTTTTCTCACGGAGGTGTTTTAACATACATTTGGGTCTTTGGCTTTATAAATGTCTGTGCGGGAAAATGCAGATCGCTAGAGTTCAGTCGGAAGTACAGGAACAGCATGGCTTCAGACAATTCCTCCTCAATTGCAAATTATTGCTTTGAGAAAGTTAGATGGTGCAGTGGGAAAAAACGTACCAGGTCTAAAGTTAAAGCCTGACATTAGCTACTTTATGTGAATTTGGGCAAGTCACTTAACCTGCCTCAGTTTCCTCGACTGTAAAGTGGGATTGATGTGAGGATTCATTGATATTTAGCACAGTGCCTAATTATAACATAATAAAATTGATTCAAAGGAATAACCAGCCCTACTTTGTTAAATTTAATAAATGCATATTGTGTGTAAAAGCATGTTATAGAGGATACAAAAATGAAAGGCCAGTCTTAATACTTAGTTGTCAATTCCATATTGACTTGAGACATACAAAATTGTAATTTAGTGCAGATGTCATAAGAACAAAGAAGAAATGCAAAGTATATTGTGACAAATTAAGGAGGAAGAGCTCCCTTCCAGCCATGGCAATAAAAGGCTTTAGGAATAGATATTCCCAGAGTCTGAGAAAAATAAAGCCTAGATTAGGTATAATTCAAGGCATGGAAATGGGAGGGAGGAAACATGGGATGAAGATCACAAACACTTTGTAAGTGTAAGTGCCTGCATATTGTATGCCCAGTAAGCAGATAAAAAGACAAAAGTGAAAGTCCCTGTCCTCAAGGAGTTTTGAATGCCAAGAAAATTAATTTATACTATTAATTTGCATTTGTTTTGTATATGCTTTTAAAAGTATGAGAGGTAGCATGGCATAGTAAATACAAAGGGGACCAGCCTTGAAGATCAAAAGTCAGGCAAGATCATATTCCCTCTATTAATACATCAAGGCTTTGTAATTCTGGACCAGTCACTTAATCTCTCAGTACTCTAGGCAATTCTCTAAATTCTTCTATAAAAGAGAAGTTTTAGTCCTATATTGGTTTCCTATTCTGGGAATGAAATAAAAGGCTTTAAATCTGGTGTTCTCAAAGTGTCATCTGAGGAGCCTTAGGGATCATAAAAATCCTTTCTGGGGGTCTGTGAAGTCAAAACTTTGCAAAATAATATATTTTAATTTCCAACTTGGAATATATGTTATATAAAATCTACCTAAACACAAGCTCTTTGGGGAAATCCCTGATTTTTAAAAGTATAAAAGGATTCTAATAAAAGAGTTCGAAAACCACTGCTCAAAATATGCCATCCTCAGCCTTTCGTTTTCTCTCATCACAAATATACTATTCATTAACAAATCTTATCCTTTCTACCTTTATAACATTTCTACTGTCTCATTTTCTCCAGTCACAGAACCATCCCCTTACTTCTGAAAGCCCTCATCATTTCTTGCCTCACTACTATGATACTATGATCTTGCCATTTCAGTTCTCTCTCCACTCCAATCCCTCCTCTATTGAGCTTTCACGAAGATTTTTCTAAAGTTTAAGTCTGCCAATGTCTTCTCACTGGTTGCTTGATGAGTTCCCAAAATCTACCTATTACATCGTATCTCATTATTCTAGCTAGTACCTGTAGCACTAAATTGAATTGTAATATTAATGGATATCCTTGCTCTACCTTTGATCTCATTGGAAAGCCTTTAGTTTATGAGATTTCATTTTATCTGAAATGGGATAATTCCATTACAGATAATGCTGACAATGGATTTTAGAAACTACTTACCATATTAAAAAACTATTGGAAAAAATAAATGATTTATTGATTGTTTTGTTGATCCATGACCTAACCATGGTCTGTTATGATCTATCCCTAGTTTATTTCCAATCAGTATTATTCAGTTTAGTGTGATTGTATAAGTGATTGTTCAACATATTCATATTCACAAGTTTGCTCCATATCAGGTTAAAGAGATTCTTTCTTATATTGGACTTTTTAGGCCTATATCCTGAGTCATGAGTATACTTCCTTAACCACAAAAATGTCTTAGCTAGAAGACTTCCACCCATATGGCTTGATGAGTAAATGTCAACATGTGGAAGGGAATCATCCAGACCTCCACCTTCTGGCATTTTCCACTCACCCAACCTAGAGAGATAAACATTCCATTGCCCATCTTTTGCCCCCCTTAGCAACAGGTGTACATCCTGCTAATCCTGTGAGCAGAGATGACCCTTATCTTGACCCTTTTGTACCCACTCATGGAAAACCTCCAAGTTATTTTAGGAGTCTTGGACCCTTTGTCATCTCTCTTGAGTGCTCAGTTTTCAGGGTGGTCTTGGGTGGAGATCTGTCTGACCATTGGTGGGACCACTAATGAGAATTTTGTGGTGCACTATCTGTACTATCTTGGACCTGAGGGTTATAAAACCTATTCTGGGGAATAAGGAGGTATCTTAGAACATGAGGAAGATCTAAAGTCACATTCATTAAAGGGGACAGAGTCCCTTTAATAAATGTTTATTTGCTCAGAATTCTGCCTCAGGGATTTTTATTGCAGATTGGATAGATTTTTTTCCAAGATAATCAATGTGTTCTAGTATTTTTAATAGGAATATGCATTGTATCTTTTCAAAAGCCTTTCCAGTGATATATTGCTCTAATTTTATAATTATTTTCATAATCTTCCTAATATTAAACTACTTAATTCCTAATATAAATCCAGTCTCATAATAACATATAATTTTCATGATATGTTGCTGTATTCTCTTTACTAATGCTGTACTTTAAATTTTTTACATTAATATTCATTAGAGATATTGGTATATAGTTTTCTTTCTCTTTTTTGACTGAGTTAGGTATCAAGATCATTTTTATATCAAATAAGGAATTTAGTAAGATCCCTTCTTTATCAATTAAAAAAATTTATATAATATTGGAATCAATTCTTTGTAATTAATTGTAAATGTTTGATAGAATTCACTTATAACTATATCCAGTCTTTTTTATTATTTGAAAATTTATTCCAAACAAAAAAAACAGCATTATTAATATTCAGAATAGAATCCTCTGACTTGAAGATACTGCATGAAACTTTTTTTAATATTTTCTCTGGATATAATTTTATTAGCTTCTTGCTATTATTTAAATCATTTCCTCCCCTCAAACTGGATATCACTATTGATAAAGAGGACTCAGATCAATGACAAGGGCACCCAGTTAGGATGATCAAACTGATTTACTGATTGGCTAATCTCAGAATCACAAAGTCAGAAAGGACATCAGAGCTATCTCATCCAGCCCACCCCTGAAAGTGTCTCCCTCCCTCCACATTTCTGACAAATGGCTATCTTATTGAAGATCTCTAGTGTTCCCAAATGACCTTCCATGGCAATAGTTCACTTAAGTTTTGTTCAGGCATGTTAAAAAGTTTTTCTTTACATGAAAAATTCCAACTTCTATTCCACTACCCTTAGATCTAGCTTATTAGGGTCATGGAGATCAAAACTGAATCCTTTTTTCACACAACAGTGCTTCATATACCTGAAGACAGTCAAAATTATAAACCGAAACCCAGCTTCCCTTTTCCATACTAAACAAGTGGACTTTGTATATAGCATAGTCTCTGCTCTCTCCCCTCTAGTTTGTCAATGTCCTTTGCAAAATGTGGTACCGAGTACAATATTCCAGATGTACTCTTACAAGGCATCTCTTGGCTAGCTCAGTATTTTCCTCTGATTAGTTATTTCAGTCATGTCAGACATTTCTTGACCCAATTTGGGGTTTTCTTGGCAGAGATACTGGAGTGGTTTGCTATTTCTTTCTCCAGTTCATTTAATAAATGAGGAAACTAAGGAAAACAGGATTAAGCAACTTGCCCAGCATTACACAAGTAGGAATTGTCAGAGGTCACATTTGAACCCAGTACTTCTCATCTCTAGGTCTGGCTCTTAACCCACTGAGACTCCTAGCTGTCCCAAGATTGATTCTTTTTTTTATCTTTGAAAATTTTTCTTTAATTAATTGATTTAGAATATTTATTTTTGGTTACATGATCCATGTTCTTTCCCTCCCCTCCTCCCACCCCACCCCCCATAGCTGATGTGCAATTCCACTGGGTTTTAGGTGTTGTTGATCAAGATCTATTTCCATATTATTGATATTTGCACCAGAGTGATCGTTTAGACTTTACATCCCCAATCATAACCCCATAGACTGAAATACATCCAGTCTTAGGGCATTTTCTTTGGTATATCATATCTAACTTTTCTAAAGTTCTTTTAAGGACCATCACTTCTTTTTTGTTATAGTTTGCTTAGACTTACCTAGATCTAAGTAAATTGATATCCCCAACTATTACAGTTTTACAATCTACATATAATTCATTTAACCTTTAGGTATTTAGATGCTATGCCACTTAACAAATATATGTTTAGTATTGATATTAATTCATTGTCTATGGTACACTTCAGCCAAATGTAGTTTCCCTTTTTATATCTTTTGATTGTCTATTTTTGATCTTGATTGCTCTCTTTGCCTTATTTTAACTCTATGAAATCTGTTTCAAGTGTGTGTGTGTGTGTGTTTTTTTTTTAACCCTTACCTTCCATCTTAGAATCAATACTGTGTATTGGTTCCAAGGCAGAAGAGTGGTAAGGACTAGGCAATGGGGGTCAATTGACTTGCCCAGGGTCACATAGCTGGGAAGTGTATGAGGTCACATTTGAACCCAGGACCTCTTGAGGCCTGGCTCTCAATCCACTGAGCTGTCCAGCCCTCAAGAGTGTTTCTTATAAACAATATTAATAAAATCTATCACATTGGATTCTGCTTTCCAATTTTCTGTTTTATGGGTGATTTCATTATCATTTATATTCACATTTATGACTATTAATTGTATAGTTCCTTTCATCCTATTATACTTTTTCACTGGTTACTGTTCTGTCTTCATAAAAAAGAGGATTATGAGAAGGTTCAATGCACTGTTTGATGCAATTTTCTTCAGTTCTACTGACTCTTTTCTCTTTCTATGGCTTAGAGACCATTAATAGCCTTTTATTCTTTTTATTTTTCTTTTAAGACTCTCTTTTAAATTTACCTCTTTAAGATAATAAGGGAAAAGACCTTCACAAGAATATTCATAGCTGCACTCTCTGTGGTGGCAAAAAATTGGAAAATGAGGGGATGCCCTTCAATTGTGGAATGGATGAACAAATTGTGGTATATGCTGGTGATGGAATAATATTGTGCTCAAAGGAATAATAAACTGGAGGAATTCCATGTGAACTGGAATGACCTCCAGAAATTGATGCAGTGAAAGGAGCAGAACCAGGAGAACATTGTACACTGAGACTGATACACTGTGGTACAATCGAATGTAATGGACTTCTCCATTAGTGGCAATGCAGTGATCCTGAACAACTTGGAGGGATCTACGAGAAAGAACACTATCTACATTCAGAGGAAAAACTGTGGGAGTAGAAACACAGAAGACAACTGCTTGATTACATGGGTTGAAGGGATATGGCTGGGGAGGTAGACTCTAAATGAACATCCTAGTGCAAACATCAACAACATGGAAATAGGTTTTGATCATTATTTTGTAATACACAGTAGAATTGTGCATCAACTACAAGAAGGGTGGGGGGGAAGGGAGGGAGGAAAAGAATATGATTCTTGTAACCAAGGAATAATGCTCTAAATTGACTACACAAAATTTTCCCCCAAAAAAATAAATAAATAAATAAATCCATTTACCTCTTTGGTTAGAATTTATTTTGCTTAAGACTAATCTTTTTCTAAATCAGCCCTCCCTCTTATTCTCGCCTTTCCTTCTTCTTCTTTCTCTCCTAAATTGAGTGAAATACCCAATTATGCATGTGTGCATATTCTTCCTTCATTTAACCATTTCGGATGAGAATAAAATTCAGGTGTTGATGAGTCCCTCAACCCCTTCTCCTAACCTTATGGATGTGCACTTATGCACCCTAATTATGAAATAATTTTCCCCATACTACATTTCCTTCCTCCCCATTCCCACCTAGTATATTCTTTTCCCTGCTCCTTTTAAATTCTTTATAAGATCATTGAAACATAACAGAACCACTCTCAGGCCCTCTACCTCATTAGGCTCCTTTTATGACTCCTATTGATGATAGGATTCAGAGGGGACATGTACATTATCATATTCACATATTTGAATGTAAACAAATTTCCTTTAGTCCCTTATGGTTGCTCAATCATGTTCATTTTTTTAATGTTTCTCTTGACTCCTGTTTGTATTTCAAAGTTTTCATGTCACTCTGGTCTTTCTTTTCATTAGAAAGGCTTGCAAATTCTCTATTTCATTAAAAATCCTTTCTGTCCTTTCTTCCCTTCTTTCCCCACAGGCCCCAATTTGATCCTCAGTTTTTCTCAGTAAGTTATTCTTTGTTGTAAGCCTATGTTTTGCCTTCTGAAAAATCATATTACAACCTCTTTTGTTCCTTTATAGTGGTAGCTATTAAATTACATGTGAATCTGACTGTAGCTCATTTCTAATCCATCTTTTTATTTGTGATGTATTTTCTTTGGGCTGAAAATTTTGGATCTGGGCTATAATATTCCAAGGAATTTTCATTTTGGGGTTTCTTCTAGGAGGTAACTGGTGGGTTCTACTTCTATTGCCTTCTGCTTCTAAGAGATCTATGCAGTTTTCTTTTACAATTTCTTAAAATTCTTTGGAGTAGAGTGGGTCATGGCTCTTGAGATTCTTGAATTATTCTCTCCCCAATCCATTTTCTAGGTGAGATGTTTTTATCATTGATATCTTTTTTTTCCTTTCAATTATTTTTAAATGTCTAAGTATCCTATGGAATCTTTAACTTCTATCTTATCAACCTAATTTTCAGGGAATGTTTTTACTGGACAAGTTTTTAACCACCTTTGTTCAAGCTGTTGTCTTTCCAAATCTTTCTTCCATCTCTTTCCCCTTTATTTTCTTCTCCCAACTGTCACTTAGTCCTTAAAATAATTTTCATCTCTTTTTGAAACTTATTTCATCTCTTTGAGGAACTCTGGTTGAACAATTTAGTTTATTTGGGGTTTTGTTTTGTTTTTCCATTGAGTCTTTGTGTATTCAGATGTTTGAGAGTTTTCTCTTCTTATGGTATTGTGTCCTGAACTTTCTTGTCACCAAAATAGCTCTATGTAGTTATTGACTTGGTGGTTTGTTTGGTTGTTGGTGGGTTTTTTTGCTCACTGTTTCCAACTACTTCTTGACTTTGGATTTCATGTTAAAACTGTGCTCGGTGCACTTCTGGAGGGGAATGTCTGAGCTGAGATAATTATAAGTCCATTTTGCTGTTCTCCTTGAGGTTTTTGAGAATTGTTGAGGATTTTTTTTTTCATTGCATTACTTCTCTTTATTCAGTTACTGAGGTACAATTCCATAATTCAGTTCCCTAAGAACTGATGCACCCAATGACCAATAACTATTATATCCCCAAATACATTTGAATCACTGTATTCTTTAAAGCCAGCTTGATCATTAACATACTCTATGATCCATAATTTAACAAGGATTTCTAGATATAGATACTAGAATAATTATTGTTAGGAGAAATGTAATGAGGTATTTTCATAATTGAAATATATAAGGATCTGAGTGTATGTATCATAGGAAAATTCTAGAATTGATCAGGTGACAAATAGGACAATTAGGATTAAAATGATGGCAAAAAAATCTAATTTAAAACTTATTGAGATGCTAAATGTATGAATTGAAAATCATTGTCAGTAAGTACTAATGGATTCTTGGCCCGAGTATATAAAGGTGAGTAGGGATGGTAGGCTAATTAAGAAGACTAATATAGTATAATGGAAAGTGTTTTGTTTTGTGTGGAAATATGAGGCTGTGTAATAATGAATAATTAGTAATGTGATGAATATGAATAATAGTAAGGTAGTTGAATTAAATAGATAATTAATTACTTTTATTTGGAGCTGCACCAAAGTTTTGGTTCCTGAGGCCAAAAGATAACTAATATCCTTTAAAAGTAAGAAAGCCATACTGTTAGGCATGGATTCTGGAGTTAGCAGATTTGTTGTTGTTTTGTTATTGTTATTGATTCTTTCTCAGCATATAAGAAAGTTTAAATTTCTATGTTTAGATTCTCAATCTAATGTTTAAGTTAAACACTGACCCTAAGTTATGAAATCTTCCATCAGGGTACTTTTGGAGAACAAAAAAAAATCTTTGATTTTTATATATTTATTCAGAAGGTCATTAATCTTTGACAAAAATCGGATGTGAATATTCACAGGCAGTAATTGTTAATGTGTAAAAAACTATTTTTGAAAGTTCTGTCTACATGGTAACTTTTATAGTTGTGAGATTATAATTGTGAGAATTCTTGGGTTTCAGAGCCAAGCTCTGGCTCTAGACCTGCAAGCTTTCAGTGCTGGCCTAATGGTGTGGTTTCAGGCAAAGTCTGATCTTTTGCCCTCCTGATTAGAACTTTTCAAGTTCTTGACCTGGGTTTGGGTCTGCATAGCACTCCTTTTGGTTTACCTCTGGTTGGAAGTTCCAGTAGATTACTGCTAGATTCAATTGCTCTCAGCCAGTTGGAAAGCTCTGTTGTTTTAGATTGACAGAACTGTAGGGTCCCCTTTGGTTGGGGATTTCTGCCCTGGTGATTACTCTGAAGAGTAATCTATTTCAGACTCCATTTCAGGATCAGCCAGTTTGTTTTAGCACTTATTCTTCCTTCAGTACATAACATAGGGTCTGTAACAGTCCCTTATCCTGGAACTTTGGATTTGTGATCTGGAATTGCCCAATCACCTCACTGCTAGTACCTTCTCCTTTGCCTTCCATAAATGTCTTTTAGGTACCTGGTCATTTATTTGTTGTATCCTCTATTAGAATGTTAAGTCAGTGCTTGCCATAGTACATAGTAAGCATTTAAGAAATACTTGTGGAAGACCAATTACCAATCAGGGAAATTAAGCATAAGGGGGGTGCTTTGAGGGTAGGAGGACTGATTTCAAGTCCTGCTGCTAACACATACTGGCTATGTGATCATGAGGTAGTTACCTACCCTCCCAGTGCCCAAAACACTCTAACACTATTTGTTTCTGGGCAACTACCATTCTGCATTAGTATAGAGAAATCACAGATCCAATTCCATCAACAAGATGACAAATTTTGTATTGAATGATTGGGAGAATTTTTTTATGTCCTCAGTATGAAATATGAGGGAAGGGCAGGTTTAAGTTAAAACAGGAGTTTTAATAAAAAATAAACATCACCCACATTATATTAGGATAACATAGTTTTTGATGGGAGGGAGGATGTAGTGGCAATGTGTCTTCTCTTCTTTAGCATCCCTTTTCTTCATCTACCTACTTCCTTTCCCTATTGATCTCCCTCTTATTCCATCCTTAAAAAGCTACTCAGAATTCCAGAGGGACCAAGGGCCTGCAGGGACTACTAAAGTTAGAAATTAGGGAATCTACTCTGTCCCTATACATAATGATTGCAGGAGATTTGAGATCTAAAAGTTGTGGGAAAGAAGACACAAGATTTTAGAGTCATGGAACTCTAACCTAGTATTAGGAATGGAAATCTACTTGGATATGCTTCTGACCATAGGATATGATTCCATAAGGTCAGAGATGAGAAGAATTTCAGTTCTGCAAGTGCAAAATATAGTCAGACAGGCCAACTATTGCCAGATAAGGCAAGGTAGCACTGCAGTATCCTTCACAGCAATTTAGATTTACTGATTACTAATAGCTGAGAACTGAAAAAGAACCCCAACTCTCTCTGCTAGAAAACTGCAGGGCAACAAGTAGCAGTAGCATCACTCTATTCCTACCCCATCATCTACTGCAATATACTGAGAAAAATGTCAGCAAAATAATGAATTATACTATGAAGATAGCCAGAAGAACTATGGAGAACATCAATGAGGAAAAAATACAAGACCTTCAACAGGAAATGCATACTGGTGAACCAAACCAGAAAAAAACACTTGCTGAAACGCTACTCAGCACATGACTATAAATGTTAAGGATAGAAAGATCTCTAGGGAAGGGTTGCTCATAGCTAGGCTTCATTTTCTGTAAACTGTATTTGCTTTCTATGACCTATAAATAAGCTTGTTTGTTTTGGTGTGTGTGTGGTTTTTTTTTTTTAAGTTGTTTGCAAACGGAGCTTGTGAAAGCACACAGAGAAGCATCAGATGGGAAATTTTCAGATTAGGTAAGATACAAAATCAAAACCAAAGTATGCATCAACCCAGATGAATGATTACTAGAGATCCCAATAGAGAAGCAGTAGTCCAATACAATCTATTTTCCAGTAAGTAAGAATAAAGAAGTTTCCCAGGACTTTCAGAGAGGAGGGAAGGATGGCTTTGCTAACATAATGCCATTTCTCCCAAGTTAATTAGCTTAGTTAATGGGAAGTACATGCCTTAATAGCTGTAGATAGTCACATATAAAATTTCCATAATGCTCGTGGGCCCATTGTAGAATGGGATTCTTAATATATCTAACAATGTACTAGCCCCTATCAAACATCCTTGGTAAAACAAGTGTGTGACTCATTTTCAGAGTTTATAATGTGGATTGTTTTTCAGCAGGTGAGATTTGAACTGAGTCTTAAAGAAAGTCAGGGAAACTTAAAAGCAAAAGTTTCCTCCAGGCTCCAAAGCCAATTCTATGTCAATCATATCATACTACCTCAGCTTAATTTTGTAAAATGTTTGGAGTTGTACATTATTTCCAAGCCCAACCTGTCTAAGAACTATGCTGAATGGACTGCTTGGGACACTACACGGAATGGAGATCTTTAAGCACGGTGCCACAGAGATCACACTTTACCGAGATGCTTTATGTAAGGAATGGTATAATGTTAAAGGAGAAGAGAAAAAGTAAATCATTTGGTAGAGAACCAGACTTGGAGTTAGGGGGTCTTGGCCTCAGATACTTCCTACCAGTGTGATCCTGGGTAAGTCACTTAACCCCAATTGCCTAGCCCTTACTACTCTTCTGACTCAGAACTATTTAGTATCAATTCAAGGTTGGAAGAGTTAAAAAAAAAAAGTAAATCTCTTGAAAGTCATTTGAATCTCCCCAAGTTCCTAGAGAAATTCCCAAAATTGGAGATAGGTACAAATTTGCTAAATACAGCCCAAGGAATTTTTTCAGTATAGAAAATATTTACTTCTGGGTAAAATGTGATAGAGGTGATCAGAGCATTCTCTAATCTTCTCCACTGGAGTCTGTAGGGCCATCCCCTAGAATATTCATAGTTATGAACCTGTGCCCTGCATCACTTTCTGCATGTGTCCTGGGTCAGCACTGAATGACTCATTTTAGAATGATGCAATAATCTTTTACAAGTAGAAGGGAGAGCTATGTCAAAGAGCATTGGCCCCAAAGTAATCTTAGAATGGACCTTTTTTTATCTTTCTTCCTATCTTTTGAACATGTCAGATCTCTTAGTTCTCCTAAAGACTTCCAATGGGAGAAAGAGGTTAAGGAGGTGATATCACCAGTAACTATGGCAGCTTTTCACATGTGGTAGAAAGTGCATACGTGTATTTAGGTAAGCCAGAGACTAAATCTTGAGTCCCTAGCAGTTTTATATTTCTTTCCCTGAGCACAGGTGACTAAATGTTGATCCTGAAATGGCTGTTCTTAGCTATGGCAACAACCTCATGAGAATGAGTGTCTGGAAACTCCCTAGGTGTAGACCCAAGCTGCCCAGTAGAAAGTGATCACATCTAAAAAAGAAAGAGAGAGAGAAAGAAAGAAAGAAAGAGAGAGAGAGAAAGAAAGAAAGAAAGAAAGAAAGAAAGAAAGAAGAAAGAAAGAAAGAAGAAGAAAGAAAGAAAGAAAGAAAGAAAGAAAGAAAGAAGAAAGAAAGAAAGAAAGAAGAAGAAAGAAAGAAAGAAAGAAAGAAAGAAAGAAAGAAAGAGAAAGAAAGAGAGAAAGAAGAAGAGAAGAAAGAGAGAAAGAAGAGAGAAAGAAAGAGAGAAAGAAAGAGAGAAAGAAAGAGAGAAAGAAAGAGAAAGAGAGAAAGAAGAAAGAAGAAAGAGAGAAAGAAAGAAAGAAAGAAAGAAAGAAAGAGAAAGAAAGAAAGAAAGAAAGAAAGAAGAAAGAAGAAAGAAAGAAAGAAAGAAAGAAGAGAAAGAGAGAAAGAGAGAAAGAGAAAGAGAGAAAGAGAGAAAGAAGAGAAAGAGAAAGAAAGAAAGAAAGAAAGAAAGAAAGAAGAAAGAAAAGAAGAAAGAAAGAAAGAAAGAAAGAAAGAGAGAGAGAAAGAGAGAGAGAAAGAAAGAGAGAGAGAAAGAAGAGAGAGAGAGAGAAAGAAAAGAAAGAGAGAGAGAGAGGAGAGAGAGAGAGAGAGAGAGAAAGAAAGAAAGAAAGAAAGAAAGAAAGAAAGAAAGAAAGAAAGAAAGAAAGAAAGAAGGAAAGAAAGAAAGAAAGAAAGAAAGAAAGAAAGAAAGAAAGAAAGAAAGAAAGAAAGAAAGAAAGAAAGAAAGAAAGAAAGAAAGAAAGAAAGAAAGAAAGAAGTATATATATGTGTATATATATACTGTGTATTGGCTCCAAGGCAGAAGAGTGGTAAGGGCTAGGCAATGGGGGTCAAGTGACTTGCCCAGGTTCACACAGCTGGGAAGTGGCTGAAGCCGGATTCGAACCTAGGACCTCCCACCTCTAGGCTTGGCTCTCAATCCACTGAGCTACCCAGCCGCTCAATCCACTGAGAGAAAGAAAGAAAGAAAGAAAGAAAGAAAGAAAGAAAGAAAGAAAGAAAGAAAGAAAGAAAGAAAGAAAGAAAGAAAGAAAGAAAGAAAGAAAGAAAGAAAGAAAGAAAGAAAGAAAAGAAAGAAAGAAAGAAAGAAAGAAAGAAAGAAAGAAAGAAGGAAAGAAAGAAAGAAAGAAAATAAGTCTTTTCAGCGGGCATTCCCAGAGACAGAGGGATACTTGAGTTAAAACAACAAAGAAAGCCCAAACCAGGACATGGCTTGCCAGAAGAGAGCCTTCATTGAGTTTCTCTGATAGCATGGGTTTAGACTAGAAGTGAAATATGTTCATCAGTCCCAAAAAGTATTTCATGTTAATGTTTTAAGATTCAGCTTCTTAGGGAGAATATAACATGTGGCAGATAACTGTAATGTTTTAAATATTTGTCAAAGTATACCTATTATTTTTTCATGCTTTTAGCATGTTTGTGGTAGAGGAAATAAATAGCTGTCCTTACTTTCATTGTATATTAAGTGTATTTTCTAAATATGATCCCATTACTTTTTTGGAGTGACTCTGGATGTGAGCCAAACATAATTTTTCTTTTTAGAGATTTTTTCAGGTTTTACTCTGGGATGTGAACATAGTGAACCAGAGTATGAGAAAAGCCTTATTCTAATGCTTTAGACAGTCCCCCAAAATTGAACCTAATCTCCTTCAGCATAAAGCTAAGGCCCTTTAGTGAGAGAAGCCCTCCCCCTCATTTTATGCCATAATTCATTGTCTAAAGTTTTGGGCTATACACATATGAATTCCAGTACAGATCAGCACCTTGAAGTGATTCATTAAGTGAGAGGACATCAACATCTTCTCCCAAGTTTGTGTTGTTAGTTTACCTTAACTTAGTCCTTTCTTGAATATTCCACATTTATAAGGAATTCACATTGAAACAGAACCTCATGTGTTTGATCCAACTTTCTTCCAAAGTGCAGTGGGAAGCTAAGAGCTCTCTCAAATCATTCCTTTGCAGCCTAAGGAATGTCTAGGTCCAGAGGTCCAGAACCTCAGGAAGTGTGTCAAGTATTCAAGCTTTTTGACAGAAGCTACATGACGCATATTAATGCAATATTGATGCTGCTGAGGCATTAAATCCTCATTAAATAGGAGCTCATGGGAAAGTTGATCTGAAGTATAGGCAAAACTTTTGGCATTTAAAGCTTGTCATAACTTTGGACCCTTCTTTTCTAGTCTTATGCTTCTTTCTACTCTTTCTAGTCTTATACTTCATTGACTTCCACATATATTCCAGTACAGCTACACAAACTGTTTTCTCTTCCTCTGACATGACTCTTCATCTCTTGTCTCCATGCCTTTGTAGTGTCAACATGACACTACATGAATTTAGGAATTCCAAACTTGTGGCCTAGTGGGATCTGATTAACCCCAATTTTAGATTTAGCTTGTAGATTGGAGACCCCCAAAACTTGTCCTTGTTCCCTGTTCCCATGGAATCTACCCTGAAGGGAAATGATAATCCTGGTTGGATGAGATAAGCATATGCTAAGGACTTTCTTTGTTTTAGGTAGAGTCCCCTATAGTATTAGAACCTTTCTCAGGAAGGTCAGACCTGGGCATGAACCATCATTTAGTAACTTTGTAAGCAGCCCCCTTCTCCTGCACCCTAGTTTCTAGCTTGATTGTATCTTGTCAGTGTAGTTTGAACACTCCCATGTTCCTTGTAGCCATAGTTATGTCAATCATCTTTCCCTGCCCCTGGATTTCCAAAGGGTATATAGGTTCCCCAAGTTCTTTTGTTCCCCGGAGTCCATCCTGAGTCGGTGGCACTCCCAGGGGCTAGTGACCAGGGCGTCTTGACTCTGTGCAGTCGTGGGAAGCAGCTCTGTTGTATTAGTAGCGCTAACCCCTTTTCCCTTGATTAAAGAGTGATTTTGATTATTTAATAGTTCTGTGTTTTTTTCTAGTTGACAGTAGTTTTGTCTCAGAAAGAAGAGCTGCTGGAGCAGGAAAGACAGGTCACAAATCAAATGGGGGGGGGGGGACAAACAAGATCCATCCATTAATTGAGGTTCCAGTCTTCGTGTTGTTAGCATATTAAATGAGGAGAGAAATCGTACAGCAAGGAGGAAGCTGTTTATGAATATCATTTTGTCATCAGGTTATTTTGGCCTTTTCTCCCAAAGCCTTCCCAAATTATAGCCTGGAATTGATCCTATTCCTCCCCAGTTCTTCCTTTTTAAACATAAACTCTAATTCTAGAGAAGAAAATAACTCCAATCTATTGGAAATAGCCAAGTCAGCCCTGAAGAAAGGCTCAATGCTTTGGATTTAAAGTCACACATTGTTCTGTTTGAAATAAAATACCTCCATCCGAGGGGAACCCAGCGGCGGGGCATGGGAATCACAGTCATGGGTTGGGTCAGAAGATCGGATGGCCGGACGTGAGGACTGAGGGCCGGGCGCAACGACGACACGGAAGTCAGTGCGTACGGCATTACATTAAAGCCATTGGCCAAGGAAAGGGAGGAGGAGCTTGGGTTTGAAAAGCCAGGGAGGGAAGGGGAGTGGGGCTCTGTACCTTTCTCTGGACTTCCTATGACTTGGAGTTACAGATAGTAAAGTAGTAAAATGCATATTGCCCCAGATCATTCTGGAAGATGGCATAAAGGTCTGCTTTCTCCAGAGTAATTCCTCTGAGTTGTTGCAAAGAAAATGTTATATAGCAGCTCTTCTAAAGAAAAATTCCTACTGATAAACATCTTTTCACAAAGGGAGACTTTTTCACAAAGGGAGGCTTAGAGAACTGAGAATTTCTTTTTAACTACACACATTACTGCACCCTAACATATTACAACTAAATGTTAGCTTTACAGCTAGCTGCAATTGAATTATGTTCACCAATTTAGGAATAAATCGACTAATGAAAATTAAAGAATTGCTTAAGGCATTCAAGTATAAATTACTCCTTAGAATAGGATTTTTTTTCCTATCACACTGCATTTGGAACACGGTAGAGGAGCAATAAATACTTGGCTGATCGGCTGATTGACTGAAAGGAACTAAAGAAAAAAATGGTCAAAAAAAATTTTTGTTACAGTGAATAACAGCCTAAAAAGCTCAGTTTTCTCCCAAATAAATATTTTCTTTATCCAGTTGCAAGAAACCTCAAATAGTATTTAAAATGATCGAACTATGACACAATGCCAAAGGAATTTTGTCAGCGTTTCCCAAGAAGTCCTATTTGGAGGGAAGGAACAACCAGAAATCGGTGGAGAGGTGCATCAGTCAATCTAACTAGTGTTAAACCCTTCAGGCTTCAAATAATTCATTCAATGATGGACCAATCCTGCATCAGCGCGGAATTTTTGAATGTGCTCTAGTCCAATTAGAAAAGGGCCTGGTCTATAAATACAGCAGCCCTCTCCTCTTCTTTCAGATAGTCGATAAGATTTCCTTATTTGTTTGTAATGGCTCGTACTAAGCAAACAGCCCGGAAATCTACCGGTGGCAAAGCGCCCCGAAAGCAGCTGGCTACTAAGGCAGCTCGTAAGAGCGCCCCGGCTACTGGCGGCGTAAAAAAGCCTCACCGTTACAGGCCCGGCACCGTGGCGTTGAGAGAGATCCGGCGCTACCAAAAGTCTACCGAGCTGCTGATCCGCAAGCTGCCTTTCCAGCGCCTGGTCCGCGAGATCGCCCAGGACTTCAAGACCGATCTGCGCTTCCAGAGCTCGGCTGTGATGGCTCTGCAGGAAGCTAGTGAAGCTTACCTCGTAGGGCTGTTTGAGGACACAAATTTGTGTGCTATCCACGCTAAGCGCGTGACCATCATGCCCAAAGACATCCAGCTGGCTCGCCGCATCCGCGGAGAGAGGGCTTAAATTCTCGGCAGCCTTTTAAAATGCCGTACCCAAAGGCTCTTTTCAGAGCCACCCACTATTTCCCTAAGTAACTGTAGCACTGAAAACAATTTCTTTAACCTGCCGTTTTCTTAGTTTATTTTCCTACATGATATTTACCTTGGGCTAGTCCAGTTAATGATTGCTTTGACCTCAAGTTTTGGAGCTGGTTCTCCGGTCTGATTGGTCGGTTTTTCCCGGCTACCTTAGGAGAAAGCTTCTTTGTCCTTTTTGCGGGGCAGGGCGGGAATCGTGAATGAAGAAAGTGAACCGGGAACTGAAGTTCCATGGTGCAATTTCAAATACGTTGGCTGCTTTTGCTTTCACAGGAGTCTTTAGACTAGTTTCCACAAATGCAGAAAAGCTTTGTACGCTCTTATGTCCTTACAAAATTTGTTTGCTGAATTAGAACAAAAACTGGCTCAACCCCCAAAATTATTGTCCTCAGAAACTTGGGCAAAATTTGATAAGCTCAGTTGAAATTTTGTTAAATGCAGCGATGTCAGAGTAAGTACCTGAATTCCCAAATACTACTTATAAAACGGAGATAGTTTTCATTTGCACCTGCTTCCTCACCTATAAAATTTAGATAATCAAACTAGAAGTCTAAAATCCTTCCCAGGTCTAAATTCTATATGACATTCTGGTATGTACATGAAAAATTCCATTCATAGATTAGTCTTGATTGCAGGCCCATCACTCTAGTTCGCTGTACCTAACTGCCTCTCGCATTTATATAGAACCTACTAGCTACAAGGTTCTTCATACTTCTTATCTAATTTGACACTAATAACAATCCTGAGGGTAATAATATTCTCTCAATTTTTACAAATTATAAAACTAAGATAAAGAGGTTAAATGACTTGTTCAGAGTCACTAGGGAGATTCCAAATCAGTTCTTCCGGAATGCATTTATGAATGAATGAAGAATGAAACTTTTATTAAGGACTTAGTAAAAAGCACTGTACCTTATAAACCCTAGGGATTCACACGGAAAACTAAAGACAATTCCTTGTTCGCAAAGTGTTTACAGATGTAAAGTCTCATGGTTTTTACAATAAAATAAAACAATAAACGACAAAAAGAAAATTGGTCATGGAGTTATTAGTGTTATTTCCACTGATCAAATCAAATAATGCCAAGAACTTTAGCAATAAGAAATTTCTGTGGTGGTAGCACCAGCAAGAGCAGTTACCAAGCTACAGCTCCACAAATATTGCTTTCTAAAATGATGGTGGTGGGCATGGGGCTGGAACCACTACTATTTGAAAGGCTATTAGATTCTAGGACCTGAGCTGGTTCCATCAGGTGAATCTATGGCATGAAGAATGCACTCAACCACAACCCACACCCAGTTTATGACTACAAAGGTAGAGCGACTGAGGTGGAACTACTCCCCTCCCCCTCTCCACCATGCCTGATGACATTTTTTCACATCCCCTGCCCCTCTGCCCAGCAGCCCACAAGGTGGTAGAGCTGGAGGGGAACAGAGTGCTGGGGGGGGGGGGCTCTTCTCCCCTTTTCTATACTTGATGAGGACAATCCTCACTTCACCTGCCCCTCTGCCCAGCAGCCCAATGGGAGTGCTTCCTCTTTCCCCTCTATGCATGCCTGGCACTCAGTGGATAGGTGGGGAACATCACAAGATCTCCAGGCCAGGCAAGGCACACAGTCTCTAAAAAGTTTATTATCACTGATTAGGATCTGAGGTGAGAGAGTGTCAAAGTGGTAGAGGTTTGATTTGCCTGGTGCTTGCTGACTCCTGCAAGGCACCATGCTGCTCCATTGAGGGCAGCTCACTTACTCTGTGGATAGCAAATTTTAGTTGAGCGTTCTATCCATTACACCTCATATTGTATTATGAATTTATTATTTTTCTCCTTACAATTACTATCATTAATGTCTTATTTTTCTTTCTTATTTAGAGTAGTTAATCGATATAATATTTGTAATGCATATTTTAATATTAATATAGCTAGATGACATAGTGGAATTAAGAGGAGCCGAGTTCAAATCCTCAGCCACTAACTCTGTCACCTAGGGAAAGTCACTTAACCCAATTTATCTCAGTTTTCTCATCTATAAAATGACAAACCACTCCAGTATCTCTGCCAAAAAAATCCCAGGTGGAGTCAAGAAGAGTAGGATATGACTGAAATGCCTGGACCATAATCTATAGGCATCAACTGTGCTTCCAGTTCTTTGCTACCACAAATGGTTTTATTATGAGTAGGTACATATGGGACTTTCTGTGTATGACTTGGAGATATATGTCTACTAGTAGAATCTTTTGGTATGGGAGGGTATGGGAAAGTGGCATATACAATGTAGTTATTGCTGTATGCTATAAACACAGAGCTAGTATAATAGGAAAAGCAATGGATCAGGCATCAGAGGACATAAGCCATTAAACAAATGAGTGCAGACAAGGCACCCTGTAAAGGCGGGATCCCAAAAGGCGCTCCAGGCATTCCATATAGTGCTGACCAGCATATGGGAAGAGGAAGACATGCCCCCAGAACTCAGAGATGCCTCCATCGTAGCCCTATACAAGAACAAAGGCTCATGAGCAGCCTGTGACAACTACAGAGGCATCTCACTACTCTCCACTGCTGGAAAGATCCTCGCTCGTGTTATACTCAATAGACTCTTGTCATCTGTTTCAGAGCAGAACCTGCCTGAATCACCATGTGGCTTCCGACCAGATCTCAGCACCATCGACATGGTCTTCACAGGGAGGCAAATGCAGGAAAAATGCCTTGAGCAGAACCTGAGTCTCTACATTGTCTTCATGGACCTAACAAAGGCGTTGGACACAGTGAACAGGAACGCATTGTGGGTGATCCTCAGCAAGCTTGGCTGCCCAGCAAAATTCTTCAAACTGATCCAGCTCTTTCATATCAACATGACAGGGGAAGTCCTATCTGGTGGAGAGACTTCCGATCACTTCAACATCTCCAATGGCGTGAAACAAGTCTGTGTCCTCGCTCCAGTACTATTCAACCTATTTTTCACCCAAGTATTATGACATGCTGTGATGGATCTAGACCTGGGCGTCTACATCAAATACCGACTGGATGGCTCACTATTCGACCTTCGCCGCCTGACTGCAAAAACAAAGACAACAGAGAGACTCAGCCTGGAAGCTCTCTTTGCAGATGACTATGCTCTCATGGCCCACCAAGAAAATCATCTTCAAACCATTGTGGACAGGTTCTCTACAGCAACAAAACTGTTGGCCTGACTATCAGCCTCAGCAAAACAGAGGTGCTGTTCCAACCTGCACCAGGGAGGCCAACTAACCAGCCATGCATAACTATCAATGGCAAGCAGCTTTCTAACGTCAACACTTTCAAGTACCTGGGCAGCACCATCGCCAACGACGGGTCCCTAGACCGCAAGATTAATGCCAGGATCCAAAAGGCCAGCCAGGCACTCGGGCGGCTGCTCTCCAAAGTCTTCCAACACAGCGGTGTAAGCACTGCGACGAAGCTCAAAGTGTACAATGCAGTGGTCCTCAGCTCGCTCCTGTATGGTTGCGAGACATGGACACTGTACCGGAAGCACATGAAGCAGTTGGAGCAATTCCAACATCGCTCTCTCCAGTTAATCATGAGGATCTGATGGAAGGACCGAATCACCAACCAGGAAGTCCTTGACAGAGCCAACTCCACCAGCATCGAAGTAATAGTCCTCAAAACCCAGCTACGATGGTCTGGACACGTCATCTGCATGGACCCACAGCGAATACCAAGACAGGTATTCTATGGTGAACTGTCAGCTGGACTCAGGAAACAAGGCCGACCAAAGAAAAGATTCAAGGATCAGCTAAAGTCAAGCTTGAAGTGGGCTGGCATTACACCAAAGCAACTAGAACTCGCTGCCTCTGACAGAAGCAGCTGGCGAGCCTACATTAACCATGCCCCCACCACCTTTGAAGATGAGCGACGTCAACGCCGACACCAGGCCACAACCGCACCTCCCATAACAACTGGTGTTCCATGCCCCATGTGCCACAAACTCTGCGCCTCAATCTTTGGACTCCAAAGCCACATGAGGGTACACCATAGATGAAAATGCACAAAGACAATAGTCATTCTCGGTCACTGAGAAACTACCACTATATATATTCAAGGTTACTATTTAAATCAAGAAAGGAGGTTATACTTACTACTTGATGCATTTAAAGCTATTTAGTGGCAAAACTATTCAACAGAGCTTCACCTGTAGTCAGTTCTGAGCCCCCAGATTTTGGAATATACTTGGTAAGATTAAAGCAAAGCCTTTCTTTGTGTCAGGAACTATCCTTTATCCATGATGTGATTATTGTTTAGTCATTTCAATCATGTCCAAATCCTCCTAGCCTCATTTGAGGTTCTCATGGAAAATATACTGGAATGATTTGCCATTTTCTTCTGAAGCTAATTTTATAGAAAAGGAACAGAGACTTACCCAAAGTCACAGAGCTAATAAATGTCTGAGGACATATTTGAACTCAGGTAGATGAATCTTCCTGACTCCAGGTCTGGCGCTCTACCCATTTTTCCACCTAACTATTTCCATCATGTGGTACAATTCTCAGTTGGGTAGCTGCTTGATAGGGTATTCAATATTTGTATTCAGTTTGGAGTCTATTGCCATTAAGCTTCACAATCTCTTGTGTCTCTACCAGAACTTTATAGGAATCAAACTGCCCTGTGCCGGTATGATTGCAACTGCCAAGGGACTATCATTTGAGCCAACTTTACAGGCTCACCCCTACTCCTCAACTAAATTTGTTCTAGTAGTAATTTTGACTGCTCAAAAGACTGTGGGCAAAATGCCACCTTTTGAGAGTTTTTCCTGATCTGCATAATGAAGAGGTTAACCTCTTAAGTTAGTTCTTAGGGAGTTCTTAACCTTTGGGGGGGCACAGGTTCCTTTAACAATTCTGTAAAGCTAATGGACCCCTCCATAGTATAATGTTTTGTTACCTGCATTCAAAATTGAAGGAAATGTCAAATTTCAGTCAGAGATTATTTTCATGAAGACATCAACTTTTTTCCCCCATCCCAGTTCAGAGAAGCCTTAAAATTTGATCCATGGACTGTGGACCCCAAGTTAAGAACTATGAGGCTAGAAAATATTAATCAAATCTAAATGCTAGTATCCATTAATATTGGAACTGGAAGGAAACATAGAAAACTCCTATTTAAAGTCCCTTCACTTTACCAATGTGAAAAATCTGTAGGTAATCAATGAGTATTTGCTGAATTAATTAATTAATTAATTAATTCTGGAGTGCCTTAACTTCTGGTTCTTCTGCTTTGCCTGAGGATGTTTGCCTTGACCCATCCTACTCTTTTCCCTATAAAGAGTTGTCAGCTCCCTGCAAATAAACATGCTGGCCATGTGCTTCATTTATACCTATTCATCCACACTGTGTGTGTTTGTTCTAGGCTTTGGTCAATGCCTTTAGAAATGTGTACTGTTGGTCACAAGAGAGAGCACAAAGATAAGCCAGGCAAAGTTCAATAGTATATAAAACACATAGCTCCTGTGTTTTCCTCTGGGGGCAGGACAAAAAGTCCATCTTCTTCAGTGTACAGACCATTTCAACAAAATATAAGGTGGGGGACATTCTGAAAAGGAATGTACTCCTACTCTTGGAATAAAACACTTTAGGCCTCTCAGATTAGGCCACATAAACTAGGATTTGGGGGGCAGCTTTGCAGGAAAGGCAAAGAAAGGGGCATTCCTGTGACTTGGAAATATCCAGCAGGCTCAGGGTTGCAATGAGGACACTAGCTCAATTGGCTCTTCTCTTGCCCCTCCTAAGGGCAGTGGTCCTTCAGGAGGGACCATCTTGTGAGTCTAAGGGTAGTGATTAGCAGATGGCGTGGGTCAATGGGAAAAAGACAGGAGTGAAGAAGTGGTTCAATTCTATCTCCATACTCTCTCTCACTCCCACCTCTTTTCTCCAAAGAGCCATGAGAGGCTAGGAGAAAGAGATCTAATACTCCTTTAAACTCTCCTTTCCTATTTGATTTTCCTCCTTCTCCCTACTTAGCCTGGATCCTTCAACTATCACTGTTTCCTTCTTAACTCTGTTCTCCTAGCACTGCCCTAATCATTTTACTAATAATAATTTTAAATTAAATTTTCATAGTGCTTTAATAATATTTTAGTTGATCCTGGAAAAGCAAAAAACCCTCTGATCTTTTTCATAAGCAAAGGATCATTAATTTGGAGTAGAATGGTCTTTACAGGCAACCTTGTCTTAGTCCCTCATTTTACATATGAGGAAAGTGAGAGCTAGAGAAATTAAAGGACTTGTCCAAAGTCACACAACATTTTGAAAGAGTTGTAACAGTGATTCTGAGTATATAAGTCTCTTTCCTTCCTTCCTTTCCCTATCCTAAACTGTTTCATCTTTATGCCCAAACTAGAATGTGTAGTTTCTGGAAAGAAGTCATTACTTCAAATTGTCCCAGTGAATTCCACTTAGTAGCAGTTGACATTTATAGATTGATTTCCCACTGGTTAAAGAATATGAAATGAAGTTAATTCAGCACTGGTATGTTCCTTCCTTCCCTGCTAAATGCCTGCATCAGTGTTTTTGTCATCTTCAGGGACTCATTCTCTTCGATATCTCTTCATGGGGCATCACATCCTGACTTGGGACTCCCTTCATTTATGACCCTTGGCTATGTGGATGAGCACTTATTTGTATTCTGTGATCATGAGAGCTGAAAGGCAAAATCCTGGGGCCCATGGCTAACGAAGGAAGAAGATGAGTTCTGGGTGAGACTGACTCAAAGCCTGAAGGGATGGGATCATATGTTCATTATCGACCTTTGGACTATAATGGACAATCACAGCCAAGGTCAGGGTAAGTATCTGAAGTGAAGTATTTATCAGTGGCATAACTTGTTATTTCAGTATCCCTGGTACCAATTTGGAGCTATAGTAGGTGGCAGAATAATGCCATTTACATCCCTCGATTAACAGAGTAGTCATAATTATTAGTGACCTTTTTATTGACTTCAAGCTGCTGACACAAGCACAAAGAGTTTTTTATTTGTTATTTCATTGTTTTTCAACCATGGCTAACTTTTTATGACCCTTTTTTGAGGTTTTCTTGGCAAAGAGAGTAGAGTGTATCCAAGGCCTGATTTGAACTCAGAAAATAGCCTTCTTAGCTCCTGATCTGCCACTCCATCCACTGTGCCACTGTGAGGATTAAAATTAATATATAATAACTCAAGTATTATATTTATATGATTTATTAAAATAAAAAAGTAGAGTAAAACCTGCCTAACTTGACAGAGATCTCAAAGAAGAAGAGGAAGAGGATGGAGCCACAGAAAGTTATAAACAATCATGTAACCACACAAACGGGAGGACACAGGAAAAGGGACACTGGGAGATGAAAAAGAATTATGGGGAATGTTATCCTGGGGTTAAAGATTTTCCTACTATATTCTACCAAAGGACTTCCAAATACTATATATAGAATGAATGAATGAATGAATGAATGAATGAGCATTTATTAAGTCCTATGATGTGCCACATCTTTTCTAGTGCTAGGGATATAAATATAAATATAAATCTGAGAAAATCCCTGTCCTCAAGGAATTCTAATAAGGAGAGACAACACATATAGGGGAATGGTAGTCGGGAAGGGAAGTATTATATATATATTTTTTAAACCCTTACCTTCCATCATAGAATAAATATGATGTATTGGTTCCAAAGCAGAACAGCAAGGGCTAGGAAATGTGGTTAAGTGGATTACCTGGGGTCACAGAGCTAAGAAGTGTCTGAGACCAGAATTGAAACCAGGATTTCCCATCTCTTGACCTGGCTCTCAATTCACTGAGACGCCTAGATGCTCCTGATAATAATATTAATTTGATTACTATTCCCAAAGCAAGATTTGGGAAGAGAATAGTGATTCTATGTCCAAGATGGATAGTTGAATTAAATATGAAGCATGGTCTAGGGCTGGTAAGATATAGTGATTTAAATGAGTTTGTACTCATTCATTTCCAATTAGGACTCCTCAGAAGGGCAGGAGAAGAAAAGATCTTTGGAATTCTGGTCTACAGGTTGCTGTCCCAAATTGGGAAGGGTAGACAAGAATCATAAAACATTAGAATTTTGGAAGAGTTCTTAAAGAGCATATGGTACAATTTATAAATGAGTAAACTGAGACCTGGAAAGGTAAAATAAAATTGTCTAGGATCACATGAGTGAAAACATGAGAAAGAACTGAAAACTGTACCATTTACAGATCAGAGAAATGTGTCCTACTTCCAAGGTATCATAGCCACTCTATATACTTTAAATATGTCAAGGACAGAGTAATCTTTCCTTTAAAAAATGTTAGTAACTGAACAATAAGACTTATTCTTAAAGCCCAGTTTTCTTTGAAAACCTCCATCTTCTAGGCAACCAAGAAAGGTAAAACTTAAAATTAATTATGAAATGGAGCAGACAGGAAACAACATAAGGAAATAATATACAGAAAACAACATATGGCTTTTTCATTAACCCTAATAAGGACATAGCCCCCCAAAAAAATTCCAGAATAGGAATGGGGTTCAACTATAAGGTTTTCCCCATTCCCCCTCCTCAGGGCCATCCTTTTCAATTTTGCATAGGAAAAAGAGATTTGGGAATTTGAAAAGTATTGGATTATTTACACTAAAAAAAGGAAAAAAAAATAGAAGAGGACAAACTAAGTTCCTCTTCCATGATTCTATCCTCTCTCTCAATGAGGTTCTCTATTTTAAATGAGAGAAAATGCTGTTTTGATCCTTTATTATTAAGGCATTTGTTTTGAATTGTTTTACATTAGTGATTTTGGTATATTAATACTTTTTTTTGTCATCAAGCAAAGGAATCGCTTTGCAGTATTGATACCTGGTGTGAATGTAAAGGCTCTCCTTGGAACATGTTATCTGTTTATATACATGTATATGTATATGCATATATCTGATCTGTGTGTATAGATGCATACATATATATACACATGTATACATACATATCTGATATGAAATTTTTTAAGCTTAGAGAGACATTTACAATAGAACCCAACATCTTTGATAACTGCTCTGGGGGTTGGGGATTGTTAGGGTCTCACATATTACAGGTCATCCTTGGCTGTGAATTTCTGGTGGAAGACAACAGAACCAGAGGTTTCTGGAAATATGGCTATGATGGTCAAGACTATCTCACCTTTCATCCAGATACAATGAACTGGACAGCACTTCAGCCTGAAGCCCAGGCCACAAAGCAGGAATGGGAGATGAACAAGATCTGGGCAAAGCAACATAGAGCTTACCTAGAAAGGGACTGCCCTAAGCAGCTACAGAGATACTTGAAGATTGAAAGTGAAATCCTGAATAAAAAAGGTATAATGTTTGCAAAGTACAAAATACTCCCACTGGTAGGCCTATGTCAACCTATATGACAAATTTCCTGTAGGATAAAGTTTATACAACTCTAAAGGACTGACACTTGGTGATTTTTTAAAAATCTGCTATTTGGAGATTTGTATGTTTGAAACCTCTCTCTCTCTCTCTCTCTCTCTCTCTCTCTCTCTCTCTCTCTCTCTCTCTTTTTCTCTCTCTCTCATACCAGTCACTGGGATGAGGTGAACTGAAAGTTTCAGCCTCACTAGAAACCCATGGAAAGAAGTTCCTAACCTTTTCCTTTCAGTGCCCCCGTTTGGTGAGAGTAACCCAACACGTCACTGATGAAGGAGTTACCACCCTGAGATGCCAAGCTCAAAACTTCTCCCCAGTGAACATCACACTGAGCTGGTTGTGGGATGGAAAGCAAGTGACCCAAGGGACTGAGCTTGGAGACATTCATCCTAGTGGAGATGGAACCTTCCAGATCTGAATGACTGTGGCTATTACTCCAGGAGAAGAATGGAGATATGCCTGCCAAGTAGAGCACCCGGGACTAGACCAGCCCCTCATTATGACTTGGGGTATGGACCAGGATGAAAAATGCAGAAAAAAGGGAATCTTTCTATATGAGGAAAAAAGAGATTATTTGTCTGGGCTGTAGGACCCAGAAGAATTCTAGGGATTCTTCTTTGGTGGGTGTATGACTGGTGGAATCATGGACCCATGGACCCCTAATCTCCCTATCCTGTTTCAGAACATCATCCACTGTTTGTCACCTTGGCTACTGGGATTACCATTGGGATCATTGTTAGCATCATCATTACCCTAGTTGTCATCATCTGGAACAAAAGGAAGGTGTCAAGTAAGTAGAAAAGAGAAAAGAGAATTTTGCCCAGGTGATTACCTAAGACATACTTAGAATTGTCAGATGGTTTCAACATCAGAAATGAGCATGATTTATCAATGGAAATGGCACTAAATAATATGCATTATCATCAGCTTTGCCCCTCCTCCCTAAGGACTAGAGGGACTTTTTATCTAATTTGCAGCTGAAATCTCCTATGCTATCTCATCCTAATAGAATGTGAGCTCCTCAAAAGTACAAACTACTATTTTTTTCCTTTTTCTATCCCAAGCAATTCTTTGTACATTTGTAATGTGTAAATTACTTTGTACATATGTAATAGGTAAATTACTTTGCAACTGACCATTCCCCGAGTCCCCTACCACTTTGTCCCTTGGTCTAAGCAGCTTGTCCCTGGAGATGAGTCTGGGTGGGGCCATATACCCCTCCAACATCATCCTTCCTAGCTTTCCATAGGATTTCCCAGGACATTTGCCCAAAACTGAGAAGGAAAATGTGTTTCCAGCAGAAATTGAATATGGTGATGGCCTTTAGGGCCAAAGAACCCAAAATAGGAAAATTAGGTTAAAATTAAGGAAAGAATTAACTATAATTCTCATTTCCCTATCCTTCATCATAAGGTTTCTTCTCTCCATAGGAGGACTGAGAAGGAACTATATCCAGAATAAAGGAGAGTGAGCCCAAGGAAAGATACCACGTATCACCTTTTTTTTTTTCCTGAACAGATTTTAGAACTTATTCTTCTGAGGGGAGAGGGAAATTACAATCAGTACTTATCTATTATCTATTATATAACAATAATAAGTAATAATAGATAAAATTTATATAGTGCTTACTATGTGACAGGCACTATTCTAAGCCCTTTAAAGTTATTGTCTCATTTGATCCTGATAACAATCCTGTGAAATGGGTTCTATTTTTGTAAAATCCCCATTTTACAGATGAGCAAACTAAGGTTAACAGAGGTAAGTGACTTGCACAGGATCGTATAGCTAGTAAGTTTCTAAGACTAGATTGGAATTCAAATCTTCCTAACTCTAAGCTCTCTGCTCTACCAACTATAGTCCACCTAACTACCTTATCATAGGTTGGGGGCAAGAAGTGTTTCACAAGAAGGTGCAAGGTACTGTTCAAAATAAGTTTTTCAAGTCTACTAAGTTCTTTTTTCTATTAGCCTTCTAATAATACTTTATGCATTGTAGCCCATGCTTAGGTAGCCCATTTTCTCTTATAGCATTATCACCTCTATGCTGAGGCCAAATCTATATTTCTATCCTTGACCATTGATATGCTATCTGGAATCTCTAAATGCTTAGAGGATATTTCTCTAGGTATTGCAATATGAACTCAGATTTAAGATATCTAACACTTCTTTAATTCATTTTTCTATTTTTTTCCAATGGCACCAACATTTTCATAGTAACTCAGGCTCACTAACTGGAGTCATCTTTGCCTTCTCACTCTCCTTTATCTATCCAATTTGTTGCCTAGTCTTATAATTTTTTCTTTCTAATGTCTCTAAACTTAAATTATTTTCCTCCATTCCCACTGCCACCACCAGGGTCACATCGCTGTGTATGTGGATTACTGCAGTAATCTCCTAACTTCCTTAATTGCAATTTCATTAGAGATCATCTCACATACCAAATTAACTCTCCAAAGCCATCACTTTACCGGATTTAAGAGAGCTGCTATGTAGACCTGGAGTGATTGTAGGATGAAGACAGGGGTCATAATATTGAAAATAATAGGAAGAATCTCAAACTCTTTTCCTATGATGCATTTCTTTTCAGTAATTTGACCCAGCTGAACGAGAAATAGTAAGAGTCAGATATTCTGCTGATCCTCAACTGCCAGTTTCCCTTCTATAATCCCAGTGGGAAAAGCCCTGAAATGTACCCATGCCATGTACCCATCACCCCCATCCTAACACCTTCTACATTCTTTATGGACATCAAAGAATTCAGACTCTGAGTGAGTTTCAGAATCTCTTCTGAACAATGTTGGACTTCATATTATTCCTCGATGGCAGGTACCTAAAGATACATGTAGGATGTTGCTTAGATTTAAACCTGAGAATTGAAGTTAATATGGTAATACATCTGTTTCTTTGAGTTTCTGAACCTTGATAGAGTTGCCATTGTGTTTGGCACTAAACAGTAAGTTTCTGGGGAATCTATTCAATCTCAAAAGAGCTGATCACTTATTAATTTGCCTTCACAAATGATTCTCACTTATTATATCTCATCTTCCATATTTCATTCCTTCAGACTCTCTACATTCCAGTCAAATGGATCAGGTAAATAAATGTACGTGGCATCATGCTGCCACCCAGGTGCCTTCACACAGGTTGTGCCCCCATATCTAGAATGCACTCCCTCATCAATTCTGCATCAAATAGGTCTTAATATCCAATCAAGCTCATTTATATATATCACCTTATATATAAACCCTTTCCTGATTCATCTAGTTGTATATTTTCACCTTGAAATTATTTTTATATGTTTTGTATTTACTGTATACATCTTCCATTCCCTTGTTAAGAATGTAAACTCCTTGAGGGAGACTGTATTTTGTTTATGTCTGTATCAAAAGCACTTAGCACAGTGCCTTGCACACTAGTAGCTAGTTAAATTTTTGTTGAAGTTGAAGTAACTCATACTGGTCATTTGCAATGGACACTCCCTCTTTATGATTAAGGCTATGTGGAAACCTAAATTTTTTAGGTGAAAGTTGTGTAATGGACATATAATTTTTAAAAAAGGAATTGTTTGTTCCCTTAAATGTTAGAAATTTAATGAATTGGTTAATCTCTAATGGGTTCTGGTCTTCAATATCTTTTGATAAGACAAACCAACAAATTCCTACTATTTAATTCTGGATTTTGTAGATTCTATGCATACTACTAGGGGGTTCTACCATTCCATTTATTTCCTGATGGTCTAGAAGCAGGACTAGAAAAGAAGACTGACTACAAAAAGAAAGATTTGGAAAGAGCTGTAAACTTTTTTAAGTGCTTTAAATTTGTGCCAAGTAGCAATGTGATGATCCAGGACAATCCGGAGGGACTTATGAGAAAGAAGGCTAACCACATCCAAAGAAAGAACTGTGGGAGTAGAAATGCAGAAGAAAAACATATGATTGATCACATGGTAGAGGGCTTTATGATTAGGATTCTGACCTTAAATGGTCACTCTATTGCAAATATTAATAATATAGAAACAGATTTTGAACAATGATACATGCATAACCCAGTGAAATTGCTCATCAGCTCAGGGAGGGGAAGCAGAGAGGGAAAGAGCATGTAAATCATGGAAACATGGAAAAATATTCTTAATTAATTAATTTTTATAAATAAATTTGTGCCAAACTGAATAATGTGAAAATATATTTGTGATTTTTCTCAAATGAATATGACTCAAATGTAATTTGAACACTGGAATTTCTTATAATTACTAAAAACAATTGTATATTTCTGCCCAAATGTAATGTAGCAAAATGGAAAGACTGAGAACAATACAGCTGAAGTAGAAAAAAAAATACAGAAAGGCTAGGATTCCAGATATGTTATTTTAGGGAAAAAACTTCCCCCCTCCCATTCCCCTATTTCCTTATATATAAACCCCAAACCAAAATCAAGGGGGAATACAGGCAAGAAGAAGCTGCAGAAGTTTGAGGGCTGTTTGTTGAAGTTCCCTGTGTTATCACCATTATTTTGTCTATCCCTTCTTCACCACTGCCATCAAAATTCAATATGCATTTCTTGAGAGGGGTATAAGGTAGAATAAAGAACTAGCTGTCTAGTTAAATCCTATAGATCTTTTAAAAATCACATTTCTAACTTTGGGAGTTTGCAAAGGAAACAAGAAAGTCTTTAGAAGATGATATATTTAATGGTATCCACTTTGGACTTACCCCCTTGAACTTTCATTTGTAGGGTGGAGTCCTCCAGAAAATTACAACCCTTGATTCAAAGGGCTCTGTGGAACCACACTCCTAATCTCACAAATCTCCACTGATTCATTTATTTTTAATAGTCAGCTAGAGGATAGAATTGGGGCTAAGAAAAGGCCTTTACTAAAATGGCCTGAGACGAGTAGTAGCTATAAAACCTCTCCCCTACTAACCTGGGGTGCACTCTCCCAAAAGGAGAGCAGCAGTGAGAAGAATGGACAAATACATAAAATATAGAGAAGCATATACATGGCCAAAGCAATTCACAATTCAATTACTACAGAGTCCTACTTCTCTTCCCATGGCATCCATACATTTCTCATTTTCAGTTTTCTAACTGTGCTAAATTCCCTGAGCTTACTCCTCTCCATAACTCAATTTAATTCTTCTTCTAGACTTCCTCGATTTACTCTGTTGAGCATGATGTTTCCTAGTGGACAAGTTGCTCTGCTACAAGACACCACTGAGACAGTTGGGGGTACTGAGTACTAGAGTGCTGGCCCTAAAAATATGAAAGACGCAAAATCAAATCTGACCTCAAATACTTGCTAACTGTATGACTAGGCAAGTCATTTAAGCTCTGTTTGCCTTGTTGTTGGGAAGATCAAATGAGATAATATTTGCAGAAGCACTTAACAGTGCCTAGTACATAGTAAATACTAAATAAATGCTTATTTTCTTTTTCCCAGGTAGGATAGGGGAAAGAATTATCCTCTTCCTCACTGCTGAAATTATTAAAAGACATAAGGACAATTGTCCCCTCTTAGGAGGGAGAAATGGATAACAGATATATAACAACTGAGGACTTTATCATATACCCTTTTCAGAGCTAGAAGAATCCTACTAGAAAAAATAAAGTTGAGAACCTGGAAAGAATTGCAGAAGAATTGAATTCTATAGAGCTCTGTAGATTAATTAATAGGAACAGAAAATAGTATAGTTAGTAAGTGTGATCCTGTATTTCAAATGAAGTCTTCCTCATTCCAGGTCTAGCACTCTGTCTATTATATCTGCTGGCAAATGTAAATGGAAGCTAATTATTTCATCAAATAAAATAACAATAATGAGGAAATTTTTAAATGCAAAGTAAGGGTTCTTAAGAGGGAAGTTTTATCCTTAAACAGTCTCATAAACAAAAGAGCACATACTTTGGTGAAACTGTGAACCAATGGAACCATTGTGGAGAGCAATCTGGAACTATGCCCAAAGAGTTATAAAACTGTGTATAATCCTTATACTAGGTCTATTTCCCAAAGTGATCAAGGAAAGAGAAAAAAAAATCTATATGTTCTAAAATATGTATAGCAATTCTCTTTATGGTGGCAAAGAACTAGAAAATGGGAAATATCTATCAATTAGTCAATGGCTAAGTAAGTTGTAGCACATGATTGTGATGGAATTCTGCTAAATGATGAGTGGGTTAATTAAAAAAAGATCATGGAAAGACCTATATGAAATTATTATGAAAAACAAAATGAGCAAAACTAAAATTGTTACAATACAGCAACAGCAATTTTAGTCCAGTAGTAGTCTCTCGGTAACCGAGGATGACGATTGTCTTTGTGCGTTTTCATCTATGATGTATAGATGAGTGTGCACAAAGACACTTGTGCATGAAGGAGATTTAAGTGGAAAAGTCGATGCACAGAAACAGTCCCACTTTCTCGGCGTTGGAATCCTGGGTCCAGTGGCATGAAAAGTCGTTACACCTGGAGACTTCCTCAGCTGCAATTTTTATTTGAAGAATAACTGTACATCTGTCCCCAGAGAAAAAACTGATAAATCTAAACGTGTATGGCATAGTTTTATATATATACATGGGGGGGGGGGGGGGCGTGTTGTCAAATGATGCTTTCTCTAGTGCAGGGTGGGAAAGGATGAAGGAAGATACCTTGCAACCTTAATGTAACTAACAAACAAACAATTTTTTTAAGTATATACTTTAAAAAATGTAAAATGAAACAAATTTTTTAAAAACAACCAAGCACAAAAGAGGAATTCTGAAATCAAAGACAAACTTTTTAAATCTCACAACTTTGATTATATAACTAAAACTAGATATTAGATTAAAAAAACTAATCTCATGAGAAAAAAGGAAAACAAAATTTTTTTAGAAATTTCTAATGACAAATATGCTCACAGAACTGGTTAAATGAAGTTAATGAATATTTATAGAAATATAAAATACTTAGAATAATCGAATAAGAAAAAAGAATGTAACTCAAACTTTAAAAAAAACTGAATATGCATAAAGGAACTTACAAAGGAAAATTCACTCAGGACTATTTGGATTTACAAATGAATTTTTATCAAACATTAAAGTAACAATTCCAATACTATATAAAGTGTTTGCAAAAAAAAAAAAAGGAATAAGAGGATTTCTCCCAAAATCCTTTCACGAAATAAATGTGGTCTTGGTATTTTAACAAGGGACAAATAAAACAAAGAGAGAAAAATATTAAAGAACAGAGTTTCTTAATTTTTTTGTGTGTGTCATGGACTTCATTGCCATTATGGTGAAACCTATGGTTCCCTTCTCAGAATGTTTTTAAATGCATAAAATAAAATACACAAAATTTTGAAAAATGGAAATCAGTCACATTGACATAATCAAAATACTTTTAAAGCAAGATCATGTGTCCCAGGTTGCAAACCCCTGTCATAAGTGTATATATAATATATGTGTGTATATATCATATTGTATTACAAACAAATTTTATACTATGACAACACTGAATTTATACCAGGAATATAAGTTCAATATTAGGAAAACTATAAATGAAATATACCATGTTAAAACAAACCCAAAAAACTTCAAATTTTATATTAACAAATGGGGTTTATAAGATGTGTATAGACTTTTGAAGATATTCATTTTATTATTGCTCTTAGGAGGAATATGGGCTTGTGATTTAATTGATTCAAGGAATTCTTTGTGAGGGAACCCAGACTTACAACATAGTATGACAAATATATCTATCTAAAACAAAGAGTTAATATTAAATGTAATGGAAAACAATAGAGATATTTCAGTTAACATCAGGGGTAAAGCAAGGATGTCTATAGTCACCACTATAATTTAACATAGACCTAGATATGCTAGCTAGCCAAAACAGTAATATGGAAAAAAGAAAATGACAAAATAAACACAAAGAGAAAACAAATGTTATTTTTTGCAATAACACGATATTTTATTTAGAAATCCCTAGAACCTTAACTAAATATCTTCAATTTAGTAAAATATAAACTCAAATCACCATACTTCTACAAATTACCAACAAAACTAAGCAAGAGATAGAAAAAGTTCATTTCAAATAATTACCAATATATAAAATATATGTGAATTCACCTACACACAGAGAAATTATACTAAGCAACTCTAAGTAGAAAGGAAACACAATTATCAATTATTGAAAATTTAAATAAAAATTTGGTATTGGCTAAAAAACAGAAAAGTGAACTCTGTATCTCTTCCCTCCCTCTCTCCCTCCCCCCCAGCACATTCTCAATAAATGTTTGAATTAAATGTGGGTTCTTAACTTGCAAAATGGGTCTAGGCTAGTAGATGGTGACTCAACTCTCTTGCAACTACAGCTATGATTATACTAGTGTTGATGCCACTACCAAATTTTTTTGCTACCACTACCAAATCTTTTGCTTATTTCCTCAATTTGAAATTGCTTGAACTCTTAGCACACACCAATACCAGGATCAGTAAATGAAAAATAAAGGCAGATTCCTGATGTTTCTGAAAATGCAAATCTTCAACAATATTTTTTTAAAAAACTGCAACTGGCTCTTCTTGGCTAATGACTAGCGGTGACATCCGCTGGCTTCAGTCTTACTAAATAGGGTGGAAACAAATTTCAAATTTCATTTTCATTTCTATGCTTTAAAGAAACATTAAATTTGCTCGGAAAGTCTGCACTCTCAAGGACATTTGGCCGAGTTGCAGATGTTAAACCAGAAAGAGCTGACTAATAGCGATTTTGTTTTAAGACACCCAAGATTCACAACGAAGATGAATCCAAATGACTTGCTTCCAATTACCCGTACATCACACGACAAAAGCAAGTTATTTACCTGTCTATAGACCAGGTTGGTAATGTCAGGATATTAAACTTTGGGCACAACAAAAAGCAATCCAAATAATGCTATAAACAAAGGTGCTCCTACTGCTTTCCCGGTGTTTCTTATTCCAAACAAGTGTTAAGCAGCTCTCCCAAAGATTCTGGGGGTGGCTCTTAAAAGAGCCTTTGGGGGGTTTCTTTAAGAGAATTTGACAGCTAATTTATTTCTTCTTGGGCAATACTTTCTTGGGCTTAACAGCCTTTGATTTAGCAACCTTAGCCTTAGGCTTAACTGCCTTGGCCTTGGCTGGACTCTTTACCACTTTCTTCGGCTTGCCGGCTTTACTGGTTTTGGGACTCTTGGCTGCTTTCTTGGGTCCTACCACCGCCGGCTTCTTTGCTTTTTTTGGAGTTTTCACGCTTTTGACAGTTACCGACCCAGGAGCTCTTTTCGGCTTCTTAGCAGCAGGCTTCTTAGCCTTAACCGAAGGCGACTTTTTGGCCTTGCTCTTGGTTTCGCCTGGAGATACTTTCTTGTTGAGCCTGAAGGAGCCAGAAGCTCCGGTGCCTTTGGTCTGCACCAAGGTGCCCTTGCTCACCAAACTCTTCAAGCCCAACTTGATCCGACTGTTGTTCTTCTCCACATCATAGCCGCTGGCAGCCAGGATCTTCTTGAGGGCCGCGAGGGACACCCCATTACGTTCAGTGGATGCGGCCACAGCGTTAGTTATAAGCTCTGACACAGGGGGACCTACAGCCTTAGGCCGCCCTGCTTTTTTGGCCTTCTTCGTCGGCGCCTTCTCCACAGGCGGTGGGACCGGCGCAGTGACAGCGGTAGCATTGGGCTCAGCCGAAGCAGCAGGCGCTGTTTCAGACATATCAGACAACATGAACAAATAGACACACAAGACACCAGACTTGTGCGAACTAGAAAGGAACGGCCTCGACTAGGGGTATATATAGGGCGGGGCTGCGCTGTGATTGGTGCGTTGCTTAGCCCGCCATGTGGGCCCCAGTAGTCTCTTCTGGCTTCTAAATTGTGTTTGTTACACATCAAAAAAAGCCCAAACTCAAAATATTCCTTGCACCAAATTGCCCAGTTTCTGTCAGAAAATCATCCCTGGACTCTCAGATTTTATATTCCTTTCCTCTAGTTAATAGATATTAAATATGATACCTAAAGCTTTCAATAATGCTTGCAACTTTGAGCAAAATTCAATGGCAAGAAACCAAAGTTGCTCTTTTCATTATAAATTTTTAATGAATAGCTTAAGAGAAAAAGTTTAAAACCTTTTAGAGATGATTCTTCATGTGCCTGGCCTCTGATTTATCTAAAAAACAAATTCTCTGTAGCCAGATTTTTGCTAAAAATCTCTCTGTAGGTAAGGAAATTAACACAGGTTCCTTAGAGTGCTGCTCATGCACCTAGAGGAAACTTCATGTTCCTGTTGATTGGCATTAAATTTCTACTAACCTTTTGTGTTTTTAAAAAGGTATTTATTTGGTTCACTTGATCCAAAAAACTATTTCATCTCTTAGGTTCAAAAACTCTTGCATTCTTTGAATGATGCCACTTTGTTTCATTCATTCTTATGAAGAACTTTAGACCCTATGCTGAGATCTTAACAATTGGAATAAAAATCAATATAATCAGGTAAGTTGTGTATTTGGGGGCAAAAATCTATACTCAACTAATCCACTTTAGAAATTAAGTAGAGGAAGCATTGTGGATAGAGTGAATTTGGAGTCAGGAATTATGAAAGAAATAGACAAATAATAATGCTAACAATAATTCATTATTAATATTCTGACTTCTGGGAAAGAGGGACATCCAAAGAAAATGAAGACTGAGAAGGCAAAGAGGGTGATGTGATAAAGAATACCCTGGACCCAGAATCAAGAGACGTGGTTTCAACTCTACTATTTTTTAAGAACATGTTCTATAAAATTTGAAGTGATGTTTGAAATATAAAATACTCTACCGGTGACTACTTTGTGTGTTACAAGAAAAAAAAACTTAGAGTTGTTGTTGGGTTTTTTTTTATGATGAAGAAACCAACTAGGAGAAGAAATTCTGATCTAGATCTCTCTCATTCTCACCAATATGAGAAAGTTGACTCCTAGGATTTACATTATGGTAACATTATGGTGGAAATTTTCTATCCTTTCCAGAGATTATGATAGTGGAGTTGAAAATAGTGAATTCCAGGGGAAGAATGCATATATAATATGCCAAGGCTAAATCCACCCAGGAAGGATGAAATTTTGAAAACAAAAGTTTTTTAGAAAGGAAAAATTAACAGTAGAGATGAGAAAGAAAAATGGGAGTTTTCTTTAAAAATGTAAATGGATCTGTAAGGAATAAAACAACCAACTGAGATTTTTAAAGATGAAAGCAAGCACAAATAATAGAGAGAATGCACAAATGTGGCACAGTACTCTATGCATGAGGTTTAAACTTGCTCAATTTCATAATAAATTAAGTCTGGTGAGAAAAGCTAGGATAACAAAATGTATAGTTGTTTTTTAAGCTATATTAGGGAACATCAAAGGATCAAAAACAGGATAATTGGAGATAATAGCTGGCAATAAAGAGAAAGCAGAGTAGCTGAGAGTTGCATTTATTTATCAAACATAGATGGGCTTATTAAGGACCAGAAATGGCAAAACAAATAAATAAATAATAGAGTTTCTACCCAGGATAAGTGAGAAGAGAGTAAGAGGCTATCTAACTACTTTCTGATAATATTTAGTGACTTGGCCCAGATGATCTAAGGCAGTAACTCAAAGTGTGGTCCAGGGTCCCTGGGACCTTTTTCTGAGGGTCCTCTGTAGACAAAACTATTTTTATAACAAAGATTTGTTTGTCTTTTCACTCTCATGTATATGACAGAGACTTCCAAAGACTACATGACTTGTGGATTAAAGATTTATCTGTAAACATGAGGACTCTTAATATCTTATTTATGGAATTGTACTTTTGTAAATGGAAGAATCAATGGAAGAATATCATTGAACTTGCTCTTATTTGCTTTTATTTGTCCTGAATCAGCCTTAATTAACCATCAAAGAATATCTTCTTTTATGCGAATGCTTGGGGGGGGAAAATCATAGTGGCATTGAAATATTCTAAAAAATTCTACATATTCTATTGCTTCTTTGAAACATTTTATCCTGCAACAACTGTGGTGCAAAAGCAATAGTAAGTAAAATTGCTGGTGCCTTAGCATGAATCAAGGCAGTGGTACCAAACGGTATTACTCTCACTTATTCTTCACCACCAAGCACTGACAGTAAAAAATAAATATATATGTATATATGTCACTTTCCTTTAAGAATATACATGATGAAGCAATAAAAATTATTCATTTTATTAAACCTCAACCCTTGAGTATAAGTTGTACTCTGTATTATTCTGTATGTATGATTGTTTGGGTTACAAGCTGACCTTGCTACTTTTATCCTGGAATATTTTTACCCAAAAGAACAATTGACAAATTATAATTACATAGACTTTGGTATTTGGCATATATTTTCTCAACAACAAGAAAAAAGTAGACCTATTTCTTCAAGGAAAATAACTGATAATATTTGTTGCCAATGACAAAATTGAAGATTTCAAGTGAAAATTAGAATTTTGAGAAATTTTATTCATCACCGTGAGCTTAACAGTTTCTAAATAGAGATTTTTCTGATGAGATAGGTGGTGTTATTAGCAAATGCAATTTTTCATATTATATAATGATGTGTTAACATTTGGAAGATATACATAACTCAATGAACCAATATCCTCTATATATGATGTTACAAAATCATACTAGGATTTCTTTTTTTTTTAAGTGCTTTCAAAGTGCAAGATAGACCTCTAGATTTAAATGGGAGCATTAAAAGTTCATTGATATAGTTTCAGATTCCACATTGTAATTAACTCCTTAGAAACTTCCACTGACTGAGTTGTATTATAGTATCAAAGAAGATACTTAATTATTTATAAAGGATTTTAAACTATCCTTCCATTTTCCAACTGAATATCCATGAAGCATGAAACTTGTTATAAGATAATCTTATCAGTTATGGCATTCTGCCCTTTAAGGGAGGATTTAAGTTTATAGAGAACATACTCATGGAAAAAAAAAAACTGATGATATTTTTTTGAAGGTTAATGGAGTTGTGTTCCCCAAACAGCATTTTATCTACCACTAAAGTGTTTTTTTCTCTCTAATAAACCTTCAAAATAATATTTGGCCTTCATCCCTGAAATATGGCTCAGTCAATTTCAGGAGAGTCACCCAAAACCAGAGTATAAGACCCCCACTCTCAGAAGGATACTTTGTCCCCAGTGCAGTACTGCCCTTACATGAGTTATATATATACTCTATGGTAGTGTGTATGCCTGAGTTGCATGACTCCTCTTCCTCCTCCTACCCATTGCTTGTAGTAAAGCTTTGCAATGAACTCATTCCCACTGTTTCAGTCATTCTCAGCACCCTAATTCATTAAGGGGTTGTTTTCCCTGACCTCACTGACTGACCCACTGGACTGTTCTTAGACATAAACTGGATACTAGGACAAAGACTAAATCTATTGCCAGCTGGATCTGCACTAGGGGAATATGACATTATGAAGCCAGTTTTAGAAAATAATGGCCAATAGGGGAAACTGTATTCTCCCAGTAGGGACTCTTTTATGCCAGAGGATTATTACTAAACAAAAGTTATTGATATGGTTTCCCATTCCACTAACCTTTAAGATTGTCAAATTGTAGTGTAACACAATTAACTAAAATTAAAATGCTCTTACATTTGCCAACATTTCTGTGAGGCACGAGACCAGATTTTTTTCATATATTTCAACCAAAATAACATGTGGCAACAGACTGAATAAAGAAACAGATGTGAGGGGGTAGCTGGGTGGCTCAGTGGATTGAGAGCCTCAGATACTTCCCAGCTGTGTGACCCTGGGCAAGTCACTTAACCCCCATTGCCTAGGCTTTACCACTCTTCTGCCTTAGAACCAATACACAGTATTGATTCTAAGATGTTAGGTAAGGGTTTAAAAAAAAAAGATGTAAGAATGAAAATTTCTTCTAAGCCAAACATTAAAGAAATTTGCAAAACTGTAAAACAATGACACTATTTTCACAAGTGTTTTATATAATTATTTTTCATAAGATATATAGTGTTAGCATATACTGGGTTTATTGTTGTTATTAAAATGAATTAATATTTTTAGATTTTATTATTTTAAACTTATAACATGATAAACATTGATAGCTAAAAGCTCCTCAGAATCCCTAAGAATTTTTAAGAATATATAAGAGCTCAAGATTAAAAAGCTTAAGAAGCTCTGTTCTAGGTGATCCATAATGTGTGACCAAATTTTCTTAGCCAAGATGATATTCCCAGGCAGTGTCTTTCCATTTGATTAAGGATTTTTTAATACTTAGTTTAAAGCCAATGATTGATTGATTCCAATAGAAAATTGTTCTCTCCTGATTAAAATTTCAGGGCTTAGTATCTAGACATTTTAGATATAGCTATATTTGTAAGGTTTTAGCATAAAAGATTATTGTACTCTGTATCTATTAAGATGATCATATGGTTTGGGATGTTTTGGTTTTTAACATAATTAATCATGCTGATTGTTTTCCTAGGATTGAATCCCCTGATATAAATCTCACTTTATCATAATTTCTTGGATAAATTACTGTAGTCTATTTGATAAGATTTTCTTTAAAATTTTTGAGTCTTTATTCAAGTAATGATATTGATCCTTGTTTAAGTAATAATGGTTTGTTTTGCATGTGTTATATCTTTCTCCTAGTTTAGCTCTTAAGATTATATGTCTCAAAAAAGAATTCTTATAGGGTGTTTTCTTTCTCAGTTTTTCAGAATAATTTGTGAAGTATGGGATTGTTTAATTATTTCAATCATATCTGACTTTTCATGACCTCATTTGATGTTTGCTTGGCAAAGATACTGGATATGCCATTTCCTCCTGCAGTTCATTTTATACACGAGAAAACTGAGGCAAACAGACTTACCCAAAGTCATACAGCTAGTAAGTGTCTGAGGGTGAATTTGACCTCAAGAAAATTAATCTTCCTAATTCTAAGCCTATTCTTTAAAGGTTTGTTAGAATTTTTCTGTGAATCTGTCTGGACCAGAAGTTTTACATTTGGAAGTTCCTTTACAACTAGTTATATTTCCTTTTTCTGAGAATGGATTTATTTAAGATTTCTGTCTCCTATGAGTAGCCAAGAAAACTAAAGCAACTCCGTCTTGTCTGCAATTCCTCTATCTTGTCACTAACACTGTTTGCGTCATAGTCCCTACCCCTGTGATGGTGAACCTTTTAAAGACCGAGTGTCCAAACTGCGACCCTCACACCACATGTGAACCCCTACTCTGCCTTGCCTTAACCTAGCCTGGGGAGGAAGAAAGCACTTCCATTGCAATGACTGCTGGACAGAGGGGCGGGTCTTGTGAGAAATGTCCTCAGGTTCAGTGCAGAGCAGGAGGGGAGCAGCCCCCTCCAGCACACATTCCAAAGGTTCACCAACACAGCCTACCCTATCTGCTATCTTCCTTTCTGCTGAAAAAAGCAGGCCAATCCTTTCTATTAGGGCAGGAGAGAGCAATTCTGAAGAGCTTTCCCTTTACTTGCCCCAGCAACAGGCCTGTCCAATCCAACAGTAACCCATACCAATTCACCACTTCCCTAATATAAGCTTTGTACTTTTTGTTGTTTTTGTTGGGAGGAGAAAAGGAGAAGAAAAGAGAGGATTGGTACGAGAGTGGAGAAGAACAAGAATTCCCTTGCTGGAATAATAAATCAATAAACCCTCAATGATTCCTAAATTGGGGGTTGTGGTTTGTTTGTGTTTTATTGCAGCACCAATAATTTTATCTACACTAGTTGTTAGTTTGGCTATTTTATATTTTTTCAAGATAGTTCTCTATTTCCTTTGTACTCTGATTTGTTAGTATATAACTGAGCATAATATGTTCTGATTACTCTTTATTTCTTCTGGTTTTGCTGTAATTTCACATTGCTCATTTGCCATTTTTCTGCTATTCTTTTTAATAAAATTAGTGAAAAGTTTATCAATTTTATTAGTCTTTTCAAAAAATAAACTTGGTTTTTGTCATTTCTATTGTAAAAAATAGACTTGAATACAGGACTACAATCCCCACAAGCCTTTGCTCCACTTCCCCAGAATGCCTTGTAATCTCACCTGGGCCGAGATTGAGAAGGTATTTAAGCTGATTCAAAGGCTTTTGAGAGGCTCTCTCTCTTGGCTCTTTTTGGACTTCCGTTTTGGAGCAGGCGTGTCTCTTGCGTGATGTGAGGTTATTTTGTCTAGGCCTCTGGCCTAGGCACATGTTTCTTACTTGTATATTCTTTAATCTTTAACCTTTAATAAACCTCTAAAAAATATAATACTTCTTGCAGAGAGAAACTAATTTCTACCTGCCTCACCTGTCTCAGTCTCCCCAGTCTCCCCTAAATTTTAATCTTTACACTATAGGATTTTTTATTTCCAACTTATCCATTTCTTCTCTACTTTTTAATAACTCCTCTTTTGTACTTATTTTAGTTTTGTTTATTTGTTAGTTTTCTAATTGGCCTCTGAAACTGATTAAGAGATAAGTGAGCTTAACCAGGAGAACATTATATACAATAATAGCAATACCGTACAGGAATCAATTGTGAATGACTTAACTATTCTCAGCAATATAATGATCTAAGACAATTTTGAAGTATTTATGATGAAAGATTTTATTCACCTCCAGAGAAAAAACTGATAATAAAAGATACATATAAAAGCATACTATTTATCAATGTATTTTCTTCTAAGGTGTTCTTTTAGTTATGTGTCTTCTTCCACAACATGACCAATATAGAAATGTTTTGCATGATATTACACACACATAATTGATATAATATTGCTTAAGGCCTTAGAGGAAAGGTGGGGAGAGGGAAAGAGAGAGAATTTGAAACTCAATAAATTGGGAAACTGATTTTATTAATAATTTTATATTATTATATGTTACATATATCATATTATTAATTATTAGGCTATTGGTTTTTAACTGTTTTTACATTTAATTAAGAAAAATAAAATATTGAAAAAATAATTTGCAGTTGCAGATTTTAAACTGAGTGATTTGACTGATTTACTCTATTAACCCCCTTGTATAGGTGTACAAATAAGTACAAAATATTTAAATACAAGACTGTTTGGGAGGTTGAGAAAACTTTCATGTAGAAGTTGGTGCTTGAGCTTTTCTAGAAAGAAGAGATGGATTTTATTAAATGGAAATGAAGAAGTTGTACTTTCCAAGCATGGAGATGGCCAGTACAAAGTCAGAGAAAGCACAGAAAGTGACATGTGCAAGAAATAAAGTTAACAGGCCAACTTATCTGGATCAGAGTGCAAGAGGGAGAGCATAACATATAACAGGGCTGAAAACATAGATTAGGGTAAGATTGTTTATATTTTATCTAGTGGCAATAGCTTATTGAGCAAGGGAGTATCCAGTCTCTAGTTAAAATTGCCCTATATGCTGAAGGAATTATGGAAAATTTTCCCCTAAAAACAGTTTAGTCTCTCATCCTAGAGGAAGCAGGTAATTCCCATTTGACCAAAAGTCTCCCCTGTGAGAAAAGTCCAATGTGTTCTGGGAAGCTCTATAGGAACCTGGTTTCCTTTTGAGAAGGGAGGCTTGGTTTTTCTTGCCTTTTTCTTTTCCTTATTGTCTTTGGGTTGGGTAAGGACTTTGTAAATCAAGTTAGGTGTTTACTGAAGTCCTAAAACACAAGCAATAACTTCTGATAAACTTTGTAAAATGTTATTTGTTTTTTGAATCTTCATAATTCTATAGAGGCTGGGTGACACACAGGATAATCAATGGTCCTGGAGTCATCAAAAACACTAGAGTCCAAATCCGGTCTCAGATACTTACTATATGTATAACCCAGGCCAAATCACTTAACCTTTATCTGCTACAATTTCCTCAAATGTAAAATGGGGACTTAATAATAGTAACTACCTTCCAAGGTCAGTGAGGACCAAATAATTTTTAAGATTTTATTTGTTTATTTATTTGTTTACTTGTTTGTTTATTATAAAGCTCTTACCACCTACCACCTTAGAATCAATATCACGTATTGGTTCCAAGGCAGAAGAGCAGTAAGAGGTAGGCAATAGGGTGTAAGTGACTTGTCCAGGGTCACACAGCTAGGAAGTGTCTGTGGTCAAATTTGGAACCCAGGATTTCTTATCTCCAGGCCTGCCACTATCCACTAAGTCACCTAGCTGCACCCTTCCCTCACAGTGAAGTATTTTTAAAGCATCTGACACTGGCATATAAGTGTTTAATAAATGCTTATTCCTTTTCTTCTCCAAATAATTTTTCCACCTGCATACAAAACTATACAAGATCTCTGTTACATTGAATGTTGTGACCAGAGGAAAAGGAGACAGAGAGATTGTGTAACATAGCAAAGCTTTACTATGGGTAAGTAGGGAGTGGGAGGAAAGGAGGAGGAGAAAGAAGAGAGGACAAGGAGGGAGCCTACAAACCTGCAGATGGCTAGAAGTCTCCACCTGGGTGGACAAGGGAAAAGTCTTTTATAGGGTAGTGGCCTGGAATGAGGTGATCTGGACTGTCTCTATTGGGCAAAGTTGGGGTACTTGGGTGAAGCTCATTGGACAGCCCTAAGTAGGTTGGGAACCCCAGTCTGTAGGGGTGGGAAGTTCTCAGGCCTGATGGTCAGTGATGAGTACAGTTTTGGTCCCAGGATCTATCAGTTTTCTGTATTGAAACTGGAGAAGAACATGAGTGGATTGAATTTACCCATACAACAGAAAAGAATCAAAGAATGGATTAAGAAGCTGAATTCAACCATATATTGCTTCTAAGAATCACAAAGGAAATATAAAGATTTGAAATATCAAAGTAACAATCATTATTTTCAGGAAAATGACAGTAAAAGTAGACAGAATCAAAAGAGATAAACAGATAAAACTACATTACTATAGGTAAATCAATTTATTACTTAGTATATGTAAGACAAATGACATAGCATCCAAATACAAGAAATAAAATAAAATTATGGTAGTGTGGTAGAGTGAAGGAACTTCAGTGTACATCTTTTTCATGTCTAAATAACTCCAACAAAATATAAAAAATAAAGAATTTAAAGACCTGAATAAGATTTTCAATTATAACCATGAAAAATCTTTGATGATTACTCAGTGGGAACAGAAAAGCATATACAAATTTTATAACTGTTTATGACACCTTTTCAAATATATTTGAGCAAAATAAGGCCTACCAATAAAATGGGGAAAAGTAGAAACATAAAGACATCCTTTAAAATTATAATTCAGTAGAAAGTATTTTCAATATAGAGCCTGGAGGATTAAAATTAATTGGAGGCTAAATAATCCTAAAGAATTGGTAGGTTGAAAAATAAATCATAAAAACAACAGAAAATATCATCAAAGAAAATGAAAATGATTAGATAACACAACAAATAAGGGATTCAAGGGAGAAAGTTGCTTCAAATGCCTTCATCAACTAAAAAAGAGAATAAATAGCAGATCAATGGAATGGACATGTACAAGTAAAATAAACAATTAACAAAAAGTGCAAATAAACATAAAACCAGAAATTCTGACAATAAAAATAGGGATTGACAATATTAAAAGGATATATGACTAATAATAGATTTTTCCTTAATATGATAAATAGTCTTTCTCACAAATCAACATTATATGTAATGGAGAATAACTACATGCCTTTCCAATAATATCTAGAGTAATGCAAGAATAGTCATTATTGCCACTAATATTTGACATAATGATCCACATGAAAATCATAACAATAATATAAGAAAAATAATTTCATGGAAAAAGTATAGATAAAGAGGAATCAAATCTATTACTTTTACAAAAGATGTCATATGTTTTCTAAAGAAACTTGAAGAATCAAATAAAATTTATTGTGACAATTTAAGGTTCTATATTTACTATGTTCCTTGACAAGATTTGAAAATGGTTCTTGCAGTTAAATAGTTTTTCATTTTTACTGTTTTCTGAAAGGTGGTCTTTCATTATAAAGAATCTCGAACTCAAAATAGTTTCACTTATTAACTACAAATCAATCTTTCTTTATATTACCCCATCAAAAAAAAAAAAAAACACAAACCCAACAATCCTAGTAGGATTAGACAGAAAGAGAAATACCACTCAAAATATTTACAGAATATAGAAAATATCTAGGTGTCTTCCTAACCAAAATATGTGTCTATATGTCTAGAACTATATGAACACAAACATAAAATACTCTTTAGAAAAATGAATATAGGATCAAATAATTGGAGAAATAGTAATTGCTTATGATTAGGCCATAACAATATCATAAAAATAATAGCATTACCTAAATTAATTTATTCATATTAAATTAACAAATGATTACTTTAGAGACATAGAAAAAATAAAAATAAAATTTAGGGTCAAGATTCTTAAGATAAGAAAGAGCCAAGATATCCCAAGATATCAGGAATAGCAGGCAGCATACAGCAAACTCACCCCCCAAAGCTCCTCTTAACAGAATTAGAAAATACGCCAGAACAAATCTTAATCAGGAAAGTTATTGACTACATGAGATAACAAGATATATTAATTCAAAGAAAGGAAAGAAAAGAAAGGGAAGGAAGGAAGGAAGGAAGGAAGGAAGCAAGCAAGCAAGCAAGCAAGCAAGCAAGCAAGCAAAGAAAGAAGCAAGGAAGCAAGCAAGGAAGGAAAGAAGCAAGGAAGCAAGGAAGCAAGCAAGCAAGCAAACAAGCAAGCAAGGAAGCAAGCAAGGAAGGAAAGAAGGAAGGAAAACAGAAAGAAATCTCATAACAAGAACTGACCTGGAAAACGGATGAAAAAAAATTAAGAATTATGGAGCCCCAACATTTTCAAGAAAGTTTAAAAGAAAACTGCCTAGATCTCTTAGAACCAGTGTACAAAGTAGAAACAGAAAGAATCCACCAGTCATCTAAAAGATACTGAAAAATGAAAGATCCCAAGAACCTCATAGCCATAATCCAGAGTTTCCAGGTTAAAAAAAAAAAAGTAATACAAGCAGTCAGAAAGAATTTAAGTACTAAAGATCCACAGTCTGGATAACACATGATTATCAGCTTGTAATACTATATTCCAGAAAAGAAAGGCTTACTATCAAAAATAACACACCTAGCAAAAAGGGAGTAAATCCTACAAGAGGAAAATGTACTTTTAATGAAATGAAATAGAGGATGTCTGAGCCCTTGTGATGAAATGATCAGAGTTGTTCATTAGATGGGCAAAGGTGATGAAAAAGAAAAATGACAATGGTTAGAGGAACTGCAAAAAAAAAATGAGTACACTGATGTTCTATCAGTGGAAAGTGGTGGGGGAGGGGAACTGAAGTCAAATCTTACCTCAGTCACTAGCTTTGTAACCCTGGGGCAAGTTACTTATGGTTCTCTCAACCTTGGTTTCCTTATCTGGAAAATGAGGGACTTGAATTTGATATTTTTGAAGAATATTATATGCTTAAATCTCTAATCCCTTTAAGTGGAGGAACCCATGGGAGTTGAGTTTTCCTCGTTATTTTTTCCTAGTTCATTATCCTCCTACCCCGGATTAGAATCTGGGGAATAACCCCTTAAATGAAGCTCAGAACACAGAAAGTTTGTGAAAATTGCATCCAGTCCAAAGATATATCCTCAGAAGAGAGGGAAGAAGATAAAGAAACATTAACTTTCTTTAAAGAGTCTTTCACCTACCCATTTTTTGGTAAGGGAACAAGTTATATGGGAACCAATCAGAATGTGAACCCTAGAAAGCCAATTCGGGTTTTTGTTGTTGCTATTTTAAACCCTTATCTTCCACCTTAGAATCAATACTATGTATTGGTTCCAAGGCAGAAGAGTGGTAAGGGTTCAGGAATGGAGGTAAAGTGACTTGCCCAGAGTCACACAGCTAGAAAGGGTCTGAGGCCAATATTTGAACCCAGGACCTGTCATCTCTAGGCCTGGTTTTCAATCCACTGAGCTATCCAACTGCCCCCTTAAAAACCCAATTTGATTGGTATGTACCTCACCCTCTTTCATGTGTCTATGCAAAGGCCCAGAGACTGGACATTAACTCCCTTCCCCTTTTGCCTAACTTGTACCATTAGGGTTAAGTCCCCTTTACAACACTGACATCCCTACATACCCTACTGCCTCACTCTTTTATTAGGCAATTTAGAAAATTAGTCAATTTTCTTTAAAATAAATTATTTCATTTAAATTAAAATTTAATTCTTTAAAATTAAAACACTTATAAAATATATAGATAACAAGACATACTAACTCTTTGTCTAAAACTATATGTCTGGGGTCTGGACCTTTGGGTGGATACACTCTCCCCCATTCCATCCGCAACCCCTGGGGCTACTTTCAGAAAATTTCTCAGCTTGGGTTCCTGGAAGGCCCAGGGAATATCTTAGCTTGCTAATAAAGACAATTTTTAACAGTTTTAACCTTCTAGGGTACCGTTTGGGTTTTTAAAGCTTTTGAGGCTCCCTTAAAGAATGCAATAAATGGGTCAGTCAATTTAATTTTATCAATATTGACAGGCACTGTGCTAAGCAATGGGGATACAATTTTTTTTTTAAGATGATCCCTGCCCTCTAGGAACTTACAATCTAATGGGGGGATATAAAACACAAAAGGAAATGTAGAAGCTGGAGGAGGAGAGAAGAGGGAAGAAGGTACCCTACTGGGGAAAGAAGAGTCTGAGGGGAGACATTCTCCAAGGTGAGGGGCAGAGAATTGTCATGAGGCAGAATAGGCTGATGAGAACTTATAGCATGACAAAATTACCCCAATAATGAGCTTCCAGGGGAATAGTAGAGAAGCCCCAAAGTAGTGCAGCCAGGTGAGAAATGAGGAGCATTCTGTAGCCACTTAGGAGAGATGAGTAAAGGATAATATTCCAAAGAAGAGGGAGGGGTAGAGCCAAAGGAACAGGGGAGGGATGGGAAGGAGCTGTGGGGAAATATTTGCTTTGCCAGGCCCCTGACAGAGTTTGTTCTCTGTTCAAGGACGGGAGACACAGAGATCAATATGTTAACAAATTATTAAAGAAGAAGTAGCAGGGTTGAGATAAGCATTCCACCAAAGCTTCAGATAGACCTGATCCAAAGACAAATATTCATTACAACAACAGATGATGATGATAGCTAACATTTATATAGCACTGTGATAAACACTATATAATTATTCATCTCATTTTTTCCCTTATGACCCTGGGAGTTAGGGTTATTATTATTATTATCTTTCATTTTATACCTGAGAAAACTGAGGCAGAGATTAAGTGACTTGCCCAAGGTCACTCAATTAGCAAGTAACTAAGAGCACATTTAAATTTGAACTTGACTCTTCCTGTCTACAGATTGGACAGTCTATCTGCTACAGCATCTAGCTGCCACTAGATGCATATAATATCATGGTTAATTATATTTTATTTATTACTAAGGGCTGATGAATTTCCAATATCAATCCATCAAGAGGTTTCAAGGTGATTGCAGTTTTTGCTTTCTTCCTCATCATTGAACATGAAGGTAGGAACAAACACCTACTAAATACCTATTATGTGCTCTGGTATATTTAATACCATACTAATTTGCTTAATGTTTTTAATGTTTTTAAACCCTTACCTTTCGTCTTGGAATCAATACTGTGTATTGGTTCCAAGGCAGAAGAGTGGTAAGGGCTAGGCAATGGAGGTTAAGTGACTTGCTCAGGGTCACATGGCTAAGAAGTATCTGAGGCTAAATTTGAACCCAGGACCTCCTGTTTCTAGGTCTGGTTCTCACTCCACTGAGCTATCCAGCTGCCCCACCTAATTGCTTTTTAAATAGGCATTATTTTTTTTTAAACCCTTACCTTCCGTCTTGGAGTCAATACTGTGTATTGGCTCCAAGGCAGAAGAGTGGTAAGGGCTAGGCAATGGGGGTCAAGTGACTTGCCCAGGGTCACACAGCTGGGAAGTGTCTGAGGCCAGATTTGAACCTAGGACTTCCCATCTCTAGGCCTGACTCGCAATCCTCTGAGCTACCCAGCTGCCCCCTAAATAGGTATTATTATCCCCATTTTACAGTTGAGGAAACTGAAGCAGACAGGAGTTAAGCAATTTGCCCAGGATCAATCAGCTAGTAGTACTTCTCTAAGGCTAGATTTGAACTTCCATCTTCCTGACTCTAAGGGACAATGTTCTATCCTCTGAACAACCAAACAGCTGCTATTCTGAATACCTCCTCTCCCTATGAGTAGCAAAAAAGACTGTTAATATTGATCTTTGTGTGGACTGGCTTTGTTCCTATTCACCTGCTACAGACTAAAACTGTAGAAAATCCTGAAACTGTGCTCACAGAGTCCATACAAATTTTTGTTACATATTCTCAACTAGGCCTTCACTGCAGCAAGGCAATCCTTTTATACCTCTTAATTCAATAGTCTATTCCACTCACCATAGATGCTTTTCCAAATAGTTTCCTTCCTCAGACTTCCCATGACTCCATCTCCTTCCACCCTCTTAGCTGAGAGCCTTGCCTCAAATTTTACTGAAAAAAAATGAGACTGTTCACCGTATGCCTCCCCCTTCTCTCCTACTCATCTCACATTCTTCAGATTATCTTCCCCAAGTATCTTCTCTTTCATACCTATCCATCCACAATAGCTATCATTGTAGAGCTCTCCTCTCTTTTGTGGCAAACTCTCTTCATTATAATTAATAAAATAATTAAATCTTGTATCTACAATTAATACTCTCCACTTTCTTCTCTTGCTCCTCTTAATTTTATGCATTGTGGATTTTGATTTCACCATCCAACGAAACTGCTTTCTCCAAAGTTGCTGATGATCTCTTAATTGCTACATCTAATGACCTTTTTTCAGTCTTCATTCTTTTTGACTTCTCTGAAGCCTTTGAGACTGTAGATCACCCTCTTTTTCTTTTTAAACCCTTAGCTTCTGTCAGAATCAGTTCTAAGACAGAAGAACTGTAAAGGCAAATGGGGTCAAACAGCTAGGAAGTGTCCGAGGCCATTTTTGAACTGAGATCCTCCTAACTCCAGGTCTGGCACTCTTTTCACTATGCTAATGGAAATCAAAATAATCCGGAGATTTCACTTCACACCCATAAAATTGCCCAAAATTACAAAAAATAGAGACAACTAGATAGTTCAGTGGATAGAGTGCCAGGCCTAGAGATTATGTGCTCCTGAATTCAATGCTGACCACAGATACTTTCTAGCTTTGTGATCCTAAGCAAGTCACTTAACCCCAACTGCCTAGTCCTTACCACTCTTCTGCCTTAGAATCAATATCACTTCTAAGACATAAGATAAGGGTTTGTTGTTTTTTATTTTACAAAAAATGGCAATACCCAGTTTTGGAGTTGTGAAAAGATAGGCATACTAATAATACATTATCAGCGAAGCTGCAAAATGCTACAAATCATTTTGAAATTATGCATATAAAGTGTCTAAAATATCCATATCCTTTGAATCAGATATTCTGTTACTGAATTCATGCCCCAAGGAAGACAACAATATATAACCAAAACAAAATCACTTTTTGTGATTTTTTATCACTTTTGTGATAGCAAAGAATTGGAAACAAAATAGAGGTCCATCAATTAGGGAATGGTTAAACCAATTTGATATATAATTGTAATGTGCTGTTAGAAATGGCCTGTGTGATAAAAAGCATGGAAAGATCTATAAGAACTAATTCAGAGTAAAGTAAGCAAAACCAATAAAATTATATACACAATAATTACAACAATGAAAATGGAAAGAAATATATACCAAAAAATCAATAGTGAATATAGCAAAATTCTAAAGCTCCAATAGGACATGGACCAAGAGCTTTGAGAAGACACCCCTACCTGCTGAAAAACATATGTCCTTTCCTCATTACATATTTTTAGAACTGGAAATTTTCTGGCCATCTGGTATTTTCCATTTTGAGGATGAGGAAATTATGCCATGAGAAAACTGAAGCCTGCAGTTGTAACTTCCCAGTCAGGCAGTAAAAAGCTAAGTCTAAAGCTGTATTTGAACCCAAGTCCTCTGACTTCACTGATAACAGTTAAGGGACATTTTAAAATTTCAAAATCAGTCTCTTCATTTTAGACTTAGAAACTGAACTCGGGGGTAAGGGAATTGCCCAACATACCACACATTTTCACCCAATTTCAATTCCCTTATTAGGATACCAAACTTTTTAAACGAGCGAGCAATTCCAGGCCAAATCAAAATTACTGCGAAAGGGTAATCTAAAACATGTTTCAAAAACTATGCAAAATTACCCCACCGTGCTGTCCTTGAAAGCAAGTAACTAATTTAAACCTCCACCTAACAACTGAAAATTAACTTAAAATCACCTCTCAGCTACACCCGAATCAGCTTTTAGAACATCTCACATCCACAAAGGTCAACTTGTACTTCACAGCTTAGCAGATCCTAGATCATAAAAAGAAATATTTAATAGGTTTTGGGAGAGAACACGGGCAGTTTTGAGATAAAATTTCACGTAAAACTACTCACAGAGACCTCATTTGAACCACAATTTTGGTTGCACGTTGCACTCTTATTACTCGCATAATTTTAAAGTTACAGCAATTCTGTGAGAAAGTGGGTGGCTCTTAAAAGAGCCTTTGGGTTGGGTACACGAAAAATGTCTACTTAGAGCTGGTGTACTTTGTAACTGCCTTAGTGCCCTCTGACACGGCGTGCTTAGCCAACTCTCCGGGCAACAGCAGACGCACAGCAGTCTGGATCTCGCGGGACGTGATAGTGGAGCGTTTGTTGTAATGCGCCAGGCGGGAAGCCTCACCAGCGATACGCTCGAAGATGTCGTTGACGAAAGAGTTCATGATGCCCATAGCCTTGGACGAGATACCCGTATCAGGATGGACCTGCTTCAGTACTTTGTACACGTAGATAGAGTAACTCTCCTTGCGGCTGCGCTTGCGCCTTTTGCCATCTTTCTTCTGCGCCTTAGTCACAGCCTTCTTAGACCCTTTTTTGGGTGCGGGAGCTGATTTAGAAAGCTCAGGCATTTTCGAGAGAATGGGAACTATAACTAGTAGTGAGAAGACGAAACCCTTGCTTCCTATATATAGATCCGATATGCAAATAAGGACTCGGAGCAGGTTCTTTCTCATTGGAAAAGTAGTAAAGATGGCGTCACAAACTAGAAACGCGTATGTAAATGAGAAGATTTCAATGCTACTTTTCTATTGGCTGCCCTATTACCTTGCTCAGTAGCCAATCATCTGGTTAATGTTACCGTCTTGAAAAGCCTATAAAAGAGCCCTCATGGACGCTTTCTTTTTAGCTAAGTGGCTTCATCCTTTACTTTTGGTCTTACAGTCTTGTCTTCTAGAGAAAAAGAATGTCTGGACGTGGCAAGCAAGGTGGAAAGGCTCGCGCCAAAGCCAAGTCAAGGTCCTCTCGAGCTGGCCTGCAATTTCCTGTTGGCCGTGTTCACCGTTTGCTGCGTAAGGGAAATTATGCCGAAAGAGTAGGAGCTGGAGCACCAGTGTACTTAGCTGCTGTCTTGGAATATCTCACAGCCGAAATTCTAGAGTTGGCGGGAAACGCAGCCCGGGATAACAAAAAGACCCGGATTATTCCCCGCCACTTACAGCTGGCTATTCGTAACGATGAAGAACTCAACAAGTTGTTAGGCAAAGTGACCATCGCTCAGGGCGGTGTCTTGCCAAACATTCAGGCTGTGCTGCTACCAAAAAAGACGGAGAGTCATCATAAAACCAAGAGCAAGTAAATATCTGGGCTCGAAGGCTCGGGAAAAACCTCCGATATCAAAGGCTCTTTTCAGAGCCACTTAAACCTTTTTAGAAGGGCTTGTCACATTGGTGTTGCTGGGCAAAATGGAATTTCAATAAGGTAAGAAAATCGAGTTGAACCAGCTTTTTCTCAACAAGGTTCTTTGGGGGTCGTTAGGGTGGTAATAGGTAAGGTCCAGGAAGGGAAAAGGCCGAGTGTATCGAATAAGAAATCCATTTGGCAGGTTGTTTAAAAAATTTTAACCAGATGGAAAAGTATTCAAGAAGGGCCATCACATGACAACGTGAAGGCAAGAAATGTCATATCTTAAAATGTGGAGCATATAAAGGGAAGTCATGAAATGTGCCTGGAAAACTGGCGGCATAAGTGCAGGTCTGATCACATTGCCCACACTCAAAGCTGCAGTGGCTACCTATCAACATTAGGATCAAATATTAAATTGTTTTGGTATTCAAAAGTCCTTCACAATCTGCCTCCTACATACCCTTCCCCCACTCCTTACTATGATTGAGTGACATTAGTCTCCTTTCCCTATTTTGCACAAAGCATTACGTCCAGACTTCCAAGCATCTTTAATGGCTATGTACTCCATGTCTAGAATTCTTGCCTTCCTCATCTCTGCCTTCTGGTTTCCCTCCCAGCTAAAATCCTGTCTTCTACAAGAAGCCTTTCCTGATCCCCTCCTTAAAACTTCCTCATCGATTATCTCCGGACTATTTTGTATCTTTGTACCTTTTTGTATCTTTTTGTACAGTTTTTGTTGTTTTTTTTTGCATGCTACCTAAACTTTTTTTTTTAAAGGACGGAATTTCTTTTGCCTTTGTAGTTCCTAGTGCTTAGTACAATGCCTGGCACAGAGAAGGTGATTACTCAGATTGAAAATTTTGAGAAACCCCACACAATTTTTAGGCAACTCCACTAAAGAGAGAAAACACTTGCTTAATAACTAAGCATCTTTTAAAATAACTCCACATTGGGGACAGATAGCACAGTGGAAGTAGATAGCACAGTGGGAATGTCAGGCCTAGAGTCAAGAGGACCTGTGCTCAATACACTTCCTAAATACGTGACCCTGGGCAAGTCATTTAAACCCATTTGCTTGCCCCTTATCACAGTTCTGCCTTAGCACTACTAAGACAGAAGGTAAGGAGTTTTAAAAAAAAAAGGCAACTCCACACCAGGTTACTAGACTCCCAAATCTTTATAGCACAGACTCCTGCAGGGCTAGCTCTGGAGTCCTTTTTAAATCTTCATTAATCTAACACATTTCACTTTTTCTACTACAGAGACCATGCCATAATAGTGTAAGGGTTGGCGGCTCTGCAGCTTCTTGAAGCATGTAGCCTGGATTGTCTTTCTAGTTGCCAAGGGAGACATCACAGTCTTTTTGGCCTACTAGATAATATTGGTGTGAGCAGTGCTCAGCCACAAAATAACACCAGGGGTAAGAATTGAGGAATATCTCTGTATTTTTCTTCAGTACTTAATGGCAAGAAAACAAATATCAAGCCTTCGAAGTACCTGGAACATTCTGCTATTCAGTTTCTTTGACTTGCCTAGGTCATTAATAGAACCAGTTTGCTTTTGTACTTGGGTTCACTGATTCTAAATTCCTCTTTCCTCAGTATTATACTCCGTTTTAGCCCTTTTTCCCCACTCCAACCCACCTTTGGCCTTCCTTTCCCTCCAAACTGAAATTTATCATGTACAGAATTCACATTTTTTACCTCAATCAACAGATTAAGAGCCAACTGTAAGCATAAATTTTAGGGTTGTGACTTAATCTAAATTTAATTGGTCACCAGGGAAAATTCCAAATAACATACCCAAGTCAGTTTGGAAATTTTATGGTGGTTTAATTAATATAGAGGGAAGGAATTAAGAATAAGAGCAAGGGAAAGAGTATAGGATTTCTCCAGCCTAGCCTGTGCCAGGGGGAGTTCAAAGACCTCGACTACAAGGCCGTTCTCAGAAGATTAGGGGCTTCCTAAGAAGATAGTGTTTTGGAAGGTAAAGGAGAAAGGAATCAGCCTAAACTCGGGAGAGAGCTCAGAGAAGATGCCTCACCTGAACTAGATTAATAAACTTCCCCCAATAATGTATCAAGGACACTTACCACCAAACCCGGACAATAGCTGCCACCATGCCAAGACGCTCAGCACTTTGCCGCCAGCCACCTCTCCGCACAAAAGCCGGAGAGAGGAAGTGGCGCCAAATATAGAGACAGTTTTTATATCACTTTCCTGTTTCTCACATGTACCAATGATAGCTTAAGCTAGACTTAGGACAGCCCAGGGGTCTGTCAGTTGTTTCTGATTTGTCATTTGCTCACACATGTCTGTCATAGGCCATCCTTCTCAATACTTAATCCTTAAGTAGGGGTGTAGACATTCCTGTTTTGTTAGACTAAACAGGGTGGAGTAAATCTAAAATTCACACTACTATGTTCCAAGTACTGTGCTAAGCAGTTGGAATACAAAAAGACATTCCCTGCTGCCTTCAAGAAGCTTAGAATCTAATGAAGGAGACAATAAATAAATATATACAGAAAACTATATGGAGATTATGTAATATAAAAATTAACAGGAAAAAAAAGGCAGGAGAATTAAGAGGGACTGGGTAAGTCTTCCTGTAAAAGATGAGATTTTAGTTTGGACCTTAAGCAAAAAAAAATGCTACATTATTACAATACTGCATGTTGTTGATTGCAAAAATTTTAAGAGGTATTTATAATAAGGTTTTCTTTTGGCTGTTGGTTTGTTTTGTTTGGAATGCTTTTTTGGTTTGGGGGTTTTTTATGTAAATAGGAGTGGAATGGGGCTGGGTGCACTTCAGTGCACTTCATACTTTATAAGATCATAGGGTAAATTTAGCTAAACAATCTTATTGGTTTAAGATGTCATATGGTCATCTTGCCAATTAAAGAGTAGAATTGCAGACTGCTTATTTACATACTGCTTTCCCACTTATAACAATGCTGCCTAATCCAATAAAATATGAGAAAGTATGAATATTCATTTGAACTTAGAAATTATGAGATGCTGCATGATCTTCATTATGTTGTTCAAAAGCTATCTAACGTTTTTAGTCAGTGCTTTCCTATTAAGAGAGCTCTTAAAAAAAAAAAAATTTAAGCCCAACGCTTAAAGCCCTTAGCTGTCCTAAGTAGTGTTTAATTTGTTTTACAAAGCATGTCCTAACTATAAGGGTTATTTCATCCTTGGCATAGCCATTTAATATTTCAGTATAGGTCAATAATATGCATATACTAAGCTTCTACATTGAAGGCACTGAAGATGCAAAGAAAAATAAAGTACATCCCTTCTATTGGATGTTCATGTTCAGATTTGTTGTGTTTACACTGAATTTATATTCTGAATAACAGGTTCAAAATGCCACCTATTCTAGGAAAATATTAGGAAACTAGTTTAATGGAAAAAGTGTTTGAGGAAATCAGGAAACCTTAGTTTAAACCCTATCTCTAAAAATCATTTTTTAATGACCCTGAAAAATCAGCTAGGAATACCTCAGCAGGAGATTCTTATTCCTATATGGCAAATATGCATCATACTAGCATTATCTGCCTCAGGGTTCAGGAGAACACAAAATGTTATAAAAATAGGACACACTCATTTCTTGTTTGAAAAATCCCTTCCACCCAAACCAATGTTGTTCACAGATCAACTTTCAGGTGCTAAGGTGTTGGGTCATAATAAAACTTCTTCCAGGATTATGGAAAGCCATCAAGCCCATGCTGTCTGACATGGTCACATGTGAGTTCCAGAGTTGCAAAACAACTTTCTGGAAAAATAAGGCACCCACAGAACTCCCTCCCCCCCCCCCCATGTGACTTCGCTCTCTAATGGAATTGTTATAATTATTGTTCTCTCCCCAATATAGGAGAAATAATATGAGAGCAAATACTTATAGGGTTAACACATATATATATATATATATATATATATATATATATTGCCTTAATCCCCCCAGATTATTACCCTAAAAGATTACATTCACAGAATTAAAACCTAAAGATCATTACCCATTACCCCCCTCCCTTCCCTCTCCACAGAGTTACATTCATTCCCAGGCAAGCCAAGAACATCAATCACCTTCAAGCCCAGGTCTATAGGACACACTCCACTGAATCTGTGCTTTAAAATAACACAAGAAAAATAGAACTTGTAAATTGAGGAAAACTTCAAATCTGGTCTGTCATTAAATTACCCTCTAACCTTGTACCTAGCTAAAAAATGTTTTGTTACCCATCTCCTAAGTAATTGTGATCGATTGTGAAAGCAGAACAAAAGTAACAATGATTCTCTTAACTGGTCATCTGATAGGTCAGGGAGAACTAACCTCCAGATTACCCTGTTTATGTCATTCATCTATTTCAGTCGTAGCAACAATGTCTCTTGACTATCTCCTTGGTCTTCATGTCTGTTATTAGGTTCTATGAAAACATGTATGTTGAGAAATGATTGTGTGCCAAGAAAGTATGTACTCACTGAACCTATAAAATCAACCAACCCCTGTGCCATGGCAGAGCACTGTGTGATGCCTGATGCGGGATTGAGCATGCAGTGCCTCTCATCCATTATTCAACCAAATTCTCACACTTAAACAAAAGCACCCTCCCCTCTGAGAGACCACGGGCTTGGCTCTCAAAGTATTGGCACCAGTATTTGAACTTTGAAACCAGTTTTAAAATCATTTTGTGGGATGGGAGAAAGCCTCTGAATATATAGGATGGGCATAGAAGTTGATGGTCAGGTTACCAGTGGAAAAACAAGTGAATTCTTTTCAGTACAGGTCTTATAGGAAGTCTCTCAGCCCCATAATTCTACCCTGCACACTGGCTGATAACTGAATTACCTGCAAGGCACCAAGCCAATTCCACAAGTAGAGATGAGGTCTGAAATTTCAAATGTGTTTGAGAAACTCAAATTTATCACCACCAAAATTTATTGAAGCTAACTACGTGCAAGGCATCAGTCTAGTTGTTAGATTTTTTTAAATTGTGAATTGTCACCCTAAATAATGAGATTATGACCTCATATGGTCCTTTATGCTGAACAAAGCTTTTTTTAAGATAGAGTAGGCTAAAAAGCTTTTACTAGGTAATAATAGAGGGAAGTTACCTAAAACAAGATATGTATGTGCACAGCAAACTGAACAGAAGCTTGTCAAATTTGCAATACAGCTCTTTAGTAAGTGATCAAATGCTGCCTGGTCTCAAAATGTATGTTTTTCTAAACATACATTCTATATACTCATCTATGAAAGTAGGAATTGAGACAAGGATTGTCAGGCTTTTAAGGGCTATATATTTTAGTTTCTTCTTTAAAATCCTACATATAATAAATTTAAATGCTTACTGACTTGACTTTTCTCAAACTCTACTAAAATAAAAATGTTAACCCACCAAGGCTCTGAAGGGGATTTTCTCTCTCATAGAAACAGATTCAGAAATATTACACTGTTAGTTAAGTCTCTTGACACAAGTAGACAGTTTCCTTCTTTCAACATTAATCCTGTTTTATCTTTAAGTGAAATATATATGTAGTGTTTTCAAATACACAATGAAAACACAAGGTTTAGAATAGAAAAGGAACTTGGATGGAAAATGGATGATACCTTTCTGACCTTGGCCATTCCCTTTCCTCACCTATTTGTAATGTACTTTCTCCCCATGGGTCTATTGAAATCCTACCGATTCTAAAAAATGCAACACAGATGCCATTTCTTCCCATGAAGTATTCACTAATAAGCCCAATAGAGGAGTTCCCCTTCTTCCCTCCTCCAGAATCTCATGGCACTTTGTAGTTTACTTATACAGATATTGTATAATACAGTTGTTTCTATGCTCATCATCTTTCCTACTAAATTAAAAATTCCTTGATGTTTGTATACTTTTGCATCTCTGATATCCTTAGCACATGTTTGTTGCAAACTGTACTCCTGGGAGAGCCTCTCATTTAGCAGCTTCTCAAAATTCAAAAACCTAGACAGATGACTTCCCTTAGATGAAATCTAAATCCCGGATCTGTTGACAGATTTCAGAGGATCTATAAACTTGGATGGGAAAAATTCACATCCTTATTTTCATTAACCTCTAACTGAAATTTAGCCAACAATCTAACATGAGAATGAATCTATAGGTTTCACCAGACTGCCAAAGGTGTTCATGGTACAAAAATGAACCCCAAATCCAGACTCATCAGTGCATGTTACAGAGATCCAAGATCACAGAGCCTTAAAGAGTTTCAGTTTATTCATGAGAACTCAGTTTACTTTGTGATTGCAATGTTTGGATTGGAAAGTCTAGTATGGGGTTCACCAGAACTGTATCTCGCCCCTATTAGAATGTAAATACCTTGAGGGCAGGAAATGATTTGTTTGTTTTCCTTTTTCTTTGCATTCAGCAGTGCTTTGTATGCTAGTCAGTGAAGCAGAAATAAGAATAAGACCCCTGAAGAGCACCTAGACCATCAAGAAAAAATGAAAACAAGTTTGTGACAGGATTGGGCCAGAGTTGACACCAGTTAACCAGCAGGAGACAACTAGTGACCTTGAAGTCCATATAGCCGTTGTTTTTTTCACTGCTTTTCCAGATCACAGAAATGATTCCAGTTATTACAGCTTCTACTTTATTTAAATAATTTTCTATGTTTGCTTATAACTTAATGGAGCTAACAAATTATAAGGTCATTAAATGGTGGTCTTGCCTAAGCCTATATGTTCATGGTTTGAGATTGAAAGGATATCTAGTCCACATCTTCATACTGTTACTTTGGAGAATCAGGACTAATAATTTCAGAGTTTCTGTAATTTTTATAATTGATAAGAATATTCCACGACACATACATTAGACTGCCTTTGAACACAGTGAGGGAAAATTTATAAAGAGATACGATTGTAAAGGACTGGGGAGGTAGATGAAGGTTGTCATATTTGGTCTAACATATACTTTTCATAGTCTAACAATATACCTCCAACTTCTCACATGTCTCTACATAGAAAACACCATGTAAACTCAACTTATATAAGAATGGACTGGGCCTGTGTGTCTCCCAAGTTACTCAAGATTTTATAAGTTGAAAAATAAAGAACTTCAGATAGGAGAGAAATGAACCATCTCAATAGTTTCAGTGGTATCCAAATCTTTGTGACCCCATTTGGGGTTTTCTAGGCAAAGATACTTCAGATATTTGTCATTTCCTTCTCCAGCTTAATACAGGGTGAGTTGCCTAAGGTCACACAGCTAGAAAGTATCTGAGGCCAGATTTGAACTTGGGAAGATAAGTCTGAGGTCAGGCACTTTATCTATTGTGCCACCTAGCTGCCATATGGGTTCCTAGTAGTAGCAGTCAGAAGAGATGGATTTTGTTAAGGAAAGGGGAAGACTAAAGAGCAATATCATTAAGGGGAAGAGTTTAGATATCACATTCATAATAAAAGCTAACACCTATATGGTACTTGAAGGTATGTAAAGTATAAGGATTAAAAATTAATGGTTTGACTAAAATATATGAAAATTATAAATAATAATGGTGGTCACTGATTCAAAGTATTAATGCTCAAAGTCAAAATGACATTAATAGCTTTTATTTACAAAAGAGGTAGAAAGAATGAAAGAGAAATACAAAAAGGTAGAGAAGACACTAGCCTATCTAACTAAATATTGCTCCAGTACTCAACTCAGCCAGGACTTGTTGACCTTCAACTGGAAATAAACTCTCTCCAGATGTCAGTAAAGGAAAGCGCAAGTTCCTTCCAAGAGGCAGGTCAAGATGACTAGCACTGAAGGCAATTCCTGAGGCCAACTTTTTTCCTTGAGCCAACCTTCTTCTTGAAGCTGACTTCCTTCATGAAGTCCAACTCCTTTTTTAGGCTGACTTCCTTCTTGAAGTTGACTTCCCTAGCCCCAGAAATTCAGGACCTTTTATAGTGGCTCCCTGTCCCTTCCCCTTTTCACCAGGGCCAATCACAGCTTCCAAATTGCCCAGCACTGCCCAGGGGCAGTGTTTGTGGGAACCACTTCTCACCTTCTAGAGAGGTGAATACTCATCAAAAAGTTTCACAGATTCCTGGCTGATTGAGGTGTGAATTCTCATTTCCTGGCTGATTGAGTTGAAAGGGTGGAAAGCTCCTTTACCTAGTGCTAAATAGGGTATTCCAGCTTTTGTTGATTCAATTCAAAAGTAGACAAGGAAAATTAATCCTGTCTTCACAATCTAGTGAGGTACTAAGTGTTTACAAAAGTATCTCATTATCTCATCTGATTCTCACAACAACCCTGTGAGGTTAAGAACAGCAGGTATTATCCCTGTTTTACAAATGAGAAAACTGAATTTCAGAATTAGGTGATTTTCCCAAGTCTTACAAGTGGACTTTAAAATCGTATTTCTCCCAATTCCAAGTTCAGTACTCTTTTATACTATAATAAATAATGAGTATAAAAGAGAACTATAAGGAAATTGAGAGAACAGAAGGCAAATGCAAGATAGAAAATGAATCAGATACATAGTTCTGGTGTTGTAATAGTCCTTCTGGGCCCCTGGGGCCTACCACAAAAAGGGATTCTGAGTTTATCTAGATTAGTACCCACATTCATCCTGCAGGGGGAGAGGACAGGCCTAAGAAGTCTTTAACTAGTTAATAACCCTATCTGAGATCACCACAGTGAATATTCCTATCTTTCTTTCTCTCCTTTAACACTATTTCCATCCACCTCAGTAGACTGAGCTCCTTGAAAGCAGGAAATTTTGCCTTTCTCAGTGTCCTCAGAACTTAGAACAGTGCCTTGCACAGAGAAAAGGCACTAAATAAATGTTAATTGACTGAAGACCTTGCCTCATAATTCACTAAAAAAATTGAGGTCATTCATCAGTAGTTCCCTCTTCTCCCCCTCCTAACCTCATGCTTCTGACATCATCCCATAATATCTCCTCATTTATCCTGGTCTCTAATGAAGACATAATGCTTTTCATTACCAAAGCCAACTCCTGTAATGTACCTTTGATTCCATTTCCTACTATCCTCTCCAGAGGTTTGCATCCTCTGTCAAATGCATTTACCCTAATCATTAATCTCTCCTATCTAATGATTACAAGCATGGCCTCAATTTCTACCATCCTTAAAAAAAAAAATTAGACAATCAGTTCTACTATAACTTAACATCCCATTTGCTAAAAATCAAAAAATATATCAACCACTAAACATATGGAAGAAATGGAATATGGGGCTTAATACTAAAAAACTTCAACAGTGACACAAAAAGATAGGAACCTTAAAAAAAAAAAAGTAGTAGCAAAATTATATACATGTTCTGAGGGAGGTCTGAGCTGGAAATTGCTCAGCCTTGGAAGTTCAGCAAGGAGCTGCCTAGCCTTGGAAGTTCAGCTAGGAGTTGCCTGGCCTTGGAAGTTCAGAACTACAAATATGCCAAGGTCCCAGCTGCAGTGGGTAACAGATAAAAACTTAGAGGCCGGGAAAACCCCAGTAACATAAAAATGCCAAGGTCCCAAGAATAGTATGTAACAGATAAAGGACCAGAGGGGGGAGCCTACATGCTGAAGGATATTTAAGGCCCAGCCTTAAGGAGGGAACTCGGAACTCTTTTGGCTGAGTTTCCACTAGTGCGCACCAGTACAATAAACTGCCCTTTTGCCTGATTACATTGTCTACGGGTCTTCCTTGGTGGTAGGCGAATACCCAGACGCTAACAGTTCAATGGCTAAGAAATACATAATTACTACAATAAATAGTGGTAGTATCTGTTGCCCCAGACTTCTGCTCAACAGCCTCCAGGGGACTAAACTCAGGGCAGCCAAGGCTGACAGTGAGAAGATGCCTGAGGTAGTGAAGTGTTCACATGCTGACCAGCCTTCCTCAGATCACAGCTTCTGTACCAGAAGATACACAAAAAATATACAATACATACGACAATTTACCTTTTAAAAAAGGCCTTAAGTTTATTGGTAGAAGGCTGCAACTTGTGAAGCTATTGTGGAAAGAAAGTTATCTAAAATTGGAAGGAAAGTTTTAACTTCTAATATGAAAAAGTAGGACTCATTGTCTTCTTTGCCTTCATTGTCCTCTTTTTCTCTCCCAGATGAAATTGAGCACAAGCACACTGGAAATTCAAGTTATACTCAAATTGTTCCCTAATATATCAATCCCATGTAAACAAATTCAAATGTTCAAATCAAGCATGACATCCGAACTGACTATACTATTGTCCCCTCTAGCTATCTTCTGATATTTTTCATCCCTTTCTCAACTAAACTCTTTGAAAAAGCTTTTGACACTAGGTACCTACACTGTATCTCCTCTCTTCCCAATACTCTTCTAAATTGTCTACAATCTGACTTCTGACTTTATTTTTCAACTGAGATTGCTTTCTCAAACAAAAAGTAAAAAAAAAAAACCATGGTGTCTTAATGTCTAAGTCTAATGACCTTCCTCCCCTCCCCCACCCCCAGTCTTTATCCTTATTAACTTCTGTGAAACATTTGACACTCCATCACTTTCTCTTGGATACTCTCTTCTAGATTTTTGGGCATATTTTCTTTCACTTCTCTATAAGTATCACTTTTGGGTTTCCTTTGCTTAGACCTTCATTTGTGCCACACTCACAAATTAAGTATCCTCCCAAAGCTGGTTCTGGTCTTTCTTCTTCCATTTCTCTATACTGTCTTATTTGAATGAATTTATCTGCTCCAGTGGGCTTAATTATCATCTTCATGATAATAATTTCCAGATCTAGTTTCCTGGCCTTCCAGCCTCAAATATAAGCCCTTTTTTGTTTTGGGGGGGCTTTTGGGGGGGGCATTTAAACTCTTAACAATCTGGCTATTTTCTAGTCTTACATTTTATTTCTCTCCATGAACACTATGGTTAAACCATATTGGCTGGCTTAATGTAATACTCATCTCCCAGTACCTTAAAATTTGTACTGGTTGTTCCTCTACCTCTTAGAATTCCAAAAATAAACACTGACATTCACCTTGAACTATAAAGTCTGCATAACTCACAAGGCAATCAATCCTTTTGACCATCTTTTTCTCCATGGAGCATGTTTTTAAAGAAATTCCTCTCCCTGGACAGCTAGCACTTGACTCTAGAATTTAGAAACTCTTGAATTGAGGATTAACAATGAGGTACAGATGATGCCTTGTATAGTTCAGGAAGGAGAAGGAAAGAGGGAGATACCTGGGAATTTTAATATAACAATTTTTTTTATTTTAAAAAATCAAGGCGGGGGGCATTTCAAAGACAAGATCTTTTTCCTCTCTATGATATTATGGTTTTTTACTTAAGTTTTAGGGAGCTACATTAAAGAAGCTCTTCCTTCTCTGAGAAGTACTATATTAAGGAAATATCTAGAAGCATAGGGCCTAAACTTACATACAAGGAAACTCCCAAAGCTGGCATTGGTGATAAACTGTCTCTCATTTTTTCCAGTTAGAAGGTTTAATTCTCAGATCATGTTACTTTGGGAATTCAAAATACTTCTCCACACAGGAGTTTGGGATTCATAATCAATTATCATAAACTATATTATTGGGTCTAATGAGAACATGTTTGACTCTGCCATGTGTTTCTTTCATAGCTCAACCATCACCCTAGGGACCATTATCTCCTGAACTAGGACAATTCACCATCAGGTTTCCAGTATGCTACTTGTAACCAGAAAAGGAAACAATCAACACACATTTATTAAATACCTATACCTGTGAGGCGCACTGTACTAAATGCTGAGGATACTAAAGGGGAAAAAAAAGACACCTACTCTCAAAGTGTTTGCAGCCTAATAGAGGAAACAAAATGCAAACAACAAATAAAGTATTGTCCAGGATAAATTAAAAATAATTAACAGAGAGAAGTCACTAAGATTAAAGACTGAAAGACTTCTTGTAGAAGGTGGGACTTGGCTGAAACTTGAAGGAAATTGGGTAAATTAAGTGGAAAAAATGAGGAGAGAGAAGGTTCCAGAGATGGCAGGTGGGAAGGGTCTGGGGCAGTCAGTAAAAATTTACATTTAGGAACTGGGGAATCAAATTCCAGGAATACTAAGGAAGCTAGAATCACTAGATCACAGAATATGTAGAGGAGAATAAGTCATAAGAAAACTAGAAAGATAGAAAGAGCCAACATGACTGCCAAACATTTTATTTTTGATCCTGGAAGTTAGATAGAGGCAACCAAAGTTTAATGAACAAGGGAGTGGCATAGTCAACATAGTCATCCATGTATTTAAGAATAATTTGACAAATGATTGAGGAAATATGAGTCTGGGAGAATACCCAAAAGGCTATTTCAATAGTCCTGTGTGAAGTGATGAGGTCCTGCACTAAGGCGGTGCTAATGTCAGAGGAAAGAAAAGTTCATAGATGAAACAAAAAATGTTGAAGGGAGAAATGACAAGACTTGACAAATGTTTTGCTATGTAGTGGGGGAGGGGAAGAAGTGTGAAAGAATAGGGAAGGCAAAAGATGGCCAGGAATTTCATCTTTCTCAAAACTTCTCAGAGGAAACTCATACAGCTTATCCTCTGTTTCTGTGGCATTAGCTACTGGAGGAAGGGACCTGTCACATGAGAGAAAGCACTCTGGAAGAAAAGTCATCAGAAAAAATGAAAAGGAAAGAGAACATATTGGTCTGCCAGGTCATCTTTATTAACCAGAGAAGAGTGATACTTTCAACAATAGCCTGTCTTCCTGAATGTCTGTTAACTAGTTGTGCTCTCTCAACAAAGGGCAGGCTCTAAAACAAAGACATACATTTCATAATTTCATCAGGTTTTTAATAGAAAGTCATCAAATTGATCAAAGACTTTCCAGGTCAAACCATATTATATATTTTCCTCAGTTAACTATTTTCTGTCACAGTAAAATAAACTGGAGTAGAAGATCTAAAGACTATAAATTGCTTTGGGGCACAATAGTCCATATCAATTCTGGATAGCTAACTCCTTGACAATTTAAGGATGCTCCAATAGTTTCCCCACTTCTTTTTGCCTTCTCCAGTACCAAGTCCCAACAATGTTTATGATTTACAGTTTTTAGACATTTCAAAAAATTTGTGAGCATCCATACCTCCCATAGTTGATGGATCTGAAGATTACATTCATTACCAAATTTATAGTTATATAAATTAAACTGACAAACAAAATTTTATAAAGTTTCAATATATCTGTTTCAGGGCTATAAGAACCTGTCCCAACCTTACTTCCAACAAAAATCATTAGAAAATAAAAAATAATAAAATAAATAACATATTTTAAAAGTGGATCAAAGAGTGAAAAAGAAAAAAAAAGAAAACAAACGAGCTTCCCTTCTCAGAGGGAAAGTTGTATTCCAGAAGTCAAGTCAAGCAGAGGGAGCACAGTAGATAGGTGACCTTCCAAAATATCTAGGGTTCTTCCCAAATGATTATGGAACTCAAGATAAATTGGAAGTCAATCTTTCTCACTTAGATAAGAAACCAAGCTATCATGGATGAAAATTCAGTGGATCTTTACAATACATAGAACAATCCAAAATGGAGATCTGAGATGCACAACTTCTGCTACTATTCCTCATCATTCACTACCATAAATTTTGAATTTGTATGCATAGATGGTATGTGAATGTGGGTAGACCCAGTTTCAAGACCATGTACTGGCTAGTCACTTAACTCTTTATTACTCTTTAACTCTCTAAGACTAAATTTCAAAGAAGGTTGAGATTAGGGAATTCCCTCATGAAGATATTTTCGACATCAATGAAATCTCTGGACTCATCCCCTTTATGACTTAATTATTAGTTAATCTTTCCTGATAAAATTGTCATATATCACAACTTCATATGTGAAACTCCCCACTCTGACCACACATATACACACAATAGAAAAGAAAAAACAAATGCTTGAACAATGACCACACCTCCTTCCTTCCTTCTTCTACTGGGCAGCTGAAATCCCTACTAACACTGGTAACTGCTTCCTGTGTTGGGTCTGGGAGATAAAGCTGTGCTTTGAGTCACTGCAGAGGCCTAACTTTCTGCTGCTTAGAATATGAAGATTCCAAGTTCATTTTTGGCATACACCAAACAATGAGAAACCCAGTCTAGCAGCCTCTCTTAAGTCTGGCCATCAAAAACTCTTGCCAATTAATCATCAGTGGATCAATAAGCATTGATCCAGTAACGATTAATCTGTTGTCTTGCTCTCTGCACTGTTTCTCTAAGAAAAGATACGGTAGGAGCATAAATGTATAGCATTATAGGCTCAACTAATTTTCACCCTAAAAACAGAGAAGCTGCCTCTTAAGACTAGAATATACAGGGGACTAGCATTCAAACATTCTAGGCACCTAGGGCATAAAAGGGCCAGTCTCAGGAAGAGTCGGTGCCCTTCAGAGCTGACAAATATGTCACTATAATGTGACTCAATATACTCTTCTGTATATATGCTGTATATATGAGGGACCATAATCGATCGAGTTAGATCCTTAATGAGTATCCTTTACATGTTGATAAGTAAACTTTTTAAGTGTTAGATGGTCTGTAACTGATATCGAACCAGACCTAGAACCGGACCACGGCTCCCCTCCCCCCGCCCCCACCCGAGTGCCAAGCCTCACCCTCTCCTGGCCTTGCCCCTCTAAACCCAATCCTTACACTGGACGGGAGAGGGAGGAAGCAGAAGGGTGGATAATGAGAGAAATGTCCTCAGGGTAGGTGAAGTGGAGGGAAGGGGAGTGGCCCAAGTGCTCTGCCCACCTTACCGGCTGTGAGCTCCCATTGGGCTGCTGGGCAGTGGGGCGGGTGATATAAAAAAATGTCTCCAGGCAGGGTGGAGGGGGAGGGGAGCAGCTCCGCCCAAGTCCCTCAGCCTTTCTAGTAACTAACTGGGGGGAAGGGAGGGGGCAGGGGGCCTGCCCACAGAGAGCTCTTTGCTTGCAATCTTTGACACCGTGCCAAAGGTTTGCCATCACTAGTCTGTAAGAATCTGATAATATTCCAATTCTGAGCATGAATTATTATATCAGCCTTACTCAGACCTAGAACAGAATTAAAGTTTTTATCTTAATACTATGTATGTTCCTTTCAATGTGTGCCTCTTGTCATTACGCCAGACATCAACCTATAGGGATCTCATTTCTTTTTTTTTAAATAAACCCTTACCTTCCATCTAGGAAGCAATACTATGTATTGGTTCTAAGGCATTAGAGTGGTAAGGGCTAGGCATTGGGGGGGAGGGGGAGGTGTTAAGTGATTTGCCCAGTGTCACACATCCTATGTGTGTCTGAGAACAAATTTGAACCTAGGATCTCCGAGCCTAGCTCTCAATCCACTGAGCAACCCAGCTGCCCCCTGGGAACTCATTCAAACAGATTACATCCTTCAATTGTAATGCATGGCAGCCTTCCCTCCTTCAGGGTCTACTACCCAAAATCTGGGGTAGGAACATTGTGGCGTGGAATCAAATGAATTTTTTGTAAAGCCCCTGGAATGCATGAGTAGTGGTAATATTTATATAATACTAAGTGTCAGGCACTCTAAGTGCTTTACAATTATTTTATCCTAACAACCCTGGGAGGTAGGTGCCATTATTATTCACATTTTACTGATGAGGAAACAAAGAAAAGTTAGAAATTAAATAATAAATGCCTTTTTCCTTCCCCCAATTTTGTTATAAAAATTATCTCTAAACTATGTTCAGGTACAGGTTTGCCAGAAACAATTTTTATTAATTTAACACTACTTTAAAGAGATGTATAGGTGTAAGTGTTAAGACTTGAGTCAGGAAGATTTAGTTCAAATCTCTAGGCAAGTCACTCTTGTAGCCGGTTTCCTCAATGGTAACCTCACCGTTTTCACGTAAGTGCAATATAAACACTAGCTGTTATCTAAAGCAAAGCATTTCTACCCTAATGAAATGTGCAGCCTGACCTTTCCTTTGGCCTACCTTCCCAAACCTTTCACCAAAAGGCATTGAACCTATCTCATAAGATGAGGGAAACTTAACTAGAAACTTCGAACAAGCAATTGAATGTCAAAAGGCAATTTTGTGGTTACAGCTCTACTCGAAGAAAAATCCTCAAACTTCTCCAAATACTACTCACTTTCTTCCCGAACCAAGCCCCTCATGGACTAAAAAAGACCACCCTTGAAGATCACCGCCCCTTGAATCAAAACTCGATCCGTGGGAGGGAAACAAACCGTTCCTTCAGTTTGTCCCGAGTTCAGTTATAAATTCACATTTTCTACTCTTCAAACTTGTTTCTGACCCTCAACGCTTCGTAAATTTACAAATCTCAAAATGCTTCGGAAACATGAATATCTAATCTTATTTTAAAAATTCGAATGCTTCTTTAACAGCTTTGTCACTCGATATTCGGGACCTCAAGAATTATGCCGTTTTAAGTGTTCCCAAAAACAAAGCAAAACGGTTTCTCCCAACCTCTCAAGCAGTGAGACTAATCCTAAAATGTAATAAATTAGGCCTGGACTCCAGACTACCTTAACTCTTAGAAGAAAAAAAAAAGCAAACAAACTCACCACAAAGACCTCAGAACCCTAGTAAAACAGCTCTTTAGAAGAAACAGTGGTGGCCCTGAAAAGAGCCTTAGGAAAGATTGGGGGAGGGAGGAGGGGGAGAATAAGAAAAAACGGTCTTTTTTTCCCCAAAGTCAGGCCGAAAAATCAGCCACCAAAACCATAGAGAGTGCGGCCCTGACGCTTAAGCGCGTACACCACGTCCATAGCAGTCACAGTCTTCCTCTTGGCATGTTCAGTATAAGTCACGGCATCCCGGATGACATTCTCCAAGAATACCTTGAGTACCCCACGGGTCTCCTCATAAATAAGTCCCGAGATCCGCTTGACGCCGCCGCGCCGAGCAAGACGCCGGATAGCAGGCTTAGTGATGCCCTGAATGTTATCCCGCAATACCTTCCTATGCCGCTTGGCACCTCCTTTGCCTAGGCCTTTCCCGCCCTTACCGCGCCCAGACATGGCGAAAAGAGAAACTAAAGAACGAGAAGCCAACGCAGGAAGAGTGCTTTATATAATCCAATGCGGACCTATTAGGAAACTGCAAGTGAGATGGCAGAGGAGGGAAGGGGCTTCCTGAGGAGAGAGGAAAGAGGGGCGGGAGTGGGGGGGGAAGTTCCCGTAGTCTCCACCCCTCTCTATTATTAGTCCCCCCTAGAAGTATGGGTAAGGAGGACCAATAGAATTGGACCACCACTTCTATTCCTTCTTTAAAATTGCTTTAACCAAGAGAACGTCTTGATTGGTACTAGATTCTAATCTTCATTTTTGCCAAACTCAGAAATATTGAATATATATTAGAATCCTTCCAATAAAATGAAAATAATATCTTGTTTTTCAGGTTTTCCAAGCTACAAGGAGTGTGACTAAGGAGAAAACATCTGTAATTTAAATTATACATGTGAAAGACAATGCATAATATAAACTTCCGAAATATTATTCTGTAAGAAGTGATTGCATTTTCAGCTGATTTTATTTGTGTATATATTGTGTTTATTTGCAGAGGCAAAGGCAGGTTTAATGACAAGATATATATCAATAAATGACAAATAAAAAGCAAAAGCCATTTTTAATGGTTGCAAAAATAAGGATTAGTAAGTATACTAGGTTGCAAATTTTATTCAGGTAGGAATCATATTTTTTATGTAAAATATGTATAATTTTTGTGTACTCCCAGTACCATACTGTTGTTCCTACAGAAGTTATGTAATAAATGTTTAACAACTTTGTGTGAAAAAAATGAAAACCTAAATTTGTAATTCAGTTTAAGCATACTATTTCCACTGTAATTGATCAAAACTATCTAGTATTTTAACCTGCACTGTGGTAGACTGGACACAGAAAAGCAAAAACGAAACAGTCCATGTAATAAAGGAATTTACAGTCTGTGGTGAGAAACAACATGTACACATCTCATTGTACACAAAAATATCTAGAGATCTAGCTTGGGAAAAGCCACAGAACTGTGCAAAGACTGAGGAGGGCAGGATTGTCATGCTAAAAGAACAGCAAACCAGTTTGGCTGAACAAAAAGGGATGTCAGTGAAGGAAAGTAATAGTTTAGAACTAGATTGTGAAGGTCTACAAATGGCAAGTTGAACATTGCATTTGATCCTGGAGCAGAGGTTCTTACCCTTTTTGTGTGTGTGTCAAAGATCCCTTAGTCAGTATCCAGACACCATGCACCCCTTTTCAGAATATCTTTAAATACATAAATTAAGTCAATGGCAATATGTATTTATATAGAACCTACTATGTGTAGGACACCATGCTAAGTGCTTTTACAAGTATTATTTCATTTGATACAAGAACCCATCCAAATAGGCACTATTAATATCTCCATTTTACAGATGAAAGACTCAGAAATTTAGTGATTTGTCCAAGGTCATAGATAATATCTGAAGCTGGATTTGAACTCAGGTTTCCTTGACTCCAGGCCCAGTACACCATCAGTCTCTAAAATAAATACATAAGGTTACTAAGGAAACCTAGTATATTGAAATACAGATATCACAAATGTGTTTAAGATGCATATATATCTATTTGTTTATTAATATTCACAGACCCTGCTTAAGAATCCCTGCCCTAGAGACCCAGTGGAGGGGCAATGACATGATCAGACCTATGCTTTAGGAATGTTACTTTAGCAAATGCCTAGAGGCTAAATTGGAGATGGAAGAAACTGGAATGAGATTGGATAATCAGTCAAATATTGCAATAATACAGGCAAGAAGTAATGAGGACCTATACTAGGTTAGTAGCCATGTGAATAAAGACAAGAAGAAATGTTGTGGAGAGGAAATATAAACTAATATTTGGCAAGGGAGGGTAAGTTAAGATTGACTCTCTCATGTTTTCAGCCTGGGAGGCTAGAAGGTTGATTGTGCCCAAAGCAGAAAATAAGGGATTTAATGGAAAGGGTTGGATGGGCATAAGAGGAAAAGATATTTATTTTGGACAAGCTGAAATTGAACCCCTATAGGACTTCAAGTTTGAAATTTCTAACATTCAGTGGGTAATACAGGAGAAAGACTAAGATAATATATTTAGATGGGAATCTACATAGAGATAATCATTGAATTTATAGAAGCTGATGAGGTTGCCATGAGAGTGCCAAGAATTGTATGCACAGTTAGGGAACGTGGTATAAATGACAATTCTATCAAAAGAAACTGATAGGGAAGTCAGATAGGCAAGAAGAGAATCTAAACATTTTTCATTAAAACTCAGAGAATAGAGAATATCCAGATGGAAAGAGTAATAAAGTATCAAATAGAGAGTGATCATTCAAGAAAAGGACTGAGAGGGGGCAGCTGGGTAGTTCAGTGGATTGAGAGCCAGGCCTAGAGATGGGAAGTCCTAGGTTCAAAGTTGACCTCAAACACTTCCCAGCTGTGTAACCCTGGGCAAGTCACTTGACCCCCATTGCCTAGTCCTTACCACTCTTCTGCCTTAGAAGCAATACACAGTATTAATTCCAAGAAGGAAGGAAGGAAGGAAGGAAGGAAGGAAGGAAGGAAGGAAGGAAGGAAGGAAGGAAGGAAGGAAGGAAGGAAGGAAGGAAGGAAGGAAGGAAGGAAGGAAGGAAGGAAGGAAGGAAGGAAGGAAGGAAGGAAGGAAGGAAGGAAAGGGAAAGAGAAAGAAAGAAAGAAAGAGAAAGAAAAGAAAGAAAGAAAGAAAGAAAGAAAGAAAGAAAGAAAGAAAGAAAGAAAGAAAGAAAGAAAGAAAGAAAGAAAGAAAGAAAGAAAGAAAGAAAGAAAGAAAGAAAGAAAGAAAGAAAGAAAGAAAGAAAGAAAGAAAGAAAGAAAGAAGGAAGGAAAGAAAGAAAGGGAGGGAGGGAGAGAGGGAGAAAGAGAGAAAGAGAGAAAGAAAGAAAGAAAGAAAGAAAGAAAGAAAGAAAGAAAGAAAGAAAGAAAGAAAGAAAGAAAGAAAGAAAGAAAGAGAGAGAGAGAGAGAGAGAGAGAAAGAAAGAAAGAGAGGGAGAAAGAGAGGGAGAAAGAGAGAAAGGAGAGAAAGGGAGAAAGGGAGAAAGGGAAGAAAGGGAGAAAGAGAGAAAGGGAAGAAAGGAGAGAAAGGGAAGAAAGAAAGAAAGAAAGAAAGAAAGAAAGAAAGAAAGAAAGAAAGAAAGAAAGAAAGAAAGAAAGAAAGAAAGAAAGAAAGAAAGAAAGAAAGAGAGAAAGAAAGAGAGAAAGAAAGAAAGAGAGAGAGAAAGAGAGAGAGAGAGAGAGAGAGAGAGAGAGAGAGAGAGAGAGAGGGAGGGAGGGAGAGAGAGAGGGAGAGAAAGGCCATAGATCTGAGTAATTAAGAGAATTAAGAGATTGGTGATTTTAGAGAATACAGTTTCAATTGAAACTAAGAAAGAAGCTAGGCTAACTAGCAAGAAATAAAAGGAGTCCATGTTACACAACGTTTTCTAGAGTCTGGATATAAAAGGAAAAAATAAAAGATAACCTAAGAGAAAAGTAGTGTCAAGTGAAGGTTTTTAAGGATAAAGGAAAGCTGGATATTATTTTCTGGGCATCAGATAATGAGACAGGAAATGCAGGCAGGGGGAGGGCATGGAAACAGAAGATTATTATAGTGCTAGAAGGAAACTGGAAGGAATACCTTCAAAGGAGTTAAGAGTTGACTTTGATGAGACAGTTACCTCTTCATCAGAGACATAGGCAAAAAAACTAGAGAAAGGGAGTGCTATTAAGGAATTTGGGAATACAAAAAAAGAGAAGAGGAAGCCCTCAACAAATGACTGCTTTCTGCAGTAAAATATGAACCAAAGTGTTCTTGAGAGAAGAGGGTAAGAGAACCAATTATGAAGCCAGAGGAAAGGAGGCTGATTCAAATAGTCACTTCGTTTTCACTTTGATACAGAATTCATGTAGCATTTACTCACTTGTTATTGATTTCTCCTGGCTAAAAGACAAACCCAAATGCTTTCTTTTAAATCATATATCATCCAGATATGTTTATGTTTCTTCGTTGACTTTTGTATCATACAATTTTGACTTTTCATACATTAGATGCATTGTGCTTGGTAGCCACATAAACATCATCTGAAGAAGGCTGGGAACTTTAAGGAGCAGAAACTTGAAAAAAATTTCCAAATGCAATTAATTCCGATCTCTTTCTCCAATTCAATTCCTGACCAAGCTCATTGCCCATCTGTAGTTTCTGACCAAAATATATTTTCTAATGGAATGTCTAATAAGATGGATATCTTATATGTCTTATTTTGTATCATGGACAAGACAGTCTTCATCTACTTGGATTTTCCATTTCAGATTGTTTGACAGAACTTTTTTGAATGGTTTTGAGGCTCATTAAGGAGGATTTTTGGTATCATATAGTTTAATGCTATTAGCAATCAACATAAACTCAAATATTTAGAAGACTTTAAATCTAACAAGGAAATTGCCCTTCCATTTAGACTATATGCTAAACATTCTCTATGACAGTGGTAAATATTTTTAGTAAGTTTATCTCTCTATATTATGCTTCATTCAGTATTCATAAGATAGACAAACATCTCTATTATTGCATTTTTCAAGGAATCTTTTATAATATTAATGTATGTATAGGTAACTGTATTAAAAGATGTTCTTATAAAATTCAAAAGTTATAGGAATTGATATAGATCAATCAATTAGTTTCTCTCCTGGGTAGAAACTATAAGAAACCTTTTGACCCAAAGCTATTAGAATGTCCAAGATACCAAGACCCTTAAAACAGAAAGCCAAACATGGTATATGGACAAACTCAAGACTAGTCAAATATAAATCCTACCTAAGACCTCATATGAGGCCCATGGAATTGTCCCCAATTTTTGGAATAGGAGTGCTCCAAAATCAGGAAAATCCATTGATATTTTACTAGTTGTCCATTCCTGTATGTTACTAAATTAATAAAAATCAATGTTCAATTTTCCCTCACATTTATTAGCTATATTATATATTAGCTAAGCAAGTCACTAAACCCCTGTCTGCCTAAGTTTCCTCATCAACAAAATAGGGATAATAGTACCTTACCTCTAAGGCTGTCAGAATAAAATAACATTTGTAAAATATTTGCAAATTTTTAAATGCTATATACATGCATATCATTATCTTTATTATCATAATTTATACTCATTAATTTCTTGATTGAGCACCCAATATTGTCAAGGTATGACTATTGTTCTTTTTATTTCTTTAGTAGAAAAAAATTACTAGTAGCCCAAAACTCTTATATTATGTTGGAATTTTTTAGCTTCAAAAATTATTCCGAAAGATTATTTTATAATTTTCAGTGAACTTTCCCTTTCACTGGTGAATTTTCTTGTTTTATTATGCAAAATATCTTTCTTATAACAGCTTTTATTTTAGGATATCTTAATTATGTGCTAATTAAACAAAGACAGGCTTTTCCTACTTATACTTTCTTGATCTTATGAGTTTTCTTGTGTCTCTTCTTGAATTTAAACAGTCTCCTTTACTGTTACACATAAAGTTGTACAATAATAGTTCTCTGAATAAATTGTATACAGATACATACCACTGCCTAAACTAGAAACATATAATTCATTAGACATCATCTAATCAATGTGGTGCTCCTCCCAGGCCTTCTTAGTCTGTAATTTTCTTATCTTTGTCTTCCCATCTAATCCAACATACTAGAGGCCTTTCACTAGATCATTTAAAAATACATGGGCTCAACTCTGGCCTCTAATGCTTCCTAGCTGTGTGACCCTGGACAAGTCACTTACCCCCAATTGCCTAACCCTTACCACTCTTCTACCTTTGGAACCAATTCTTAGTATAGATTCCAAGACAGAAGGGAAGAATTTTTTTAAAATAAATAAAATAAAGATATTCAGGTACCATTGTGATGGTCTGAGAGGTCATCTTTTATTTCTTCTTATCTACACATTACTGATACACTTCTTTTTGGCAATCAGACATTTGCTTGATGAAAGCTTATATGATTTCTAATTATTCTAATGATAACACTCCCCATCCATGTCCAACTTAATATAAATATACTGCAGCTTGTAAATATACTGCAGCTTGCTTATATCATCTGTTCCCTCTATTGTATTTTAAGGTCACTGGAAATTTTGAAATTTCAAATATTGTTTTATTCCATAATTCACAATTACATACCACAAGAAGTATAAAGGAATGAAAAATGGTAGATTTTTGTTTCAAGGAGCAGCTTGATAACACTGAAATGTATGATTTCCCATATCTGATATCTCCCTCTCTTTTTTACCTCTTGTTCAGTTCCAGATCCATCTCAATGCCTCAATGGGTTATCCATTCATCTTCACACTATAATCTAGATAACAGGCATTCTTCTTCCATTTATTTTGTTTTTTTCCCCAGTGTTTAGACATTCACTTTTGAATGATCATAGGTTTCACTGAGGAGGTTAAATGGAATTTCTATGGCTTGATGCAGTAAGCACATTATCATGCATCAATGAAAGCATTTGGAGGACTTAATGTCTTTAGGAAACCATAGGCAGCAAGGTTTTACTAACTCTGTAAAGAGAGTGCCAGGCTTGGGGTCAGGAAGACCTGACTTCAAATGTGACCTCAAACATTTACTGCGTGACCCTAAGCAAGTCATTTAACCCCGTTTGCCTTGGTTTCCTTATCTGTAAAATGATTGGGGGGGGGGGGGGATGGCAAACCACAATAGTATCTTTGCCAAGAGAATCCCAAAAAAAGGGTCATAAAGTGTTGGACATGACTGGAAAATGACAGAACAAAAGGGAATCCTTCCATTTGGATTCTTTGAAGGACATCTTCCATGAATGCTGCTAACACATTTGTCACAGTACTAGGAAAAAATCTTGACAACTTTAGCAAATTAAAGGATGAGAGTTCCTTCAGAAGTTGAACTATATTTCCTGGGTAGGTGCCAACCCCATTTATTGACTGAATCCTGGCACTGGAGGGGAATTTATTTTGTCCGAATGCTATATTTTTGTCAGATCTACAATGTTCTAACTATTAAAATATAACAAGATCCTTGAGAACTAAGATTGTTTTTATTTTTCTGTGTATCCCTTGCGTTTAGCACAGTGACTGATATATAAGTGCTTAATACATTTTTGTTGATTAATTAATGGAGATGTAATCAAAGTCCTTAGAACCAATCAAGAAGACATAATGTGATTTTGGAAATAGGACTTCATTCTTTATCTTTATTAATTTGTCCCAGTTTACTCCTGGTAACCCTTCTACATAAGCAATAACAGATAATCCTTAAAATATAGTGATCCCTCACCATGATAGCAGGAGTTACCTTCCAGAGACCCCTGCAATAGGTGAAAATCCACAAAGTAGTGGCATATTTATTTTATTTTTTATGGTAAGCATCTTCCCCTGGTGCTTAGGTTCACTGGCAGAAGCCTTAGAAGGCACAGAACGTTTGGGTGGCATAGGGCTCAAAATAAAGTCAAACTTTTATAAAAACTTCACGAAAACACAACACTGCAGAGCAACAGTGATCAGACATGAATGTGAAGTGGACCAGGAGAGATGCTGACCGTATGGGCTCAGTGCAGCAGAGCAAACAGACAGATACTACAGTCACTGAGCCAATCAGCACCCAGGAAACAGAACACAGCACTGTTGTTGGTCATCCTTCATTCTACCAGCCAATAGTGTGTGTATACAATCTCATGTTGGCAAACTTGTGCAAGTGGTAGTGGCATACTGCATTTCCACCGTGTACAGTATGGTAGTCATCTGCAAAATCCCACAATATAGCTAAAAATTGCAATACAGAATTAGATTTCTTTTAAAACCCACAATACAGTAAAGCCATGATAAGTGAACCACAATATAGCAAGAAATGACTGTATTCTATTGTTTCATCTATTTTTGTGAGATTTTATATGATTTTAACATGTAAATGAGTAATATCTTATAGGACCTTTACAGCTTTATTTTGCTCTACTCAGTGAAATCTTTTGCAGTCACCAATCAACAGTAATCATAGTGGAATTTTGGGCTCTAGGAATTTGAATTGCTCATACAAAAGTAGAAATGTAGCCTATTATAGAAAAAAATGTGCACTATTATCCATTCCCTTCTCATATTTTCATTAAATATGCTTTAGATGTATGAGATCATTCTTTCAGAAATAAGAAAATGGTCACCTTTAGTTTTAATAATAACATCTTTGTTATACATTCAGTATCTTCCCCCTCTTCCAAGTATCTTTAAAAAATTAACCTCTCTCAATATTTTCCAAATTATCACCTTAAGTGCAGCTGTTCTTCTAAAATATATTTTCTTAAATATCATTTCTACTTCATATAATATCAAAGGTAACAAGACATTAGAATCTAAATACGTTGTTTTTTCTATTGTCATTGGTTACCACCTATAAATACTATCATTATCCCAGTTTTATCTGTGTTTTAGAGTTAATCTGGTTAAAATGAGTCTTACAACCTGGATTTTTATGGTTTCTCATTTTCACCTTCATGAATTTTTGTTTTTCTGTTGCCTATAATCTTCCACCATAGTATTCAACATTAAAAAAAAAATTAACATGAATAAGAAAATCATTAACAAACACAAAAATTTCCATATGTCCAGAAAGAAAGAATTTCATGCAAAACCATGAATCTGTTATATGTAGCTTATTTTTGGACATGCTTTAAATTAAAATGGTAATATAATTATTGCTTTACATGTCTGTGTTGCCTTCTGAACTTTCTTCTGGTCTCTTCTATGTATTTTCAGTGATTTTCATAATCCTTTGTCATCAAATCACCAAAATCACCCTCATGTTAGAGGACTGTATGGCATATACACGCGCGCACACACACACACACAAAAATTAGTAAAAAAAAAAATCAGCAAAGTACATCAATGTATTTAAAAATCTGACAATATATGCAACTTTGTGCACCATGGATTCTTCCTTACCCCCATCTCTGAAAAGTGTTAAGGAGTATTGTCTTCTTCTACCTCTTGTTTGGGAAAGAACTTTGTTCTTTATTATTTTGCAACATTTGTTTTTGATTGCTTTGTGGCTGTTATTTCCATTAATATTGTAAAAATTGTGCTGAATATTTACTTGACTCTACTTAACTCACTTTGCATCAGTTCGTAGAATTCTTTTTATTTTGAAATATTTCATTAATCCTCTTATTTTTTCATATCATAAATGCTTTTCATTTATTATACTCCCAAACTCTTCTTCCACCAAATAATAACCCTAAAAAATAAGTTTAGTAGAGCAAAACAAATTTGTGTTCTACTCTTTGTGTCTGAAAATTCATGCCTCCTCCTAAACCTACAGTTTATGAACTCTACACCAAGAGGTGGAAAGCATACTTCATCTTCTTTAACATTTTGTAAATTAGTTTTAGAGATACTTTTGACTTCTATTATATAGATTACTTCAAATTTATCAAATTGTAGGGAATTATGAGTCATCACCAGTGTCATTTTCCTTTAATAAGTTCCCATTTTTTTTTAATGATAATGTCTTTGAGAAGCTTGAAAAGATCAGTTTGGTAATACTGTATTATAATGATTTTTTTTTCACAATTAGCTGCAGGTTCAACTGAAAAGGACAATGCAGTCAGTAAGTATGGCAGCAAAAGGACAGAGTCTATGTGGTCACCCTCCAGAAGACTTTCACCAGAACCCTTCTAATATATTTTCTTCATTGCACTATGCTCTTTGAAGGCAAGAAGTATCTCACTTTTGTATTTTAATGCTTAGCACAGTATTTACCACTTGGTAAACATAAAACAAATGGCTTTTCATTTACTTATTATTCATTCATTTATCTTTATCATCTCTTCTACTCTGTTTTTAAGTTTTACTTGTATTGTTTTACCAGTTATTGTCAGAGTGAACAGAGATGGGGTGTATGGGGTGCTCAGGGAGGAGTAATATCTTTGGTGTGGGAGGGCTTGTCGTGCCCTCCTAGGGCAGCTCTCCAGCCTCTGACCCTCATCTGACACCCAGCTCTCACTTGTGGCTCCTAGTAGCTGCTAGCATGTGGCAGTGGCCACACCCTGGGCAACGGCTTCTACAGGCCGGCTAAACCTTGTAAGGGTAGCCATCAGGTCGTCATCGTCGACCCCTGGTGAACCAGGGCTTTGCTAACCTAGCATGTGAAGACTACTTCGGCTGAACAGACAGAAGAAACCAAGAAGAATGTTCAACGGCTGAGATGGCGATGCAGCAAGGCACTGTGGAGTGCTTAGGGCGTGTTGGAGCACAAAAGACAACACGGCCATCCAATGCAGCTGAGGAAGTCTCCAGATGTAACAACTTTTCATGCCACTGGACTCAGGCTTCCAACACCGAGAGAGTGGGACTGTCTCTGTGCATCAACTTTTCCACTTAAATCTTCATGCACAAGTGTCTTTGTGCACAAAAACACACAAAGACAATGATCATCCTCGGTTACCGAGAGACTACTACTACTACTACTACTACTACTACTACTACTACTACTACTACTACTACTACTGAACAGAGATGGTTTATTTTAAAATATTAATAATAATTCAATTTCATTTATCTGACTCTTCAGGTTTTAAATTTTTTAAATTTTGCTTTTAAGCACAAGGCTTCTGAGCAATTGCTTAGCTTTGTGCCTCTCTAATTTCTGAATCATGAACCATGTTTTCTGGCATTTTTAAAAATCTTTTTAATCTTAAATTTCTTAGTTGTCCTTTTGCAGTGAAATAACATAGCATCGATGCATATAGTGAATTGACTTGGAGGATCTTATAGAAATCTCTTTTTCTGTCCATCATACTCTACAGGAGATACTGGCATATAAGGCTTAATTATCTTTATGGTAGGTTTTTGGGTTATGTTTCTCATGAGCATTACCAAGCAAGAAAAATAAGTATCATGTGAAATTACATTTTCTGCTATTTGGGGTTTCAAAATTAAATCATTTACACTAATTCCTTAATTTTGCTTTTTGAAGGAAACTTTTTAGCCATCCTTTAATTTAGATGCTACTTTCTAATGTTTCATGCTTTTGCTTATAAAGATTTATAAGAATGTTAATATTGATGTGGTTTCAGTTTCTCCAATAATATATGATTCTTTGGTTAAGAAAAATAATAATTACATTTACATAGCACTTAAAGGATTGTAAATGCGTCTCACATTTGGAATAGCAAGAGTTAAGTTGACATTTTTTGGTAGTCTAAAATCTGTAATTATCCCCACATCACAGAAGGCATTATTTAGCAAAATATATAATGTCTTTCATGCCACTTCTTAATTAGTTCCCTGAGGTGAACATTCACAAGTTATTCTTAAAACATTAAATCTATAACTGTATATAATGTTCTTTCAGTTCTACTCTTTTCTTTCTTCATTAACTCATGTAGTTCTTTCCAAGTTTTTAAAACTTAATCTATTCATCTTTTCTTATAGCACAGTAGTTTTCCATCACAATAATATGCCAAAATTTGTTTAGCCATTCCCCAATTGATGGACATTCCCTCCATTTCCAGTTCTTTGCTACAACAAAGAGAGTGGCTATAAAAATTTTGGAACATACTGATTCTTTTCCCTTTTCCCTCATCTCTTTGGGAAATAGACCCAGAAATACACATTTTTATGGCTCTGGGTATAATTCCAAATTGGTCTCCAAAACTGTTGGATCAGTTTGCAGTTCCACTAATAGTACTGTAGTGTCCCCACTTTTCCATGTTCCCTCCAATATTCATCATTTTGCCATTTTGTCATTTTAGCCAATTTGGCTGGTAAGTATGAAATAACACTTCAGAATTGCTTTGGTTTACATTTCCCTAATCAATAATAATTTAGAGCATTTGTTCATGTACCTATATATGACTTTGATATCTTCATCTGAAAACTGCCTATTCATATCTTTTACCCATTTATCAATAGGGAGATGACTTTCATTCCCATAAATCTGACAAAGTTCTCTATATATTTTAGATACAAGACCTCTATCTAAGAAACTGAAAGTTTTTTCCCAGTTTTTTGCTTTCCTTTTAATCTTGGCAACATTTGTTTTATTTGTACAAAATAATTTCCATTTAATATACTCAAATGCCCATTTTACATCTCACAATATTCTCAATCTCTTGTTGACTCAAATTCCTTTCTTATCCATAAATCTGATAGGTAATATATTCCCTGTTTGAACTTGCTTATGGTATCTCCTTTTATGTCCAGATCCATTCTAATCCTATATTGGTGAGTGGTATAAACTACTGGTCTATAACTAGTTCCTACCAAACTACGTTACAGTTGTTGCAGCAATTTTTATCATAGTGATTTCTTGTCCTAATAACCTAGATCTATACATTTTATCAAATACAGGGTTATTGTATTCTTTTACTACTGTTTGTTCTTTGTCTATTCTGTTCTATTAATCTACCTTTCTATTTTTTAGCCAATACCAGATAGTTTATATCATTATTGCTTTATAATACAGTTTAAAATCTGATAACACTAAATCTCCTTCCTTTACATGTTTTTCATTAATTATTTTGTTATTCTTGATCTTTTGTTGTTCCACATGAATTTTGTTATTTTTCTACCTAAATTAGATAATTTTTTGGTAATTTGATTGAGATGGCATTGCATAAATACAATTTAAGGGGGGGGGCAAATTTCGACAGAAACATAGTAAAGTCCCCAACCACTTGGAGTGCTTCATAGCTTTTTAGAGTACAATGTACATAACTTGTAGGCTACGTTTCAGGAATTTTCATGGCTATCTGATACGAATTGTTAAAAATCAAGTTTATTTTATTTTTAAAAGCATATGAACTAAGTTATATAGAATTTAGTAACATAACAATGTAAAAATGTGTTCCTACAAGATATTGTTGCCCAGTACCATTAACTATTATATAATCTGTATCTATTATCTCTGTACTTTTATAGATCTATGATATAGTCTGAGTACTCCTACCAATGGTTCAGAATTCAATCACTTTGCGTTATCTGGTGCAACCCTTGCCAATATCATCCTGTAAATATTCTAGAGTTCACCTCATCTACCAAGTCCTTTCTCTATATTTCTTAACACTTAGCAAGTGAAGTCTACAGGCTGCTGTCCATTGTCTACTTTTTGCTATCCTTTGATGATGCTATTTGATCTATCTATCTTCTTTTCTGGTCTTATATCACTTGAAGAATGCCATTTATATCATTTATTCTGCATGGTTCTTCATTGTTAATATTTTGCCACCTATTCATACTTATTCTTCAACTTTCCTTTGCCATTTGAATAATGCAAATTTTTAATTTTTTCAGAGACTAAAGTTCTGAGCAACAATTATATTATCACCAGAAGAATATTGATTGTAAATTAATATTGATAATAAAAAGACAAAGAATTGCTTAAAACTAATGTTATTGAAGGGCCTTTTGGTTATTAATATCTAGAGAAGCAAAAAGCATAGAGACAAATCAAACTAGCATCAACAAACATTTGTTAAATGCCTGTTATGTGCTAGGAACTATTCTGAGTCCTAATATCAAAAATATAAAAATGAAACAATTTCTTCCCAGTTTATTTGGGAGGAAGCAGCATGGCATAGTGAAAAGGAAACTAGATTCCAAGTTCGGAAGATAAGAGTTTGAATCGAACTTCAGACATTTCACCAGCATGGTGAACCTGGACAATTCACTTTAACATCTAAATGTTTTAGTTTCCTCAACTATAAAATGAGTGAGTTAAATTGGATAGTATGTATCTAACCTCTCCAACTCTAAAGCTATGATAAAGCTATACACATATAAACAAATACAAAATAATTTCACTGAAGGGGCCCTAGCACTAGCACTTAGGAGAAGGAAAGGCATTTTGAAAAAGAAGGTGGCACTGAGCTGAGCTTTGGAAGAAAATGAGGGCTGTAAGAGGCAGAAATGAAAAGGATGGGCATTGGGAAAAGGAAAAGAATCAGGCTGGGCAAAGGTTTAGAGATGGGATTTGGAATGAAAAACAAAAAGTAGGGAAGTTTGGCTAAAATATAAAATACAGTAATACACCTAGAATGGTACTCTGGAGCCAGATTGTGAAGTACAATGGCACACAGGGAAGTTTGTTTTTTTTAATCCCAGAAACAATAGAGAGCCACTTGAGTTTTTTGAGCAGGGAAATGTCATGGTCAAACCTGTGTTTTAGGAGTCTTGCTTTGGTAGCTATGTGGAACACGAATGGAGAGAGACTAGAGAGAGAGTAAACAATTATGGGTCTATTACAGTAGTCCAGACAGGAAGTGATGAAGGACTGAAATCAGGATGATATTTATGAGTAAAGAGGAGAGGCATAAAGAGAGGTTATATAGACAATATCTACAAGACTTGGGGGGGGGGGGGAGTAGGTATATGGGAATGAGGAATAATGAGGATTAGAAGATAATCTTAAAGTTGCAAACCTAGATTACTAGAAGAATGGTGGTTCCATGGGAATTTAATAGGAAAGGCAGTGTTGGTGTTTTGAATATATCAGAATCATTTGGAAATATCTTTCCAATAGGCAGTTGGTGGAACTAAAATGGAACTCAGGAGAAAGCTTCATTGAAAGTGTTTACCACCATGATGGAGAATGCCCAGTTTAGAGTATAAATGTAAATAATGAGTTCCTCCAGATGTTATTGTTTTCAGATATTATATAAAATGTATCAAGTCCTGACACAATACACAGCCTCCATAATCATTTCAAAGGAGTTCTGACTAACCATAGAGAGAGAAAAAACCCAATGGATGAAGAATGCCTATTTTCTAGACTAGTATGTGGTTGTATAGGACCATAAGGCTGGTCTATCAGTACATATGTCTTGGATAAAGAGTAATGATGAACAGATAACTAAGCCCAAAACTGAACAAGAGGAAAGCAGGATGGATTACATTTAGGAAAATGCATAGTGTTTTTAATCTAATGTATAAATATATTATATTTACCAAATGCTTATACCACTTTTAAATTAAATAAGTTAAATTAAAAAGAGGAAGTAAGAGGCTAATATTCACCTTTCAGGGCAGGTAGGTGGCACAGTATGGTCCTGGGCCAGGAATTAGGAAGACTCATCTTCCTGAGTTCAAATCTGGCTTCAGACACTTACTAGCTGTGTGACCCTGGCAAGTCACTTAACCTTGTTTGCCTTAGTTTCTTTCTCTCAAAAATGTGCTGGAGAAGCAAATGGCAAATCATTCCAGTATCTCTGCCAAGAAAACCACAAATACAGTCATGAAGAGTCTGACATGTCTGAACAACAGCTCCTTTTTCAGGAATTAAGAAGTTTTGTAAACAATAGAAAAATATTTTTAAAAATTAGAAAAAAGTTTTATGATGTGTGTATAGAATGATATTTGTCTAAAGAAGATATTCATCAATCATTTTATAAGTAATGTGATTTTTTTCTTTTGGGCAGTGCTAGAGAAAGTACTTCAGGGACCCCACATTCGGGGAATTTTCCTGGCTGTTTAACATGACATTAATTATTTTCATTTGAAATTTAATAATTTGGGTTATTTTAAAAAGTATAGATGTGGAATTTTATGGAATTAAGGAATAAAACAAAATAAAATTATTCCAGGCCCATTGATCTCATAGATATAATTTCAGACAATAAGCTCTCTAAAATTATGTTGTAGAATCATTCTCCCCACAAAGCAAAATTTTGCCAACAAGAAATATTTGTTGAATTGGCAAATAGTTTTTCCTCAAAAAAATAGAAATTTAATTAGTCCATCAACAAGTATTCATTAAGCACCTACTATTTTGACATTCACCATGCTAGGTGTTATAAATACAAAGAGAAAAATCAAAGAGTTCCTACTTCAATGAGTTTAAGTCTTCTCACAGGATATAGCATGTAAACATAAAAATATGTTTTAAATAAATATAAAGTAATTTGGTAATTAGCATCTGTGGGGTGGATATCAGAACCCTCCTACACCTATGTAGGAGGAAATATCTTAATTATGTTTTGAAGGAAGCTAGAGATTCTAAGTCATAAGGAAGTTCTAAGTCATGAGGAAGGAATGTATTCTAGATATGAGAAAAAATTGGAAACATATTTTATTAGGAGGAATCCAAAAAAAGGCTGTTGGAACACAGAGTACACAATAGAATAACATACAATAAGGCTGGAAATATACGTTGGAGTGACATTGTGAAGATTTAGGTCAGTGGAGTTTGAGTTTGACCTTAGAGGTAATACTGCTATAGCTATATGATAAATAAATATGAGATAGCTAAATATTTACATAATGGCTCCAAATTAACTGTAAAATTCATGTTATACTGATTTGTATTTGTCATTACTAGTTGCCTATCATTCATAGTATTTGTGTTGATAAAAACACATATTAGTGTCATATTGTTTCTTCCTGGTTTCCAATGGCTATAAGCATTAAGTATAAGAGAATAAAGGCAAATGAGGATATTCTCGCAATCAAAAACAACATATAATTCATGTTCAGTAATATTTTAGCTCCTACCTCTTCTAGACATTTTGGTTTTTTCCCTAAAATCGAGAATCATTTTAATAACTAACTGATCTCTGTGAATTCAGTCTACTGTAGAGGTCAAAATATTCCCAGGAATCTATCACCTGATACATGTGAAAAACAAAACAAAACAAAAAAAAAAAAAACTTTTGTCTTAGCTTTCTCCTAGACATGAAAGGCAGAACCTTCTACTCTGGGAATTAGTGAAGAGAAATTCTGGACCCGAAAATGTTTGCCCTCTTTAGTCTACAGAAGTAGCAGCCCCGCCCCCATCCAAGAAACCAAAGAATTTGCTAAAGTATTTAACTTCCTGAACCAAATTTTACACCCGGATCCCCATCTCCCTCTAGGACTCCCCCGCAAAAAAACTGTGATTATCCCCTTCTATCCCAAAATAACTTCGTGTAATGACTATAGAATGAAATCGTTGCCCCAGTCGCCAATTCCCACTATTCCATTTACAGAAATCGTGGGAGAGCCTGTGTTACTTCCCCCGCGGAGAAACGTAATTTTTGTGTAAATGATGATAAAAATAACTTGGTTTTTGTGCAGATGAGAAGTCAAGCATATGATGAACAATCCCAGGGAGGAAGAAGTTTCAGGAGTAAAGGGACGAATTTGTATTTTAGAGAAAAAACAAGAAGTTGACTTGATTTCACCTGAATTTTGCTCAGAGTTACGTGTGTTTGGAAAGGCTGCTGGTGTCGTATTTGAGGCTACAGAGAAAAAAGAAGAGGGACATGAAGCCTGAGACGTCTCCACTCATTTTCCGATTGAAACCGCGTGATTCCATACAGGGAATTTTTATAATTTTCCCCTTTTTTGAAGTGTAACAAACACAACTCCTCTTCAGAGCTGAGACACTGTCCCTGCCAGGGAGGCGAGCTGGGCAGCGCACCAATCACAAAGCAGCTCCTCTCTATATATACCCCCGGCCCTGCGAGCACTGCTATATTGACACTGTGGGTTCTACAGCATTTTTTACTGTAATTATCTAGGTTTGCTACTATGTCTGAGACTGCTCCTGCCGCGCCGGCTACTCCAGCTCCAGCAGAGAAAACACCTGTGAAGAAAAAGGCTAAGAAGCCAGCGGGCTCCGCGGGAGCGCGGCGAAAGGCCTCTGGGCCCCCGGTGTCCGAGCTGATCACCAAGGCCGTAGCCGCCTCCAATGAGCGCAGTGGCGTCTCTCTGGCCGCCCTCAAGAAGGCGCTGGCGGCCGCCGGCTACGACGTGGAAAAGAACAACAGCCGCATCAAGCTGGGGCTCAAAAGCCTGGTGAACAAAGGCACCCTAGTGCAGACCAAGGGGACGGGTGCCTCGGGCTCTTTTAAGCTCAACAAGAAGACTCCTGCCGGCGAAGGCAAAGGCAAGGCCAAAAAATCTGCTTCCGCCAAAGCAAAGAAGTCGGCAGGAGCTAAGAAGCCTAAAAAGACCACAGGGGCGGCCACGAAGAAGCCCTTGAAGAAAACGCCTAAAAAGCCTAAGAAACCAGCGGCAGCGTCGGGAGCCAAGAAAGCAGCAAAGAGCCCGAAAAAAGCTAAAGCTGCTAAACCCAAGAAAGCGGCCAAGAGCCCCGCGAAGGCTAAAGCGGTGAAGCCCAAGGCAGCAAAGGCAAAGGTGACCAAACCTAAAACCGCCAAGCCCAAGAAGGCGGCGCCAAAAAAGAAGTAGGTCTCCGCGGGAACTTCCAACACCTCAAAGGCTCTTTTCAGAGCCACCCAGATATCTCAATGAAAAGAGCTTGATACGTATGTCTTGGGGCCCTGTAACATTTTCAATTAAGCAGTTCTATAGCTGCGCCAGTGGGGGAGTTTGGGAGGGAGGGTTGCAACTGACAGCTTGCTTTTTGCCCTTATTTAACCGAGGCTAGAATACAGGGAGACTTGACGGACACAATTCTTTATTTTTGCACACCGCTAACCCTGATAAGGGCCAGGTTAGTTATTTTAAGTTATTGCATGGTCTTGTGGATCAAGGAGCTCAGTTGCTTTTTTTTTTTTTGGTAGCACCGGATATCCTGCGGCGCCATAGTGCCTGGCCAGTTGTAAAGCCCACGGGCTTTCCGAGAGTAACAAATGCGTAAACTTTGTGGTCATCTGAATCTAGGTCCTCCCTTTGCATTTTGAGATTAGAGACGAACTAAATAAACCGTTCCCAAAATTGAACAATTTTTGTCCAAGTGGTAATTTTTGGTTGCAGAGTACGTCAATACTGATTGGTTAGGGCAGTGGGTTCTCCAAGGTGGTGGAGACCCCTGGGAGTCCCTGAGAGCCTGCTCAAGGACATCTGCGAGGTCAAAACTTAATAGTAATAAAGACATTTTCATTTCTAATGCAGTATCGGTAAATACGATTTTACTTTTTGAAAGGCTATGTCGTGTCCTCAAGTTTTTAAGAGTGAAAGGGGCCAAAAAGTTTGAGAACCGCTGGGTTAGTGGAACATTCAAAAATCCCGCGTCTCGAATAAATTGGTTTGTTATTCATCCTCACGCAGCCTTGAATTCTGTACAATTTGATTGGGGAAAAAATGAGTCCCTGCGTATTCCCATTTGCTCTTACTGGTTATAAATGTGGCTTCCTTTTCTCGTTCAACATTCACACTGTTACGTACTGCACACATCTACAGTTTAATTAGTGTCTGTTTCAGAAAAAAAGACTTTCAGCACCTTGACGCTAGGGACAGTTTCTTTTTACTTTTTTAAAAAGTCCAAGCTGCAAAATGTACCTGAGTTCTCAGCCAAATATTTTTACTCTGATAAAGAACTCCTTTTCCAAGCAATACTTAACAAGCACTAACGCGTACTAGCATACACACAATATGGCTCCCAAGTCACTCTATATTTTACTTGTTTTTCCATTTAAAGTTTTTTGTCTCTCAATTTTAAGTTTTAGTTTATTTGCTAAATAAGAGCAAAAGGATTTAAAAGTCAAATAAGATACCCTTTGAAACGCCCTTTTCAAAGGCGAATAACCACTTTCATTTATTTCTCCGCACCACCCCCACCCCCCACCCTTAACAAACAACCTACTCCTCACCTCCCCAGCCCGCCGCCCACCCAAATTTGGCCTTTCTGGAGGATTCTATCTAAAGTCAGACACTGAGTGTTAGATACAGTGTCGAGATATTCGTGGTGGCTGACACTATTTTAAGTTTGTTTTTAAATTTTGGTCATTGAGAAGAGAGGGAGCAGAGGAAGCTTTTTTTTGTTTTGTATTTCTGAAAGTGTGATTTTGAAAGCTTCTGGTTCCAGGGGCTTTAGTGCTTCTCTAGCCCCTACCTAGTTTGTCCCTCACAAGCTTCCCTAATCCTAGACTTTATGGTCACTCCATCTTGTGGTGCAGCAATATTGCCTATTTTGGAGCAGGACGCAGACATGGTTCCTTCACACAGACTCTGATTGAACTCATCCTTGTGGCTCACAGCCGTTTTACATGTGTAATTTATCTCTTGTGAGCCTTTTGTTAACCTCCCCGCCTCCTCATTTCAGTTTTACAGATGGAAAAACTATGAGTTCAAAGGACAAGAGAAAAATTACTTGGGCAGGGCTATAGCACTTGTGGCTAAGATAAAAACCGAGGCCTTATGATTCGAAGGTTTAATCCTTCTCTTTATCCACTACGCAACGCTTATATTTGCCTCTGGCAAATAGCATTAGATCAGACTCTTTATTTTGTCATGGGCTTGATTGCTGGCCAGTTCTAAGACACTGGTCTTTAGGTTCGCCTTCAGGAAGCTGATAGGGCATACAACTAACCCGAACTGGAGCATGTCCCAGGATGTGCCCTGACGGTTACACTGTCATCCGGAACAATTCCATACAAAGAAGGCAGCAAAAAGGCAATAACTGGAGTTAAATAACCAACTTGTCAATCTGTTTAGCTATTGGTCAAAAACAGCATTCTGATTGTTTCAGCCAATCAAAAGACAAATCTAAAAATCTCTGAGCTAGACTGCCTTTATTTGCATAGAAACCCTATAAATAACCCTGACCTAAAACTCAAGTGTCTTTTTTGAAAATTTGTTAAATTTAACCCTAATCTGAGCCCATCCCAGTGTAGTATTTAAAGAAGATAGTACCTTACTTAAGTGCATCATTTAAAAAGCACAAGCCTAGTCTAAGGTAAGTACACCTGGTTATGGGTAACTACTAAAGCCTGGGACATCAAAATAGATTTTAATGTCATTTTCTGTCATCACATCACTCCTAGAAGATCCAGATGGTCACGTGGCTATTGTCTGAGAAGTTGGTCAAATACATCATGTTGAAGGGCCAGCTCCAAAAATCTAAAGGGCATTTCAAAATATACCTTCCTTTCTCAAAGCAGCTTTATTTACATTATATCAAAGTAGTTTCTGGGTGAGTTATTTTGTATCATAGCTTAATGCAGTCATTGATTCTAATGGCAATTTATAATTTCTGGACCACAAATATGGCCAAGGCATAAGAAAATATTATTCTGTGATATAACATACAGACAAGTATTTAAAGCCTAGTTTTCCCTTTCCTTCTTTCCTCTCCTAAAACACACAGGGAACATGTCCCAAGGAATGCTTGTGTCAATGGAAGAAGCCAGCAGCAGTATGAAGAACTGTGTACTTAGAGCAAGAAAACTAAAATTCAGATCATCTCTGCCACAAACCCCCTTTGTTACCTTTGGCAAATCATCCTTTGGGGCCCCTTTCCTCATCAAATAAGGAGGTTGGACTAGAGTATCTCTGAAGTCCCTTTCATCCCTAAATCTAGGATACTGAGTTCAACATTTAAGAATCCTCCCAGATTATAAAATGTTTGATAAGTGTTTCATTTGTCCATTTTTGTTTGTTTTCATGACTTCTTGTCTGAAGGGGAGAAAAGGAAAGATATGTGGGGAAAAAAAGACATCTCAAAGTCTGACCCTTTCATGTGGTTCTCTTCTCCATCATTTCCACTGTACTTTTATATTTTGTCTCTGTACTCCAATCTATAGTGATTAGATTTTATCTTGGGCAGTTTTTCAGACCCTTCTATCTTGAAGAGACTTAAAATGTAAGCTCTTTAAGATCTTGCTTTGAGAGGTCAGGGGAATGAATAATGTAGAGGTTTCAGCATTCAAGAAAGAAAGCCTTCAATATTCCCAGCAGGTACTTATCTGTTTTCTCATTTCTAAACTCATAATCCTGCTCCTATCTCTTTTACTGCCTCCTCAGTATATCAAAGACTCACAGAATCATAGGATGCTAGATCTAGAACATCTTTTTCTAACCCCCTCATTTTCCTGATCAGGAAGATTAGATAATTTGGCAATAGTCATACAGCCAATTAAATGACATAGATTCTAGTGCCAGCCCTGACACTGACTCCTACTTCAATAAGCTATCATGTGACACAACTGCAAAAATCCTATTATTTTACTTGTATTCTCTAAAGGTAAATTGTGAAGGGAAAAGAGAAATGAAACAACAGACTAGAGCATTTATTAAGTGCCATGGGCAATGAACTGTGTTAAATGCTGGGCCTACAAAGAGAAGAACAGAACAGGCCCTGCTCTCAAGGAGCTCACACTCTAATGGAGCAAAATTATGTAAGTATGCAAGTATGTATATATATGTATATGTGTGTTACATATGAAAAATGTATATGTAGTTTCAGCTGAAAGTTAGACAGTCTCATGATCTTGAGGGTATATCAGCAAAGCACAACATAATTCCTCTACTTTAAAGATAATTTCTATTAATAAAATTATCATCTTCTGGTGTTGAACTCTTCAATAGTGTGGTAGTAAATGCTTCCTTTTCTGGATCTTTGGTAGCTATTGCACTTATAGAAGCAATTGCCAAACTGCATTTCCACAGGAGTTGCTTCCTAGAACAATGGCTGCAGACACATTTTTATTTCCCAAAGCTGTTGAAGTCCTAGCTCTGGACTGTCTCCATCAGTGTCTGAAAGATGGTAGTTAAAGCAGAAGTAGTTGTGGTTTGACTTTCCTGGCACAGGCTACCTCCTCCCATTTACCTTGATACACAGTAATCCCCTTAGCTTTCCAGCAAAGAATGAAAGACCCAATCAAACTAAGAACTTATAGGTGACCAGTCCCGAGAGATCAGACTGTCTGTCTACTGGCTTCTCCTTCCCTCAGCTTCTCAGCCACAAATTCTGGAAAGTTCTATTGGTCCCAGAATGGAGCTATTTCCTGGCCCCTTCCTTGTGCCTCCCATTTGCTTCATCCCTAGGGATGATTCCTGTTGTAATGGCTATGGCTGCTCCAAGGGCCATTAGAGGACTCGAGATTCCAAAATTAGCAAGGGAAAGAGAAAGTCTGAATCTCTGCTACCCATATCACAGCTGCCTGGGGTCTTCGGTCTTTCTCCCCAAAGGTGCCTTACCCACCTGGGGCCCATTCACAATCCTTCTCATCTAATGACAAGCTTCAGCAGTCTGCTATCTCTTGCCTCTCAATGCTCTACTACACTAAGAAGTCTTTTGCCAGCAGACAAAAGACCCTGAGATATCCTACCTACCCAATCCTGGGGAAGGAGACTGGATAGCTGTCTCCTTCTCATCTCCTGCCCCTATGATTCAGGGGACAGTCAGAGATACCCATCGTGACACTTCATACTAAGTGCCTCAGCGCTCCTTTAAACTTTTGGAGAGACAAAGAGTAGGGAGAGTAGGAAGGTATAGTGGGAACTAGAGTGTCAGGGAGCGGCTAGACTCAAGGGTTGTGTTTGAATTTTTCTAAAGACTATTACTTGTAAATAAAGTCTAATTTTTCTCCCTTTAAAAAAAAGACAACAACCCTCCAGGGTTGCCTGCCCTATGAGTGGCAATTTGTTGTCAATTAATGAGAGTAGCTGGCCACTTCTTTATAGGAGTTGCTTCCCCAGAAGAGAGATCTGGAAGCTAGACTGAAAGAAATATCAATGGCTCCAGGGAGTATGCTGCTTCTTATGCCTGTTGGTAGCAGTTGGTCAATATTTGCTGGTAGTAGGGAAGAAGAAAATGAATTCTCTTCTCAGTGATGACTGTGGGAACTGAGCTGGAAGAAGGTCTAGTAAACTGGGGAGTAATGCTATTTCAAGTTTCTTAGGTTTGGGCTTCAAGCCTGCCTCCAGCAGAGTCTGAATGATAGTCAAGTGGTAGTAGTAGTAGTTTGATTTGCCTATTAAATGTGCCTCCTTGTCTCCCCCTCAGGATTCCTTTTTGCTTCTGCTAAGGTGGCATGCCTGTCCTTTTAATAAAACTTTCTTCAGAGAAAAAGACAAGGATGATTCTTGGAAATAGAGTCTGAAACCCTGTCATATATGCTAAAGCCAAACTGAATCAATGAGACCTTTTTGAACCACTCCACTAGCTGGCATACAGTCTAGTAATTGTACCTGGGCATCATCATGCAAGTCTTTGTGTGTATAAGGCAAAGTACATAAGAAAGAATCCAGGATGAGGTCTAAGAATAAGGAAAATATTTTATTCATAAAGAAGATTGAGAGTTATCCAATAATGGGCTCCAGAAAAAGAAACAACCTAAAGAAAGAAAAGAGCAATACCTTCTTTAAATGCTTTGAAAACTGAATAAATCAAAAATAACTTCTCTCCACAAGAAGAGCTATATACCAGAGATGCTGCTCTGAATATACAGTGATAATAAAGTAAAGAAGTCACAGGAAAACTTGGCCACACCTTGAATTTTGATTTCTTTCATAAAAAGTGTGGATCCTTTAGGACTCTTTATAAAGAAGTCCCAGGCCTAAACTCCCAAACCCTAGAAACCTATAAGAATGTAGCCTAGAAGATATCCTTCCCTGGAGAGGTTCTTAGTCTTTTCCAAAGCAACATCCTCCTTACAATACTATTCCATGTCCTGTTTCAGGTATAGAATAACAATTACCACTGAAAAATGCTTAAAATGCAAATAATATATTAGCATGCATATTTTTCAAACACAGAAACATGAAACAAAAATCCATCACTTATACTCTCCTGAAAATTGAAGATAATTTTGTGGAACTGCTGAAATAGATATTTCATTTTCATCTCAGATCTGTACTGCAGCCAGGGGGTAACTAAGTCTGTCTTTGTCCTTTCAGTTATAGCCACCTTTTGCCAATGTTACTTCTGCTGTAGGAATCACCTCCCTTTGGGTAGCCAACCCTCAATGAAGAAATGTTCACACAAGGCTACTGGCAGGCCTAGAAAGGAGATGATTCTGTGGTTAAGATGAGAGTTGGTTATAAATGGTTGGTTAAGTGAATTGCCCAGGGTCACACAGATAACTCAGGTCTTCCTAACTCCAGTCCCTCTACTGTGCACTTGACAGGATAGCAAATAATCTTCAACAGAACTCCTATTACCGGTGAGCAGTCAAGAGTTTCTACATTATTATAATGAGGAATATATCCTCCAACAGGAGGCCAAATCACATGTCCAGAAAAGAGACAAGAGTATAGGTTTCTTTGCATGGGACACATATTTAGAAACTTTGCCTGATGGCCCTCCCCCCCTAGACAAGCTAATCAGGAGACACATGACATTCTGTTAGCATTTGTAAGGCAAGGTCTCCACATAACTGCCAAACCAGATAGACAACTAATTTCCTTGTCCTACAAAGGGGTAGTCATAGACTGCTTACAAGGGAGAGCAGGCAGTTGGACTCCTGCTTATATTAAAGAAAGCAATAGTCTCCTCTCCCACAAAAATCTAGACTGATTTCCAATTATTATCACAAGCCATAGCTACAATGTTATTTTATTACAACAAAAATTTTATTATTGCAACAAAAACATCTATTAAAAATAGATGTGACACATATCATGTTCTCAAGGAAGTTCCAGTCTAATAAAGTGAAAAACCATGCGGGTATATAAAGAAACAATCATAACACAATAAAGTATGTGAAAATTACAAAAGAGAAAAAAATGGCAGCGCAACATATGGACTTAGAACATTCTAGAGTCAAATCTAGGATCCTTGTGGGGATTTATAGATAAATATATTTTGTTATGTTCCACTCCATATCTCTTATAAGTAGGTCCTCTGTTCTCCTAGGCTCAAGAAAAGAACTATGCTAGAAGATATTACAAGATATTTTTAGTCTAGAAATACAATGTTCTTTTGGAGTTCAGGTTAAAAGTCACTTTCCCTAGTAACTCCAGACAGGAAGCAGACCTACTCTGGACCAGAAGGGTAACAGTTTCATCTCAGTCAATTTAGATCCCCCCTCTTATCAAAGCTTTAATAACTATTCCTTTAAAAAAAATCACAGATAGCAAACATTTATTCAATCAAGAAGATAAGAGAAATCAAGGGAAACCATACAAATTAGTGTAGTGATAGACTACATAAGTAAAAGGACATCCCAATTTGGATGAAAATTAAATCCCAAAGATTAAGAAGAAAACATTCTTAGCAAGCTCTATGGGTTCAGGCATTGGGGATCAAGGGATGAGTGCCTGCTTTTCCCATATACCTGCAACTTTGGAAACATCTCTCATCCACTATTCAAATTCTGCACTTTCTGATTTCTCACATTCCATTACAGTATTCTCCTTTTTCTTGCTCCAAAAAATCTTAGCAAGTCAGAAGTCATATCTCCATATACATACTTAGCATCACAAGGCTATCCTTTAGGAGACCACCCAAGTCCACATGGGCAATGCTACATGGAAACGCAACAAACATTTACTAAACACCTACTGTGTGCAGAATATTGTTTTCAGGTACTGAAGCAAATACAAAATTGTCTCCTGTTATTCTCTCCATATAGTATAAAGACAAAATACTAGAATTTAGGATTTAAAGATGATTTAAGTAATGAAGAAAGTTAGACTAAAGTTGACCAAGCTTCTATGTATAAAAGCTAAACATAAACATTTATTTGAAAATAAAATGCCAGAGGATATTAACTTTTTATATGACCAGTGTCTCTCCTGGTCTCTACTTCTTAAAACCCAGGTCTATTATATTTCATTCCTCTCCAGAATTCTTTGGTACCCTTAAGGGCGAATGTAGTATGTCCAGTCTTTCTGCCATTGACTTAAGCCCTCATTGATTATATTCTTCTAATTTTAGGAGTCCTTTGTACCCTAGTGCAATTTAACCACATAGCAGTATGGTTAGCTTTAATAAAGAAAGAGTTACTTCAAAGATATAGCAAGAACAAACACACCCCAAATTGGGAGTGTGGAGCATCTTCCTTTACCACCTCAGTCTCTAGGGAGGGAGATTAGGTTTACAGCATAAATCAGTTCCCATATTGCATGGTCCCACCAATTTCCAAGTCCAAAGGCTCCCTGGGCTTGTATCCTGTTCTGAAATCCCAGAGGGGAGAGAGCATCTAAAAGGAGAGGATGATAAACAATTTGTCATTGGTAATTTTGAAAGAGCAGCCTCAATTAAGTGATGAATTCTAAAGTTGGATTATAAAGGGAAAGGAGAGTAAATAGAGTCAGTATGTGTAGACATCTCCACCACACTTCCCTCAGAAGTTTGTCTGAAAAAGGGAGGAGATATATAGAATGATAACAATGGAATGGTAAGACCTAGTGAAGATATTTTTTTACGTATAGGAGATATTTGGGCATATTTGGAAACCCATTCTCATAGGAATCTGTAGCTAAGGAGAAATTGAAGATATGGAAGAAGGGATTATTGAAGCTGTAATCTAGTGAGGAAGATAGGAGGAGATATAATTCCATAATCAAGGATACATGTAGAGAGGTTGGCCTTGACAAGGATCAGGACCATATTATTGGCAGAAACAGGTAGGATAGAGGAGAATGTGATATGATGTCATAAGATTTTAGGACAAATAAAAAGGGAAGAGAAGGAATTCACTGTGAATAGCCTTGAATTTTCTCAGAAAAGTAATAAGTAAGGTCCTCAGCTGAGAGGGTAGGGAAGTGTGAGACTGCCAAAGAAAGGTTAATGCTCTTGGTGGAACTGCTAAACACATAATATTCTTTTACTTTACATATGTATAACTTGAGGAAATCAGGCAGTCTTGAGTCCCTGTTCTTGCAGGGCTCTTCTCCGCAATATAATTTAGGTTAGTTTTTCCTTAAAAGGTATTGCAACTGTCCTTGAGATCTGATTAGCTCAGAGTACTAAGGCTTGGGCCATTTGACATAACATTGTGGTCACATGGGTTCAAAAGAGCTTGGACTTTAGACTGACTAGTGGCATGAAAAAGAATGGAAAATTAGGCAAATAAGTCAATGCTTTATCTCAAATACACATCACTTCCTTTTTCTGAACATTCTTTCTTTCCTTTAGTTAAATAAACCTCTTTTGTTAACTATTAGATGGCTTAAGGATTTCTCATTTCATACAAGGATATCAGCCAGAGTTAGACTCTATACCATGATTTGGAGATTTGGTCATCATATACTTCATCATGTAGTCTAGCATCCAACTCTGGAACTTTCTACCTACAATATTACCACCAAGACTTGAACAAACCATTCCTAAAGTCTGCTTATTGTTGACCTAAAACCAGGGAAGCAAATATCTCAACAGAAGAAAGCTTCCATGAAGGACCAGCAAGATGGTAGAGTAGGGAGCAGCTAAGTAGCATAGTATATAGAGCACCAGACCTGGATTCTAAAGGACATGGGTTCAAATTTGGCTTCAGACACTTCTTATCTGTGTGACCCATGGGCCTGATTGCCTAGACCTTGCTGCTCTTCTATCTTAGAATTGAAAAATAAGACAGATTGTAGAGTCTAGATCTGCTCCTGAGGCAAAGACTGGGGAAGAACACCAGACTAATAATAACACAATAATCCAAGGAAAAACTGTAATAGGTGCCTGTTTCCAGTCCTTCTTGGCACAGGGCAATAACCAGAGTCCCATAGTAACTGCAGAACTGGATCTAATAAAGAAGACCCAACAAAAACATTCAACTGAGCATACTGGAAGTGGAGCCAGGGGCTGTATACTTAGGACAGAGTACAGACCATTGGCTAACCTGTAACTGGTCTCTCTGACTCATATCACCAGGGTAGAAGTGTGGTGGCTAAAGTCATGTACCCAAGGAGCATAAACTGAGGCAAGGCATAATTCTCACTCCAAGTCTATGGACCTTCTAGCATACTGATTGAGGCTAGGGCCAGAAACTGTCTCTTGGAGCTCCCATCAGGAGTGAAAAACATTTAGCTATGTCATATAGACCCCTAAGCACAGTCAAGAATCTACAAAGCCTAGTCAACTTTATTCTAACCTTCTTCATGACTTAAGCTTAATCATCTTTAAATCTTAAATTCCAGTATTTGTCTTTACACCATATATAGTGTAAGATACTTTCGTTTCATTTTAGAGATTTTTCTCTAAAATCAGTAAGAGAGAAAGAAACTTAATCAACCTCCCTTTAGGGTCTAGCTCCCCTATGATGAACCCATGTTTGTGTGAGTCAGAACAGGGCCCCTTGTGCCTTGGGGCACACTGTATCTTTCCTGTCTTCTAAAGAAGGGTGTAGAAAAACTCAAGGACAAGAGCTATGTTTTCTTTCTCAAGCACGCCCAGTCAATTCACTTTACTTCTCAGTACTTTAAGGCAACTTTCTAAAGTCAATTTTATTGCATTGCCTTTTATTTCTCTAGAAACCTATGAACCCCAGAAATATCCACATAGGGAAGGAGAACTTGTCAGACATGAGGATCACTGCTGCCATCCTTTCTAGGACAGAGAAGTGCCCTTTGGGAGTTCACTCTGGGACAAGAAGACATGCAATAGGAGGACACAAAATTTATATATAGTACCTCCTCTTTGGTCACTCTCCCAACCCCCATTCACATTCTAGAGCCAATCCCTGAAGTTTTGTGGGTATCTAAAGCTCACAAGTGCCTATCTGGTATGTTTCCCAATATCAAGTGACCAATTAACATCTCCCCAATACCATTCAACTAGTTATCAATGAGCTCTTACAAGGCGAGATCCACTGAGAAGGTATAGCAAGGAAATAATTATAAAATAGATCCCTCAACTTAGGGGTTCATTCTCCTATCCTGAGCAGAATAGGTTCAAACTTGAAGAAAAGTACTGAAACCCATATATAGGGAAGATATATGACCAATGATGCTTCCTGACTCTGGGAATCCTTTTCTCCCTTCTTAGAGTAGCCACCAAATTCACTTCTAGTGGGCATATAGCTGATGAATGGGTCTCTCCCTTCCTCTCTGGGTTAGCTCTTCATTGGACTCAGTTGCTGCTGCTGCTGCTGCTGCTGCTGCTGCTGCTGCTGCTGCTGCTGCTGCTGATGATGATGATGATGATGATGATGATGATGATGATGATGATACTACAAGTTCTGGGACCCCAGTTTTCAGGGGAACCTTGGAGAACTCTGATGGCTCTCCTGGTCACAAATGTACTCCTATCTCAGTATATTTATTTACCAAAGAAGAAACAGGGGGCAGCCAGGTGACTCAGTGGTTTGAGAGCCACGTCTAGAGATAGAGCATGTCTGGATTCAATTCTGGCCTCAGATACTTCCTAACTGTCTGATCTTGGGCAAGTCACTTAACCCTGATTGTCTAGTCCTTAGTGTGGTTCTGCTTTAAAATGAATACACCTTATTAATTCTAAGATAAAGGCAAGGGTTTTAAAAAGAAGAAGACACACAGTAAAAACAGAGGTACCATGGACTAAGGAACAAAGTGGCTGGCTGGAGGATTGCCTGACAACAAGTATTCTCACTCAAAATCTATCAGAAAATAGAGAAAAAACAAAAGAGGCTTTAGGAAGGAAGGAAAGGGCCTTGCTTTTTTTTTAAGCCTTTTTTTTTTTGTGAACTAAGATCCTGGTGCCATTACCAGTCTCTCTTCCTCTTCAGCAAAATGTTTAACTAATTAATTTTTAATGTATTTATAATCTGTCCCTCCCACTACTCCCATTGATACAAACACACATGCAAATAAAACATTTATCATAAACATGCACAGCACAGTAAAACAAACTCCCATAATGACCATGACTGAAATAAGTCTCTTTCTGTCCCTTGTCTCTCCCTCATTAAAATCATCTCTGGTAGGAAGTGAGGGGCATCTTCATTCTTCTACCCTTAGGGTTTGTTATTGTATTGTTCTGGGTTCTAAGATTTTTCAAAGTATTTTTCTTTGTAATGCAGTTGTCATTTAAAAAATTATTCTAGTTCACTTCACTCTGTACCAACTCATAGAAGTTTTCCCTGGTTTCCTCTGAAATTATCCATTTTGTAATTTCTTACGGCACAATAACATTCCAATATATAATTATTCCAATAACATGATTTGTTCAGACATTCCTCAATAAGAGGACACTCCATTCTCTTCTTTTCCAGTTTTGGTTGCTATGAAAAGAACCACTATAAATATTTAGTTCACACAGCTTATCTTCTTTCTGTACCCTCCATGGCTATGACCAAAGGGCAGGTATAGTATGTATATAATGTATCTATGTATCTCTTTTCTCACAGTTCCTGTAACATTTGCCATTTTCCTTGTTTGTTTTTTTGTCAATTTCACCTATTTGATAGATATGAGACCTCAAGATTGCTTTAATTTTCATTTCTTTAATTATTAATGATTTAGAGAATTTTTTTTCATATGACTGCTGAGAGCTTATATTTTTTCCTTTGGAAACTGTGTGACCATATCCTTTTGATCATTTTTCTATTAAGGAATGGTTCTTAGTCTTATACATTTGAATCAGCTACTTATGTAGCACTAATTACCTTGGCCCCCAAAGCTTAAAAGCCAGGTATGTTATATTTCATCCCTCCCCCAAGGATTTCTGTTATCCTTAACAGGTCTCAGGCTATCAATTACTCTAACCCCCACTGATGGTATTCTTGCAATTGTAAGGATGATCCACTGTAGCTCAGTTCCACTTAGTTACTAACAATCAGGTTAGCTTTTAAAAAGAAATATTTACTTCAAATGGTATAATCACAAATACAGAAACTTACTCTCCGATACTGGGAAACATAATTCTCCTCCCTTGTACCTCCTCAGTAATGGATATTAGGTCTATAGGTTAGCTCAATTCTTATCCTTGAACTTCAGCCTCATGGCCTAGGCACACTGGCTTATCAAGGTTTCCCTACAAGGCTAGCTGCCTGAAATATTCTATCTGGAATTCCATCTCTAAGGTTGCCATGGCTCCAACACCCAAATCGAGAGGGCATTACTGGCAGAAGAACCCAAAACTGAGAACAAATAAAACAGAACAAAACAAACACACTGGCCCATTTCTTGGAGCTGGGATTAGAAATGAAAGATCAGGGGAAGAAAAGACCTTACCGTCTCACTGGTTTGATTCATGGCATCCATCCTATGAGTGCACTGTGATCTCAACTGTCTAGATGCCACTGGAAGGAGCATATAAACATATAAGCAAGAGTGCACAGGAAAAAGAAAATGTTTCAGTCTGTACCCACTATATGTATAATATATGTCAAAGGAAGTTATTCTCTCCCCACAGCATGGCAGGAGAGGCAAGAAGCTTCCATATAGGATGGTATCCACATGCCCAGCCAAGCATCCTTATATTTATATATCTTGTTTAAGAGACCTTTATCAAAGAAACGTGCTAACAGATTTATCTCATTTCCCTTTTTTCCTTCTAATTTTAGCTGCATTCTATTTGTTTATACAAAAACTTTAAAGCTTTTAAAATCAAAATAGTTCATTTTATCTTGCATGATCCTTTTGCTTCTTGTTTAGTCATTAAATATTCCCTTATCTATAGATATAAATGGTAATTTCTTTCTAGCGCCTTTAATTTGACTACAACTATATCTAGATCATGTTTATCTTGGTACATATTATGAGGTTATTCAAAACCTAATTTCTACCAGACTGCTTTTCAGTTTAGTTTTCCCAGAAAATTTTTTAATCAAATAGTGAGTCCTTACCCATTTCCAGGAGGGGGAAGAGAGACCCTGGCTGTTTTCTGCTTCTGTATGGAAGAGGGAGTCTTAGGTTGATAACTTTATGCAATTCTGCCTCATTTAAATCCAATTCACACTCAATTCAAGATATCACCCCATGATGTCAATAATCCTCTTTGAAAATGAAGGACAAAAATTAAAGACCAATTTCATTAATAGATATGGATACAAAAACCCTAAATAAAATACTAGGTAGGAGACTATACATTGTGGTCAAATGGGATTCATACCAGAATGCAGGGACAGTTTAATCTAAGGAAAACAAGCAACTTAATTGATTATATTAATAACAAAAGGTAATAAAAATAGAACTTTATATCAATAGATACAGAAAAGGTCTGTGATAAAGAACAATATTCATTCCTATTAAAAACACTGGAAAGCATAGGTATAAATGAGTGGTCCACTTCATAAAGTGAGTCTGGAATTAATGAAAAAAATAAAATAAAATAAAATAAAATAAAGAGAGTCTGGACACCCAGAAGTTCAATTAATGGAACCAATATTTATTTACTAATCTGTTGATTAAAGATGCATACCTAACTGGGCAGGGCAACCTTCCTAGTGAAAGTTGCACCAGACTGAAATTACAATGTAGTTTTTATAGGGTGCAAGATACAAAACAAACAATGTTCATTATGAGCCATAACCTTGATAGAAAGAGCAGCCTTATCTTCTAGAAGTGGTCAGTGGCATGGGGTACAGGGTATTCCTTGTATATCTTATTCCAGCTGCCGGCACTAAGGGAGTTATTTTCTCATGGATTTTAACTATTCTAAACTGACTGACCTTCACAGGAAAGTTCATTTCTGATTTCTACTTTCCCAGGGAAAAACAGATTTTTCTGGTCAATGACTTAGTTTACCTCACTTCAGGAACTTTTCCTAAAGTAATATGAAGCAGATACCTAAAATCATTAGTGAATATTATTTGTAAGAAAGATAAGCTAGAAGCCTTCTCAGTAAGATTAGGAGTAAAATAAGGATGCCCATTATCATCAATATTGTTTAACATAGTAACCAAAAATGCTAGCAATAGCAATAAGAGAAGAAAAAGACATTGAAGGAATCAAAATGGGCAAAGAGGTCAAAAAACTCTACTTTACAGGTGATATAATGATATATGTGGAAAATCCTAGAAATTCAATTAGAAAGTTAGTTGAAACTACCAATTTTAGTAAAGTAGCAAGATATAAAATATCAAATAAGTCATCAGCATTTTGATATATTCCTAACAAAGTCCTGCAAGAAGATTTAGAAAGAGATACTCCATGTAAAATAACCACAGATAGAATAAAATACCTGGAAGTATACCTGCCAAAACAAACTCAGGAACCTTGCAAACTTAATTCTAAAACACTTTTACACAAATTAAGTCAGATCCCCAAAATTAGAGAAATATTAATTGTCCGTGGATGGGCAGAGTCAATATTATTAAAATGATAGTTTTACCTAAACTAATCTACTAATCTACTGTAAAGGATAATTTTAGCATTGTGAACTAAATTATATTAATTATTGGTCGCCATGGATATCCAAAATAATAAAATAAAAAATACCCGTCAGTCTGAAATTTTATGGTGATTTAATTAATATAGTGAAAAGAAATTAAAAAGGGAGAAGGAAAGGGTGAAGGATTTTCTCCTGCCTGGCTTGTGCCAGGTGGGGAGATTAGGGGATCTAGAAAGTAAGGGTTTGGACTGAGAAGGAGGAAGGAATCAGCCTGAACTCCAAGAGAGCTCAGCCAAGATGCCTGAATCTGAATTAGCTCAAGGGCAAACTCACTGCCAAAATCCAGACAAATAGCTGCCACCACTCCAAGATCTTGGAATGCTTAGCATGCTGCCAGCCAGAGCCACCTCTCTGGGGAAAGAAACCAAGAGAGGAAGTGGCGTGCCCTATATAGATGATTTTACGTCACTTTCCTGAGTCTCATCTGTACCAATGTTAGCTTAGCTTGATTTAGGACAGCCCAGGGGTCTGTCCACTGTTTCTGCACATGTCTGTTGAAGGCCATCTTCTTAGATAATTAAATCTTTGAATATGCTGCAGATAAGGTCCTGACCTTGTTAAACTAAGTAGGGTGAAGAAATGTACAATTCCCAAGAGCTGATTCTGTTAAACCAAGTATCTCCATTGTTACTAATCAGGAAATAGCTAAATCAGAACTTCTAAAGAACGGTCTGAGTAGGGTGGAGTAGTTTTAAAATTCACAATACCCCTGAGGCCCAAGGAAGACTAGAATCTCAGATGGGTCTTATAAGCATACCAGCAATGAAATTACAATAGTTAGGGAGGAATAGAAAAGAGAGAAAGCAAAACCAATGTTTTGCTAGGCACATTGACAAAAAGCCAAATTAGGGGCAGTCCCCTTTGGCATAAAAGTGTACATTTACAATAAATGTTCAATCAAACTTCAGTTCAATCAACCACACCCAAAGTTCATTCTTGATCTTCTTGATGTAGTGTGGGTTTCCTGGCATCTTTCTGCAACAGTTCATTCTCTGGATTTAGGAGTCATCAAGCTTCTTCCTTGAAGATCTTTCTCAAACAAAAAATTTCAAAATCTTGGATTTTTATTAAAATACAATCCCCCCTGAAGTGGGTGTTAAAAAAGATCCAGTTCAGCTCAGGATGCATTGTTGAGTTATGGGGGTATGTGAGTCAATTATTAAAAGAATTGAAAAACAACAAAAACAAAATAAACAAAAAATATATAAAGGGAAAAAATAGAAGAAAGTTAAACTTTTGGAAGAAAAAAATTCAAAATCAGAATCAAAATATTAAAATCAGTATATATAAAATGTTGAATAAGCAAGAATAGATTCATACTAGGCCCTTTTACAGGTCCAATTTAAAGTAATTTTTATCCCATACGTCTATAGGACAGAATGCAGTAACATTTCACTTATCCATTTGCAGTCAAGACTGCAGGAATTTGCTATACTATAAGAAGAAAGGGAACTAGAATTCTTTTTTGATAGGGAAGTGTCATTCCCTGGTCTGATTTTTGTCATTCACAGGGATATAGAGAGCCAGCATGATAGTCAAATTTTGGTACTTGTATGAGTACTTCACAAAGAGTGTAGATATAAGGAAGTCCTACGACTTAACATATGTCAAGCATCGCAACCTCAAGTCTCACACTAGTTTTTCCTGTGTGCTCTTTTTGGCACTATTCAGGTTAAGTCTATGCTCCTTGTTTTTATCCCATTTCCTAGAATTCCTAGAATCAGACACAAACATCAATCACTGTCCCATAACATTTTATCAATAAATGGCAGGCTCCCATAGTTTAAAGCTTTTGGGTATGCACTGATATTATAGCAAGTATGTACATATATATATATATATATATATATATTATATATATATTAAACTTATATTACTGCAGAAAAAAAGAATATTATAGCAAGTATGTATATATATATGCATATATATATTAAACTTATATTACTGCAGAAAAAAAGAAAAAAATTAATTCTATGTACCTTTAGTACAAGAAATGAGGAAAGGGGAAAAAAATCAAATATTCTAATAAAAAAAAGAAAAGCAATAATAAAAAAGGGGAAAATCAGAAATTTAATGTGTTCTTGAAAAACAGTATCCACTTGTCAATGGATTATTATATCCAATTCATGTGAGAGGATAGAGTAAATCTGTCTTAACAGAAGATGCTCTCTTTACATGTGAGCAACGAATCCAAGAGTCCTTTCCAACCTTTATAGATGTTGGAGTAGTTAACAAATCTATCTGTAGGTGCTCAAAAAGTATGTAAGCCAGAGGATGCCCACCAAAGGCTTTGCCATGAAAGACATGTTGATTATATGCTTTGCAGGTAGAGCAGGCTGTACACACTTTAGAGGCTATACCATGGGCTACCCATACTCTCTTAACAGAGTCCATGATGCCCTGTGTACCAAAGTGACCATTTTTATGAACAGATTGGCAAATTTGGTGATAGAAACTTCTAGGGAGCAGGGGTTTTCCTTCAGATGACATGCATACTCCAATAATCTGTTGTGCTTTGAATTTTTCTTTCCATTCTTCCACTTCCTTTTCATTATAGGAAAGTGATAAATTTAAGTCATCAGTGGTTGTTAATGTTAAAAGTAATTCAGGCCCTTCTATGGCTGCTAGCTTTGCACCAGAATCTGCTCGATCATTTCCCCTAGAGACAGGGTCAGTGCCACCTGTATGGGCAGAGCAATGAACTTCAGCTAGGGCTTCAGGCAGCTGGAGAGCAGAAGGAATTTCATTAATAATTTCTGCATTAGCTATAGATTTTCCAGCTGAGGTTAAAAATCCTCTCTGGAGCCACAGCATCCTGACTGAGTGACAAATGCCAAAAGCATATCTAGAATCCGTATAAATTGTTGCCTTTTTTCCCTTGGCAATTATACAGGCATGTTTCAGAGCTATGAGTTCTGCCCCTTGAGTGCTAATATTAGAGGGCAGTGAAGCTGACCACTCCGAGGCAAACTCTGTGACTACAGCAGCTCCAGTGTAGCGTATGCCACCCCTCATAAAAGAGAAACCATCAGTAAATAAAACCAGATCTGGATTGTCTAAGGGAGTGTCCAAGAGACTATCTTGAGGCTTTTCTGCCATGGACACTAGTGTTTCACAATGGTGTAGTTGGTAAATCTGGAAGCAAGGTGGCAGGGTTAAGGGTTGTACAGTGTTTCAAGGTAATGTTTTCGCTATTTAACAAGGTTATTTCATACCTTGTAATTCGCTGATCCAAGAATGCCTGTGTTCTATGCCTTAGCAACAATGATTCTACCTCATGTGGGAACATAATTGTTAATGGGCATCCCAATACTACATCAACAGTTTTTGTCACTACTAAGGCTGTAGCAGCTACTCCTCTAAGGCATGGTGGTGCTCCTGATGCTACTGGGTCCGGTTGTACAGAATAATAAGCAATTGGGCTCTGAGAAGGCCCCAAAGTCTGAGTAAAACACCTGAAGCTACCCCTCTTTGCTCATGTACATACAAAGTAAATGGCTTGTTGTAATCTGGGATGCTTAGAGCAGGGGCAGACAGCATAGCCTGTTTTAGATCTGATAGAGCTGACAAGTGTTCTAGCTCTAATTTGAGGGGTTCAGGGACTGAATCCCTTGTTAGTGCTATAAGGGGTTTAGTAATTTCCCCATAGCAAGGAATCCATTGTCTACAAAACCCTGTTGCTCCTAAAATTGCTCTCAACTGTTTCTTAGTTGTAGGAGCGCTTACATTTTGAATGTTTTCAATTGGTTTGGGAGAAATAAAGCAGACACCTGCAGTCAGGATGAACCCCAAATATTCTACTTTAGGGAGACACCGCTGACTTTATTCTTCTAGATTTTATGCCCTCTTTTGTGCAATTCCAAAAGAAGGTGTTTACTATCTTCTTGACATGCTTCTGTGTGTGTTGAAGCCAAGATTAGATCATCTACATATTTGATTAATTTGCTATTTTTTTTAATTTTATATTATCTGTATCGGCTTAAAGTTTGTGCAAATAAACTCGGGCTATCTACAAAACCTTGTGGCAAACAAGTCCATGAGTATTTTCAGCCCTTCGAGGTGAAAACAAAGATATGCCTTGAGTTCTCATGTATGGGAATGGGAAAGAAAGCTGAGCACAAGTCTACTACTGTAAAGTACTGTAAAGCTGTGCTAGGAATAGAGGACATAATAGTATTGATGTTGGAAACTATGGAGTGTCTCTTTATAACATGGTTGTTCACAGCCCTCAGATCCTATATGAATCTATAGAGGTGTTTGCCATCGGGCCCCCTTTTTGGTTTTTTAATGGGCAAGATGGGCGTGTTGTATTCAGATTTACAAGGGATTATTATTCCCTGTGCAATTGATGAGTTTATGATTGGGGTAATACCCTCTATTTCCTCTTTTGAGAGGGGATACTGAGGAATGGAAGGAGGTGGGCTACATTTAGTTTTAATCTGCACAGGAACAGTGGACATAATTAAGCCTACATCGGAAAAAGATGTGGCCCAGAGAGACTCCAGTATATCTTCAGGTATTACAAAGGTGGGATGTTCTTTCCTCTCCTGACTCTCTTAGAGAAGTACAGGGAGTAAATTTAAAGATTCCTCAGGTACTTCCAATGATAAGGAACCATCTGGGGGGCAAGTTATTGTGGCTCTGAGTTTTCATAGAAGGTCCATCCCCAGCAAATTTAAAGGGGAGTCAGGCATCAAAAGGAAGGAATGTTGTACCTCTAGGGGTCCTACAGAAACCATTCTAGGGGGAAATTTTTTTAACCCTTTGGGGCCAACAGAATAACAATGTAAATCAAGTGTACTCTTTAATACAGACCTGGAAGCTCCAGTGTCTAAAAGACAATAATAATAGGTTTTACCCATCTTTAAGGTAACATGGGGTTTATTAGTATTGGGGGGGCAATGGATAGGGACAACAGGTAGCAGGACATCAGGGTCTAGAAAATTAAAGGTTGTATCCTCTGATTCCTGTGCCCCAGGCCCCTGGACACCTTTATAGTATTTGGGAAGTTCCTTGGGCACCCCCTGAGGGGCATTAGCACCCTGAGTATTTTTTGGATGAGCATCACTTAAGTTATATTGTTATTTGGTTTGAGTTATCATTTTCCCAATATTTATTCCTATGGTTATCATTCCTAAAGTTGTGGTTTCCTTTATCATTATTATAGTTATTTCTATAATTATCACTTCTGTAATTGTTATTAAACTGCAGATTCCTTCTGAGTGCCTTGAGTAAAGTTCTACACTCTACCATTCTGTGGCCCTTCTTCTCACAGAATTGGCAGGTAATGGATCGATAATTAGATTCCTCTTTCCAGTTTGGCAATCTTATCTGTTAAATTAAATATGTCAATTGTTTCTCCATTTTCCCCATGAGATCATTATTCTCTTCCTCCTTTTCTTTGTTTCCATTTGAAACATATAGCTGTTTTCTGTAATTCATCAAGGTCCATCTCTGGCCATCTTGGGCAATGTGATCTAAAATAATCCCTAATCACTTTGCAAGAGTTATTGACAAAGTGCCTTCTAACTTGTCTTGTACAATTTTCTTTAGATAGGTTAAAATCCAGGTATCTACCCCCAAACTTGATTATTCTGTCCATGAATCTGGAGGGTGTCTCTTCCTCATTTTGCTTAATTTTTTTCAAATTTGGTCCACTTATCTATAATGTCTGCACACTCTCTCATCACTGTTAAGATAGCCTCTCTACAATGGTATAATTGTAAAAATATCCTCAGAGTCATTATAGTCCCATTCCAGATCCTGAGATGGCCAATGTGCTACAGTGGGCCCCGGGGTTTGTTGGTATGAGCAATTATTTTATTTTTCTCACGTTCAGTTATAAAAGCCTGTAGCAAGTTTTCAACGTCCTTGTAAGATGGATTATACTGAAAAAATGTCTGTGATCTTTTTTGTTACTAGAAAGGGATCTTATTCATGTGTGGGGATATTTTGTGTAAAGTCATTTATTTCCTGGGGAGTAAACAATATATTGTACCTTAAAGTCACCACATCCCCGTTCCATCCTATTACAGGTTTCAGAGGAAATAGGCCTCTAATTGAATTTGATACCTGTGGGTCAGTTTGACTAAGACGAGTTTCTTTAGAAGCATGGGATTTCCTTTGGGCTGGAATTTGGTTTTGTGTAGAAGGAACTTGAGAAACTGGGATTGCAGGGGAAGGGTCTTGGGGATTAAGTTCAGCCAAAATTTGCAGACCATGAGAGAACCAGTCTGTTAACTGAGCTATAGGGAAGGTGTTTTCCATCTCTGTTTCGGGGAAGGAAATTTCCTCATTTAGAGGTTCAGAAACAGGTCTGTCAGGTCCAGACCTGTTTCTGGTGGCGTGGATGTTTGCCAATTGATCCCATAAGAAACATTTTAAATTATCCAATTGGGCTTGTATTTTAGCTTCAGAATTTTGCATGTTTCTCTGAATTTCAGCTTCAAATAATTTTTTTATGTTAGCATCTCTAAACAGTACTGAGTACAAAAATGGCATTACCTAATAATATAAAAAGTTGGCGGTGTGCTGAATTCCTCAATGTCCCTAATTCTTCAACCACCATATAAATGTCGAAGAATATAGTATTCATTTTTATATATGTGTTTTGTAATTATTTTTCTAGTGGGCTTCACAAAAGACATGGGGAGAAAGACAAGGCCAAAACTCTCTTTAGGTCCCCTTTTCCCTAAGGGAAAGGGGATTCATAGCTAAACAACTTTCCCAGTCCTGCCACTTTGGATTAAAAAAAAAAAAAGAAAAACAGCTGATTCTATCTAATTTAAGGGGGATGGGGGGGAACAAAACAAATTTACTTACCTCTACAGCTGATCAAAATAAGCTATTAAAAGGGATAGTCACAGTAGAGAAAAGGTTTAGGAAAGTTAAGAAGATTGAGGGTATTTCGTCACAACTGATGTGGTCAGCCAAAACTATAAAGGATGATTTTAGTGTTGTGACCTAAATTATATTAATTATTGGTCGCCATGGATATCCAAAATAATAAAATAAAAAATACCCGTCAGTCTGAAATTTTATGGTGATTTAATTAATATGGTAAAAAGAAATTAAGAAGGGAGAAGGAAAGAGTGAAGGATTTTCTCCCATCTGGCTTTTGCCAGGCAGGCAGATTAGGGGAATCTATAAAATAAGAGTTTGGAGTATGAAGGAGGAAGGAATCAGTCTGAACTCCAAGACAGCTCAGCCAAGATGCCTGAATCTGAATTAGCTCAAGGGCAAACTCACCGCCAAAATCCAGACAAATAGCTGCCACCACTCCAAGATCTTGGAACGCTTAGCACGCTGCCAGCCAGAGACACCTCTCCAGGGAAAGAGACCAAGAGAGGAAGTGGCGTGCCCTATATAGATGGTTTTACATTACTTTCCTGAGTCTCATCTGTACCAATGTTAGCTTAGCTTGACTTGGGACAGCCCAGGGGTCTGTCCACTGTTTCTGCACATGTCTGTTGAAGGCCATCTTCTTAGATAATTAAATCTTTGAGTATGGTGCAATGTAGAGAAATTGTGGAGAAATGTAGAGTTCCCAAGACTTGATTCTGTTAGACCAAGTATCTCCATTGTAACTAATCAGGAAATAGCTAAATCAGATCTTCAAAAGAACGGTCTGAGTAAGGTGGAGTAGTTTTAAAATTCACACTATTTTCAATGCCATAAAATCAAATTCTAAAATATGTATATATATATATATATATATATATGTGTGTGTGTGTGTGTGTGTGTGTGTGTGTGTGTGTGTGTGTATGTATGTATGTATATATTCGGCTTGAAAAAATGATAATGAAATTCATTTGGAAGATAAAAGATCAAGCACATCAAAAGAATTAATAAGAAGACATAGAAGAAAGAATGTCTAGCAGTACCAGATTTTAAACTGTATTTATTATAAGGCAGTAATTATTATAACTATCTGGTAATGGCTAAGAAATAGAAGAGTAGAACAGTAGAACAGAACAGACATAAAACAAACAGAAGTAAACTAGTATAGCAACCTATGTATTTAACAAAAGTATAGAACCAGACTATTGGGAAAAGAAATCACTATTTGATAAAAATTATTGGAACAATTTTAAAGTAGCTTGTCAGAAACTAGTTATAGACCAATATCTAATACCATTCAACCTAAGATAAAATAAAAATGGATACATGACATAGACATAAAAGAAGATATCATAGCAAACTAAAAGAACAAGGAGCATATCACGTATCAGATTTATAGATTGGAGAGGAATTTATAAGTAAACAAGAAATGGAAAACATTATGAATTTAACATATATAATTTTCAGTACATTAAATTGAAAAGGTTTTGTAGAAATAAAACAAATGTTGCCTAGTTTAGAAGGAAAACAGAAAATGGGTTGAGGGGGAATTTTTATAGACAGTCTCTTGGATAGAGTTCTCATATCTAAAATATATAGAGGACTTTGTCAAATTTATGAAAATAAGAACTAATTCCCAACTGTTAAATGGGGTTTCAATAGGTACATGAATAAAAGGCTCTAAATCACTACAATTTAAGGAAATACAAACCAAAACAATTCTGAGGTCTTTTCTCACACCAGTCAGAGTGACTAAAATGGCCAAAGTGCAAAATGTTGAATGTTGGAGGGAATGTGGAAAAGTGGGCCACTACTGTTGTTGAAACTACACTGATCCAACCATTTTGGAGAGCAGTTTGGAATTACACCTACCTAGAGAGCTATAAAATCATCTATTCCCTTAGACCCAGCAATATTTTTGTTGGGTTTATTTCCCAAGGAAATTAGGGAAAAGGAAAAGAATTTATATGTTCCAAAATATTTACAGCAGTTCCTTGTCATGACAAAGAACTGAAAATGGAGAGGATGTCCATCAATTGGGAATGACTAAAAAAATTGTAGTAGATGATTGTGATGGAATACTATTGTGCTGTAAGAAAAGATGAATAGATTATTTTTTTTTTAATTTGGAAAGAACTACATGAGAAAATAAAGAAAGAAATTAATAGAACCAAAAGAACATTATATAAAGCTACAAATTTAATATTTGAAAGATAACTTGTGAATGTTCACCTCCAGAATGAGAATGAACTGGGAAGTTCATGAAAGACAATCTATATATACATGTCTGTTTGCTTGATAATGCCTTCAGTGGTATGAGGAGGAAAAGGAAGACTGAGATACCTGGAAATAAATTCTAGTAATAAAAAATATAATTATTAATTTGGTAGTGAAACTGATCAAAATTTTTTTAAATGAAGGGTAAAATAAAAGTGGGGTGGGAGGCAGCTAGGTAGCACAGTAGATAGAGTCCTGGGTCTGGAGAACCTGGGATCAAATTTGACCTCAGAAATTTTCTAGCTATTTAAGTCGCATAACCCTGATTGCCTAGCCTTTGTGGCTCTTCTGTCTTAGAATAATAAAACAGAAAGTAACAATTTATTTTTTAAAAAAGGAAAAGAAAAGCCATGGTTATTTTAAATGGAACTTCTTTCTATTTCTTCCTATTGGGTTTTACTGGTAACAAAGATGAATACTGATGATTTATGTGGATTGATAGGTGGCAGAGGAGGAGGCCCCAGCAAGTATTATAATACTCTTAGTTCACCAACAAAAGGATTGATCCAAGACTGGCCATTTTACCAACATATATTTACCAAGAATTGTTTGGACAGTGCCAGTGTCAATGCACTATATAACCTACCTGATTAGTTGTACTAAAAACTGTTTTATATTCTGATGAGATTTAAATAGCACACTTTCAGAATAGTTATTGGTTAGGTTACTGAATTATGTTAAGAGGCTCTGTGAATGAACTTGTTATGTATCTTTCATGCTTATTGTGTCTTGTATATATGAATAAATTGCCTAGTTTATATTGGTCAATGAATAGTATTTTATCTCTTCTACTTGGGAGAAACTCTAGACTTGACTCATAACCTAAGCTATAAGTATTTTTCACAGGTGTCAAAGCAAGGATTTAATAAGCCAAAGATTTTTTAAAAGGAACCTCAACATCCATAACAAAGAAGTTTATTTACTAAAGAAGTGATGCAATATCCTCTTGACCGTAAAGTCTAACAGCAGTGTCTCAAGATTAGATGAACAAGATACAGCAATATATTAAAAATATTAATACCAGGAATGCAAGGTTGGTTCAGTATTGAAAATTCTACAAATATCAGAGACCATATTAATAACCAAAAATAAATGACTATCAATAGATGCAGGAAAAGCTGTCAAAAATGCAATGACCATTTATGTTTAAACCTTTTTTAAAACACAGACATAAATGACCTTCCCTTGGTTTAGTAAATACTATCTATATAAAACCAAAAGCCAGAATTATATGTATTTGAGAAACAATAAGGATTGGGATTAAAGCAAGAAAGTCCATTATCACCATTATTATTTCGTATAATGTCATACACGCTATTTTTAGCAATTACAAGGAAAAAAAGAAATTGAAGAAACAAGCATAAGCAAAAAGGAAACAAAATTGTCAATTTTTGTAAATGATATATGTGATGGTCAACTTAGGGAACCTTAGAGATTCAACTAAAAATTAATTGAAACAATAACCACAATAAACAACTCCCTATAAATTGTCAGCCTTTCTCTATATTTAAAAAAAAATGAATGCAAATACAAAACACTGTTTACAGAAATACAAACCTATTTGGAGAGCTACTTATAACAATTGAGCATGCCAATATATCAAAAATTATAATACTACTTTAACTTACTTCTTTCATAATATACCAATTCAAATCAAAATAGTTACTGTATAAAGTAAAAATAATAAAATTCACCTGGAAGAACAAAAATAAAAATTATCAAGGAAAACAAGTAGTAAGGAAGGGAACCTAGAATTCAAACTTTATTTTAAAGTAATAATCCATAAAAATCATTCAAAAAATGGAAAAAATTGGTCAGTGGGACAGATCAGATACAGAAGATACAGAAACAAACATAATATCGATAAACCCAAATTTCAACCAGTTACTTGTCTAAAGACTCACTATTCCATCAAAAACTTCTGCAAAAACAGGAAAGCAGTCATGCAGAAAATTATTCTATGCCAGCACCTCAAACCACTTAACATAAGTTCAAAATGGACACTCAGAAGAGGACAACAGAAACAACTGCAGTTAAAATTAAGATGCAAATTGAAGGAAAGTATTTTCAACAATTTTCTCTGAAAAAATTGTAACATTTTGATATCAAGCAATATAGGCAAATGATACTCCCTGTGGCTTAAAACTGCACTCAGACTTCTGGACTGCTGTGTATTTGAATCAACTTTAACCTTTAAAAGTACAAAATGGTACTAAGACTTTGGGGACCCCCTGTATATAATAGCAGAGCTATTCCTTAATAAATAAATAGGCAAATGATATAATCAGTTTTCAAAAGAAAAAAAAACACCGCTTTCAACAACCATTTGAAATATATATCTTTAAGGGAAAAAAAAAAGGAATTGAAAATTTACCTCAAATCCATCATATTGGCAAAGATGACCGGAAAAAAAAAAGAAAATGACAGTTAATTGAGAGAATGTAAGACAGAAACATCACTGCACTGTAGTCATTCTTAACAGCAATTTAGAACTATATCCAAGTCACTAAACTGTGCATTCCCTTTGACCCAGCATTAGCATTACTACACCCCAAAGATATAAAAGATGAAAAGAACTTTGTATTCTTATAACTGCAAGGAAATGGGAACTAAAAAAAAAGCCTATATATTGAGAAAGAGCTAAACAAATTATAGGAACAGTATAAAATATTATTGCACCATAATGATGTATGACAAAAGAAATGTGTACAGAGAAACCTTGGAAGACTAGCATGGGAAAAAAATGTAGAATAAAGTGAGCAGAACCAAGAGAACAATGCATGCAATGATTACAACACTGTAAAGAAAAACTTGTAACTGTGATCAATGCAGTAACTAATTACAATTTCAGAAAACCAGTCTTGAGTATGCTTCTACTTCCTGATGGATGATAGTCTAGTGAAAATTATGAAATACGTTTTCTGATACAGCCAATTTGTGGATGCTTGACTGCTAATTTGTTAGGAAGGACTGAATTGGGAAAGGGGAACATATAATCTGGCTAATGATAGTAGTGGCCAAACAAAAAGGAAATAAAAGTGCTGATATTTAAAAGAATGCGCAGAAAACAAGTGTCCAAATGTTAAGACTCCCATCAATCAAGAGCTCTTAAACTGTTATTTATTTTATAATTTTTTAAAGAAACAAGATATGCATAGTAGTGATTCAAGATTTGTTTTTCCTGTTCATTGTATATATTCATGTCTTTTTACTGGAAAAACTTCAAACAAAATAAATTTTGGCACACACTGGAACACGGAATTTACAGATCAATCTAGCCAAACTGCCTTATTTTACAAATGAGAAAAACTTGAGGAACAAAGCAAAACGCAGGGTTTGGGCTAAAATAAATACCAGGTTTTCTGATTCACAATTGTAAGCCTAGTATTTGGTGGATTATATAGCTTCCCCGAGCTGCCAAGCAAGAGGGCAAGTTTGGGGCTCTATGGGCAACAAATTTAATAGTGATAAGGAGGCCTGTCGTATGTTACTAGTGGCCCCAACAACGCGGATCTTTCTTTCACTTGGCCACTCTTTTTCTTATAAACCAAGGCAAACAAGAAACTTAGCTAGACTGCCCTTGTGGTGTCCACTTTTTATTCTACCCAGTTACTTTAAAAGCCAGTAGCTAATCACTCCCTCACTTATTCCCGCAAACGGATTGAGATGACCCCCCCCCCAACATACAAAGCCTCCTTCCAGCTTACCTTACTTACATGAACCCCACAACGTGATGCTGGGGGATGTTTCGATTTTAACGTCCATTTTTACTATTTCAAAAGCACTTATAACTAAAGTCCTCCCAAAAATTGAGAACCACAAGGTCACAACTACTCTTAGTGAAAATGTGGGTGGCTCTGAAAAGAGCCTTTGGGGTTTTCGGATCTTATGACAATTTAGGCCCTCTCCCCGCGGATGCGGCGAGCTAGCTGGATATCCTTGGGCATGATGGTGACCCGCTTGGCGTGGATAGCGCAAAGATTTGTGTCCTCAAAAAGCCCCACGAGGTAGGCTTCGCTGGCCTCCTGCAAGGCCATCACGGCCGAGCTCTGGAAACGTAGATCAGTCTTGAAGTCCTGAGCTATCTCACGTACCAGCCGCTGAAAGGGCAGCTTACGAATCAGCAGTTCGGTAGACTTCTGGTAGCGCCGAATCTCTCTCAAAGCCACGGTGCCAGGCCTATAACGGTGAGGCTTCTTCACACCGCCAGTAGCTGGAGCACTCTTACGAGCAGCTTTAGTGGCTAGCTGCTTGCGGGGAGCCTTACCGCCCGTAGATTTTCGCGCAGTTTGCTTGGTACGAGCCATTTTGCCAGGAAACCAGAAGACAAAGTGAAAATGTTAGCCACAGTCGCGATATTTATAGAATAAACCTAGTTCTGATTGGACTGAACAGCACACACAAATCCTGAGCTATGACTCAGGATTGGTTGATAACTGCAGTAGGTGTATTCCGAATGATTTGATTGGATGATCTTCCTCTATGCCCCTCCTCCTTTCTCAAGTTTGTAAACGGTTCCTTTAGCGGGCTAACTTCTTCCTGGCCCTTTACCCGCTCTAATTACGGAGCACACGGCTGTGTTCCGAATATATTCTTTTCGAGCACTATATATGCTTCTCGTGTTTTCCCAAAATTACTGTCACTTTAAAGACCAGAATGCTTTCATTGTTTGATATTTTAAAAAGGCCGCGCTAGTACAGGATTGGTCGGTTTATTCTGGCCAGTTTTTCTCCCGCGCCTTTTCATTTTTTTAGACCCCTCCTTTTTCCTAAAGACCACCCCGCCCCAAATACCTTATAAGGGAGATCGTTTCAGATTTTAATTATCCTAATGTTTTATCACATCAACCTTCTGATCCAAGAACCAAAAGTCCCCAAGGTTCTCGGTTGCAGGATTGGGTATCTACTAAGACTATTCTTATGAAGTAGTTAAGGTTTCTAGGCTGTCAGTTAAGTTACTACATACTAAACCCAGAAATTTCTTTCAAGGTTAAGGACTGTATACACAACGTGTCATACGTTTATCTTAGTACCTCCAAAATAAAGTACATTTTCGTGTGATGTTGGGATAAAATAACGTTTTTGTCATGCTATCAGCTCTCGTTTTGAATGCATGCGTGGCTCTGAAAAGAGCCTTTGGTTTAGTTATGATAGGCAAGGATAGTATATCCTTTAAGCCCTAGCTAAAGACACTACTTGCCCTTAGTTTTGTGGTGACTCTCGGTCTTCTTGGGCAGAAGTACGGCCTGAATATTGGGCAGAACGCCGCCCTGGGCGATGGTAACCTTGCCTAGCAGCTTGTTGAGTTCCTCGTCGTTCCGGATAGCCAACTGAAGATGGCGAGGAATGATACGAGTCTTCTTGTTGTCCCGAGCGGCATTACCCGCTAGCTCCAAGATTTCGGCAGTCAGGTACTCAAGCACTGCAGCAAGATATACCGGAGCGCCGGCACCAACTCGCTCAGCATAATTTCCCTTGCGGAGTAAACGGTGAACACGACCGACTGGGAACTGAAGACCAGCACGAGAAGACCGGGTCTTAGCCTTAGCGCGAGCTTTGCCTCCCTGCTTTCCTCGTCCAGACATGGCGGATACAACAAGCTTCTACCGAGGAGAAAAAATGATAACCTAACATCAGACATCAGAACCTATTATACCATTTGGGGGTAGGATAAAGTAAGCTTTCGGATTGGTTAAAAACAGCTTTCGCTGAATTAGCCAATCAGAAAGTAGGTCAAGAATCTGCTTAATTACAGACGCTCTTCCCACTTCTGGTGATTTGACCCAATCAGATATTAGGTAAGCTAAGCCTTCGTTTGCATAAAAGTCTTCAAACTGCTGTAACCCGATTCCTGCCTTTCTTTTTGTTGCTTTTGTAATATTGTCCTTAGGAAACTAATTTTGTTTACGTGTCTCAAGTCTGCTCCAGCCTCAAAGATGTGTCCAAGAAACTGGTAACTACGACAAAAAGTAACAGTAATTCATATTTTATAATGTTTACCAAACGATTTTCTCGTAGCAGTATCTAAAGGAGGCTATTTGTTGCTTGCAAATGAAATGGAATCGGAAAGATTAACCCAATATTTGGTCTAGAATTCAAAATCAGATCTTCTGACTTAGGATCAGTTCTCTGTCCACTACACATCTTGCTGCAACTCCTTTCACAATAAAATCAATCTAGGTGGCATGCTGAGGAATTTATTTCTCTAAGTCCATGTGTTTCATGAACTCATCCAAATTTCTTAGTCCTCATTTCACTTCTCCCAGCAGTTTTGGCTTTAATAACAACCTTTTCAGGCTTAGATGTCACTGTTCTTTCTTCCTGGCTCTCCCATTTTCCATTCTGTGTTACATTCAGGATTTCAATGAACAAAGACAAATTATCAAGATAAATAGATATAATTTCAGGGTTTATTGAATGAGATGTTAAGAGAGAATACAAGAAGATATGCTTTTGTCTCCTTCATTGCCACCCATCGACACCAATATTTGTCTGACCCTGGGAAATAAGACTAGGCATATAACTTCTCAGGTGAGTTCTTATGTGGCCAATAATAAACCAATCATAATATAGACTAGAAATCCTATGTAAGGTTGTCAACTGAGTTAGACAAGAGAAGCTGTAGATTCTTATAAATATATCCAAATTGAGTGAATGACTATGCATGGTTTGATTTACTACTTATATACAAATGTCAGCCCTCATTTTGGGAGATTCCTTTCCCAAGTAGAAAAGGTATCTGAATTAATTATGCATTATAGTGTCCCTTTTTACTCTAGAATTAACAATATATTTCTTTGCTCTGGTATTAACAATTAATAGATTTTGAAGCAGAACCCCAACTTAAATTATCTCTACCCACTACACACACACACAATGTAAGCTGTAATTGTTTCCTTTTGGGTTTTGCTTTTCATGATAATTTTCTGTTTCCTACATCATAGCAGTTATCCCAAATATCCAAACCCCACCTCCCTCCTCCCAGAGAGCCATTGAATATATAACAAATAATATTTCTTAGAGAAAAAAATGGCAACACAACTGGTCAATAAATTGAAAAAGTCCAAAAGCACATGCAATGTATGGACCTTCCACCTCCACAAAGGAGTAGGTTAGAGATATCTTTGCTATCTCTACATTTGAATCCTGCTTAATTTTTTATTTTGTTACATTAGATTTTTTGGTGTTTAGTTCATTCCATTTATACTATTATAGCACTAGGCATATTGTTTTCTTGATTCTGCTTACTTTACTCTGAATCAGTGCATGTATATTTTTCCATATTTTTCATCACATATCATTTCTAACAGTACAGTATTATTCCATTTAGGTACTTCCCAAAAGATGGGCATTTCTTTGCTTCTAATTCTTAAGTATCACAAAAAGTGCTGCTATAAATATTTTGTAGTATACAGAGACTTTTTTCCTCTCCAATAGTTTCCTTTGGATAGTAGTAGTACTCTTTAGTTTAAAAGGTATGGACATTTTAGACACTTTATTTACATAATTCCAAATTACTTTCCAAAATGGTTATACTGTTTCTTAGCTCCTCTAACAATGTATTCATTTACCTATCCTTCCACAACCCCTCCAACATTAACTGTTGCAATTTCTTGGGTCATTTTTGCCCATAACAAGGTGTGAGGTAAAACCTGTGGGTTGTTTTGATTTGTATTTCTTTAATTAGTAATGATTTGAAGCATTGTTTCATGTGGTTGTGAAAAATTCACAGCTCTTGGAAACTTGGTTCATATCCTTTGGCATTTATCTATTGGGGAATAGGTATTAGTTTTATATTTATATATATATATATATGTATTTATATATATATTAATATATATAAGCAATTATTTCTTTAAGACAGTCAAGAAGCAATGATATCCTCAGTTTACAAGCTCACTAACCACTATAAGAAGGCTATAAGAAAACAAGTTTAACTATTATCCTAAAGGTAATTTCATTAGAATGAGCCTGTTTAAAAACTTGCTCTAACTCTGGCTATGATCTTTATCACTATATTATGGTATGTGGTACTTAAATATATTTTTGCATTTTTGACAACACAACAAATTATAACGATATTTAAAGCTACAAAACTAGGAGCCTAGATATAGAGAAACACAGATTACCTTTGATTCTGAACAAAATTTAAATTAATTTATATTTAACAAGAAAATCTTTTTTCCAGGAAACAATACAGTCTCTCCTGCAATTCCTACATAAATATTTAGAAACTGACATGAGAGGTATTGATTATCAAAGACTGAGACTAAAGTTTTCACTTCTGAAGTTCAGCACAATGTATCAGAAGTACTCCTGATTTCTGGAAGGGCACCAGCACTTCTCTGCCTCTCTTCTCCAGACATAAAGGATTAGTATAATTGACATGTTCAAAAATCCTAATTGGCTCATCTCAACATCTCCCAAAGTATTAGGATGACGTGTGGTAGGCCAGGCTCAATTCCTATTCTGAGATCTTGGTGGAGTAAAGGTTCTTCCTCCAAAACTACAATTCCCCAACTGATTCATAAGCTCTTCAAGGACACATTTATCAATACAGATGTAAGTTGAATTATAAATTGTGACTCCTTATGGTCTCTAAGGTCAAATACAAACCTCTCTGTGACATCAACTTATTTTTCCAGTTTGTAGCAGTCCAAGCATATATTAATCTTGATAATATTTTGAGGGTGCTCAAAAAGCAGATACATATTTCTTAGGATTGATTTCTGTAACCTTGAGTTAAATTGAACCTTAATTTTGTCAAATTCCTAGCCCTTCCCTACACTCCAGAAGACTGACCAGGTATCTCAGTGCATTTGTTTTACCAACAACAATTGATTAGCATGGCTATCAGACAAACTCATATGCCTTAGGTCATATGAACTCCAGATTTGGAAATTAGCTATTTCTGTTGCCTTAGGATCCAGCAGTTTGTATCTTGTGCTGATTATCTCATAATGTTAATGTATCAGACCACCTTTGTCCCTTCCCCCCTTCCTTTTTGTAACCCCAGTAAAAATGAGTATGGCTGAACTACTGAATTTTCTATCACTGACCAAAACTGATAGCTGGATTCTTGTCTGCTAAACAAAGCTGACAATGCTTTGGTTTAAATTAAGTAAAACTGAAGGAATACAGAGATGATCAATTCTTGTGAAAATGAAACCTCGTGGTCTTGTGATTTAGTTCCTCAAGAAACCGCTCTGGGAACTAGCCACTGCCCTGCAACGCGTGGAGGTCCTAATGGTTTAAGACGACCAGTGATTGATGGCGGAATAGTTTACCTTCTGGTCCGTCGATACTCAGCTCCAGGCCACGGCTCCCCTGCCCTGAGAAATTGAGTAATGCTTTACAGATTAAGATGCACATGCGCCCTACGAGAAACAGCAATTCCCTCTCTCTAAACCCGCGTCCTCACGAAAAGGACACACAGAAAGCAGTAAGATTTAAAAGAAAAAATCTCTAATGCAAAGTTAGCCCTAGAGAGTTCTGCCGTAGGTTTAGAGTGAAAAAAGTCATTACATCATTGATTGCGACGTACATGTATGTAACCAATAGGAAAGCAAGATTGGGATCTGTCATTTACATTGGACAATGCTTAGTCATGATAACCTTACAGAGAATTCTCCAATCAGAAAGGAATTCTGAAGGACCCTCTATTTGCATACGCCCTGTATAAGTACTAAGAAGACCTACGAGAGAAATATCCAGTTCATTTCCACTGCATTTCTCTCAAGATGCCTGAGCCAGCTAAGTCCGCCCCTGCCCCGAAGAAGGGTTCCAAAAAGGCCGTGACTAAAGCACAGAAGAAAGATGGTAAGAAGCGCAAGCGGAACCGCAAGGAGAGTTATTCCATCTATGTGTACAAGGTTTTAAAGCAGGTCCATCCTGACACAGGCATCTCATCCAAAGCCATGGGCATCATGAACTCCTTCGTCAACGACATCTTCGAGCGCATAGCCGGCGAGGCGTCCCGCCTGGCACATTACAACAAACGCTCTACCATCACCTCCCGAGAGATCCAGACGGCCGTGCGCCTGCTGCTGCCGGGAGAGCTTGCCAAGCATGCCGTGTCTGAGGGCACCAAAGCTGTCACCAAATACACCAGCTCCAAGTAGGTTCCCCCAGAAGGCTCCTAACTTGAAAAATCAAAAGGCTCTTTTAAGAGCCACATATTTTCATCAAAAAGAACTGTAAATGCTAATTGTTTCCACTAGACTTAATGGTTTAAGGTTTCTCTGCTACTTCACCCACATAAGTTTTTTTTTTCTTTCCCCTTTATCGACTTGTGAAGCGAGGGCCTCGTAAGAGGCTGAAAAATGCCAATTGTATTGACATGACCAGTCCCTGGGAGCTGTGGCTCCCTCCCAGCATGGTGCCTCTTCCACAAACCTTTCCTCTTATGCGGCAGCCAGAGAAAAACCGTAAAGCTGGTTTTTGTTTGTCGACTGCTTGGGTTTCAAAGTAGCATTTCTCTACCCTTTCCACAACATTCACTGCTTCTAAAATGGATTTACTTCTCAGGTAAAGGATCTAATTTCCAATTGGGAAATTGCTTTCCACTTTGTCTCTGATAGCTCCCGGTTTCATGTGCTGTGTTGTGATATGAACAGGAATTTGGCTAAGCAAAGTCATCTTGAAACCGATTCGAGGTCTTAATGCTTTTGGACTCCTGTTTTTGACTGCATCAGGTTTTTGCCCTTTAACTCTCCTTTGTTTAGCCTTCATTTAAAAGGTTTTACAGCAAACAGAAGTGTAGTGGGGGATACGGGAAAAGCAACCAGATTAAAAGAGACTAGAGATTAACGATGCCCACACACAGGAAGCTGAACTCAATCCTCTGCTGCCACCAAGTGACTTTATTGACAGGTTGTCTCCTCTTTGCGGCAACACCTTCAATCAATCCTTTTCCTTTTTATTTCTTGTAATATCTTCAATATTCATGCAATCCTATTATTAAAAAAGGTTAGCTCCTTTTGGAGTAGATGAAATTGAGGTATTAAGTGATTTTACCCAGGATCACAAAATACAAGTAGTTAACATTCACATCCAAGTCCTTTGATTTCAAATTTAGTACTGCTGCTTCCCTACTGCAGGCTTCTATGTTTATTCTCATGTATATTCTCACGACAGGACACAAATGGGTTGGTCTGTTCTGCCTTCCCTTACCACGTGCCTCTCCACACTTTCCCTGTTAAAGAAAGGTTCACTACTTTTGAATGAAACACTGAAAATTTGTGGGAGAGGAGGGAAGGGAGGGAAGGAGGGTAAACAACTTTGTTATATAACCTTTCCTGAAAATGTAGGATCCTAGGTTTTAGAGATGTAGTAATCCTTACTGATAATTTTCTTAGATTCTAGCAAAGCATTTTGAAGTTTCCCAAGCTATTCATGTGGAAAAGATGTAGGGAAATTTCTGGACTAAGCACTTGGAATTCAAATCGAACCTAAATAGTAAATCATTAATGACTTGAAGCTAACCATGAAAATCTTCAGTTGAGTACCTTAGGGATCTGTTTTAGGATTGTTTTGTTTAGCATTTCTAGCAATGATTTGAATAAAAACATAGATAACATTTATCAGCTTTGCAAATGACAAAGATGTAAGCAAGATAGCTTAAAGGCTTGATGGGTTTATGGATGCAAAAAGATTTTGACTAAGCAGAATTCAGTAAGATTAAATTTAATAGGGATCAATGTAAATTCTTATATTTAGCTTAAGGAAATTGATTTTAAAAGGATAACATGAGTGAGGTAGGACTACTCCAAATTTTTTCTGAATATGACCTAGAGGGTTAAACCAATAGTGTGACTTGACACCCCAAAAAAATTCATATGATTTCAGACTGCTTTGAGAGGCATAGCATCTAGGAATCAGGAAACATACTCTATACTGTACCCTACTCGATTCACATCTGTAGTTTTCCAATCCATTCTAGTTCAAAAAAACATTTATTAAGCATCTGCTGTTAGGTCCTAGACATAAACAAACAAACAAAAATTTAAGTAGTTCTGGGCAACATATAAAATCATAAATTTAGAACTAGAATGTCCATTGCAAGTCATCTCATTGACACATCTTATTTTACAGATGAAAAAACTAATACCTGGAGAAGTGAAATTATGTATCCCAGATCTATATACCATAAAGGCATTATTTTATCTAAATTCCAAACCTGGCTATTGCTATCTCAAACTCAAAGTCTTATGGGCATCTAAAATTTGCCATGCACAAAGTAGAATTTATTCTCCCAACCTTTGCTTCTATGATAACAGTATTTATACCAAGTCTCTCATTTTACAGAAAAGGAACATGAGGTGTAACATGAATTCTCTGCAATTGGATTTAACAACGATTTTCTAATGGCACTTTCAATTTTACAATTAAGAACTTTCTATGATCAGCCCTGAGGGACCTCAGGTTCAAGATCTGGCAAAGAATGAACATTCTCAGACTACAGTACTGCTAATTATATCTTTGCTAAGATCAACAAAGGATATAGATAGGTACATTATTAATTATGGAAATGGGATAAAAATTTGGACTCACTATCCCTCACCAAGGTTCATTCCCAATTCTAATAGCTCAGCTATCAAAGTGACATGGGCACTGTATCCCAGAAACCCAGGCTAACTGTTATCAGGGAAATTCCCTTGATCCCTTCAATCCTCCTGACTCTTAACCTAGAAACACCCAATGACCCCACCCAGGGTCCTGAGATGTTTACCCTCTTTTGTCCTCTAGATTTAAGGTAGACAAAGAAGTGAATCTTTATGCCTTCAGGCAGACCCCAGTCAGATGACCACCTCACCCCACCAAATGCTTGAGGGACTAACATTCTGGTCACGTCCACACCAGGACATAGCATCTAAAGAGTATATAAGCCCCAGAACTGATGTTGTCTGGGGGACAGCCTCTCCATCCATGCTGTCCCCGTGGAGGAACAGCCTTTCCTTTCATGCTATCCTCCCAAGGAACTGCTCCCTATCTTGCTGTTCCACCTTGCTATCCTCCTGGCCACTTGCAACATTCACTTTCTAAATTAATAAATCTCTTTTTTGTTTTTAAGCTAAGTTTTGGAGTCTTGCATTCTTGCAAAAGGTATCCTTCCCGAACCCCAAGGTTATCCTTCCTGCCCATAACATTTTTGGCACCAAAGTGGTTTTTGGCTCTCCTGAAAGCTACTCCTGTACCCTGGATCATGACTTCTCAAGTAGGACGGAGCCTTTTCTTTGACTACTGAAACCCCCATCTTTTGGGTGATATCTTTGTGGGAACTCTTTTGTGCTCTCTCTCCCATTGGCCCCAGATCAGTCTGGCCGCTGGAGTTTGGGGTCTATCTGTCAGCTCCCTGTTATACTGGAAGACGGTTCTAAGTTGTGTGGGAAGTCTTGCCGCCTCAGTGTTCAGCTGAGTGCTCGCCTCAGTGCTAGAACTTAGTGCTCTTGGTCAGGCAACCTCTGTGGACACACAGTTGTTGATCCTTGGTGTGGAATTGGCCAATTCTGCATCTAAATGGGACAGAGACAGAGAGAACCCAGAGATTCCCCTTTGGGGTATATACTTTTAAAAGTTGGAAAAAATTGGCACTAAAGAAAAAGCAACCAATTTCTTTTTGTAATGTTGACTGGCCACAATACATCTTTGATAAGCAAGAGTCATGGACTATCCATGGCACCCTAAAATTGAAATTTTTTATTTTTTTCTTCAGCCTGAGGTCAAGCCAGATAGGGACTAGCCAACCCAATTAAGACAAAGGGAGAAGCATGCTTGCAGGCCTCTCCTATTGGGAAGCAATCAAGCCTAAGCAGCCTGAGAGAAAATTTAGTTGGATTTTTTGTTTGTTTGTTTTCTCTCATGTTAAATAGCTGAGCAACATCAAAAAAAAAAAAAGATGAGGAAATTGGCTTTTTGTTACCCTAAAATTCTAACACCAGGTGGCAATTGGACATATTGTATGGACAGAAGCTCCTTACCTTTTAGCTTTATTCTCTCACCAGACACCCAGTTCTCCAAACCCTACTCTTCACTTGGACTTTAAGGCCAGGGCCTGCCAAAAAAAACCCAGGTGAAGATGGGGGGAAGGAAACGGGGAAGCTTTTTCATTTCACTGATCAGATCTGCCTTCCTCCTCTACTGTAGAGAGGAAGAAGGATTGATTCTGAACAGAAAAACTGGTGAGACACCCCTATTTTGGGGATTTTTAAATGTTTTACACTTTTAAAACTAAGGTTTTTTTTCAACTTGTAGAACAACCTATTAATTATCTTCTGTTTTGAGGTAAACAGGGAGAGATAAGAAGACCAGATAAATCTCCTTTCCCTGTCTGCTAGCCAGAAGGAAGTAATGATTAAAATTTGTCTAGAGGTATTTATTGGTATTTTATTTCAAAATTGTGATCACGTATTTATATGGGTTTAAAAAATAACATCCTAATTTTAATTTTGTCAGACAGTGAAATTTGTATAGAAAAGCCACAGATTGGTTTTGTAAAATAGGTTTTTAGCAGTATAGCCTGGAAAAGACTGCATTCCATCCTTATCTACCTTTCTACCATAAGAGGTTTAAGGGAAAAAATGTGTTTAAGTGTTTAAACTTGCCAAAAATGGGTTTTTGTTTAAAATTATTAAATGGTTTTCATCCCAGTGTATTAAAGTTGGACTAACTTTATTATTACATTTAATTTCTTGGTCTTGAAAAATAGATAATCAGCCTGCTTGTCAAAAGGCTTGCTTTAAGGTTTACAATCCTTAAAAGGTTTCAAATCTCTAAATTTAAAATAGGTCCTGTAATACTAAATGCTTTATGAAATGTTATGTGAGTTGCTGTTGAAATATGTATTTTAAGTATTGTTTGGATGTAAACAAGCTCATTGTAAACCTGACTCTACCATCGATTTTGTTCAATACTCAGTGGTTACCTCAGTTTACCAATTTGTACTATGAACTGAAATTTATAACTGATGAGTACTATGCTAAAGATACAGTATTTCAATGATCCTTTAAATCAGAATTCTTTTGGTTACCGATTAGCAATTGAATTGATACCAAGGGAATGTTTGTTTGACTTATGATGGTAAAAGCAAGTCAGAGAAGGTGAAGAGGTACATTGGTTTGAATTCGGAAGAAGGGGGAACTTTGATCTAAAGTCCATAAAGCTTGAGTATGTAGATTTGTGAAGGAAGAATGGAAGTTGTGTTCTGCCTTTTTAAGCAGAGTGTTTTGAAGGAAAAGAAAGAGAGAGAGAGAGAGAGAGAGAGAGAGAGAGAGAGAGAGAGAGAGAGAGAGAGAGAGAGAGAGAAGGTGAAAGAAAACAGATAGATGTTTTGCTCTCATAATTGGATCTTCAACTTAGGGATTATTTCTAGAATTGATGTATGTAGTTTTGGAAAATCACAAATAATTCTGGAATTTCTCTGAAATCCTTAGATTCCTGACTGGTCTTGTCTTAGTTCCTTCAGATGGCCTAAGGTCAGGATTTGATGTAGCCCTGATTTGTATTTACTATAGAGCTAATGAATTCAACATTCCTGTTCAGGTTTTATGACTAAATTGTGACCAATTAATTATTGCCAAAATATGTAAGAATAATTGCTATAATGTAGACTCATAGGCTTTAAGGAATCCTTAGAGAGGGCAAATGGTCAGAAAAGCTTGTTTGAGAGTATGGAAATTTGTTTTTGTACTGCTGATAAGCAGAATTTCTCTGAGCTGTTAATGGGTGAGACTTGTCCTTTAAGGAAAAAGAAGGCTTCTGGGATACAGTGGCAAGGGCTCTAAGGAAAGAAAGTCCTAGGATGGTTATAGAGAAGGCAGCCCAAGGCTCACTTTGGACTGAATTTTCCTGACCATCTAGGCTGTGAATCCTTGAGTGAAACAATAATGGCAGTGACAGCCTTGCTTGGTACACGAAGCCATTCACTGTGTCCTTTGTGACATGAGATATTTTCCCTTTCTGGACCTTCTTCCCATTCATGACATCCCCATAATCATCACATAATACAAATTGGAAAATTAAAGTTTCCATTTCCCCAAACAACCTATTAGGTTAATAATTGAACATTCTCAAATTGTTAAGAACATACTTTGAGAAGTAGGTGAAGTTTATTCATTGATGGCTTGTATTTGCAGCCTTAATTGAAGTTTGAATCTTGAGCTTGGAATAGCTCAAAGCTCTCCTGAATTTTCCCCAGAATCTGGAGTAAAGAAATTCATCTGTAAAATATTGTTACTTAAGTGTTTATAGATGTTATAGTTAATGTGCACTTTACAAAAGGATATTCTTTAACAGAAATATCACATACCAACTCTGCACACAACTCAGGAATCCAATTTCCTAAAGGGATCCATTCCTGTCAGAAGATGATTTCTGAAGAAGTCTGTTGGCTAAGATAATCAAATGCAAATGTATAATGCCAATTGTTATTGTATTAATTTTCCTTGTTTCTATCCCCCTAGTCTTGGTTTCTAAACTTCTATCTTAGGGGCTGACTCTTCCCTTGTGACCTGTCTGCCCATCAGGGGAAGCAGTCGCTGGACATCCTTCACATCTCCAAGCAGATTCCCAGCTACCTAGGACCCAGGCACTCACTGAGGACATGTCCCTAAGACCCTGTGCCCACAGCCTTTCCATCCCTGCTATCTTAACCCCTTTTATTTGTTCTCTAGTGGAGGGTTAACAAGCCCTGCCTGGATCAAAACGAGTCAGAGGAATTATCCAGTGTGATAGGATAGAAACCTTCTCTACTCTCATCTCTCTACCTTACTCTTTCCCTCTCCATTTTATAAGTAAATTGCTATAAAGTCATTCTGACTTGTGTAATAATTTTGGCAACCACATTTCTCTTATATTTAGTCCAACCTGTAGTCAATCATTTTGCACACTTTCTTTGCTTATTACAAACCTTAATTCTTTACTTTTACAATGTCAGTATCTTTGCTAGAAAAACCCAAATGATTTCTTTTGCCAGAAAAAAACAAAATGGTGTCATAAAGAATCGGGCAGAACTGAACAATAAAAAATAATAGCTAATGTTTATATAGTGCTTACTATGTGCCAAGCACTGTGCTAAACATTTTTTTTAACTTTGCCTTCTGTGTTAGAATCAATACTAAGCATAGATTCTAAGGTAGAAGAACAGTAAGGGATTGGCCAGTAATGGTGAATATTTTAGAGAACAAGTGTCCAAACCAAGTGGCCCCACCACCCTCCCTTACCCTAGACAGGGAAGCACACCCATTGGTCTACTAGGTAGAGGGGTGGGTAATGTCCTCAGGCAAGTATGGAGAGGGGAAGGGGAGCAGCCCAGCCCTACCTCATTTTTACAAAATCCTAGGAGGTAAGTGCCATTGTGAAACCACTTTACAATTAAGGAAATCAAGGCAAGCAGAGATTAAGCGACTTGCTCACAATCATATGGCCAGGTCATTTTGTCTGAGGCTGTTTGAGGCTCATTTTGAACTTGAGGCTAACTGTACTGACTCCAGACCCAGCACTCTATGTCTAGTGTGTTCATTAATAGGGGCAGATCTCTTGCTATTAGTTGGGAGAGTGCCATTTTTTCCATTTGGGAGCAGTTCAAGGACCATTTGGATTAAATGGGTACTCTATCTGGGATAGGGATCCCTATTGGGCAGGAATATCTGCCCTATCCTTAGTTAGGAGGAACAAATGATCTTGTGCAGAGCATAATATAGTATCACCACCACCTCTAATGTCTAAACTGTTAGTGGACCTAATATCCAACCTATGTTTATAACAGCTCCAGACTGTTCATTTAACAATAAAATCCTCTCTATGGAATTCAAAGCCCTTAATATCTTATCCTGACCCTCCTACCTTTCCAAGACTTCTTGTACTTTTACCTACTACTACCACTACCTCTAAGAACTCTTCACTTCAGTGAAACTGACCTTTCTGTTCCTTGAACAAGATTCCGTCTCTCAGCCCCCCCCCCCGTTTCCTATTTTCCCTAGCTTCCTTCAAATTCCAACTAAAATCTCAATTTCTACAGGAAAACTTTCCTAATCCCCCTTAATTCCAATGCCTTTCTTCTGTAGATTATTTCCTATTTATCTTCTATTAGAACTGATTGTACATAACTGTTAACAAGTCATCTTTCTAACTAGATTGTGAGTTCCTTGAGGGCAAGAACTGTTTTTGCCTCTCTTTATATCCTCAACCCTTATATTTGATATAAAAATAAATATATAGTAAATGTTTGTTTATTGGCTGACTGACAGATGCTCACATGACCTACAAACAACTGTATATGGTGCAAAGTATCAGCAAAATTCTCCCAGTAGTCCCTATCCCAAAGGATACTCTGTCTTCTCCAGGCCCCTAACCACTTAGTCAGATTCACAGACACCACCCAGGAATTAGTGAAGATGAAAATTTTCTGTCAGATCCTGCAAGACTATTTTACCTGCCACTATACATCCTATAATGAAACCCATTGAAAAGATCTGCCAAAACCCCCATTCCTTGGGCATCCTCTATTTCTGAATTAGTGGCTGCCAAAGTCCTTTCTCATAACCAATGAGTTATTGATTACCTAGAAAAAATTATATTCTTCAGGTGCCAGATCCTTATATGTAGGGATCCACTAAGCCTCTAAAAAAGGCAGATTGTAAAATAGTACATCAGATTTTTTTCAAGACCATAAGACAAAGACTAGGAAAATAGTACGAACTTGATGAGGAAAGCTTATAAATCATATGTATACATATGATCATATAATTTCAGATTTGAAAAAAAGCTCAGATGTAAACTATTCCAACCTGTACCAGCAGATGAATCCTTTCCACACCCTTCTAACTCAACCTTTGATCCCTCTCTACTAATGAGGAAGTGCTACCAGGTAGGTCCTAACTCAGCCTATTTCACTTGTATGGCTGAAAATTAGATTTTCCCTAAAACAATCCAAAATCTGTCTCTCTATATAATTTCTAGCCATTGCCTCCAACTGTCTTCTAGAACCAGACAAAAGAAGAAAGCATGAAGAAACTTAGAATACTTGAAGACAGTTATGTTAACTACCTCCCCAAGCCTACTCCCTCAGAATAAATATTTCTATAAATATTTATGCATAGTGTCCCCAAACCAATTATTAATCTCCTATAAGAAAGCAAGCTTCTTGAGAACTCAGGACTGTATGCATTATTTTTTTATCCCAAGGATGTTAGCACAGTGCTTGACACATAGTAGACTCTTAATAAATGCATTTTCATTCATTTGTTCATTCATATCTACTGTTCTTAATTACATATTTGCATCAGTTGCAATGAGATGCCAATTTTTAAATCTTCCTGAAGGCTTCTGCTTAGTAACTAATGACATTAATAGATGTGAATTCTATTGGATTCATTGACTAAATTCTAAATTCTAAATTCTACCAATCCCAAGCTAGTTTCTATATAGAAGCTTCCCAGTAAGTAATCAAAACTAAACATGCATAGTTACACATCCTGTCCTTAGTCCAAGGTTCAGCTGCTTTGAGCTTTGACTTCTCTGAGCCTAATTAAAACCTTTATAAGCTAACTGAACATGGCTGCTCAAGGCTCACTGGTTTTTGTATATCATGGGTTTATGCTGAGTATATTGCAACCTTATTGTTAAAATGTCTCTGCATATTGATAAATATGATAAGCAGCAGTATCTATCAATAAATCTTTGGAAATTTTTATATCACAGGTTAGTAATAGAGAAAAGAATGGTTAGGAAATTCATCACTCAGGAGCAGGAAAAAATAATCCCGGAAGAAGGAAGGAAGGAAGGAAGGAAGGAAGGAAGGAAGGAAGGAAGGAAGGAAGGAAGGAAGGAAGGAAGGAAGGAAGGAAGGAAGGAAGGAAGGAAGGAAGGAAGGAAGGAAGGAAGGAAGGAAGGAAGGAAGGAAGGAAGGAAGGAAGGAAGGAAGGAAGGAAGGAAGATGATATTCTATGGAGAAATATCTTAAGAGTAGCAAGTAGAAAATATGTTGAAAGGGGAAGTGAACCCAACATTCTGCTGACAATATATTATACCTAGATCTTCTTTGCCCTTCATAACATTTGTATTAAAATAAAGAAAGTAGTATGATAAAGAGGAAAAAAAAGAGATAAAGATAAGGGTGGTGTGAAGGGAGATCAGCAGAAGACAGAATTTCCCTGACCAAAATATAATGGATTCAATTTCCAAACTCAGAATTTCATTTCACAGTGTCATATTAAAGCAATCCAATAGTCATTTCCTCAAAAAATTGAATTAAGCCACAATGAGCAGATTGATTGTTTTGTTTTGTTTTGTTTGACTAGAGGATCCTAATAACAGAAGCAGAGAATGGAAAAAAATTTATTAGGTCTTCCCTACTGTTTTGTCCTATGAGTATCTTTTTTCATAAGTATGTTGGATGAGAGATGAAGATTTTATTTTAGAGGCTTTCATCTGAAATGAAGGCTCCTGGATGCTTCTACCCCCCCCCCCCTTCTCCCCCCTCCCCCCCCCCCCATCCAGTTGAACTCCTGGACTTCAACAGTTGTTCTCCTGTCATTACTCTTTTTTACCAGGAGATGGTGCCAACCAGACTTAGTATCCCCATTTGGTTGGTTTGTTCCTTCAAGGAAATCACTTCCATTCCACAAACTCAGCATGAAAGTTGATTTGAGGGTATAATTAAGGTAATAAGTAGAAATGTATCCCAGGAAGAGTACATACATGACTTCAATATCATCCTCCAAAGTTTATATATATATATATATATATATATATATATATATATATATATATATATACACATTTATATACAAAGTTTATATATATATATATATATATATATATATACATATATATATATATATACACATTTATATACAAAGTTTATATATATATACTGTTCTTTGAACATTTTAACCCAAGATTTAAACTTCAAAGACAGGAATCTCAAACATATTTTGTGGCAGCTGGGCTTTGTGGTATTCAGAGAGAATTGAGTCACCTATAAGTAAAACTGTCATACTGACATGGGCACTGTACCCCAGAAACCCAGGCCAACTATTATCAGGGAAACTCTGTTGCCCTTGCATCCTTGTGACTCTTAACCTAGAAACACCCAATGACCCCACCCAGGGTCCTCAGATGTTTACCTTCTTTTGTCCTCTAGATTTAAGGTGGACAAAGAAATGAATCTTTATGCCTTCAGGCAGACCCCAGTCAGATGGCCACCTCACCCCACCAAATGCCTGAGGGACTAACATTCTGGTCATGTCCACACCAGGGTTGTTGTCTCTCGAACTGAGGATGATGATTGTCTTTGTGCGTTTTTGTGCACAAAGACACCTGTGCATGAAGATTTAAGTGGAAAAGTCGATGCACAGAGACAGTCCCACTTTCTCGGCGTTGGAAGCCTGGGTCCATTGGCACAAAAAGTCGTTACACCTGGAGACTTCCTCAGCTGCATTGGATGGCCGTGTTGTCTTTTGTGCTCCATCACGCCCTAAGCACTCCACAGTGCCTTGCTGCATCACCATCTCAGCCATTGAACTTTCTTGTTGGTTTCTTCCGCCTGTTCTGCCAAAGCAGTCTTCACATGCTGGGTGAGCAAAGCCCTAGTTCACCAGGGGTCGACGTCGACCTGATGGCTACCCTCACAAGGTTTAGCCGGCCTGTCGAAGCCCTTGCCTGGGGTGTGGCCGCTGCCGCATGCTAGCAGCTACTAGGAGCCACAAGTGAGAGCTGGGTGTCAGGTGGGGGTCAGTGGCTGGAGAGCTGCCCTAGAAGGGCACGACAAGCCCTCCATACCAGAGATATTACCCCTCCCTGAGCACCCCATACACCCCAGGACATAGCATCTAAAGAGTATATAATCCCCAGAACTGATGTCGTCTGCAGGACAGCCTCTCCATCCATGCTGTCCCCATGGGGAAACAGCCTTTCCTTTCATGCTGTCCTCCCAGGGAACTGCTCCCCATCTTGCTGTTCCATCTTGCTATCCTCCTGGCCACTCTCAACATTACTTTCTAAATTAATAAATCTCTTTTTGCTTTTAAGCTAAGTTTTGGAGTCATTGCATGCTTGCAAAAGGCATCCTTCCCAAACCCCAAAAGGTATCCTTCCCGCCCATAACAATACTGTTTCCAACAGAAATGCCTCACTCAGCCTTTCCTCTTCCTGTTTACTAATGTTATTGTCATTGAATTCTCTCTTGACTTTTTGCTTGTCTCCTTTGGTACATAGTGTTGACTCAGAAAAAAAAAAAACACAGAACTATTAAATAGTCAGAAAAATCACTCTTTAATCAACGAAAAGGGGTTCAGTGTGATTGATAGCAGGCCTCTACACAGAGCTGCACACTAACAACTACACAGAGTCCAAGGATTGAATTCTGGATGCTCTGGTCACTGACCCCTGAGAGAGCCAACCATGCTAGATTGACAACTCCCAGGAGCCATTTAAATTGGAAAGCTTAAATAGCTTTCTAGGAGAAACATGTAGGCTGAGGATGAGAGGGACAGTTGATTGACTTTACAATGGTAACAAAGGAAAATAAGGAGTCCCTGACAGGAATGACTGTGAGGAGTTTTACAATGGACACAAAAGGAAAAGACCCAGCCAAGGGCTGGGCCACCTTGGTAAAGGACTTTGGCCTAAGGGGGGGGGGGGGAGAGACCATTGGGACAAAAGAGATACTTAACATCTGATGGGATTAGCTATTCCCACCAAACTACCTTAAAGTCTATTGTTAGTCTGAGACTAGTGAAACAGGACTTTCCCTCTGGGAGGAACTCTCATTTGACAAGTCAAACCTTCAAACTAAGTAAACTGGGGATCATTAAATCTTTCTAGACTACAAGTTTGGGGGTTCTAGATTCCATGTTGACAATAGTAAGGAAAAAAGACAAGCTTCCTAGATGCCTCTGCCTGACATCACCATCCTCTAGTCTTCTAGCTACTCAGTTTCTTCTGTTTTCTTTGTCCTTGGAAACTTCACAAAAGGACAAATAATTCTATGTGAGTGAGCACTAGAGATCAAAATAGTCCTTGCTTTCTAGGAACTCACATTCTATTAGGTAGAGATGATATAAAAAGGAAAACAGAATGTGCACAAACGATGCAAACGTAGAGGTGTGCTAGAGTCAGTGCTGAGCTCGGGGAGCAACTACTGTTAAATTTCTAGTGTGAGCATTTACATATCATAAATCTGCAATGACACGAATCAAATTTGTTGATTATCTAGACTTAAGAACAAACCAATAATGGAGACTAAATTTAAATGTGTATATATACATTATCACCCTCCCCGCAGAGCCTAGATATTAAACATTTGCCAATACGCTTCTGTATTGCTCTATAAATACTGTTTGCATTCAGGAGGGTGATAGAAGGCTCAGAAACATGTCACCAGATTGGAAGCCCTTTGACTGCAGAATAATAATAATAATTAAAAACTTGCATTTTCATAGCACTTTAAAGTTTGCAAAGTACTTTACATCCATCACCTCATTTGAGTCTCACAACACCCCTCAGTGTTTTTGGTGTTGTCTTGACTTTCAAATGAATTGGATTTAAGTGAGGCAGAATTGCACAGTCATCAACTTTACTCTCTCTGCCAAAGTCTAGGAGTGAAGAAACAGATTAATATCATGGGAACTTGCCCTTCAGATTAAACCCTAATGGGCCCCTTGTCCCAAGAACTAAAACTGACATGTCCTTATTTATGTTTCACAAGGATATATTATCCCAGGTTTCATGAAGATATATTATCTCAGGGTTCACTGACCTGACCAGCCAGACCATATGTTAAAAGGAGCCATAAAGACCCTGACTCCAGGAGTTCTTGGCCCTCCCCCTCCTAACATATGCCAGGAACTGATAAGGACCCCAGCCCCAGGAGTTCCTGTTCACTTCCCCCCACCTCAGGAATTCCTCTGTACTACCACTACCCTAAAAGTGTATAAAAAGTCTGCAAACCCTAGACTCAGGGCCAGCTCTCTTTTAGGGCTACACCCCAAGCTATAGTTTGGTTAATAAAAGTACCTTTTGTGAATTGCATTACCATATGTGTGTGTCCTCCATGGAATCTTAACCAGAACCAGACATTACATTTGGGGTCTCATCTGTACAAGAGGTCCCGAGATTCCAAAGGTTTGGACCACACAAAGGTACTTGGTGGTACCTTGTGATAAAGGTACTTGAATCCCTGAAGGGAAATCTGAGTGTGTCTGAGTGTGCTTGTCTGTGTGAATGGGGAAGGGAGAGTCTGGATCAGGACATATGGCTTAGTGGCTGGCAGATTCTGTGCTTCCCAGATTATAGGAGACAGCCTAATGCTAAATTTGATCTATTAAGACACCCTTTCACCTGTTTCTGAGTGAGGACTTGCCGAGTACACAGTTCTCAGGTCCCTCAAGGGGCCAGGCTGGAAAGGCTGGGAAGCGCAAGTGTTGTTTCGAGAGATTGAGCGAACTTCCTTCTAGAGGATGTGTTAAGAGCACTCAGTAGAAACTTTGGGATGGTTAGAGCCCCACCCACCCACCCACCCAAGTTGGACTTGGGATAGGAACTTCGGGGTGGTTGGAGGCCCCCTGCCCAAGTTGGACTTGGGAAGACAGAGGTTTGAGTCCTCTGAAGACCCCATGCGTCCTAAAGAGTACCATTGGAAGGTGAGTGTGTAAAATTTCCACACTGGCAGATGTGCCAAGGAATAAGATCTCGAAGATAAGCCCCTAAAGTCGGGGGAGTGTACTCCTGCCTGCCCCAAGACCTAATGAAAGTCTGTGTCTCTGTTGTTTGTCTTCTGGCTTTTACTGTTTGTCTCATGTATCTTTATATATTTGGACAAAGGTGTATGAATGTGTGAGAAAGTGTGTCCTATAAGTTTCCACAAAGTTGTATGTTTCTGTCATAGCCTCATCTCTATGTAAAAATGGGGGAGATGCAAGATTAAACTTCCTAAAATCCTCAACAAAGGACAAAAGCAATTACCTGTTCAATGATTTTTTTTCCTCTTTCTTCCTTTGGATGGGCCCCCAAGGGAGTGAAAAAGAGAAAAATCCAGAACAGAAAGGGGAGATTTTTTACTCCACAGTTAGCAATTTCCACTTAAAATTAATTCTAAGGGTTGATGCATGCAACTTGGGAGGATTGCTAATGATTTTGATATGGTACAAATGTAATGTATTGTGGTATCTGTTTGTCAGTTAAATGTGAAATGTTAGCCAGATTTTTAGGGAGCACAAAAACTCATGGTTAGAGGTTTGTTTTTTTAGATCTTGCAATGCATAATGGTGTCAGTGAATTTGAAAATTGTCTAAATGTGATTGATAACCAGCCTGACACAGAGAGGAATGTTTTATTCTATAAGGACAGAAATTGTACTGGCTACTTTAGAGATGTAAAAGTCATCCAGAAAAAGTTGTTATGTTGTTGAAAGGAACTTATTCTAGAATTTAAACTTGGGATTTTTCAAATCAGATGTTATTTTAATATGTTCTGTCAGAACTAGAAGTCATATGACACATAAGAAGTTTTTAAAGTGGTTAATCTGTGCATGGAATTTAATGATATAAGTGCTAAGAATTTGATATTTTGCAAAGGAGGGAATTTTTAAAAGGTGTTGTCTTTGATCAAGGTTATATAAATTGTTTTTAAAATGTGCACAATGTATAGGAAGGAATTTGTAAACTAGAGATGAGCATGTATTCAGATACCAAATGCTGGAAGTTAGTAATGTTGAGTGAATGCAAAATATGTATGCATTTGTATTATGAAGAGAATTAAGTTTTCCCCTTAAATAGGTTAAGGGTATATGATATGCAAACTGTACGTCCTTAACAAGACAAATTTAACTAACCCTGAAATCAAGAAGGGCTTGTCATGACAATTAAATACAGTATAGTGCCTTTCCTCTACTTACAATAATGGTAAAGAGGAGAAACCAGAAGAAATAATGAAGTAGTCCCAATAAGAGAAGATAATTAAATTGAAGTAGATAAAGCAGATCTATCCCTTCCTACATTTTTAGGAAACAGACCCAGCCCCCTCCCCTCAGGAGGTTAAGCAGTTTAGGCAGGCCACAGAATAGACTCTAATTAGCTGAAGGATGAGAATTAGGAAGATCAGGAAACAAAAGGAGCTTTAGATATATCAAAGAGATCAGGCTGGAATGCCAGGTAACATGTAGCTAAGTAGGGAGAAGTGACCAATCCCTAAGGACAAACCTAAGGAATGTCCACTCATCTGACCTCACATAACTATGTTTGTGATAAGGTTTGTTTGATTGTCAAATAAAAACCTGTATGTGAAAGGAAATAACTTTACAAATTGGAATGGTGTTGATGGAATTTAATCAGGAATGTAGCAATGTTTTGAGCTAAAAGAAAATTAAACTGGAGGTTCTATTTTACTTTATACAAAAGTTTGAGAGGAGTACAAGTAAATGCTTTGAACTTCAGTTTGGTTACACACTGACGAAGTTATTTGGAAGTGTGGAGTTCAACTGAAATCCACTGAGAGTAAATTATTATGAAAGGGGGTTTGATGCATCCAAAATTTTACGTTATAGTAAGCTCACTGGTTAAAGAAGGATGGGACAAGGTTATTAAGTAATAAATCTAAATCATGCCAAGCAGCCTTAGGATAAATTGCTTCGAAGCTATTAACCCCTTCCTTGCACACAGGAAGGAGAAAGAAGTGCTTATAATTGTTCCATACTCATAATTAGGGACTGAAATAGGGATCTCAAAAAGTTGATAATCACTGTGTGATAGAACATAAAGATGAGTATATTTTAATTGTATATTTCAGATGTGTTAAGATGCTCAAGTTTAGAGCTGTGGAATCTTAATGCAAACATTCCATGCCCAGAATGATAAAATGAGTTGAGTGACATGTAATTGATAAGTTACATCTCATGAATTTTGGGAATATGTTGGTTGATATTTTGATTATATTTTTGATCTGTATAAAGCTATTTGTGGTACATAGTAGCCAAAGAGTGGGTAGGATGTTAAAAATGCCATATATGTGGAATATGCTTGCTCAGAATTTTATGTGAGGTGCTGCTAAAATATGTGTTTAAGTATTGTTTGGATGTAAACATAAGCTCATTGTAAACCTGTACCATAGATTTTGTTCAATACTCAATGGTTACCTCAGTTTACCAATATGTACTATGAACTGAAATTTATAACTGATGTAATCCTTTAAATTAGAATTTGTTTGGGTTACTGACTAGCAATTGAAGTGATACCAACTGTATGTTTCTTTGACTTAAGCATGTCAGAGAAGGTGGAATGGTGTCTTGAATTTGGAAGAAAGGGACTTTGATTTAAAGTCCATAAAGTTTGAGTATGCAGATTTGTAAAGGAAGAATGGAAGTCTTGTTCTGCTTTTTAAGCAGAGGATTTGGGAGAGACAGAAAGACAGAGAGAGAGACAGAAAGAGAGAGAGAAAGAGAGAGAGAGACGGGGGAGACATATACGGAGGTAAAAGAGAACAGATAGATGTTCTACTCTTATAATTGGATCCCTGACCTAGGGATAATCTCTAAAATTAATGTATGTGTTGTGGGAAAATCACACATGATTCTTTAATTTCTCTGGACAGTTACCCTAAAGTGATTCCTGTATGGCCTTGTCTTAGTCTTTCAGATATCCTAGGTCCAGGAGATGATACAGGAGATGATTCTCTGAATCCTGACCTCCAATTCAGCTCCAAAGCTGAATTTCTTTTCAGAGGCCTTCTGACCTCCTTTTAAAGAGAATTTTCTCCTATGTCACCTCCCCTAAGTTTTCACATCTACCAATCACAGTAGACGTTTTCCAAAGGACTGACCATTCTTAATTCACACCTGAGTAGACTAAAACTTTTGAGTAATTCACACCTGAGTAGACTAATCTTGTCCTTTGCAAGTTGCCTGATTAATTTGATCTTCATAAGTACTTAGCACCCCTTTGTATTAGATCTAAAAATAGACCTAGCTTAAGGGTTCTTGCTTCACTTTAAGTATGGGTTGGAGACTTTTCATTGTTCAATCAAGAGTTTACAACTTTATCTTCCCCTAAAGTATGCCTAAGTATGGGTGGAGTATTGTTAGAGTTCCCACCTACATTCCTGACTAAAGTCCCTTCATTGAAAAATAAGGGGATAGCAGCTTTAACCAAAAATGTTCTAAGGTAGAGTCTGAGAATTTTTAAGATTCACAAGTCTGAGAAATTTTAAGATTCACAAAGTAAAATAATGTCTTTTCAGAGAATGACCTCCCCAGGGAAATGCTCAGCTGAGAGAACATGTCCCTAATAAAAGTAGTGTACTACCAATTCTCTTATAATATTGTCATTTCATGAGAGCTAGGTAATACAGTGGATAAAATGCCAGGCTTAGAGTCAGGAAAATTCATCTTCCTGAGTTCAAATCTGGCCTAACATTTTACTAGCTACATGATCCTGGGCAAGCCACTTAACCCTATTTGCCACGATTTCCTCATCTATAAAATGAGCAGAAGAAGGAAATGGCAAACCATTCCAATATCTTTACCAAGAAAACCCCAAATGAAATCATAAAGAGCTGGTTATGACAAAAGTAATACAGAAACAAGAATTGTCTGTCTTTCCCCTTACATCACTAAGATATCTCAACTTCAGTTCCACTCTGGCCAGTTCACTTGAAAATAATTGGAATCAGCTAATGTGAATTTTAAAACTACTCCACCCTACTCAGACCTTTCTTTAGAAGATCTGATTTAGCTATCTCCTGATTAGTAACAATGGAGATACTTGATTTAACAGAATCAAGTCTTGGGAACTCTACATTTCTCCACCCTACTTAATTTAACAAGATCAGGAATGTCTGCACCATACTAAAGGATTAAGTATTTGAGAAAATGGCCTTCAACAGACATGTGCAGAAACATCGGACAGACTCCTGAGCAGTCAAGCTAAGTCAAGCTAAGCTAACATTGGTACAGACGAGACGCAGGAAAGTAATGTAAAACCATCTATATAGGGCAAGTCACTGGCTCTCTTCGGCTCTTTTCCTGGAGAGGCATCTCTGGCTGGCAGCAAGCTAAACGTTCTGACATCTTGGCATGGTGGCAGCTATTTGTCTGGGTTTTGGCGGTGAGTTTGCCCTTGAGCTAATTCAGGTTCAGGCATCTTGACTGAACCCTCTTGGAGTTCAGGCTGATTCCTTCCTCTTTTTCTCTTCAAAACCTTACCTTCTAGAGCCTCTAATCTTCCCACCTGGCTTGTGCCAGGCGGGAGAAATCCTACACCCTTTTCCTTCTCCCTTCTTCTTAAATTTCTTTCCACTATATTAATTAAATCACCATAAATTTCCAGACTGACTTGGGTAAAGTTTTTTTTTGTTATTCGGGATATCCATGGCGGTCAATAATTAATATAGTTTAAGTCATAACGCTAAAATTATCCTTTACACTAAGCACATATTTGCCATGGTGGAAGAAGGCATGGGGTTATCCTGTAGCCAATCCCCCATAAATACTAAGCTTATGGAGTGGAGATGGGTGTGCATGTTTATCAGCAGGACAAGGATATGAATGGAGAGCAGACAGAGAAATATCAAGGAAGAATAATATTGGTGAGAGATGTCATCATTGAAGGTATTATTGCTATAAAAATTAATGTTATTTCCAAGGAAAAAGCCATTATGGAGCTGAAAAAGGCAGGTAATCCTTTTGAAGTTGCAATGTAGCCTTCTTTTAGGATGACTCAAGGAATGAAGAATTCCAGCTCCTTCCAAGAATCTTTTATGCCCATCATCAAATTGGTGGTTGTCAGTCTTAAATATTAAAACGTTTTCTTAGGTAATGGAAAAAATGGAAGAATCTTGAGTCAAAGAGTCACATGCATTAGAGACATTTTTTCTAAAAAATTGTCTTCACTACCTCTTTCTTGTACTCTGACACCCCTAAGAAGAGAATTTGATTCATATTCCAGGAATGCACTAGAATCACTCAGTTCTTTATCTTTCTCCATTCTGTCAACAGATCAGAGAAATGAGTCATCACAAGCAGCAGAGGAGCACACATATTCCTGGCTAGCTAAAAGAACCAGAATTTACTGAATTCTTCCTGAACTATCTTTCTTTCTTTTAAAAAAAAAAACTTTACCTTCTGTCTTAGAATGGATATTAATCATTGGTTCCAAGGGAGAAGAGTAGTAAGGGCTAGGCAACTGAGACTTACCCAGTGCCACAGCTAGGAAGTGTCTGAGGTCAAATTTGAACCCAGATTGAACCCTCTCTCTACTGAGGTGCTCCTCTGGAGTTTCTCTGAAAAAGAAACACAAAAGGAGGAAGGCTCTGTCTGGGAAGTAAAAGTTGAGATTAGTTAATAACTCCTTTCTGGTCCTCTATCCACTGTGCCACCTAGCTGACCCCTTCCTGATCCTGGTGAACATCAAAGATTCTCTGGAGAAGGAAGAAGGCTCCAAGTATTAACTCTACTTCTGTTCATCCTAAAGATCCAGGTTGGGAACATGGACTCACACACACACACACACACACACACACACACACACACACTCCTTTACAATTGTTATATTCCTGAGTGAAGGAAAAAACTAACCAGTCCAGCTTCTTGTTTGGGGTATTGGGGAGGAGGGGGAGGAGGGAGAGGAGGGGGAGGAAGTGTTCTGGATATAATTCTCATAGATTTTCCTCTGATAATCACAGATGCTGCCAAAAAAAAAAAAAAAGACATTTGCATCAGGAGTTAGGAATTCTGCCAGGAATGGGGATCCTTTCTCCCCAGTGACCTCTCCACTGTACATGAGGCTTTGGATACCATTCAACTGAAGTGCATTCCAATTGTATGCCCCCATCTTTATGATCTTTTATTTCATATCAATAGCACATGGAAATTATAAGGATGTGATGCCAGACTTTTCAGGGACACACCATGACAACCATACCAATCACAACCCCCTGACAATGGATCTACCCTTGGGATAGCTTCAAGTAAATTCTGAGATTGCTCTCACCCTCTTCTACTCCTCACAAGGTTCATGGACTACAGAAATCTGGCTCTGAACTGAACCAGTGACTGAAATTCCTGCAGAACAGTTTCCTGATTTTTAACCTATCATTTATTACAAATAAAAAAGGAGAGTTAGTATACTTCTCCTTTGACCTTTTTTCCAACACTGGCAATTGAGGATCTCAAACCCTGTTGCTAGTGGAACACTTTAACAGTAATGCTGGGGGTGCAGCTAGGTGGCTCAGTGAACTGAGAGCCAGGCCCAGAGACAGGAGGTCAAATATGACTTCAAACTCTTCTGAGCTGTGTGACTCTGGGAAAGTTCCTTAACTCTCCTTGCCTAGCCCTTACCACACTTTGGTCTTAGAACCAAAACAAAAAACAGTGATGCTGACTAGTTTCTTTTCCATGAGCAGACAAACTCCAGATGAAATGAGAAAGTGCATGTTAGGGAAGAGAATTCAGGGAACTGCTGAATCTTGCTCCCAAGGACTTTACTCCCAGATTCCCCATTTAACTAGTGATCTTAAGGGTAAAAATAACCACTTTTCCTTCTCACAAAATATAATATTGTGAACTTCATGATGCAAACAAGAATTCAGGCTTAGTTCCTTTTCCCTCAAACTCCATATTCAATCAGTTGCCTTGTCCTGTCTTTATTCTTTCATATTTGATCATTTTTTCTCCATTATTATAATTGTTACAGATCACAGAACTGTAAATATAGTTGGTAATATAGTAATCCAATCTCCTTATTTTACAGGTATATATATGATATATATGGTGATATGTATGGCTGTGTTGAGGTTTTTTTACTGGTGTAGGTCATGTAGATCCAAAGTCTTTGAGGGGATTGCATTAGCCAAGCACTCCTCAAATGTTCAGAAGGACTGAAATCTTTGTCTAGTCTCTGTTTCAAATTTCTTTGGTGTAGAGGAAACATTTCATTGTTATTTAGTTGTCCTGGGCTTGATTTGCATCATATATTGAATACTTTTCCACTCCTCCTGTTTGGAGAGACCCTAGTCATGAACCAAACCTAATTAATAAGTGATTTCCTCCCCCCTGATAATCTAGAGTACTGATTTAAAGAACTAGAGAAATTGGGAGGGAGAAAAAAAGTCTGATTCCTTTTGCTCTCTTTTTTTAAAACCCTTACCTTCCATTTTAGAATCAATATTGTGTATTGTTTCCAAGGCAGAAGAACATTAAGGACTAGGCAATTGGGGTTAGGTAACTTGTCCAAGGTCACACAGTTAGTAAATGTTTGAGGTCAGATATGAACTCACAAAGAGGAGTCTTCCTGATTCCAAGTCCCATGCTCTATCCACTGCACCACCTGCTGCCCCCTGATCCTCTCATTAGAGGCTAGGCTCTCTTATGACTGACCCTGGTCTGCAGGTGTATAGAGAGGTCCAGTACCCCACATCTCACAATGAATCTTATTATTACAGCAGTCATTTCATATTGCCCACTGTCATGCTCTAAGCAACTAGATAGCACAAGTATAAATTTTAAAATAGCATATGAATACTATGATGTTCATGTACTTTGTGTTTCAATAAAACTAGCCTAAAAACTATGTTGTATGTAGTAATTATCTGTCTCTCCTTTCATGTTTTTGCACAAGTGTTTCTTCTCAACTGGAACACATTCCATCACCACTGCTTTCATGGAGGAGATAGACTGTGAGTTTGGGGAAAACATTTTTGCCCCAGAAAAAAGTAAGCTTAGAAATCAAAGAAACAGAGCTACAGGGTTTTGAAAAATAAAGACCCTCAGGTTGGCAAGGATGGGATCAACCTTAGAGGTTTCCTGCCCCACCAGCATATCTGATAAAATTAGCCTCTGAGAAATGCATTATCTCACTAGAATAAACCCAATCTTTGCAGTTCCTGAGAACCCAAGGTTAACAGTTATAAACCCAAGGTAAACACATTTTTCCCCCAAATCAAAATTTTAAAATGCTGCCTCTATTATTCAACCTCTCAAATAAGGAAATATTGAACTGATAGGCTCCTTTTGCCTTGCAGTAATGTTACCCTAAGGCTATGCAAAACGTCTTATATATACATATATACATACATACATATATATATATATACATATATATATAATGTATCTTCCTTGTTTCAGCACTCTACTCTTGGCTTACTTACTGGCCATCAGCTGATGTTACTCAAACTTTTTAACTGGCCTCTACATTTATTGATTTCCAGTCAAACAGATAGAGGTAAAAGAATTACTCTCTGGAGGATCAGTAATTCCCCAATACTAGTTTCTTCTAAAATACAACATATAACAACATTTGTCAGTTATTGACTTCTTTGTATTACTTTCACATTCTTTGGGTTTATTTATTTTTGTACATGTCCTTCCTATTCCCCATAAGAATCTAAATTTCTGGAAGAGAGGGACTGTTTTATTATGTGCCTTGTATACTAAAGTTCAGAAAGAGAGAAATCTTTCACAGAGTATACCTAAGCAAGCCTACATCGATCTTATGTTTATGGGGTTTTTTTCAAATTATTTTATGTAAATATTTCAGGGTAGATTCATTGAAGTAGTAAAGTCAAATTAATAAGTCAACACTTATTAAATGACAATCATGTGCCAGACTCTATGCTAAGTTTTGGAAATACAAAGGAAGGCAAAACATTTCTTGCTTTGAAAAAGCTCACAAGGGGGCAGCTGGGTAGCTCAGTGGATTGAGAACCAGGCCTAAAGACAGAAGGTCCTGGGTTCAAATTTGGTCTCAGACACTTCCTAACTATGTGACCCTGGGCAAGTCACTTAACCCCCATTGCCTAGCCCTTACCACTCTTCTTCCTTGGAACCAGTACACTATTGATTCCAAGATGGTAGGTAAGGGTTTAAAAAAAAAACAACTCACAATATAATAGGGGAAACAACAAGCAAACAACTATAGACAAACAGGACAAACAGGGTAAACTGGAGAAAATATTATAGAGAAGGAACTAAGATAAGGAGAACATGGAAAGGTTTTCTACAGAAGGTGAGCGTTTAGCTGAGGAAACAGAGAAAACCCAGGAGGCAGAGATGAGGAGGGAGAAAATTACAGGCATAGAAGATGACCAGCGAAAGTTTACAGTTGGGAGATCAAGTGTCTTGTGAAAGGAACAGCAAAGAGGTCAGTCAGTGTCACTAGATCATAAAATACCTGGAGGAGAGTACGGAATAAGAAGATTTAAAAAGATAAAAGGACTCGGATTCGAAGGGTTTTAAAAGACCAACAGAATTTTATATTTGATTCTGGAGGAGATAGGGAGCTACTGGAATTTAGGGAGTCAATATAGTCAGATCTGCACTTCAGAAAAATCAGTTTGATAGTTATGTGGGGGGTGAATTGGATGAGGAAAGACTTAATAGTAGAGTATTGCCTGCACCAAGGTAGTGGTAGTATCAGAGTGGAGAAAAGTGAATGAGGTTAATTTGACAAGACTCAAAGACTCCTGAGAGAATGTGCCAACTAAACTGTCCACCTAAGAGGATAGTGGTGTCCTTGGAAATAAATGGAGTGGAGGAGATAGAATTCAGTTTTAGACTTGCTGACATCATAAGTCTATGAGACATACTAATAGGCAGTTGCAGATGCAAACTGGAGGTCAGGATAGCTAATGAAAACAGCTTTCCTGAGAATCAAAAATTCAAAGTTTGCCTGTTACATACTCTTTATGACCCTAGACAAGTAATTTTAACTTCTCGGTCTAATAATTAAGTGCGGATCAGCAGAGGCTACCTATATCGATGATATCACAAGACTTATAGAAAAAAAAGAAAAAAAAACTTTCCACATTCATTTATCCTTATTTATATACCTTTGAAAGTTTTCATTCTTAATTGCACTATAGCATTCTGTTACATGATACATTGCTGTTTAAACTCTCCAGAGTTTTCTACCCAGTAACTAGTGAGGTATTTAAATTCTAATATCCTGTTGGATGAACGGGTTTAAAATCTACCAGTTCCGAGCTAGGTCCTGTAAATGATCTCAAACTGAGAGAAACGAGAACATCCTCCTACCGCTGAGCAGAGGTTTCTATGGTTACTGAAGAACGGCTAAGAAAACTGTGTCTCCTTTCTGCAAGGCTTTTGGTTTGGCTGTCTCATGGGGAATCCAGGCAGGTGAGTAAGAGGGGAAAGAGTGTACCCGTAATTTACAGGGGAGAATCAAGAACAGAACATGATTCTAGAAGAGGAGGAGGTATCTTCATTGCTAAAGGGAAGTATCTCCATGTAGCAGAAAGAGGAGGGAGAGTAAAAAAGGAAAGTGAATTTCATTTTCTAATGACTGTACTACTAGCCTTTATTTACCCTACGGAGCATTTTTAGGAAAATAGGTAACCGAAGACTAGGAAAGGCAGGCAGAGAAGGTGGAGTAGTTCTCTCAGGATAGAAAATGGGTACAAACTGTTTTGCATTGAAGCTTGACCCAAATAGAACTATGAGTGTATTCACTTTCTGCCCTCCCCAAATCTCTTCTCCAGGAAGAGAGGAACAATTATGCTCTGCAGATTATTTACTGTAGCCATAAGGTATTAGTGCCCTCTTTACAGAAGTGGGGCATCTATAATGGTGGAATAGTGCATAAAAGCTGTCAGATTCTACTGATATGTTGCTTAAATTTGCTGAACTGCTTTCTCTCTACCTCTCAGTCACCGTTTCTGCCTCTTTCTTTTGTTATAAAGGACAAACTGGAGTGGGAAGGGTGATGGATACTTTAGAAATAAAAGATACATTTTAAAATATATCACTATAAAAAATAATGATTTGTTGGTACCAAATCAAAACATAAAATTAAAGTTGTCCTGTGACATTCACCTGGAGTTCCCTTTGTTTTGGATTATACAGCAGCAAATTGCTTTTCTGGGATTAGATGAGCTCTGCCAGTCAGACAACAAGCATTTTTAAGCCTGTAGCTTCCTACCCTCCCAAAAATGTTTTGTTTAGTCTGTTTCTTTGTTTTCTCTTGGTCTAGACCTGAGATTTTTTTTTTAACCCTTACCTTCCATCTTGGAATCTATACTGTGTATTGATTGGTTCCAAGGCAGAAGAATGGGTGGTTAAGTGACTTGCTGAGGAACACACAGCTGGGAAGTGTCTGAGGTCAAATTTGAACCCAGGAAATCCCATCTCTAGGCCTGGCTCTCAATCCACTGAGCAACCCAGTTGCCCCCTGAGATTTTATTGTATAAGGAGCTCCCTGGTGAGGGATCTCCTCATCCAGTAGAAATCAGTGCTTGTTTGCTTTACATTTTAAATTTTAGAGCATAAGTGGGCACTAAGAGGTTAATTGACTTACCCAGGGCCACTGAGGCAGTATGTGTCAGATGGGACTTGAATTTAAGTCTTTCTGACTCCAAAGATGCCTCCCCTACAAAGAATAAAACAAGAGTAAGCAATCAATTTCATTCTGTCTTTCTAAATCTGGTCCTACTATATTCACTGTTTCTCTCCAATACTCCACCATTCTTCCAGACTTCCAAATTTCTAACTTTGGAGCTTTCTTTAAGTCTTTTCTCACATCTAAATAGTTATGAACCCTATAGATTTCAACTCTAAAATATTTTTTAAATTTGTTCCCACTGTCACCAACCTATTACTGGTTCTTGTTACCATCTACATGGTTATTAAAATAGCCTTCTGAAGGTTGTCCCTCGTCTTATCTTTTCCTCTCTTTTGCATCATTCATAATGCCTTCAATCTTCTAACTTCTTGCTTACCTCATATTAGTGTCCTCTGTAGGCAAAAAAAAAAATTACTGTCCTTCAAATATTCCTTGTCCCTTTCTACCCATAGGTCTTTGATCACGGATTAATGAAAATTAATTCATTAATATTTATTTACTTAGTGCTTATTATGGGGATACAAATAAAAAAGTAAACTAATTTCTGCTCTTAAAAGGGTTCACACTAGTGGGAGAGGCAAGCAGAACAGAAGATTTCAGGCACAAGTCAAATGAAAATGTTCATTGGTCCTTAGGACACAATGGCAAAGCCAGTGGTCACACAACTTTTGAAGCATCCTGCAGCTCCACAGATGTGTGTGTATCCTTTTTGAACCTAAAGGAGGGAAGCCAGGGATTGGAAAACAAATGGAAAAAAGCCCTAGGAAAGAGTTTTAAGGGGCATAAAGACAAAGGAGAGACACAGCGAGATCTAGACTTGGAAGCAGTCTACAAGAGAAGATGTGATCACTGACCCTTCACCCAGAAGGTTTATTTGAGATGGAAATTTTCAAATGAATTTTCAGATAACACAAAAGAGATACCAAAAAAGACCTTTATATCAAATTGCAAGCCTAATTACAAAAACAATGATCCTGGTGGCCAGGAAACTGGTGTTTGGAAGGAAGTACCTATGCCCTTGGTAAAATCTCCCTTGCCCAAAAAATCCAGGCCAAGAAGCTTCCTGAGTATTAGCAATTTTCATCCTGCTTGTTCAAATGATGATTTTAAGCCTTTGAGATTCCAAAGATCTTTTCTCTGTGCCTGTCCACTTCCAGATCGCTGCTGCAGTTCTTTTCCACGATAGAAGCTTAATTTTTAAGTCCAACAATTTTTTACCCCGATCCAATTGAAGGATTCACTATAAATCAATCATGTGAAATATTAAATATATATCCAGATAAGTCTGATCCATGAACACCTTGCTCATTGGCATCAGCTTTTGAATACGTCTTTAACATCCTCTTGATTTGTCATTACTAAAACCCTTCAACTTTAAGATCCTTGGTGATCTCCACTAGGTTCTACATGATAGAAAAGGTGACAATGGTTTGGTTCATGCTATTCTCTCTGCTTGGTATATCCTCTTTTCTACTTTTGAACTGATGAATTCCTTTTTATTCATCCTTTAAAACAACTCAAATGCCAGCCAACAATCACTGTGCTCAGCTCCAGGAATACAAATTCAAGCAAAAAGAAACAGTCTTGACCTTCAAATAACTTCTGTTCTAATGGGGGGAAACAACATATTTGGGAAGCTGAAAGGTGGTGGAAAGGAATGAAGGCATGCAATGGAGAACAGCCAGTAAGCAATGATTAGCCTGAATACCTTCTTTAACAAGAGGTTCTATGAGGAAAGCATCCAGTCAAAGGAAGGAGTTATAGAGTGTGTGTGTACTTCCATGATGTGAATGCCAAGGCTGGAGTGAATGTTCAGGATGAAGAGAATTTTGGGCCAGGGTAAAGAAATGAATGCAACCTGATGAAAAGCCTTCCTGATCCCCCAATTGATAATGATCTTCCCTTATAAACCTAATACTGCACTTTGTTTTGTACTTCTCTAAAATACTTGTGTATTGCTGCAGTATATTCATATTTCATAGCTAGATTGTATTGTCCAGGAGAACAAGGACTACATCATATCTATGGTAATTTTTTTAAATCTTCTCTTAGCACAGATCTTTCAGCACAGTTAAAATAATGTTATTGTCTTCTCTAGAAATTATGAATATGGCCTATTTCCCAGACCATTCTGTGCTAAGTGGTCTTGTAGCTGTCCTCTTCCTTCAGCTGCTCACAATGATCTCAGGTAAGTGTTTCTCTTTTCCAACAAGGAGACTTCTCAAGAGGCAAAAATAATTTCCTATCTACACTTTTCCCTTATAGAAGATAATTGTCACCCTCATTTCAGGAAGCCCCTGAGGCTAGAATACTATGGGAATAAAGTTATCCCTTTCTTGAAAAAGCATTGTATTTTCTTCACCTACCCACCCCCACCCTCACATCTCTGATATGTGTTTCCTACAACGAGTTTCTCTATAATTCTCCTCCTTTGTTGAACAGCTCAATTTACTGTGGTTGCACCTGCTAAGCCTCTCCTGGTCATGGTAGGAGAAGATGCCATATTACATTGTCACCTCTTCCCCAAGAAAAATGCTGAGCAAATGGAGGTGAGGTGGTTCCGTTCCCAGTTCTCTCCAGCTATCTATGTGTATAAAGATGGGAAAAATAGAGATGAAGAACAGATGGAAGAATATCGAAGCAGAACAACTTTTATGAGAGATAATATCAAAGATGGAAGTGTTGCTCTGAAAATTCACAATGTTACTGCTTTTGAAAATGGAAGGTATCACTGCTATTTCCAAGAAGGCAGATCATATGATGAAGCCTTTATAGACTTGAAGGTGGCAAGTGAGTTACTTGGTTTTGCTCTTTGACCTTTTCTTAGTTAGACCCAGGGGGAACCAAACTCAGAACTGGCAGGTTTATTTATTACCATTTATTGGACACTTAAAATATGGCAAATACTGTGCTGAGCCTTGGGAATACAAATACAAATAAAAAATAACACAATCCATGACCCCAACTTACATTCTAATGGGATCCAGGGAGACTACTAAAGCATGGTAGGAAAAGAAATCCAAAGAGTCTGAAGATAGGCAAGAAAGGAATAAAGGAGTAAACAAGGTTGACCTAAAATTTAGGTTCTCTGAGGAACTAACTGATCAATGAAAGGAAGAAGAACCCTCATTGACTTTATGGGCATTTTTAGTGTCCCTTCTCTTTTATCTAGTCAATCAATCTCCTTCCTACTAGACCATGTATAGCATTTATTGAAAAAATAATCATGTTTTATTTAAACATAGCCCAAAGTGAAGATTGAGGGACTTTTGTGGTCCCTAGGAAATAGCATAGAAAGAATCACAGAGCTTAAAGGTGCTATTTCAAATTCTCTTGTCCAGCCTTCTTCTTCAGGCAAAAATGAACATCCAGACTTTTCAATTCTAGTCTCCCAGAATCTTCTTCAGGAAGTACTGTTTACCAGTAAATTCAGTTTTGAACAACAAATTCTTACTCGTTTTCATTAGAACCCATCACTCATTTATTTAAGCCCGTTACTTTTTATTTAATCCCTCATTGACTTGCACAACTCATACTAACATTTCTTTTCTCCCAGTTAGCCCTCAGATTTGGCTCTCTTATGCCCTGTATTTCATTTAGCTGCTATCACCTGTCTTCTTCAGTTTGGATGCACTGTCATCCAATTTAGTCTGTCAGAAAGAATACATTCTTTTTTTTCTTACATTGCTTTCTGAAAATAGTTCTCCACCCTTCTTTTAGTCCTTTACTACAATATACTACAAAACAGTATTCTAGTGGGTCATAAGTTTTTTCAGTCAATTCTGGTCTTCTGTTAATGCTTTTGAGGGAATCAAACCTAACTTTTTCTTGGTTTCTTCTCTATTTGTCTTCCTGGTCCTCAGGTCAGTCAGTCCTTTTGTCCTCAATCAGCTAGTTCATTATCTAGATTAGCTATTGTCTCTGTTCTTGCTTTATGAATGCTAGAGATACATCAGCCCTTTAGAATTCACTCTTCCAACTTTTCATTTCTGGTTTCAGAAACTACAAGCTCCCTTTTCCCAACCCTACATAGTCTACATAACACACAGAACTAGTGAAGAGCTAAGCCAGATATGTTTTTCCATATCATGAGTCTTTCCCTTGCTTCTTGTCTTGTTTCAGATCACAGAATAAAGTATGGTTATCGTTGAGCATTTTACAGGCTCCCATGAATCCTTCATGATTCTTCATAAGATGAAATAAGGGCATTCCTATTAACTAATATATAATGATAGTTTGAACAGTTTCATGGGATCTAAGGGCTTTTTAACCTATATCTATGGAAATCTACATGTAAGCTATATTCTGATATCCTTAGGAAGATCCTGGCTAAGGGCAAATGGGCCAAAATCTGAAAGTCCAAGAAGAAACCTTGTTGGGGATTGGGGCAGTGAGGAGTTCACAATCCAAAGAGAGATTCATAAGAAGCCTATCCAGGTAAATTCAAATCTGTGGTTCTAGGCAATATTTTATAGGCAAATTACACCAATTGCTTACCATCATCTATGTGATATCACTTTATTAGCAAAGAATGTAAAATTGATGTGACAAAACCACCCTTTAGGGTGATTGCAAACTGGTTGTTGAGAAATCCATTCAAGTATGTTTCCAGTTTGAAACTGAATAGAAATATGGATTTGGGAGTAATGTGTAGTTTCCAGAATTAGCCATTTATCGCCATTAATTCACATAGACATGACATTTGCCCTTTTCCAATCCTCAGAAATTCTTGTCCTTGATGATTTCTCAAAATTAATGGTTAGTCAATCTGTAACAACATCTATCAATTCTTTGAGCTTATAATCAGACTGCTAATTTCAATACATGCTTCCTTAGCTTGAGTCTGAATTGAATTGAATCTTACCACAACTAGACCTCTCTAGAAACAACATTAAAACAAGATATTTTATGAAAAGATTAAAATTATGACTTTTTAAATTTCTATGTTTTCTCTGCCTTTACCAATGATCTTTTCCTGACAATTTAGGAAATTTGGATGAATAAAATTATCTCTAGACCTCTTTGCCTAAAATAAGTAAATATTAAAGACAGAATATTTTTTGTCTTTTTGGCATTTTATTCACTTCTTTGCTTTCTAGCTCCCTTCTCTTGTTCTCATATAGTCACACTTATCTAGTGAGAAGGATCAATTTCCACTTTTGATTGCTTCTTTTAAATTCTTCAACTCCATATAGACTTGCAGGTTTAGCCAAATTGCACCTTTATGATATTTTGCTTTCTAATATACTTTGTTCTAGAACAAGTAGAACTTTTTTAAACCACAGCCAGTTCTCTAGAGTGACATTTACTCTTCAGTTCTATCATAGTTTTCCTACTGATGCTTCGCTACTATAAAAATCAATTGTTTTGCCTATTTAAGTGCTCCCTCCACTAACACAAATTGCATTTTCTAAATACCTTAGTAGATTAAAAAAATTTTAGTTACTATAGCTGAAAATTCTACCCTGCAGCAAACCCAATAATGAAGCTACATCAAACATAATGAGTCTAATTATTGTTATATTTAAAATAGTTGTCTGCCTTAAACTGTAACATTTAAAATAGTTGGAGACATAAACTGTAGTGAGTTAAAATGGTGGAAGATATAAATTATGATAGATATAAGAGTGGGTGAGTAAATTTGACCGCAGAAAATGTTTCACTACAGTGTCTTGGTTTTTTAATCAAATATAAGGTGGTTGCCAGGGAATATATTCCCAATCATGAATATACCCAAGTCAACTGAGTTTTATAGAGAATTTAATTAATAATACAATGCGGAATTAAAGAAAAGAGAGAAAGAGAGAAAAAGGAAAGAAGTATAAAGGGCCTTAAGCCAACATGGCCTAGACCTGAGTCTTAAGAGAGAGAGATCAGTTAGTCAGTCTTTTATCACTCACCACAAGGTCTGTCTAAGCAAGGATTCTAGTGACAGAGTCTCCTCAGCGAGAGTTCCAGCCAGAGTCCTCCTCAAAGAGCCTTCCAGCCAGAGACTGTTTCAAAGGGCCTCTCTCAAGAGCCTCCAGAGGGACAGAGTCCCCTCAGAGGAGCTCCAGCGAGACCTCCTTAGAGATTGTCCTCCAAGAGCTTCCCTTCTCCAGAGCCTCTCCTCAAGGGATTCTCCTCAAGCGATCCTCCAAAAGGATCATAAGAGATCTCATAAGAGATTTCTGCTTTTTCTTATATAGGGGTTTTTCTCCTATGTCACCTCCCCTAAGTCCTTACATCTACCAATCACAGTAGACGTTTTTCCAAAGGACAACCCATTCTGAATTCACTGCTGGGTCGACTAATCCCTTTAGTAAGTTTGAACCAGAAAAAACTTCTGAATAAGTTTTCACCTCTTTGCTCCTGGCAAGTTTACAAGTTGTCTGACCTTTAATAAGTACTTAGCACCCCCTTTGTATTACTTCTAAAAATAGGCATGGCTTAGAGAACTTTTTGCCTCATTATAAGTATGGGTTTAAGTACTTTCATTGTTTCGCAAGGAGTTTTCTCCCCTAAAGCAGTCTTAAGTATGGGTAGAGTAGAGGTCCTCCCATTTCTGATCCAAGTAGAATTCTCACTGTCAAAATGGGGAATGTTCCCAGTAGGGAATTGTTCCAATGGAGAATTCCCCAATGTGGAAATTTTTAACATTCACAAGTCTGAGAAATTTCAAGATTTACATTATCAAATGCCTGATAGAATACTATCAATAACATTTATAAGAATCTTGAATAAGGAAAAGATCAAATGTTAAAATACAGCATAGGGTTAACATTCCAGAATAACCACCATTCAATCCCTTCCTGGACTACTTCTTTCTAAGAGTTTATTATTGTGATTATTCAATTACCTTGAATTTCAAAAGAGGACAGATGCTGATGTTAGATGAGTCCTAGAACCAATTACTCCAAGTAGTAGGGTAGCATCTAGTTATATTTGTTTGTCACCTTTACTGAATTTTAAAGGAAGACCTTAACCTTGTTCTTCATAATTTCTGAAGGGAAATACTAGAAAGAGTTTTAGATTATAGAAATGATATTCCTTACATAAAAAGAAAAATTAGAAAGAAAGGTTGTTGTTTTTTTAATTCCACAAATTTAATTTGTTGACTCCCACAACAGAATGCCAGTAGGAAAGAAATATTCAAACAAATCACCATCAAAATTCATAATGATGATGACAAATGATTCTTAAGAAGCTAAAATGAAAATAATAGCATACTAAAATCTAAAATGTGCTGTAATGTACGACCAGAAAGGGAACACACACACAAGAGAACTGGAGGGAAAGAGAGAAAGAGTTGAGAGAATGAAGAGGGGGAAGAGATTGATTTTCCCCTCTCTTCCCTTTGGGTAAGGTAACCCAGTCTTGTCTCCCTGCAGGAAGGAGTATGTGTCCTCAGAGAATGGTTCTGGGAGGTGGAGGTTAAGAACTAAAGGAAAGAGCTTTGATAAGATGACACACTGCCTCTCCATTGGTCCCAATTCTTGTTGAGAGGCAAGATGGATCCTTCTTCCTCTGGATCCCTCAGGTACTCCATCTGTCACTTCCTCCCCAAGACCTTGGGTTACCCCACAGCCCAGTAGAGATGATTGATCCTTAGGCTGGATTATTTGGATCACTATGATCCTGAGTTAAGCTTCCCCTTTGGGAAGAGGTGTGATTCTCCCCAAGTTTTCTGTCCCCTTTCCTAGTCTCAGAAACTAGCCAGACCTAATTCTAAGGTAGTAAACAGTTTATTTGGGTTCACACAGGGAAGGGAGTGATAAGGATGTCAGGTGAGGAAAGTAGGTTAAGCTCTGTTGACTGGCAGAATGACCCCCTCAAAATCTCAGGGCTCAGGCTCTCAGCCTTGACCCCTCTTCCAGTCAGCTGCTGGTTTGGTCCCTACTCTTAAGCTGATCTAGCTTGAGTATTGGAGTCCAGGACAAGTTAGAGAGGGAAATAGAGAATAAATATTTGGAGAGAGGATTTCTTCAAAGTCCCAGTCTACAATATCTTAAGCTGAGTGAGAGATATTCAGTTCACTGGGAAACAGTTGATCTCCAGAAAGACCCAAGTTTAGGAGATCTGCTGCTCAGGCTCCCAGCTGAAGAAGTGCCAGAGCAGTTGGAGTTCTTCCAGCTTCTGTTCTCTGACTGGAATCTTGAGTTTTTTCTCTTCTTGCACCTTCCCCACTCACTCTCTGCTCCTTGCACAATTGGATTTGATTTCTCTCTTACACTGCCTCTGAAGGATTTGAAGTACAGCCAGGTGAATCTATGATGAAAAGTGCATGAAGCACAAAAAATTGCCAACAGTCCATTTGGTACATACTTCTAAAATGAGGAAAACTGAAGAGTCACTATTTCTCCACAAGCTTTCTCCATGACAATACAAATATCAATATTTATGTGAGGGTCAAAGGGAAAGTCGTTGACAAGTAATGCATTTGAAGTTGGGATATTTTTGTTTATATTGATAAAAAGCTCCACTTCTAAAATGATATTTAAACTCATAGACTATCTTTTCTCAGTGTCAAATGACAAGGCACTCATGCCTAATTCATGGACAGTCTTTTTCAAACTCAGAATTTATCTTAGAGATATCTTGACCTTTGCATCTGTTCAAGATTCTCAGTAGCTTTGGTCATAGTTGGGGAAAGGGAAGGGGAAAACTTTTAACAAGCTGATACCCACAATTAACCTAAGGATGATAGAGTAGAGGCAGGAAGGGCAGCATATTTAGCTCAGTTAAATAATAAGGACTGTGAGTGACTTTGACTTAAGCTACTATTGTCTTAGATTGGGGTTGGGAGGACAGAGGGAGAGGAGAAGCATAAAGCTTTTTACAGAAGTTACAAGAAAAGGGTTGAACTTTTAGCATGGAGATTAATGAGGCTACAAGTAGTTGTGCTTTCCCTTCACCTAGAAAAAAATTTTTTTAATTCATTACATCCAAGCAAAAAAAGACTACAAATAAAATAGTTAATACAAATGTTTCTTCTGCCTGGGAAAGTTAGTTGTTAGTTAGCTAGGAAATTAGAAGTAGTAATAATATTACTAATTACAATAATAGTAATGCTAATAATATTAGTTTAATCTATCAAATAGCCTCACTTCTAGCACAGAAATTCTTACATTGATAGAACTCTAAACAATAAAATGCCATAGCAGTGAAAATAAGGCACTGGATAATGAAAAAAATGTAAACCAATAAAGTTTTTCTTTGTTCTTTAATTGTTCTATTTTTTGAAAATTAAATTTTCCTTGTTTTAAGGCTTCTAATAATGCTGCTGCTTCTCCTCTTCTTCCTTTTCTGTTTTTGAGAGAATAAGGATACAGACTTTCCCCATGACTTCTAACTACATGAGTCTAAAAGTCTTTCAGTTTTTCCATCTGTAAAATAGCAATAATAATAATCATATCTCTATTATCTATCTCACATAGTTGTTATAAGGACCTAAAGAGATAAGATATATGAAGTTGCAGTATAAATTAAAATTACTATTATTATTTGATTTCTCTGTTTCTTGAAAATGATTTAATGCCCAAACCTACTTGCTGTAGTTTTGAATGGTTTAAACCCTTAAAACTTTGAGGCAATTTTGATCCATTCAACAAATTAGGTGACATGAAAAAAATTCAACAAAATAGTAATAAAAATAAATCAGACAACAATTTCTGTAAGTATTATTCTAGATCATCTGAGAATATAAAAGTGTAAGATAATGATACTTGCCCTTTAACAAGGCTGTAGTCCAATTTCCCAATTTCAAGGCAGTGTTCCCTTTAATCAGCTCAGATAGAGTTGACTACAGTAGGTGGAATAAACTATCTTGATTTTTCTTATTCAAGGATGACTCTATTCAAGCCAATTTTCTCTTCTCCAGGTATGGGCTCAGATCCCCTCATTGAAATTACAGGTTATGAATATGGATGGATTCAACTAGAATGTACATCTGCTGGATGGTATCCCCAGCCCCGAGTAGAGTGGAGAAATCTTTCAGAAGAAACTATTCCATCCCTGGAGGAAAACTTGGTTCCCAGTGAAGATGGACTGTTTATTGTTAAATTGTCTGTGAATATCACAGATCACACAGTGGTTAGTGTGTTCTGTTCCATTCAAAACTCCCTTCTCAGCCAAGAGTTGTTGGCAATGATGTCTATCCCAGGTCAGTTCTCAGCTTTAGATTACCTTTATAGAGTCATGGTCTTTATAGTCATTGGAGCACCATGAAGGGAGTATTTAAAAGGAAAATTTCTACCAACTGTAAGCTATGGAGCTAGACTAATTGTCTCTATACTTTTTTGATTAGTTAAAGTATTTTGAGCACAATAAATAAAGCAGTTTGTTAAAATCAAAATTAGAGTTGGAAAGCAATTTAATAACACATCGGTAAGCTTCATTTGGATTTTATTTTAGAACAAAAAGTAATGTCCAAAGAATATGGAAATAGGAAAAGAAGGAAATTGGGGTAATTTTCAACCAGAAAAATAACCTTTCCTTTTCCTTTTCTGAGAGGAGTCACAATCTGAAAGAATCTCCTCTTTTTTTAGATTTGGGAAAGAGACCCTGGAATGTTTTGGCTGGTTTAACTCTTTCTCCTTTATGTCTTTTACCACAGAAACTATTTGGATTACAACATCCATTCCCTCTGAGAGCCCTTCTGAGATCCCAGACCTAATAACAACTCCAAGTCCTGAAGAAGTCTCTACCTGGATGGTTGCTCTCACTGTGGCCTTGCCAGCTCTTGGCCTTTTTATTGCCTGTAGTATTTGTTTCACATGTAAACAACACAAGAGAAAAAAGACACTATTTATAGAAAAAGAAATTGAATGTGAAGAAAAAGATGAAAAGGGACAAGAACAGATGGACCACCTGACAGGTAAAAAAGAAAAGGAAAGGCAAAGATGATATTTTGAGAAATAAAAGTACCTCAACTTTTGATATGGAATGCTGGAGAAGAAAAAATTGGAAAATACATAAAACATAACATATAATATAGAAATAATGTATTAGTAATCTACATATGTATATATCATGTCTCCTAAAACTCCATTCAAACACCACTAAACTTACCTCTTAATTAACCAAATAAAAAAGTGTTTTCATTATAAAGATATGAGTAAATGGAGACGCTAATACTAGACTAGATCTTGCTTCATTGTTCTTGGTTCCTTGGTTTCAGAGGATTTTCATAAGGGATATTTCTCTGTGATATATTCCAGAAACAGATTGTTAAATCTTTCTTTTTTGAGGTCCATTGGTTCCTTTTTAGAGAAATTTAAGGAAGTGCTCAGTAAATTCAGCATCCTCATTATCTAATTCCTCATACATATAATTTATTTGCTTCTCATATAATAATTACATAAGAGTTCTTATCTTTCTGTTCGTCCATTGCAGGATGGAGAAGGATCCAGTTACATGCTGGTGAGTGATTATTCTGTTCTCTGTAAATCTAAGATCTCTCTTCCCATTCCTCAGGCTACTAAAAAAAAATGAGAACAGAATAGAACAGTCATCTAGAAGGCAAGCTAAATACAATGCCAAAAATAAAAAATGTGAAAGTCTTTCTCTGTAAGAGAAGCAATTCCTATGGGATAACCATGGAATGATTTGGAGGAATCATTGAGTTTCATTATCAGTTCTACAGTCATTTCACTGATTTCTATTATTTTAAAAGATAAAAAGTCTTCTGGAGATGGGAAGTACTCCATTCAAATGTGACCTCAGACACTTTATAATTGTGTAACCTTGGGCAAGTTGCATGATACCTATTGCCTAGCTCGTTCAGCTCTTCTGCCTTAGAGCTGATACTTGGTATCAATTCTAAGACATTTTTAAAAGGTAAGAGTTTTGTTTTGCTTTAAGTAGTGATTGGCATAAGCTGATTGGAGGATGGAAAATATCTCAAACCACTAAACCTAGTTGTTTTCCATATTTTGATTAACAAAGTCATTAAACTCAGAACTTTCCCCTGGCTAATACAGTGCATCCCCTACCATGATACTCTGAAACGGAAAGTATCTTAATGGCCATCTAGTCCAATCCTTATCAAAAAGGAATCCCTTCTGTGTCATCTAAAATCAATTCAGGGTCTACTTGAACACCTCCAATGAGAGGGATTCAAAGCAACATGCTACATTTTGATTACACTTATTATTAGTATTTTCCCAACAACAAGCATGAATTGGCCTTCTTATAATAGCCATCCATTACTATGCTTCTCATAAGCCTCCATTAGCTTTTTGTGGCTGCCAAATCATACTGCCAACTTTGGTTGAGATTGCAGTCCACTAAAACTCCCAGATATTTTTCAGACAACCTGCTGACTATCTTGCCTTCAACCAGCAATGCTGACATTTTAAACCCAGCTATAAGATTTTACATTTATCCCCCTTGAATTTCATTTCATTAGATATTTAATGATCTAGCTTATCAAGATATTTTGGGATTCTGACTCTCATTCATTATGTTACCATCTCTGTCAGTTGTGTCATCTGTATTTCTGATAATTTTATACAAATATAAAATTGTTAAATAGCACAAGGCTATTTAGATTCCTGAGGCAATCCAATGAAAATCTCTTCTCAAGTTGATATTGATATTCTTTGAGTTCAGTCATTCAGCCAATTCAGGATGCATCTAATTGTAGTATTGACTGGTTCACATCTCTCCATTCATTCCACAGAAACAAACAAAAATTATAAGCCACTTTATGATTTGTTTTGCTAAAAAAATAAAAAGGCTTTAGCTACCATTCCTTCTAATTAAAAAAAGTTAGTAACATAGTAAAATAAAAGGAAATAAGGTTGATTTGACATAGCTTCAATCTTGTAATCACTGCTTCCTTTTTCTTGATGTTCAGTAATCATTTCTTTATTGATCTGTTGTAGAAACTTTCCAGGAATTAAAATCAAATTCCTTGGCCTATAATTTTCAGACTATTCTCTTCTCTTTTCTGGAAATCATGATATGCCTTTCTCTAGTTCTTTGAAATTTAATCATTCTACATAAACTTTAAAGTATCACTAATGATGACTCCACAATTACATTGGTTGGTTCTTTCAGTGCTCAAGAATATTGCTTCTCTTGGTCAGGTAACTTGAATCTTAAAAGGAAACAAGGTGTTCTTTTACTATCTTCTAACTTATTTATATTGAGTATCAGCTCCCTCTTGGCTCTTTCTTGTTCCATCCTTTCCCACTCAAAGGTTATTATCCTTGAAAGGGAAAACAGACAAAGTAATGATCAAGCGGCACTGCCTTCTCTCTTCTGTCAGTTGTCATCATCCTGTTGGCCCCAATTAGCAGTTCTATACCTTATTTAATCTTTTTATTTATCACTTTATCAAGATATCAGAAAAAAATTAAAAATAAAAAGCCTTTCCTATTGTCCCTATAGTTCTTTACCATTTGTTCATTTACTCATTGTGTGTTAACATCATACCACTCGCTTATATTCATCCTTTTGCTTCTCATTTTTGTAAATAATTTTTGAAAATGAAATCTGATTGATTTTCTATGTATCCACATCAGTCTTTTCAAATAAGCCCCATTTTTCTTCCTTAATGGAATTGTTTCTTTTTGGGTCTTCAGACTTTTAAATAATAAGAGTTTCCAATCCTTTCTCTGCTAACTTAACCTTCCTTAGCATTCCCCTGAACACTTGGAAATTGCTTTCCCAAAGCTAGGAAATATTTCAGACTATACTCAGATTTCTTCTTCTCTGCCACAAACTCTAGGAGGGAGAAGTTACTTCTCTAACCCACAAATATCATGTCATCTCCCTTTCAGTACCCAGTTCCTCCCTGTTAATGAGAATCAGATCCAGAATAGAATTTCCCTTTGTCAGTTCCTCCACCTTTTAAAACATAGATGATAGACAGAAACTCCACTAGATTTCTAGATAATTAAAATCTTCTATCACTACTATACCATGCCTTTGGGCCAGATTTGTAATCTATTTCCCAAATTCCTTTTTCCATCTAAGTATTTTGTAATCTTGTTTCTAATGACAAAATCACTTATTTCTCCTCCTATTGATCTCTCTCAAATACCATTGTTTCCCTGCTCTGGCTTCTGGATTTTCTCTTCTTTCCCACCAATAAACATAGTTTATTAAACATCAGTTGTGTTCCAGGCATTATGCTAGACCCTTGAAATAAAAAAATAAAAAAGTTAAATGGCCCCTGTCCTCAAAGAGGTTACATTCTATCTGGAAAAAAAAAAAAACCACATATATATATTTGTAGATAAATGGAGCTGATATAAGCTGTAGAGATCTTTATCTCAATTCACATTCTTGCTGATGAGTCAGGTCCAGAGCATGGTTTCATATTCCCCCTCAGGGATCTCAGGTTACTCTTAAGGGAATAGGTCTTTCTAATGCTATCATCTTAAGCATCCTCTTCTGGTGTATTCTTCCCAATATCAATCACCAGATACCTCATTAATACCCTGCAGTGATTAGCACACTCATTTCATTCAACCACTTCATATCAATTAGCTTTTCCAAAGAGATATTTGCTGAGAAGATGTAGTCAGAACAATACAAATATTTCCTCCCAACTTTCAGGGCCACACTCTCCTTTATTGTCCCCTCAATCTATAGGAAGGGGGGATTGAACCTTAAAGCAGTTGCTACAAAGCATTCACTCCACCATGGTCATGTCTCACTCAGTACAGCATGGGTGTTGGACAGAGTCAAGCCCTTGTAGATCTGGCATGTCAGCTGCAGGGTGAATCTATGGCTAGGCTAAGCCTCAAGCACGGAGAGGTTGCACTAGCAGACTCGACTTGTCTGAACACATACTCTAGTGAGGAGTCTTGTCCATGAACCTCTGGTACTCTCCCAACCTTTCAGAGCTCACAAAGTCAGTCTATTCTATTCTACCTCCAGTACTGCTTTATCTAAAGCAGGCCAGAATAGATGTAATGGGAACATAAAAAACAATAAGGTCATGTACTAGAGACTCCACGTTTACTTGGAGAAAAGTCTCAAGTCACTGACAAAAACTCTCTCTGAACAACAACAAGGACATACACATGACTTCTTGAAATAAAAGATCCTTCTACCACTCAGAGGCCTATAATACCTTGTCCTCTTCAATAGTCATCACCAGAAAGAAAAAAGGACTGAGCCCTGGATATTCTAATGTGCTATAATTTCTTAGTATTTGATGGGGCAACTATGGTTCAATGAATTGAAATCCAGACCTAGAGACAAGAAATTCTAGGATCAAAATTTGACCTCACATTCTTTTGTGACCCTGGGCAAGTCACTTAACTCTTATTGCCTAGCCCTTACCATTCTTCAAACTTGGAGTTATTGATTCTAAGACAGAAGGTAAGGGTTTATGATAATCTATCTATATCTATATATACAGGGCTGCTCTGTGAATATACACACCTAATTTTACCTATTTCTTTTGAATAAGTTATATCCATCCAGAACAAATATTTCAGTCCATGAGTTTTATTTCACCAAATCTCACTGACATGAGGGTAAAAGTGCTTCCTTATACTTAAACCTTAATTTCTCTTGTTGCTGCCTAACTTTATTTGTGTATAGACATTAGACACTTTTTTGTTTTGTTTTTTTACCAATGGATTTTTTCATAGATTCTAGTCTTCTTTAAATGTAGCTGTTTTCAATGGCATAAAGTTCTGTGGGTATATATGAATGTATGCATAAGCAGTTTGCTCTTTCTTCTGTATTGTTTTGAAGCCCTTTCATTGCTTTTTTTTTCAAGCTATCAAGCCCTTAACATTTGTTAGGTGCCTATCATCCTTGACCAGAAGTCTTCTATCTCTATATAGTTCAGAAATCCAAAACTTAGCCACACATACCATGAATCAATTTTCTGTTTTACATTCCATGCCTGCAATGGACAGTAATGAGGAAAATACCACCTTTGCTTCATAACTTTCAGAGTCTTGCCTTCATAATTTTGGGCTATACTTTCTAGTTCCTACTGGCAATGTCATTTGTGCACACAAAAGAAAGCACCAGGATTAGGTAGTAGTCAACCATTATGATGAGTCTCAGCTCTCTGTTAGCCCTTAGATACACTGGAAAAAAAAGAATTTCTCTGTGGTTATACACCAGGTCAACAAAGAGCTGTTTCTTTAGCCCTAAGCAGGGATTCATCAACCACCACTACTTTGTCATCAGTTCTCTAAAACCTCTTCAGGAAAAGCCTCAAATTTGTCATTTTGGAATTTTTTGTTATTTTTAATTCCAAGTTTACAATTGTCCATTTCCTTCCTTTGCTCCACTGCAAAATATTCTCCTACTACTTGACGAGGGTTAAGCTTCTCTTCCAACACTTTAGATTCTTTTCCCTCCCATATAAGGACTACTTCCATTAAAAACAACAACCACAACAACAACAAAAATCCACCCCTTATTGTACTCAATAACCTGTGGAGAAGAGTTTCCCGAATCCCTTCACCTTCTTTTTGAAGAGGGAGAAAAATTTACTCTTAAAATATGTTCGTGCTTCCCAGAATGAGGGCATTTAGGGCCAAATAATGATTGAATTGCCCTTTGGCAAAATAGTCCCTAATGTGTGACAAATTGGGGTTTCTTGGAAAGTCGTATACTGCTACAGGGACCAGATGACTACAATGCCTCAGAAAAGCAAGATAAAGAAGTGGCTATAATGGTTCATTTTTAAAAAGATACATATACATACTGACAACTAGGGGACCTGGCTATGTTCTTCTCCACATAAATTAAATATGGACCCAGTTCCTCATCTGTAAAATAAAAGGTTTGGACTAGAGGACCTCTTAAGTTTTTTTCTAGCTCTAGAATGCAAAAACTTTATACCCTTCCAGGTTTGGCCCTGCTCATAGGATCATACTATATGTACTGCAAGAATGATTATGTCTAATCATGGGGGAAACTTAGCTCCTGTGTGTCACATGATAGAGAAAGATCTCTAATATAGAACTAGCAAAAGAACAATGTCACGAGATTCAGTAGTTAAAGTGGATTGTGGAAATGAAGAATAAAAAATAGTAAATGCTATGCAGATAAATTTCTCTGGCAGCCTTAGTGCCTAACTCCCTTCTCTGAGGATGGGGTATCTGTAATGACCAGCTCCCATAATGACAGTTTCTCTCATTTTAGTGGTGACAGGGAGAAAGCTATGATTGAAACACTATGGAACATCAGGAAAGAATGAGGTCCCAAAGAAAGGTATACAAGAAATCCTCTACAACCCTCCATCCCTCCTTTGTCCTTTAAGTACTACATAGGGCCCAAAGTCAGAGATATAAGACCCCCAAACTGAATCAAGAATTCTTTCTTTAGCTGATGTGACTCTGGATCAAAATACAGCTCATCCTGAACTCTACCTCTCTCAGGATTTGAGAAGCGTGATACGAGGAGATACAAGGCAAGATCTACCTGACAACCCTGAGAGGTTTGACTGTAGACCCTGTGTTCTTGGCTGTGAGAGTTTCACCTCAGGGAGACATTACTGGGAAGTGGAGGTAGCAGATGTCATGGTATGGGCCCTTGGAGTCTGCAGAGAAAACTCAGAGCGAAAGGGGGAGGCCCTACTGATACCTCAGAATGGTTTCTGGGTCATTGAATTGTTTGGAAATAGATATCAGGCCCTTACTTCTCCAGATATTCTCCTCCCTTTGTCAGATCACCTCTATAGGGTAGGGATTTTCTTAGACTATGAAGCTGGAGATGTATCTTTCTACAATATGATTGACAGATCCCACATCTATACTTGCCCCCGAACCTCTTTCTCTGGACCTCTCAGACCTTTTTTCAGGCTTGGGTCTGATGACAACCCTTTGGTCATCTGCCCAGCATTCACTGGAGCTGAGGGAGTCACTGTCCCAGAAAGTGGCCTAATCCTTTACAGAAGACCCTACTGACCCCTGTTGGGGGCGGAAGGAACTCTCAGGTTCAGGGCTTAAGTTGCCTAATGGAGTAGAACTTATTTTATCATATAGCTTTTAAATTTGATCAATTCTTTTAAGAAAGATTCCTTTCCCTTTCTCCTTCCACCTCTCTCTCTCTCTTCTCCCTGAGCTCTGACTGCCTGCAAAATCTAGTTCTTCTCTTCCTCACAAAGCATACTGACTTGGAGACTCTGGTGCAACCAAAAAGAGATTTCTTAACTGAGCAGAGATGTTGGGGAGAGGAGGAATGGTGAGGGAAAGAGAAGGTAAACTTTATTAAAGTTGCAGTACTAGAACGGGGATTGAAAGGATTTGTAGAAAGGACAAAAGAATAGGAGCTTGAGCTCTGGATTACACATCAGCAATTTTCAGAGAAAAAAAAGAGTCCAAAGAACCTCTTTATAGTGACCCCCCTCGGGAGTCCTGTATTATTTATCTGTGGGTAATAACCTGAGATGGAGAAGGGAGACTAAGGAAATGGGAGAATAATACAGAATCAAAGACAGCAAGTTATAACACATGGGGAGTAACGCAAACTCCGAGGAAATATGAGGAATAAGAGAATAGGTGGGGAGTACCAACTCCTTAATACTTCCTATAGACAAGGGAGTCTGAGCATTATTAGGAAGTATGGGGGCAACATCATCGTGAGGATCAGCAGGAAAAGATAGGACAGAGCATTTTGAAGATACAGGTAAGTAAGAAAAGAGGAGGAAGAGAGAGAATTGTACTTGTTCCCCAGTATTTATTGGAGGTTTTAGGAATGTGGATTGGGAGGAGATCAACAAATATGTAACATGGCATAGGTTTTAACATTGGTTGAATTGACAATGATGAGATCAAAGAGGTGGAGATTAATCCAATAGGTGCTTTGCAAATGAATGTACTGGGAGCCAAGGCAGTGTGGCCATCAAGGCCCATCAATTTTCACGTCCTATGCTAGTCCTTTGGACTGTCCCTTTCCATACAAAGAACATTAAGAGGTCTGACCACGTGTTTGGTAAATGCATATACAGGATACAATATCAATACATCAACCATACTTTCCAGATGCTAATATGCCTGGTATGCTACACTCTTAGGGATAGGGAAAAGGGGAAGATTATAGGTTTAGGTCATATATTTTGAATATAGAAACAGGAAACTTAGGAAGAGAAAAGAAACTGGTAAAGATGTGAAATCAACAATGTCAGCTATAATTCAGGGGGGAAAATGTTATTCTCTGAACCAATCGTCTTTTTTTTTTTTGGTCACAGAAGTAGTGAGATCCTTTTTATTATTTTAAGTTTTGAAATTTTTTATTTAATTAATTTAGAATATTTTTCCATCATTACAAGATTCATGTTCTTTCCCTGCCCTCCTCCAACCCCTTTTCTGTAGCTGGTGTGCAGTTCCTCTGGGTTTAACATGTGTCATTGATCAAGACCTATTTCCATATTATTGATAATTGCACTAGGATGATTATTTAGTCTATATCCTCAGTCATATCCCCATCAGCCCATGTGATCAAGCAGTTATTTTTCTTCTGTGTTTCTACTCTCACAGTTTTTCCTCTGAATGTAGATAGCGTTCTTTCTCATACATCTCTCAGAATTGTCCTGGATTGCATTGCTGCTAGTAGAGAAATCCATTACATTCAATTGTACCATGATATATCAGTATCTGTGTACAATGTTCTCCTGGTTCTGCTCCTTTCACTCTGCATCAATTCCTGAAGGTCTTTCCAGTTCTCATGGAATTCTTTCAGTTCATTATTCCTTTGGGCACAATAGTATTCCATCACCAACATATACCACAATTTGTTCAGCCATTCCCCAATCAAAGGGCAACCCTCATTTTCCAATTTTTTGCCACCACAAAGAGCACAGCTATGAATATTTTGTGGACCCATCCTTTTAAAAAAATGCACTTTATTTGATCCTGAAACCCCCTAAAGCAGGAATCCTTTAATCTGGAATCTATTTTCCTCCAAATGATCCATGGATAGATTTCAGATGATCCATGAATTTGAATGGGAAAAAAATACATTTTTATTTCAATATAATGTTTCCTTTGTAATATGTATAATAATTTGTATATATGCATTTAAAAACACCATTCTGAAAAGGGGTCCATAGGCTTCACCAGACTGCTGGGAAAAAAAACAAGTTTAAGAATCACTAACCTAAAACTATCTATCCTACGTCTCTCTCTTCCCTTTCACATCTAAACTCCTAGAAAAATTTAATTTGTCATCTTCACTTCCTCACCTGTCACTCTCTTCTGAACCCCTTTTAACCTGGTTTAGACCCCATCATTCTACTGAAACCTCTATCTCCAAGGTTATCAGTGCTCTCTTTGTAACCTCTCTTTCCAGTGTATAGAGACTGTTAATGTAAAAGCCAGCTAAGAGCTCAGATAGTGTTGCAGTAACTCTAAGAGCTGAGGAGGACTGTTAGGGGAAAGACAATTGGGGGTGACAATTAAGAAATGATCCCCTTTGTGTGGAGTAAGGAAGAAAGTGGGTGTTATAAACTCCAAGACACTAGATGAATGTTAGTTATTATTATTTCCAGCCTCCAGGATTTCTTGTTCCCAAAAAGCCAGATCTTATCCTTGGAAGGAGGAAGGACCAGCAGCCACCTCTTGGGGAGCTGGCTGACAGTAGAAAGGAAATGTAGCATACCAGGCATGTTAGCATCTGGGAAGTAATGATTGATATATTGATATTGTATCATATATATATATTCATTTACCACACATGGTCAGATCAGTTAATGATCATTGTATAGAAGTTACAGACCAAAGGGCAAGAGAATTCCTAAGCGGCCACAGGGACCTAGCTCACACATTATCAGACCACATTCCTTTACAGGCGCAAGTCAGGTTTATCTCCACCTCTTTGATCTTGTCATTGTCAATTCAACCAATGTTAAAGCCTATGCCATGTTACGTATTCATTGATCACCTCCCAATCCACATTCCTAAAACCTCCAATAAATACTGGGGAACAAGTGCAAATCTCTCTTACTTTCCTGGGTCTTCTGACTTCTCTGTCTTATCTTTTCCTTCTGATCTCTCTTTCCTCGCAACTCTGTCACTCCCATGCTTCCTATTAATCCTCTGGCACTATTTTCCATAGGAGGCATTAAGGAGTTGTTACTCCCCACATGTTTTCTTATTCCTCATATTTCCCATTAATTCTATGGCACTCATCAGTGGGAAATATTCACGGAGTTCACGCCACTCCCCATGTGTTTTAACTTGTTGTCTCTGAGTCTTTATTATTCACCTATTCACCTAGTCTTTATTATTCACTTCAGTCTCCTTTTCCCTTCTCAGGTTATTACCCACAGGTAAAATATATATAGGGATCACAGCTCAGTCCTTATAGGAAAGTAAAAAAATCTCCGGTACCTTATAGCTCTTGTTTTACTTTCATATGCATTTATCTTGTATCACTTCTTATTACAACCATTTGTATATGTGTTGTATCCCCTTATCTAGTGTTTCTACATTTCTGATAAATATTTTTGGGATTTGGGAATGAAAAATCAGTATTTATGGGAATTCTTATAATCAGAAATTATCCATATTTTCCATAACATTTTATTTATGTGTTTTTAAATAATGAGTGACCATAATAAAAAGTGAATCTTTTTTCTGTGATAGAAATATACAAAAAGTTTCAGTGGCTTTCTCTAAAAAAATAATAAATGTAATAATAAATATATGATTTATTGTTAATGCAACATAGTATGACTTATTTAAAATATATCTGGCTAACTGATTTCCTTTGTCTTCCTTAAAACATTTCCAACATTTGTTATAGTCTTTACTCATTTTCGCAAGTATCTAAAAAACTTGCTTAATAAGAAATATTGTTTGATAGTGTTTACAAAGAACTATAGCCTGTACCAAATAAACACTGGAAAATGCAAGTGAAAATTACTAGGTTGTATTTGAAGAACATTACTTTCAGATTTCCTAGCAATATTATCAACACAACAAAGAATCAACAGTCAAAATTACCTACCCTAAGGGCTTATTTTACTTCCAAAATTTATATCTTGGAACACTACTCAGAATGGTTTATAGAAAGTGGTGGTGTCAAATTCAAATAGAAGCACACTGACTGAAAAGCACAAATTGACCATATCTATGTTATTGTAGGATTTTTATTTTGTTAAATATTTTAATTACTTTTTAATCTAGTTTGCAAAAAGACAGAAGTTTTACTGACTGTGACACCTCTGAATTATAAAAATACAAAATACTTTATATATGGTAGTTAATAAAACATACTATGCATATAAAGTTATTAATATTTTATTGGAAAAAATGACTCACTGCCTGTTGAAGACAGAGTCCAAACACACCTCTGACAGAACACGACCACCTTTTTCCTACCTACCTCCTTTTCTTCTTTCCATTTCCTTCTACCTTAACAGAACTGTTAACTATAACCTTTGATTCTACATGTCAGCATTCCTGTTCTTCCTCTGACAAAATGTCTCTGTGATGACTGTTAACCTTTGATTTTTGTAGGAGAATTATACTTCTTCCCAACTTCTCAAGTGATTTTTTTTTTGAGAGATTGAGAAAAACATCAAATTCTCAAAAAATTCCAGGATTTTCTGCATGGAAACACTACTCCTTCTTAAGAGCAAGGGAAAGTTTCTTAATTTTTTTTATCTTCCTTAAGACCTAGTTTAGTGTTCTGCACAGACTAGTGGTCTGCATATGTTTGTTGAAGTTGGATGAAGAGAGTGAAGAGATAAATTTGGAAAGAAAGAATCTCCATTAACACCCAGCTCAAGTGGCATTATCACAGAGCATTTTTCTTAAACCATTCTATGGCATTTGTCACTAATTATTTTATGTGTATATCATCTCCCCCAGTGTGCTGTAAGTTCCATGGAGAAGGGGCAGCGAGGTGGCTCAGTGGATTGAGAGCCAGGTACTGGGTTCAAATCTGGCCTCAGACACTTCCTAGCTGTGTGACCCTGGGCAAGTCACTTGATCCCCATTGCCTAGTCCATACCACTCTTCTGCCTTGGAATCAATACTGTATATTGATTCCAAGACAGAAGGTAAGGATTTAAAATAAATAAAAGTAAGTTCCATGGAGAGGGAACCCCATCTTCATTACCTCATAAAAACTTACAAAAATGTTTATGGAATGGATATGAAAGATTTGAAAAATCCCAACCAGGGCTACTGTGACTATTTGAAAGGAAATTTTATGCATAACAGCTCAGGGACCAGGAGAAAGCCATGACCTTTATCAGGTTGAAACACAAACATGTCTCTCATGGCTTTTACTGAGTCTGATGTTCCTAGGGTTGTGAATACATTCAGCTTCCTTCTCCCAAGAGTCAGGCCTGCTATGTCACAATCTCATGACTCCAAAGAGAAACCTTGAGGTATTTTTCTACTGCCATTGGTTCAATATCTCATTAGCTGTGTTCCCCTTATTGTTAGGGGATAGTACTTAGCACCTCAGTTCCATTGATTAGCTTTTTACCAAAAGAAAAAGAAAGATAGTTACTTTGAAATTACAGCAAAAACAAAAACAAAAACAAAAAACCCTAAAACATGCCTTTCCACACAAATATCTTGAAAGCATACTAGATACTATACCATTTTAGAAGTGGAAAGGGATAAGCTCAACTTAATATACATCCTATGTAACACTGGTCCCATCAAGTTCATGTCTGAGTTTATAATTGCCAAGTAAGAACTTCCACTAGACTAGGGTCCCAAAGATCTTTTCTGGTTCCATAGGGTATTGATACTACCTTAACCCATTCTGGAACACCAAAGGTACCAGAGCATCTTTCAAACTCATTAGGTCATGAGGATCCACTTCTTTCACCTAGAACAATTACAGAGGCCAAAAACCAAGCCCCATTTTTCAAAATCCACTTCACTTCAGAGGAGAGAAGACCCTGAAAGCCTTACCCTTCATAGCATGGTCTCTTCCCAGATTCTGTGGGTAGAGAAATGAAAATCCCCTGAGAACTACTGAGGCAAAAGAGGAGGTGGCTGATAATGATAGGACTTTTTCAAAATAATCAAGGCCAATCAAAGGATCTTTCTGTCACTGAATGGTCAGCTAACCAGAATCAGTTACAGACTGTCTCACACTTGTAATGTGGTTTCTTCAAGACACTTCCTTTTAACATGATCCCAATTATCCAGGATCCTCTATATAGAAAATTTGTATGAGCCAAGCAAACTGATAGAGTCTTCATATATACCAGACCCACATCATGCTGAGAAAGACAAGAGGAGGGCCTAGTCTTGCCTCCTTGCATATGAAGCATGTGGTCAATTGTGAATGTAGAACAAGGTTCAAAGGGAACAGCTGCTGTTCATCTGTACCTGAACCTGTTCTTTGCTAGGAAACATACTAGAAACTTAACTACATCTCAAACAAATATCTTTCTTCTGATCTTACTGGGAACAAAGCTGGGAAAAGTCACATTACTATGAAGAATGAATCCACTACAGATTTGCACAATGCAACCTACACTGGGTCCTCTCTGAAGAAAGGCAATCCCTTTATTCCTTCTAGTTTCACTTTCCACAGAAGCTATTCCAAATTTCTCTTTAAGCCTCCCATGCTATTTACTCCTCCTACACTCTCTTAAGGATTCACTCCTTCATTGAAAAAATAGGCCACTTGCCATGAGTCCCCTCTTCTGAAAAACATATATTATTCTCTTCTCTATTATTTTCCTCTATAAAATGAAGTGTTTATAAAATATTTAGCACATTTCTTGTCACATAATAGGTACTCAATAAATGCTGATCATCCTTCTTGCTAAACCCAATCCTTCTATAAGTGCTCTTGGTCCCATTCCCCTGTCATATTTTCCAGTAGATTGTTTCCTTAAATATCTTCTCTCTCTAATCTCTCTCTCTACCTACTATTTCCTACTTTGCTGCCTTAAAATATGCCCAAATCTTCCCCATCTTTAAAAAAAAAAAACCTGTATTACACCTTACTATTCCTTAAGCTATTATCCTATATTTCTTCTCCCTTTCTCAACTAAATGTCTAAAAAAGTATTCTAAACTTGATGTCTTCACTTTCCTCAACTCAACCTTTTGCATTTTGGCTGCTGACTTTGTCTCTTAATTGAAATTGTTCTCTCTCTACCTATAATCTCTTAATCATCATAACTAATAGTCTTATTAATCCTCATCTTTCTAGGTCTTGGCTGTATTTCACTCTGTTAATTAAGTTATCTTCCTGATTACTCTTTCATCTTTGGGTTTTTATGATTCTATTTTCTCTTGATTCTCTTAACTGATTAACTATTCCTCCTTAGTGATATTTGCTGACAATACTCCCCAAGATTCTATCCTAGGCCCTCTTCTTGCCCCTGTCTCTTTTATGGTCTCATCAGCTTCCTTTTATTTAATCATCACCTCTGAAAATGACTAGCTAGCCCTAGTCTTTTCTGAGCTTCAGGCTAACATCCCTAACTTCTAATTAAAGGTTTCAAATCTTATGTCCCTTAGGCATCTCAAATAGGATATATTCAAAACAGAGCTCATTAGGTCTCCCCTTAAACCTACCCCTCCTTTTCTATTGAAAATGTCCCTAAAGGGAGCAATTAGGTAGCTTGGTGGATAGAAAGCCAAGCCTAGAGATGGGAGGCCCTGGATTCAAATATTACCTCAGGTATTTCCTACCTGTGTGACCCTGAGCAAGTTACTTAATTGCCATTGCCTAGCCCTTACTGCTCTTCTGCTTGGAATCAATGCACAGTATTGATTCTAAGATGGAAAGACAGACAGTTTTTTAGAAAAAAAAAAAAAGGAAGTGCCTTTCTTTCTACCTACCTACCATTCTTTCAAGCTCTCAATTCTGTAACCTCCATCTAACTGTCAAATCTTCACTCTCCCTTACTCTACATATCCAACAGTCATAAATCTTGCTACTTCTACTACCACAGTATCTTTCTGATCCGAATTCTCTCTACATATTAATAGGCTACTAACTTACTTCGAACCCTCATCATTTCTTGCCTAGACTATTGCAATGGCCTCCTAATTATCTCTTTATCTCAAGTCTTTTCCTTCTACAATTTGTTCTTCCCACAGCTGACAAAATGATTTTTCCCCCTTAATCTGGTGTCATTGTCCTACAAAATAAACTTCGGTGTCTCCCTATTACTCCTAGGATAAACTTAAAACTCCTTTTTGATCTTTAAAGTTCTTGTAACCTAGTTCCATCTTCTTTCTAGCCTCACTCTATGCTATTTTCCTTCTCATGTTCTAGCCAAAGTACCCTTCTCTCTCTTCTTGATACTCTTGCACTAGTTGCCCTCTCTGCCTGAAATGTGCTACCTCCTCACCTCTGACTCTCACAACCATTTTTTCTTCATGAAGGAAAACCTTCAATATATCTCCAATTGCTATTCCCCTAAATAGTTATCTTATTTAAATGTTTTGTATCGTTCTTTATATATTTACCTATGTACATGGTGTTCATCAAATACTTATAAGATCTTTGAGAACTGAGTTTCATTTTTTTGTCTTTATTTCCCCAATGCCCAGAACAGTATTAATAAATGTGTGGTAACTGATTTCCAAGAAAAGCCATCTCATCTCTCTAAGCTTATATTTTCTCATATAAAAAGGTTTAAATTAGATTCTCTCTTAAGATCCATTGAAACTCTTTAGGATTTATGACTCACTGACTCTCTCCTATTAGGTACAGCGCATACAATACTGCCCTGTGCTGAACACTATTGGGTTGCAAAGACTGTATGACCTAATCCCTATCCTAGAGAAGGCTCTCAAACAAACAAGCCTTTGAGAGAAACAGTAGCCAGCTTATTCTCAGAATCTAAGGACTGAAAAAACTATTGAGCAACTCCCTGGAGAATCAGCCACATTCATTTTCATTTCCTAATTCCAAGAAATTCTATAGATTCTAAGTAATAAGAGCAACTTCCTCGTTTGTTTGTTTTTTGTTTTTTGTTTTTTTCTGGTGTGTATATGCCAGAAAAGGCCTGGCCAATGCCCATTGGCATACTCAGACATTGGGGATGGAAAGTTGGAGAGAGAAATTTGTTACTGTATCTGTTTTCTATTTTTTTTTTGTTAGGGTTACAATCTACAGTCTGAATAGCCCAGAAGAGTCACTATTTTTACAATTCCAGGTCTCCCTTAACTAAAAATTAGGAAGTTGGGCTAACTTCTGAAGTCCCTTTTGGATCCATTATTCTATAGTTCTACGGTTCTATTTTCATCAGAGTCCTGTATGTTCTGGCTCAAGATCAAAAGGTATACTTTTCACACCCCCACAAAAATTGTGCAATCATATCTGCTTAAAATTTTTTTTTATTCTGAACTTAATAAACACCAAATAAAATGAGCATTTCCATATACATTGTAGGATGCAAAAAATCAACTAAATTTATTAAGTGCTTACTGTGTGCTAAGTGCTAGAAATACAAATATAAATAGAAAGACAGTACCTATCTTCAAAGAGCTTATATTCAAATGGGGAATAAAAGAAAACAAGAAAATAGGAGGGGAGGAGATGAAGATCCCCAGTGAAGGACAATGTCGAAAAAGTATGAGAAGAGCAGTACGTGAAATTGCAGTTCAGCGCAGTTCAGCCTGCAGCTTTCAAGACTGTCTTTGTCTATAATTCTCTCTGGACTTCTTTCTGTTCTACAATTAATATGTCTCTAGATTCAGACATAGCTTATTTTAATCTCTGGCTATGTGAAAATTAAAGAAATGTGAGAAGTTCAAAAACGTGGCAGAATTTTCCTGCCATACTTGAATAACTCCTAATCCCATGCTGAGTATGGAATTTGTTCATTGTTCTTGAAAGATAAAATCTGCATTTTTTCTATATTTCCAAGATGATATATGAAAAAGGCATTACCTTCACTTAAATTTCTAGCTATATGATCATAGAATTAAAGTTGGAGGAGACTTTACCCAACTTCCTCATTTTCACAGAATCACAGAATTTGACATTTGGAAGGGTCTGTGGCAACTATCTCCTCCAATTCACACTTGAAATTCACAATATAATATACCTGAAAAGTGACCATACACAATTAATGTAACCCAAGACTGATTGAGGAAACTGAGGCTGAGAAAGATTAAATACTTTGCCCATGGTCACATAGCAAGGATATAGAATTTAAACCCAGACCAACCTGACTCCTGGTGACTAGGTGGCACAATGAATAGAGTTCCAGGTCTGAAATCAAGAAGATTCAATCTTCTGAGTTCAAATCTAGCCTTACTAGCTGTGTGACTCTGGGACAGACACTTAAACTTACTTGCCTTATTTCTTCATCTGTAAAATGAGCTGGGAAAGGAAATGGTGAGCCACTCTAGTATCTTTGCCAAGAAAACCCCAAATAGGGTAATGAGAAGTTGGAAACAACTGAACAACAACAACAAAATCTTTACTACAAGTTCATGTCTAGAGACATTATGTTTCCCTATAATTAGTGGTTAGAAGTTTAATGACTGTAAAAATAAGATCAAACACAGAAAAAAAAGGGACAAAAATAAGTGTAATCCTTGGTTACAGAAACTAGTAAGAATCATTCCACCATAGATCCACTGCAACTGTCTATATCTGTTTATAGAACACTTAAGGAGGACATCTCCCTTCATTCTATAGAGTCAAAAGTTTTATAAAATATTTTACCATATTATTTATATCATATATTACTATATATGCTCAGTTTATATCTCCCTAAAAATTCTATGAGTAAGGTCAGACTAGAATTATTCTTTTTTATTTATGGGTGAGAAAATTATAGCTCATAGTGATTAAAACACATGCTACCAATCACACAGCTAATTCATATTAGAATCAGAACCTGAACCAATTCAGTCTTCAAGTTCACTGTTCTCTCCAAGAGAGCATGCTGGCTCTAAACTACATTTCCTGTTTAGGATGAGATTTGGATCTAATTTACTGGCAAGATTAAGATATTGTGTCATTTAGTAGAAATTACTCTAAGATGTAATCAATAAAAATAGGCTAGAAATTTGCACAATCTACTTGAATTTGTAGAATATTATTGAGTGTTTTGCAATAAAAAGCAATGATAAATAAGGACATGAACAATTTTTAGGAAAAATAAATGAAAACTATCAACTTTCATTTGAGAAAATATTCCAGATCACTGCAGTTTCATCTCAAATCCATCAGACTGGCAAATATGGCAAGCATTAGTGTCAGATAACAGTTAATACTATTGGTGGAAATGAAAAATAATTTGGATAAATAAACAGCAAAAGCATTTATTAGACATTTAGTATATGCAAGTCCTATGCAAAATGTTAGGGATATAAATAAAAAGACAAGAAACTCTCAACTCTTAGATAAGTCATATTCTAATAAGTGAAATTTTATCTGCAAGTCATATGAAAAGGTACTGTGGTCCTTACAGTACAGTGGCAAAGCAGATGTTAATGTGTTTTCTTTAATGTAATTTCCATTGATAAAATCATATATCTATATCTGATGCTGAACCATTTTGAAATGCCAAGGATTCTGGCAATGAGGACTTTCTTTCCTAGCTATAATTTCTGTAAAGGCAGGGGCCAAACTTAAAAGGTATTATATCCAAAGGTTATTGCCCTGTTAATGGCTTCAGGTAATGGGCTGCTAATAGAACTGATGGTCTGGAAAAGATTGCTATTTCTGAGACTGGTTATTTACTCGCCTATTAGTGGCAGTTGTGGGAGGGAGAAAGGGTACACTTCTCCAAAAGATGATGACTGTGGGAGCCAGACTGAAGGCAAAACTAATAGTCATAAGAGTATTACAATTCCCAGGGCCCTTGAACTGAAATCCTAGCCTGTTTCCACTGTGATCCAATGGGAGATGACTGGTGATTTGACTCAGCTGATACATGAATACTCCCTGCTTTCTCTTCCACAGGATACCTGACTCCTTCAGATAGACTGATTTTTCAGTTGCAGTTGGTTGGAAGTTGGTAGTAGTGGTGGCAGTGATGGTGGATGTCTTTTACATGAGATTCACTCCCCTAGATGGTGGTTTCAGAGAACAGGATGAGATTAGGGCTGGTGGGTTCTGCTATTCCAGGACTCTTGAGTTTATGTACCTGCCAATAGCAATATATACTATCAAGAAACTGTCCATGCCTGTATTTGACTCAACAGTACCACTGTTGGGCATATACTTGAAGGATATCAAAGATAAGCAAAGGTACCATATGAATAAAAATATTTATGGCAGCACTTCTTGAGGCAGCAAAAAAAAAAATTAAACAAGGTGAATGTCCATCAAAGTGTTAATGATTTTTTTTAAAACTGCAGTTCACAAATATGTAGGAAGACAACAAGACTTTTCACCGGTCACAATTGAGAACCAAAGCAACTGGATTTTGCTACTAATGTATATTTGATAAAGGCAGGAATAAAAGCTAGGTTGATTTAAAAAAAAAAAACAAGTCATTTTGTCTCCTTAGCGTACCTTTTTGTCTTGGCTCAACTTCATTTGTATACTAAGCCAAAAAAGATCTTGGAAATAGCTATCTGGAAAAGAGAAGTCTGATCTTTCCCCAGACAAAAAAAATGACAAGACTCCATCTTAGCTTGCTTATTTTGGACTTCCCTTTGGCATCTTAGACGATCCCCTGGGACACTAGGAATTGGCTGCAATGAAGAAAGGCAGATTTATGGACCCACTAAGAGATCAGCAATGAAGCTATTCCATGCCTTAATGGAATTTATTGAGGACTTTAAGAAAAGGAGATAAAGATTCCTACAATTAGGATCTGAGTTACCCCTTTGCCATATACAAAGATAAGCAACAAATATTTATTAAGTACTATGTGCCAAGCACTATACTAAGTACAAAGGCTACAAATAAGCAAAAATATCATGATATATTAAACAAGCTTATTAAAAGTTAAAAATATAATTTTGAAATATAAAAACAAAATATATAATAATTTTAATTTTTAAAAGTTAAAAGATGGGCAAGAATTTCTTCTCTGTTTGGGGAGTTTGGGTGGGGGGAAGGGGGGAACTACATCTCCCAGAAGCCTATATGAAGTTCTAGAGTGTTCAGTTTGAAAATAAAGACAGGAACCTAACAGGGAAAAGACATAGACTCTAATTTGGGCAACAGAGGTGAAGGAGGATAAGGGAGAAATGATCAATAGAACCACATCCTAATGTCCTATTTATCTGGTTACAGTGGCAGGATGCAACAATGTTCTCCATAATGCTTTCTAGTTCCAAGATTAATACTCTATTGTAAGTGCTGATGGTTTAGAATACAGCCTACAAATGAGAAACTCAATAACTATTTGAAGGAATGCTCCAATTTTCATATAATAAAAGGAATACAAAGTAAAATGACCCTAAGATTTAACCTTATATCCACTGTATTAGAAAAAAAATGGACAAGTCAAAAAATGATAAATATTGGAAGAGGTATGAAAAAACAAGCACAAAAATAGACTATTGATAGAGCTACAAAATCATCCAACCCTTCTGGAAAAAAATTTCAGCATTAAACTGGAATATATATAATATATGGAATATATATATATATATATATATATATATATACTTTGTCTATTCCGAAGGCTTATACCAGTCCAGAGATCCCATTTAATACCACACAGGTCGGAGAGATGATAGAGAAAGATAAAAGATGGAACCTGGCCAAAGGCCAGGCTCCAGCAAGGACAGGTATCAGTGCGAGCTGGAAGGGAGGAAGAGCAGAAGAGAGGGAGGCAGAACTGGCTGGGCCCTATTTATATGCAAATATACACAGTACATAGGGATGATTATCATTGGTTAATGACAAGGTATAGGTGTGGTTTCTCTTAACCAGGTGAGCACAAAGAAACCTGCGTTCCCGCCTAACCTGGGAGAAGCTGGGGTCAAGGGTCAGAGGCTTTCCCAGCCACGTGCAATACTGAGCATGCTCAAGCCTGAGCATGCTCTCTTCTAAGGCAATCTGTACATACCAACTGTTTCCCTTGCCCATAGCTAGGGGTGGACTGCTACAGTTAAGTTCACCTTTTGTAGTTACTTAACACCTTTTTGTGATTAATTCACCTTTTGTAGTTACTTAACACCTTTTTGTGATTAATTCACCTTTTGTAGTTACTTAACACCTTTTTGTGATTAATTCACCTTTTGTAGTTACTTAACACCTTTTTGTAGTTAAAATCTAAAAATAGATTGTAGCTTACAATTCTAGCTTCACTATAAAGGAAGAGCTAAGTATCTTCATTGTTACAATCAGGAGATAGTTAAATCCAATCTTCACACAACCAACCCTATGGATGTCCTCAGTGCCTCTCCCTCAAAGAAGATCTAGAGATAGATCCAGCAAGGGGCCTTGCCTCAGAGGATGTGGCCTCAGGAGATTCTTTGTGGTATTTGTTTCTTGTTCTATGTTGTCACTGAACCCTTCAAACTATATTAAGAGGTTTGACAAGAATCTGACTGCTTTACAGCAGGTTTAATACAGGATCTCAGGTAAACTGGGTAAAGGAAGGAGGGGATAGGATTGCCCTGTTGTTTCCTAAATGGTCCTTGGTCTGAATGGCATGAAACTTTGTTCATTCAGATTTCTCCATCCCATCCCAGCTAAAATAATCCTCCTATTAGTTTATATATCTATTTGACCTAAATATATAAATGGAGATTTTGAACCCTAGACTTCATTCTCCAGAAGTCCTTGGTATTTCCCATAATTCCCAATAATCTCTCCTGAGTCTCCACGTTGGCAAGATCACAATTGGTATTTAACTGGCAGTAACGCCTGCACGTTCTCTTCCTTTGCAATGATGTAGCAAGTAAGCTAAGTGCAGGGATTTTAAATGGGCTAATCTGCAATGGGCACATGGTTTTTATTTTGTATCTTCTTTATTCCTTTATTTCTAATGATCCTTAATAAACCTCATAAAATATAACATTTTTATTATTAGAGCTATAATTTAATTTTTACATAAGAGACTGTAAAAGGAATAGGTGCAGGAAGGCAGGAAAGGACAAGGGACTCTTCTTTCTGTGAATCCACAGCTCCCCTCACCCCCTTGGGGGTCTGAGATATCTTCTCCTCCAATTAGAGGTGGTTGGAGATGTTTGATTGAAGAAAAAATCTTTAGGAAGCTTGAAAGTAGAACAGGATTCTCCCAGGTGGCTTTTTGTGAAACCCCCAACCTCAGAAATAGGTCTTCTCAAGTCAAGGACTCGGCACCAAAACCACCAGAAACTCCTTAGAACTCTCCCAGGTCTGTTTCCCTCCCAGAATCCTCTGCTCTCTCCAACTGACACAGACTTTGCTTTAGCCCTAATATCAGGGTTCCAAAAATCCTCCTATGTACTCATCCTTTACATTTCTTTCCCTGAGTCAGAATACCATCATGGAATAGACTTGCTCTTCTTCCCAGGAAAGAGTCTGGTGATTAATGCAATGGTATTTCTCCCCTTCCCAAGGGAGGCAAAAGACTAGACAGTAGACCTAGAACAATGAAATAGTATTTCTCAAGAGAAAAATCATAGTGTTATAGATTTAGAGCTGAAAGAGACATTAAATGTTACTGAATCCAAAATTCTAATCGTGTTTGTTTTTTTATAATGCATTATAGTTTTTACATTTTTCAGATATTCCTTTTTTCAATTAACACAATCTCTCTCCTACTTTTTCTCCCACTGAAAAAAAGAAAGACAAAACCCTCGTCAACACATGTACATACCAAATAAGCAAAGCATTCCAACATTGGCCACTTCTAAAAAATATATTTCTCATTATGTACCCTGAATCCATTACCTTTCAGTCAGGAGATGAAACTCTCTTTTTGCAGATAAAACTGAAGTCAAAAGTGACTTAGTATCCCACAGCTAGTATCTGAAAGACAGTTCCAACCCAAGTCTTCCTAACCCAAAAATTCAATTTTTATCCACTACAACACAATTTCAGAAGAAAGAACCTAGAAGATAAGAATGGTCAATAGTATCAAATGCTGAATAGTAGGAATGGGTGGGTAGGGGAGGAGCCATTAGATTTTTTTCATTGAGGTCATTGGTGGCCTTTGAAGGAAGAGCTTCAGAAGCACGATGATGAAAAAAGACTGAGTGATAACAAAAAGGAAACATAATTTTCCAAATATACTAGTATAAATCATATTTGAGATTTTGAAGAATTTCAGTCTTTTGAATTTGAATTAAAGTTTCCCCTTCTGCCACTTGTTAACCATTTGACTCTGGACAAAAATCACATTGAACCAGTTTCCTAATATATCTGTCATGCCCATGTCACGTAGCCATTGGGAGGAATAGATTACATAAAGTATGTTAAAGTGCTTTGGAGTTAAAAAGTCACTATGAGGGGCAGCTAGATGGCTCAGTAGAAATTGATCCAGGCCTAGAGAGGGGAGGTTCTGGGTTCAAATGTGGCCTCAGATACTTCCTACCTATGTGACTCTAGGGAAGTCATTTAATCCCAGTTGCCTTAACCCTTATTGACTATTCTTCCTTGAAACCTAAGATGGAAAGCAAGAAGCTTTGTTTTTTTTAAGTCATTATGCAAACATAAGGTCTGTCAAAAAATTTATACATGTATATGTGTACATATATGTATGTATATGTGTACATATGTATGCATACATATGCATTTTAGACCAAAGTATGCCAGAACCATTTAAAAAAAACATTAATATAATATCCAAACATTTCTAGCTTAAAGGAAAAAATTTTCAAACTAACAGTTTCTCATCCTTCAGCTCACTATGCCCTTTAACATATCTCTTTATACCAAGAAGACTTGAAATAATACTTACAGGTATCTTGAATTTAGAAAAGATTACAATATGTTAGAATATAGTTTGCAGTTAATCTTCTGGTATAATAATCACTATTCATTCCCTTCATTGACTATGCCTATCCCTCAAAAATAGAAAGAATCTCCCCTCAATCCTTTCTGACAAGATATATTGAGACAAATTTAGCTATCACACTTAATCCTTTCTTTAAGAAAGGGCTTTGTCCTCAATTTATTACTCACTTTTCTAAGAGAGAGAGGAGTAATGTTGATGTTGATGTTGCTATTATTGCTGCTGTTTCATCTCTGATTCTTTGTGACCCTATTTGGCATTTTCTTAGCTGGGATACTGAAATGAATTGTGTTTCTTTCTCAGCTCATCTTACAGATGAGGAAACTGAGGCAAACAGAGTTAAATAATTTGCCCAGGATCACAGAGATGCTAAGTGTCTGAGGTTGAATTTGAATTTAAGTCTTCCTGACTCCATACCCAGCACTCTGCCCAAAATGTTTTTAGACTAGAAAAATACTTACTGATATTTCTATTTGAAGTAGAAAGGAGGTTTTTAGTATGCTTCCTTGGATCTTATTAAAGAATACCATTTTAAAGAGTAGAACATCAGCTTTGAATTCTAATTCAATTCAAAGAGGGTTTGTCAAGCACCTACTATGTGCAAGATATTACTGTGCTCAGAACTGGACACTAGGTTAGGTGCTCAATCAATAGTTATCATCTAAGGCAGGAGTTAGCTACTAGCTGGCTAAATGCTACTGTAGTGCACAGGATAAATCCCTGGAGGAAAGAATAGTGAGTAGCAATACCAAGAGGGAAGAGAGAGATGCTAAGAAGCCTGAGAAAAGGTGCCAAAGACAAATTTCTCCTCCTTAGCAAATTTGTTAGGTTTGTTTTTCCTTCACTGGCCCTCTTAACATTGCTGCCTTGACCTCTGAAGTCTGATAAATTTCCTACTGAAATCCAATTCAAAATAAACAGCCAAGTTCTTTGTAAGTAAGTGTCTTGTTCTTTGTAAGTAAAGTACTTCCTCCTTCCTTTTCCTGATCCTTTTTTCCTTTTCACTCAGGGACCACATCTAACCTTTTCATTTGGGATTCAGGTCAGGAAGCTCCTCAAAGTCCTCTTCCATGATACTAGGTCAGTATTTGTGTTTCTTCTGTATCCTTCTGATAGTGAAAACAAGTGTTATTCCTTTGCCTCTTTCCATTGAGATCCCTTTCAGGGAGCATCCTCCCTCCATTTAACCATTATTTTGTCCCTTTCTCTTTGTTCTTCCCTAAACCTGCCTCTTTTGTTCTCTCATCCTCTAATTCATTTCTTGCTTCTCACCCTTTCTTCTCCAACTTTTCTTTCAATATAATCCTCCTTCACCGCTATTTGATTGTCATCAGTTTTCAAGTACAGTGATTTTTTTTCAAATATTTTCATTTTACATACCTCCCTGAAGAAACTCATCCTTCTTTTCCCCATAAAGACTTCTTCAAATTTACTGGAATTTTGTTTGAGTTTAGGGTTGTTTGACACACGTGAAGCTTTGGATGAGACTGTGAACTCAGAGGATAGTACAGAGAAGGGGGTATGTGTGGACTGGAGCCTTCAGGTACAAATTGTGGAGAAATTATAATTGAAGAGAGAAAAAGGCTATTTGGAAGATTATCCTTAAGGCAAAAGAAAAAAAATTCCTCTGTAGAGCTCTTCCTAAATGCATCTTTTGGGTTTCAGTTCCTGTCTGACTCATCACCAGTACCTCTCCACTGTCAGAAATGATGGAGATGATGGCTTTCCCAGCCTCCTCAAAGCCCAAATATCTGATTTTCTTCTTCTTCTTCTTCCAGTTGCCCATGATGGACTCAGGTAAGATTTTCCTCTCTCTCTTGCTCTGTGGAGACTTCTCAAAGGAAGGAGACCATGTTGGCCTCTACTTTAAGTATATCTCTCCAAAGAGAAAAGCTAAAGGGTCCAAAATGTTCCAGGGACCTTCCAAGGAATGTGTGGCGATTTATCAATATATTGTATATTTCGTCCCTCATATTTCTATTCTGAGTTCTTCAATCTCTCTTTGTTGAACAGCTCGGTTTGATGTGATTGGACCTATTGAACCCATCCTGGCCATAGTTGGGGAAGATGTTAATTTACCCTGTCACCTCTCACCCAATATAAGTGCCAAGAACATGGAGTTGAGGTGGTATAGAAATAAAATCTCTCCGGCTGTGTTCGTGTATCAGAAGGAAAATTATCAAGAAGAAGAGCAAATTAAAGAGTATCAAGGGAGAACAACATTTATTCAAGACAATATTACTGAGGGCTACGTGGCTGTGACTATACACAATGTCAGAGCTTCTGATGATGGACAATATCGCTGCTTTTTCAAAGATGACCAAATGTATGAAGAAGCTATTATAGAGCTGAAGGTGGCAAGTGAGTAATTTCATTTTGTTCAATAGTCTTTTCCCAAGGGACCTAAAGATTATTCTTTTCTTTTCCAAGGCTTAATCTAATTGTAAATCCTCTTTTAATTTTAATTTAGTTTAATTGTAAAACCTTTTAGTTCCAGGACATATCACAATATTTCCTGCTCAAGAGTAAACCTGGATATTAAGCAAAAAGAATCTGGAAAAGAAAAACAGAGGAAGAGGAAGGGAGTTCATTGAGAAAGGAGTATAATTTACTCTGGAAGGTCTTTAATCTCACCCTATTTTATCTAAGTGCAAGAACAGTGCTCTGAAAATATTGTTCAGTAAGGCTCTGTGTCTGTTCATTAGTTTGTGTTTTCTAACTCCAATAAAATCTATGCCCTGGAGGGGGCAGCTGGGTAGCTCAGTGGATTGAGAGCCAGGCCTAGAGATGGGAGGTCCTAGGTTCAAATCTGGCCTCAGACACTTCCCAGCTGTGTGACCCTGGGCAAGTCACTTGACCCCCATTGCCTAGTCCTTACCACTCTTCTGCCTTGGAGCCAATACACAGTATTGACTCCAAGACGGAAGGTAAGGGTTTAAAAAAAAAAAATCTATGTCCTGGGACATGTGAAGAGGAAATAAACCAAGAAATGATGCAACCAATGTCAAGACTGAGGAGATTGTAATAAATGGTAGAGAAGATAAGGATCAGGGCGAAATAAAAGCAAGAAAAAGCAACACATTTTCTAACCCACAACTTAAAACTCAAGATGGAAGGAGAATTATCATGAAGTTAGTTTAAAATGCTATTTACATTTTTTCCAAAATGCCCTATGTAAAGAACATGTTTATAAAATATGTAGGTTATAAAACAAAAAAAAAATTTAAAGGTAGGTTATAAAATAAAAAATAATAATAGTTTGCTATTGCTAAGGAACCTAGTGGATAGATTATTGGCCTAGAACCAAAAAGACGTAAGTTCAAATATGATCTCAGCTGTCTGAGCATGTCACTTAATTTCTACCTCAGTTTCCTTAACTTTAAATGGAGGGGGTAAAAATAGCATCTATCTCTTGAGGCTATTATAGAAATCACATGAAATAATATTTATAAAGCATTTAGCATAGTGCCTGACACATGGGTCCTTAAAAATCTTAATTCCCTTCTGTTTTTACTCTTCAAAAGTAAAATAAAATATTACTACCTTAAGGTTTTTTAACCATAAAAATACTTTAAGTATCCTTTTTTTTCTCTATCCTCTTGGGCCATGTGGTAGAAAATACATAAGTCTAGGATCTTGCCTGGTCTTTTCTAACTAAAGTGAAGAGTTTTAAGATCAAATTAAGGGAATAGCTAGATGGCTCTGTAGAGAGCCAGACCTAGAGATAGAAAGTCCTGGGTTCAAATTGACCTCAAACACTTCCTACTCATGTGACCCTGGGCAATTTACTCTCATTGCCTACTCCTTAACACTTCTGCTTTTGAGTCTATGATGAAAGATAAGGGTTTTAAAATAAATATTATTTAAAAGACCAAATTAAAGGTTTCTTTTTGAGTAGCTTGGGGAAAAAAAGAATTTACTAGGTTAGTTAATACATCAGAGCAGCCAGAAATAAGCCCAAATATTCAGTTATATCTTTTAGTTGCATAGTAAAATCCAAAGTGAGGTAATGAAACAAGTCAAGTTACCAAGTATTTATTAAGCACCTGTGCTAAGTGTTGGGAATCCAAAGGAGAGCAGAAGTAAGCCTTTCCCTCAAGGAGCTCACAGTCTAATGGGGATGATAACATGTGAACAAATATATCTTATTTACCCTGGGATAAATAGAAAATAACTAACAGAGAGAAGACACTAGAAATTTAAAAGGTCTGGGGAAGACTTCATGTAAAAGATGGGATTTTAGTTGCCACCTAATGGAAGCCAGGGAAGTTCATGGGCAGAGCTAAGGTGGGGAAAGAATTGTAGGCATGGGGAATGGGCAGAAAAAGTGCCCAGAACCAAGAGATGGGCTGTTTCTTGGAACTGCCTGGAGACCCATGTCATTGGTTGGAAGAGTATGTGGTAGGGAGTAAAGTATAAAAAGACTAGAAAGGTAGGAAAAGGTTAGGTCATGAAGGACACAGAATGCTAAACAGCATGTTGTATTTGTTCCTGGAGGTGATAGGGAGCTGCTGGAGTTTATTGCATATGTGTATGTGTGTATGTGTAGGTATATGTTTGTATGTATGCAAGCACATGTATGTATATGTATGGGGAGGGGGGATTGAATTGTCTGGACCAGGGAAAAATTACTTTGATGAAAGAAAGGAGGATGGATTGTAATGGAGAGATTTGAGGCAGGCTGCCCCACCAGCAGGCTGTTGGAATAGTCCAATTGTGAGGTGATGAGCATCTGCACCAGGGTGATAACAACGTTAGATAGAGAAGGGGGCATATTTGGGAGATGTAACGGATTTAATAGACAGATTCTGGAAATTGATTAGATATGGAGTAGGGAATGCAGAGGGAGATGAGAGTTAGGAATCTAGGATAACTCCTAAATTGTGAGCGAGCTCACCTTCTGCATTCATATTATTAGCCAAGGAGTAAAGGTCCTACAGACCAGGGTTCATCAATCTTTCTAAAGCTGTGTGTTCCCCTCTATGAGATGGGGGGCCTCCACTCTATTAAAAAGCATGGAAAAGAGGAGCTGGTGGCAGGTGGAATCCCCCCAACCAGAGGCTTCCCAGGGGCCATCCCAGACCTTCTACTTCATGCCAGGAAACCTTGAAGAAGCCTAATTCTTTCCAGCCTCAGCCTCACAAAGGGTCTAAAAACCTAAGGCTGGAAGAAAGATTTTTTAGGAGGTTTCTGGATGACTGGTTGTAGCAAAATCCCAGCTGAGTTAGACAGCTACGTGACTCAGTGGATTGAGAACCTAGAGACAAGAGTTCCTGTGATCTCTGGATAAGGAGTCGGCAAAGGAAATTAAGAAGGAGCCGTCAGATAAGTGATAGAAAAACTAAGAGAGAGTTGTGTCCTAAAAACTTAGAGAGAAAAAGAGTTTCTAAGAGGAAAGGATGATTGACAGGGTCAAAGACTGCAGGAAGGTCAAATAAAATTAAAATTGAGAAATGACTGTTGGATGGCCACCTCCTTGGTAATTTTGGGAGAACCAGTTTCAATGGACTGATAAGATCAGGAGCTGGGTAAGAGAAAGTGTAGGCAGGAATTATAGCCTTATCAAGGAGTTTAGCTACAAAGGACAATAGCTGGGATGCAAGGATCAAGTCAGGGTTTGTTTGTTTTCTCAGGAAGCAAGAGACAAGGATATATTTGTAAGTAGAAGAGAATGAGCCAGCAGAGAGAGAAAAATAGAAAATAATTTTCAGTGGAGATGTCAGAGGGATCAGTCTATTTGAGGAGTCAAGAATTTGAACAGATAGAGGGGCTAGCCTTGGTAAGGAGTAAGGCTTTTTCATCATGTGGGTAAGGAAGAAATAGGAGCAGAAAGTATGTGAGTTTTAAGAGATGAGGAAGAGAAGAGAAGAGGAAGCTCAAAGTAATTCTTCAATTTTTCTCTGTAAAATATAAATCAAAGATCTCAGCTGGGAGCCTTGGGAGGTCTGAGAGAGTGCAATACTGGATTGAAAGGGAAGGTATAGTAACATTGCCAAGAAGCTATGAGGTTGTATGACATAAATTTGTAGTGAACCTATTCAGAATGGTTGAATGATTTTCTTCACCTTCTGAAGGAACAATGGCAGGAAAGAGGACAGAGAATGACTGTTTAAGACTGTTTATAAGAGTCACAGGTTTTAGATTATAAACAAACCATAATATAATCATTGGTCCTCAATGTGAGGTTCTTGTCTAATGATCTAGTATGTTAATACTAGAGGATACAAATCAGAAAATCTTGATATTCTTGCTATAAACAAAACTGGAAGAAAGAAGGGAGTTGTAACTAAGTGGTCTTACAGTCACAAAGAAAGGATTTGGCAGAGTGAGTTTTATCATGCTAAAACTACAGTGAATATGATTTTATGGGGGATTTTGTAGCTTATAAATCAGCATCAGTTTCTTAGGACAAAGTGATGGTTAATTTCATGGCAAATTTTAATTTTTGTTGTTGTTGATCCGTCATGTCCAACTCTTTGTGTTTTGGGTTTTCTTGCCAAAGATACTGGAATGGTTTGTCATTTCCTTTTTCCAGTTTATTTTACAGATGAGGAAACTGAGGCAAACAGGGCTAAGTGACTTGGCCAGAGGAACACAAACTGTAGGTATCTAAGGCCATATCTGAACTCAGAAAGATGGATATTCTTGACTCTAGGCTATTCATTGGACCACCTAGCTACCCCAGTACATAGAGAGGGGGTCCCTATTAAAAGCAATACATTGTGGGAGAATTGGGGGACTTATTTAAAGGAGATTATCAAAAGCATGGGAAAAAAATCTCAGAATGCTTTTCCCAAAAAAATATGATTAAGAAAATATCAACTATCAACCTATAGGCCTACTCCCCCAACTAAATAAAATCTTTTTGAGGGTCATCTATACATGAATTGGGTGTGTTCTCAGTGAGAATGGAACAATCAGGCTTTTGCAAATGATATTCAGCAATGAATCACATCTTTGCCATCTAACAATTGATTAAAATGCATAAAATATAAGATCCTATTGTGCTTATTATTTATTAATTGCCAAAATAAAAAGCATTCTATGTAGTAGAAAAATAATCTCTGTATAGGTTCTTTTACAAGGGATGTCTCATCCATATATCAAGATCATTCAAGATTTCTTGGAACAGGGGCAGCTGGGTAGCTCAGTGGATTGAGAGCCAGGCCTAGAGATGGGAGGTCCACCAATACACAGTATTGATTCTAAGATGGAAGGTAGGGGTTTAAAAAAAAAAAGATTTCTTGAAACAACAGAAATAACCTTGTTCAATGTTCTCATACAATAAACATTGAGGAAGAAAACAGGGACATGAATGCTCACCAAAAGTATTTACCACTGAAATAGAGGAGAAACAGTAGAGAGTCTAGGTAGAGAAGGGATTTCCCATGGATGGAAAGGTCCTCTAATTACCCAACATGCTCCATTATTATACTGATTGCATAAAGCCCCAAGACATTTTAGAGCTTCCTGGAAGATATATGTAATCATTCAAAGTTAGTTGGACAATCTTTCCACACATGAAAGATCAAATACACAATGAATTTCTATTGCACATATGTTTGAATGAGTATCTAATTGAGTTTGTCCAATAGTATCTGGGACAAACAATAGAGATAGACAATGAGTTGGATGTTTAAGAAGAAGAAAGGAGTGACCTTAATTGCTTTTGGAATATTGCAAAGCATTTTTACTAGCTCCAAACTTCCCATAACAGAAAAGGCCAATCTTCTCCATTTAAAGATTTCACCAATGTGAAATGTCAGTGAGACCTGGAACACTAAGACCTCAGAAGAACTGAAGATTAGTTTCTGTCTGTCTCCCTCTTCCTCCCTTTTTCTCTGGGTCAGAACCCTGGCATCAACACAATCAACACATATGAGAAACTCTGAAGATCAAAAGTAATTGATGTCATCAAAGAATAGTATTGCAGAAAGAGAAGATGGACTAGTCACAGAGATTGCAAGTGGATGAACAGAAGGCTCCACTGGTACCTCTCAAAAGTCAGATGAGAGTAAGGAAGATCTTGACCATGTTGGGCAGTTTCTATAGTGAACTTTCAGGAATAGACATGGACAAGAATCCCACAGAATTGACAGAGATAAATTAATCTAGATCTGCATCATTGGAGAAAACTTCCAAATTGATGAAATCATAGATCGTTTGAGTATTTGATAATTAAGGAATCAGGATAATATGTGCACAAAAACTATTTCTTTCTATTTCCTATGACCCTGGGCTAGTCAAAACCATTACTACTCTTCTGCCTTGGAACCTTGGAATATTGATTCTAAGACAGGTAAAGGTTAAAAAAAATAGATAGTCCCTGCTTTTGGGAAGCTCAGAGTATAATGGTAGAGGCAATCTGCAAAAAAACTGTTACAAATCATATATGGGATAAATGGGAAATAATCAACTGAAAGAAGGAACTAGAATCAAGAGAGGTTGTAAAAGGTTTCCTGTAGAAGATATGATTTTAGCTGGATTTAGAAGGAACTAACAAAGCCAAGAGACAGAGAAGAGGAGAGAGAGCATTCCATGACTGGAGGATAGCCAGAAATAATCAGAAATAGAGACAGCTAAGTGGCTTAGTGGAAAGAGTGCCAGGCCTGGAGATAAAAGGTCTTAAGTTCAAATATGGCCTCAGACACTTTCTAGCTGTGTGCCCCTGAGCAAATCATTTAACCCCCAGTTTCCTAGCTCTTCTGCCATGGAGCCAATATTTAATATCCATTCTGAGAGAGAGAGAGAGAGAGAGAGAGAGAGAGAGAGAGAGAGAGAGAGAGAGAGAGAGAGAGGGAGGGAGAGAGAGAGAGAGAGAGAGAGAGAGAGAGAGAGAGAGAGAGAGAGAGAGAGAGAGAGAGAGAGAGAGAGAGAGAGAGAGAGAGAGAGAGAGAGAGAGTGTATCAAATCAAATCCTGCTGCCTCCACCCGGCTGTTCCTACTCATATTAATCTCTTTCTATCTCTGACTTCAAATATGTCATATTTTATATAGTCAGCATCAACTCAGTTAAGCATTTATTCTCTAATTATTTCATGTTTATCAGGCTTATTTCTCTCAACTCATCTCTAAGTTACTTAAAGGCAGAGACTTTGCCTTAAATGTTTCTTATTTTTTAAATTGCATTGCACTAGTAGACATTTGATAATGGCGTGATAGTTGATTGATTCTCCACTGTATCCTCAATACAAGGCTGGTGGAAATAAGGAATAAAGAATAAATGAAAGAGGGAGGACTTTTCAGCACTTGAGATAACTGACAGCCTGAGGTACACTGCATGCAGTGATAGCAGGCAAGAGGAGTGAATGGATTGGAATATGAGGAGTTGGCCAAGACCTATGGTAACTGGTATACTAGAACATAATTCTCCTGAGGGAAGTCAACTCAGTTCCCTAGAGCAGTTATCATGTGTATATATTATTCAGTCATTTCAGTCATTTCCAACTCTTTATGACCCTATTTGGGGTTTTATTGGCAAAGATACTGCAGTGGTGTGCCATTTTGTTCTCCAGCTCACTTTACAAATGAAGAAACTGAGACAAATAGGGTCAAGTGACTTGCCCAGGGTCACACAGTTAGTGTCTAAAGATGAGTCTTACTGACTCTATTACACCACTTAACCACCTATGTGTAGGTATACACACATACATATATACATATATATATATATATATATATATATATTTGTGTGTTTATGGCTAATGTATGTATGTCACTAGATTTACCACTCTAAGGGTTCCCTTTCCCCACCTCTACCCCTCACTCTCATTGTATCTACTAAAGGATTCAGATGAATTTTTCTCTCTCTAGGTCTGGGCTCTGATCCTCACATCCATATGGAAGCTTATGGGGATGAAGGCATCCTCCTGGAATGCACATCAGTTGGATGGTATCCAGTGCCCCAGGTGCAATGGAGAGATGGAAGAGGAGAGATATTACCACTTTTGTCAACATCCCAGACACTTAATGGAGATGGCCTCATTACTATAGATGCCTCCATGGTTATCAGAGACCCTTCTGTGGGAAGTGTATCCTGTTCCATTCGAAATCCTCTCCTCAATATGGAGAAGGTGGTAAGGATTTCCATACCAGGTTAGTTCTTTCCTAAACTCCGGTTGACCTGAGTTGCTAAGAAAAACCACCTGAAGATTTGTGAAGACTTCCTGACTATAGCAATGGAAACAGTCTTTCCTCTTCTCCACTGCAGAGTCAGGTGTCTTGAGTGTCACAGAAGATTTCTAAGAGCACAAAATACTCTTCCTGAAATGTGACACTCCAAAATAAACACAGTACTTGAAATTTTGTCTGACTACAATAGAAAGTCATTATTATCCCCTTATTGGATACTAGACCTTTTATTATAAGACAAAATTAGCTTTGAAAAACATTCTTCCTTTGGCTTCTCATTCCCCACTACAGAAAACTCCCTTCAGCATACAAGGGACCTTTAAGAGAATGAAGAAATAAGAGATTGATCACAGTGTGATTTCCTATCTGGCATTTTGTTTTAGTTTTGTCTGCTTTTTCTTTTTTTTTTATCAGCCAGAGAATATCTCAGTACATTAACTGTTTTGCTTTGGTTCAGGGGTCTTTATTGCCTTGCCTTTCAAATCTGATGAATATGAGTAAGAAATATTCAAAACAAATGCAGAAAATTTGGCATGTAATACTCAGTGTATTTGATTTCTAAAACAAAAATAACTTTTCAAAAGAAGGCTGATTACTACCTTCTGGCACTATCCCGAGGTTGCCAAAAATAAGTGGAGATAATCCAGTTTTTATGGTTTTTCAAAGGTTCTTTGACACTTCTCATACATGTCCTGGAAAGGCAGCAAACAAGTCTTTATTGGTATTAGGTCAACAAGTATCAAACATCACTACTTATCCTCTTACACTGGACTTTTTCTTAATAAATTCTCCCCTGACAATATCTATGAAGTTAAATTGCCTATCATTCCTTGGAGGACAAGTTACTGCTTTTTTCCTCAGAAAAAAATCTTCAGAAAGAGCTTCATATTTCCTATCTGGTTGCCTTTTTACTCAGTATCACATTTTTCTTTCTAGTTTCTTTCTACTACATCTTTCTACTCTTCAACCTGATAAAAATCAGAAGTTCTCCCTGTCTTTTTTCTTCTTTCTTTTTCACATTATAGAACTTCCATTTTAAAGGAAATTTTCATTCTCTAATAAATTAGAAAGTAAAGCAACATTCTTCATATCCTTTTACCCTTTTAGAGGGAAAACTAGCTCCCACTAGAGGAGGCAATGGAAGAAATATAAACATTACCTCATGTATTGTGTGCAAAATTCTTCCTACATTCTAATATGCTAGAAGTGATTATAATTTTTTATGGATTTGATAGTTCCCTCAAGGTCTCCTCTAGAGACCTGGTTCTGTGGACTGCTTCTAAGGGTTTTCAATCTTAGGAGTTGTCACTCTAAATTGCACCTACCTGGCAACCACACTTTCCCTTTATCTTACGAACATCTTACTTTGTGTTCCCCATTTGTCACTTTATTGTTGTTGTTCAGTCATATTCAACTCTTCATGACCCCCACGAACCATATTGTCCATGAAATTTTCTTGGCAAGGATATTGGAGTGGTTTGCCATTTCCTTCTCCAGTGGATCAAGGCAAACAGAGATTAAGTGGCTTGCCTAGGGTCACATAGTAACTATCTGAGACCAGATTTGAACTCAGGTCATCCCAACTCCAGGCTCAACAATCTAATGAGCCACCTAGCTGCCTTCTGTTGGTCTACTTTCTCTTATTAACTTTCTTCTCCTTCTGCTTGAGTCCTCTTCATCTTCCTTCAACTTTCTGAGTCCTCCAAATTTCTCCTCCCTGATTCAATCTTTAGCCTTCACAGTTCTGTAATTTTCCCAATTTTCTACATAATTCCTTCTTCTTCAGCTCAAACCCATGTTCTGTTCAAGTCCTTTCCCCACTGAAATCTGAAGATTTTTCATTGACCTCTCATTTAGACTCCAAGATTACAGAGAGCTTTGTTTCCTTGCATTAACATGTAGTTAGACTCATTAAATATAAATAAGATGACATTTTAATCACAAGAATACCCAAAAAGCTATATAGCAAGGGAGACAAGTTTGTTTTTTCCTGTTCTTCATTCTACTTTCTAAATGTCATATCTAATTGTATGTCTCTTTAGGCAAATTAAATTTCTTGGATTCAATAATGTACATAGAAGAATTTTTTCATCTCTAAGACTTCAGTGAAGAAAGCTGAATTTTAAAAATATCTTCCCACCAACTCATAATTATCACATTTTAAGTTTCCATTTTACTTAACATTTCTCCCAAGAATTCTCTCTCAAAGAACTACCAAGAAAATTAACATATTAATTCTTCAGTCCATTCTGGACTGAACAAGCTCACTTGTTTAGAATATGACACAAGAAAAAAACCACATATTATCCACATGTCATTCAAATAATTTCACACAAAGAAAAACCATGGCACAAATATATACTATATACATTTTCCTTAATAACTATCTCAGATACACCCCCTAGCTCATAGCAGAAGGCAGGGTAGAAGTTATTGGTAGGTAAAATTAGTTGCCTAAAGCCTGAATCCTGAATCATTTGTGAACATGAACACTGGGCCTTAACATTTTACTCAGGTGTAGTAGATAGGGAAGGCAAGGGTTCAAGGAAGACATGAATTCAAGAAATCATCACTCTTACTTCCTGGCTATATCACTATTCCTCAGCTAAAAAATGGAGATAATAATAATTGATCATACTCTACAGCAGAGGTCAAGAAACTATAGGTTTTATTTTTAAATTATAAGCCATTCTTAACTCATAGACTGTACAAAAACAGGGTTTGTTGACCCCTGCTCTAGAAGGGGAGAGGAAACTCATCAAATTTATGGATGAGAAACTCCTTGTTCAATCTCCCTAACAATTATACTACCTCTCTAACTGGACTGTAAGGAAAGTCTTAAACTTTCAATATACATATGAATATAATATAATATAATTGCCTAGAGCTTTCTTTTGATTTTATCTTTTCCTAAGTACAGTTTTTTTGTCATTCTCTAAATACAAATCTGATAAGCTTGAAGAGATACTTCTTTATCCAATGTTAGAGTATCTTTAGCTATAGTTTGACTCCATATTGAGAGAATTCTCCTGATTCATCAAATTATATTCCAAGGGCATACTAGCACTGGATTAGTTTTGGGTTTTTTTTAGGTATTTTCTAAATCTAAATCCTGTGATGTTGTGATCCTACATTCCTAAACATTCTGTACTCCAAAGTCTCTATCTGAAATATGCTCAAAGAAAAAAATGCACAATTGTTAAAACCATCATTGTCTTTGGAAACATAAAGTAGATAATGTGAATGCTAAAACAGGCCATGAAAAAAGATTGGGGTTAAGTATCCCTTTCTTTCCATTTTGGTTCTGAATTGGAAGAAACACATAAATTCCAGATAACCCGTAAATGGGTAAAGGAGGGAAAGAGGAACTTCAAACAAGGAAAAAGCTTTCCCCTCGTCTCTATAATTACATGGTATCATACTTAGTGACTCAGAAAAAGAAGGTACTTTCCACTTTCCTTCCATCTCTTCAGATTAAATCCTGAACATATACCTGAGAGAGAGATTCAGATATCAACCTTATATAGTCATTTTAATCCTTTCTTTATGCCATATGTTTTCCAATATAACACAAGGTTCCTCTCTCTACCTTCCTAGCAATTAAACTTCCAGTTCTAGCAACTATTCTGGATAAGCAAAGGCAGGGTAGTAATGATTGTTCTTATTAATGGTCCCCCAGAAAGAATTATAATGAAACACAAAAAGAAACCTTGAAGAAAGTGGAGTAATAATATAGACATTCTCTGAGATTAATTCCCTACTCTTTGCCTGCCACCAATTTGACCAGTCTATTTGTCTCAGGTAAAATGAATTTTCCTGGTGTTCCTCACAGAATGTAACTCTCTGTAATCTTATTTCAGGTCCCTTCTTTTCAAAGTTTTCTCCTTGGATGATGTCTTTGGCTGTGATTCTTACTGCTCTTGGACTTCTCACTATTGGGGCCATATTTTTCATATGGAAACTATATAGAAACAAAAATAGAGAAAAAGAGAATAAATCCTGCAATAAAGGTAGAGAAATCATAAATAGAATATGTAAAGATTAGAAAAGGAAAGAAATTATGGGAAGTAATCTCAATATTTACTGAAGCAGATATAATGGGTAATTTCTTGGGCTAAAGGAAAAAATTTATAAGATCAAAGACATTTTCACCTTTGTTAAGGTTACCTTATGCACTATTCAATGTCTGGTTTTTCTCAAAAATAGATAAGTGGTGGGGGGCTTAATAATTAAATACATAAAATTCAATGTCTCTGTCATTCCTTCTCCCACCCTGAAATATTTGCCTCTGTTACCCATATTCAGAAATAATATTTTTTATAATGGAAAGATCAGTGGATTTAGACCCAAAAGATGTGGTTTTCAATCTTGGTTCCTCTACTTCCTACCTGTGTGACCTGGGACATGTCACAACTTTTCTGGACCACTTTATCCATATAATGAAGGAATTGGATTAAATGATGCCCAAAGTCCCTTCTAGCTCTGAATATTTGGCCATGAATCAACATGAACTTCCTGAATATTACAAGGAAGATGAAAATGTTCCCCATTCCTGTTTTATTGATCATTCTTCAATAACAGGTATTCATAGAAAAAGAAAAACAATTGTCCAATGTGTATTTGACCCATTCATGAACTCCATATCTCTTCCTATAGTCAGTCATTTATTTCTGTTCTTTTTTCAGAAAAACTCCAGGAAGAATTAAGTAAGTCCTTTATTTTTTTCATTGTTCCATTTATATTTGTTTTCATTTCTTTTATACCATGAAAATTATACTTTTCTATTTCATTACAGGATGGAAAAAGGCTCAGTTACATGCAGGTGAGTGGTCCTGATCTCATTTCTGATTCTGGGATCTTAATTATCCCTGGGATTCTAGAGCCTAAAATACCTGTAACTAATTAAAGAAATGGAATCAGGAAGACCTAGGTTTGAATCCTATCTCAGATACTTACCAGCTAGTGACCCTGGATGAATCATTTAACATCTTTCTTGCTCGGTTGCTCTAACTATAAGTTGAGCTGTATTACTCTTGTATCTACATTTATGATCTAGGACATTACGAACCATTCCTATGCCCTTATTGATGAAAAAAGAAAGGCATGGTCAGGCAGAAATCCAGGAAGAAATGGAGAGAAGCTGTAGAAAGTAGCATCTCAACAAAAGGGTAGAGATCAGGTACACTTTCACCTGTCTCAACCTTCTGCACTGTTGAATGTAAGGATTCTGATAATCCCATTTCCCATAGAACTAGGATGGTAGATTCAAATCAGTTTAAGAAATTAGGCTTGGCTTAGTTATTCTAAAACCATAAAGGTGATGCAGGACCTTTAAAGCTTCCCAACAAAATAATGAATTTATCATATTCTTTCATTTAGTAGCCTAAGCAGTCCTTATCAAAACCAACATCTTTTGTGTTGCTTTGTACTCCCTTTCTAGATCAGCTGTTGCTCTATCTTTTTAAAGAGTAAAACCTGAGGGAAACTTTTAGGTGCATATAGAATGGGATTTCTTCTTCCCAGGGAGTCTTATGAATAGAGAAGTGAACTCTCCATGTCTGCATTCAATGACTTTTGACTTTCTCTGCAGCTGATGTAACCCTGGATCCAGACACAGCTCATCCCCATCTCTTCCTATATGATGATTTGAAATCCATCAGGTTGGAAGACTCACGACAGAAATTACCTGACAAGCCAGAGAGATTTGATTCCTGGCCTTGTGTATTAGGCCGTGAAGGCTTCACCTCAGGGAAACATTACTGGGAAGTAGAAGTGGGAGATAGAACTGATTGGGCTATAGGAGTTTGTAAGGAAAATGTGGCAAAGAAAGGATTTGATCCCATGTCACCCGAGAATGGATTTTGGGCTGTGGAGCTGTATGGAAATGGATATTGGGCTCTTACTCCACTTCGGACCCCACTTCCTCTAACAGGCCCTCCTCACCGTGTAGGGGTGTTTTTGGACTATGAATCTGGAAGCATCTCCTTCTACAATATGACCGATGGATCACACATCTACACTTTCCCCCAAGCCTCCTTCTCTGGAACTCTCCGGCCTTTCTTCTGCCTTTGGTCTTGCGGTAAAAAGCCCCTTACTATCTGTCCAATATTTGATGGACCTGATGAAGTCACTGTCATTGCTAATGTCCCTGCCCCTTCTAAGGAAAGCCTAGTTACCCCCACAAATGAAAGATCAACTACTGGGGATGCAGATACTCTCCACAGGTCCAATTCAAAATTATTCCCAATCCAACCCAATAATGGAGCCCTGGATCATTAGGAGCCTTTCTATCTTCCCTTCCATTTTCATTTTTCCTCTCCTGGGCCTATAACTACCTACATTACCTGGTTTATCGATTGCTACCCATGGGACAATGATCAGGCTTGGGAAATCTATGTTGCTTCTTCCGCAAAGGATGAGGGATAGGGAGAGGGACATAAAAGAGACAAATTTTAAAACTGCTTTTGTAATAGTAGTTAGGGTAAAGATTTTTCTAACCAATTGCTATCGGGTCAGCTGGCTATTGATAAAGGAGAGTTGAGGGAGTGGGTCATATAATATCGCCTAAGAGAAATAAAGAAGTTTTTGGTACTATGAATAGGGGAGCTGTGAAGGATAAGGATTAAAATAGCAAAGAGACCAAATGGTACTTAGAGGAACTAGAACAAGGAAGATCACAAGTGAAGAGGTTGAGTTCATAGAGCTATACTGAAAGGGAGACAAAGGTGGATGAGGAAAGAAATATGCAACGAAGGCTCTGATGAGGAAGAGTAGGTACCCTCAGTGGCAACATCGTCAGTCATTTCCTTCCTTTAAAATTTTCTGCCTCCAAAACCTTTCTGCACCAGGACTGACTGTACTATCCTACTGTCTTAATAGGGAGAAATGAGAGGAAATGGAAGGAAAGATACTAAGGAAGGATGAAAGAAAGAGAGAAGGAAGGAAAGAAGGGAAGAAGGAAGGAAGGAAGGAAGGAAGGAAGGAAGGAAGGAAGGAAGGAAGGAAGGAAGGAAGGAAGGAAGGAAGGAAGGAAGGAAGGAAGGAAGGAAGGAAGGAAGGAAGGAAGGAAGGAAGGAAGGAAGGAAGGAGGGGGAGGGAGGGAGGGAGGAAGGAAGGAGGGAAGGAGGGGGAGGGAGGGAGGGAGGAAAGGGAAGGGAAGAAAAAAGGGAGGAAAGGAAGGAGAGAGGAAGAGAGAACTAGTTAATTTGAAATAGTCCCTACAAGTTGATTTCAATCCCAGATTCAAAGCCTTGCCTCTCCTTTATATTTTCCCCTTGTCAGGTAGTTTAATCTAACTCCATTTCATTTCCCTCATACAAACTGCTCCATTAATCCTGTTTCACTTGCAGTTCTAGTAAGAATCATTGAATCTTCACTCTCTTTTACATTAACCTGATTTTGACCTCAGCCCAATTATGTCTGACTCTGCCCCTCACAGATCTTCAGGGATTTATTATTCCACACAAATTTTCCCAAATCACCTTCATCCTTTCTCTATTCTCCTAAATCATTTGATCCCTGCTTTTACCCTTCTTTCATACTATATACATATTCTACTTTAGCAGTTCAATTCCTACTAAATGCTTAAGTGTTTGGGGTTCTCTGAAACAGATTAATTTATAGTTTTCTTGAATAAGTTCCCAGGGGTTGTTCTTTTTCACAGATATGTATCCTTTATACCTCAATGTACTGTAATCCCCTCAAGGGAAAGGACCACAATTTCCATTTCTCTTTTACTTTACATATCTTCTGGTATAGAGATTTGCTTATAGTTGGCACTCAATAAATAATCCTCACTATGCATCACCATTCTATGCATCTCTCCATCTGGTCAAAACTATGACAGAAAGAGTAAATCTTGAATCCTAAGAGATAAACAAATGGTTCGCTGAACAATAGTACACATTGACCTAAAATTCCATTTGGAAATAAATCCCCATGCCCTGATTATATTAGCTAAATTTGTAGTAGATGGAATAATTGTCCAAATGAGGAACCACTACAATAGGAATCAGTCCCTCAATCCCACTTTGTCAGAATTTTGTCACTATAAGAGAAAAGACAAGCCAAACTACACTTCTAAGTCAATTGAAATTTCCAATAAATATTCCATGGTCGAAGCAATTTAGACTCAGCTCAGTTTCACTCCCAGGGATTCTGACTTAGTGACTCTACCACCCCAATCATCAGGTTACACAAGAGAAGCAACAGAGTAGAAGGGGAAAGTAGATCAGTAGACTGATCTTAAAGTCAGAAGACCAGGATTTGGACATCTAAGTGGTTTAGTGGATAGAAGGCTAGACCTGGAGGTTGGAAGTACTGGGTTCAAATATGGCCTCAGACACTTCCCAACTGTGTGACTAACCCCAATTGCCTAGCTCTTCTGCCTTGGAACTGATACTTAGTATAGATTCTAAGACAGAAGGTAAAAATTTTAAAAAGAAGAAAAAGAATACCAGGATTTACACATTGCTTTGGATATTAACTAACTATATGATGACCTCAACAGACTGCTTCATTTCTCTAAGCCTTGGTTTCCTCATCTGTAAACCAAGGATAATGACAATTGTTCTATAAATCTCTCAGAGTTGCCTTATAAGTCATAAAATACAATATTAATGACAGCTATTCTACATTTGTCTCTGAATTTACTGCTAAATATTGGAAATCCTTAATTCTCTGACTTTTACAGAGTGATCAAAAAAAAGATGTATTTTTCTAACCAGCAGTCCTAAATTACAGCATTATAGTGGTCATCACCAGTGCATAGGTCAATTTCTCCCAGCAAGAAAATAATGTTCTTTTCACCCTCAAGGAACTGGTTAGCCAAACAAATTGTCTCACCTGGATGATTTGCAACATTCCCTCTTTTGTATTAATTCTGAACACTGGATATTTTTACTGTCATTCAAGAAGCATTTATTAAGCACCTGAGTTTTAATTTCAAAATTGTCACCATCAAAGTTAATGTATACTCCTCCTTCCAACCACTAACCTTCTTAGCTCCCTGTGATTTGGTTTTGGTTTCTTTCCATAAATAGAGGAAGGCATGTTTCAATACTGCACTACTTTGAATGATCTGTGATCTCATCAAAATGGCCAAAATATACACACATTTTCATCCTCACATAACATATTCGATGGGTTGGCTGAACTTGGATTCTGGAAATTCTGCATTCACATCTGGTTTCTGACACTTGCTAGCTGTCAGTCAATAAACATTATTAAGCACCTGCCAGCCTCTATGCAAAGCCATGTGTGCCTGCAGGGGAACTCAAAACTTTTCCTGAGCCTCCTTCTCCTCAACTGTAAAATGAGGAAAACAATAGCAGTAGTACCTACTTTACAGGATTTTTTTTGATGCTTAACCAAGATAATGTTTACAAAGAGCTTTAAATACTTTAAAGTGTCTTACCCTTGCCAACTTTATCATTCATGTTCTCTCATAAATTCTACACAGCAGCTACTGAATATACTGCTACAGGGAGAATTGTGTCTCCTGCCAAATGAGAACTCTTGAGATTTTTTTTTTCTCTTGGTAGTAAAGATTTAACCAATGACGGATATTTTTATCTTGGCAGAGAGTTTTTTGGCAAAAAAACAAACAAACTTCAAGAACAAGAAAGAGATACATCTTTAGTGTCCCATTGCAACAGAGATGATAGAGGGGGCCATACAAATAGATCAGGAGGTCTTTTATGTTTTCTCTGTCATAGACCCCATTGGCAGCCTGGTGAAAGTTAAGGAATTCTTATTAGAATAATAGTTTTAAATATATGCAATAAACATATAGGATTAAAAAGGAAATCAATTATGTTGAAAAAGATATTTTTTCCCATCCAAGTTCATAAACTTCCTGAAATCTATCCATTGACCCTTTGGGAAGGTCCTCTGGACCAGGTTAAGAAACCCTTCTGTAGAGTCATTAGAAAAAAAAAGCAATTATGACACCAGAGAATTACTGAGAGCAGCACTCAAAACCACTATTTGGAGATTATAACAGAAGAGAAATCTTTTTATTTACAATTATTTCATTTTTCTTCAGAGTTACATAGATTTATTGAGAAACAATACTTATTGATACATACGTGTCAGTTTTGTTTTCATGTAAAAATTATTCTCTATGTTGAACTATATGCTTTACATGTGGAGAGCTATTCCTGTTATCTGAGATTGAAGTTGGAGAGGGTTAAGATGAGTAGACCATGATAGAGAGTATCATCATAGATATTCTCAGGTTTCCTAGGTAGAGGCAATTCAAGCCCAAATCTAGTGTCCTTTACACTATTCCTCATTATCTCTGGGTAAAGAAACTGAGCCAAAAACCTGAGACAAAAGTTTTACATGGCATAGGGTATATATTGAGTAATGGAAGGCTAATCACACATCTAATTAAACAGTATGGCCATTGTCTTTCAATAGAACAAGTCCCAGGAACAGATTACTCAAACTGAACTGATGTTTATATATGCTGTGATATATAATTCTAAGTGTTAAGTGAACCATAGTTGATTGGGGTATTTTTTTTTTGCATTTTCTTTTTTCTGATTTTTTTTCAGTTACATGCAGAAACAATTTTTGACAATTATTTTCTGCCATTTTAAAACTTGGGTTTTTTCCCTCCTTCCCCTCCTTCTCCTCTCTGAGGCAGTGAATAATCTGATATAAGTTATACCTATACTTTCATGTAATACATATTTCCATATTGCTCATGTCATGATAGAAGACACATATTACACATACAACATAAATCTTATGAAAGAAATAGAGTGGAAGATAGCATACATTGATCTGTGTTCAGTTTCTAACAATTCCTTCTTTAGCACCATGGTTGATTTTGAAAGCCACCACAAAATTTCAAACCTCAGGCTCCAGGGTATAGCTGTAAGGACTTATGGGAATGATAGTCAAAGGGGATAATATGAGTGATATCAGTCATTCATTTAATTAGATTGCTTTCTTTTTCCTGCTGTAATGGGTTCCTTGCTCTAATCTAAGCTTTAACTACGTCAAATCCTGGTCATTTGCTGGAGCATGCCAGACTGAAACAAACTCACTGTTCTCTTCACCTTTTCCAGGTTAGATTCCACTAACTAGCCTAGGAAAGTCGGATCATTATCCCCCATCTGTATAGCCCTAACTATTGCAAGGGAACCTATCTAAGAGTGTTGTGCTATGACCTCTGTTTGCCCAATGATGTCATCATCCAGAACCTCTATGAGCTGGTGGATCAGAGCATCCCCCAGCTCTCTTGTGTCCTTTACAAGGACCTGCCCATTGGTGTCCTGCCATGACAGCATCCTGTAAGAGAAAGGGGGGTTGAGACTTCTGCCTGCTTTGAAATAAATTACCCTTAACTGAACCTCTCTTTCTACCCTTCTGCCAAACACAATTATGAATGCCTTCTTTCCCTGCTACTCACCTCACTTTTGTTCCCACAATTGATTTTAAAACCCAGGTTTTGAGTCCAAGTGAATACTACTGTCCTAGGAGGCCATTCCCTTGGGAATCTTGCCTCTCACTCTCGTGGTTCTTCCTGTTGAATCAGAAGCCAAATTTGCCAGGAGAAACCTTATGATTGATATAGTAGCCTTGACCCCTTGACAAATCCCAAATTCCCCCTTCCAGGTAGGGCAGCCCTGAGTTCTAGGGGGAAAGAGGCATCAAGCTTTTAAGAAATAAGGATTTGATAAGGGAGGTAGTGCAGAGAATCCATGCTTTTAAGGTTTCCCAAAAGTAGGGGTCAGGTTTCTCAGTTTCAAAAGTTCTATTAATACTACTGTCTCTTTACCTTCATTCACTGTGTGTGATAGTGAAAACACTTTTAAAGACTGGTATATATATTAATTTAAGGTCACCAAGGAATTCAGCTAAGTAATTCCTAAATGAAACACTCAATTAAGCTGCCAACTTTTTTTATGATGTTTTAATTACAAACAGGAGGAAGAAAGTATTAGAGGGAGAGAGAAAGGGAGAGAGAGAAGGAAAGAGGTTTAAATACCCACTCTGCTCAGGCTGAGCCAAAGCGGGCTTTAAGGCCCTGGATAGCCAAGGCAAGGAAAGAGATCAGTCCTTATCATTCACGTGACCAATCTGGAGAAAAACAGTCCGTGGGCTCCTCCAACTCCAAGCACGAGCCTCCCACTCCTCTAGCCCTCCTCACAGGAAGTCACGAGAACTCCAGAGGCTGTTCTCTACCTTACTTCCTGCATCTCACATGTGCCAATGGTGGCTCTAGCTTGACCAGGACCGCCCAGAGGTCTGCCCTTTTTGCACATGTCTGTTGAAGGCCATATTCTCAAATAATTAAATCTTGAGTTTTGCTACAGCCCTTCCCAAACTTGTTAACCCTGAGTAGGGTGGAGATTGTAGTTTCCAAGACCTGATTCTGTTATTCCGAGTATCTCTATTGTTATTAATCAGGAAATACCTAAATCCCATCTTCTAAAGAATGGTCTGAATAGGGTGGAGTAGTTTTGAAATTCACATGTGACTAGATAGCAAGTTATGTGATATAGTGGATGGAATACTGAGTTTGGAGAAAGGAAAAACCCAAGTTGAAATCTAGCCTCAGACACTTCTTAGCTGCATTACCCTGAGCAAATCTTGATTCTAAAGAGGGGATAATAATAGTGCCTACTTCCTAGGGTTGTTGTGATTATCAAATGATATAGCATTTGTAAAACAAACATATTCTCTTCCCTTTATTTAGTCCTCCTTATGTCCAATGCCTAACAATTCTTCTTTTGAAAAACATCCAGATTAATCTTCCTAAGACATTCTTTAATTGATTCACTGTCAAGCTTTAAATCTTCATTGGCTTTCTATTGTCTACCAAATACTCCTTTATACACATCTAGATGTCTAGTCAGATCACACAAGCTGGCATTCCCTGAACAGGTCTAGCATAGAAGAGACTACTGATAAAAGGCAATAATAATAAAAATAAATAATAAAAGACAATGAGGAAATACCAGTACTTAATATATATGCACCAAATGGTACAGCATCCAAATTTCTAAAGGAAAAACTAACAGAGCTTAAAGAGGAAATATATAGTGAAACTAGAGTAGTAGGAGACCTGAACTCTATTAGATCCTCTATTAGATAAATCAAACAAAAAATAAATAAGAAAGAGATAAAAGATGTAAATGAAATCTTAGAAAAATTAGAGTTAATAGGTATGTGGAGAAAAATAAATAGGGACAAAAAGGAACATGCCTTCTTTTCAGCAGCACATGGTACATTCACAAAGATTGACCATGTATTAGGGCATAAAAACATTGTAAACAAGTACAAAAGAGCAGAAATCATAAATGCAACCTTCTCAGATCACAATGCAATGAAAATAATAATTAGTAAGGATACATAGAGAGATAAATCAAAAAATTAATTGGAAATTAAATAATATGATTCTCCAAAACTGGTTAAAGAACAAATCATAGAAACAATAACTTCATTGAAGAAAATGACAATGATGAGACATCCTACCAAAATCTATGGGATACAGCCAAAGCAGTACTCAGGGGGGAATTTATATCCTTGACTGCTTATTTAACATATTAGGGAGGGCAAAGATCAATTAATTGGGCATGCAAATTAAAAAACTAAGAAGTAACAAATTAAACATCCCTAGATAAAAACTAAATTAGAAATCCTAAAAATTAAAGGAGAAATTGATGAAAGTGAAAGAACTATTGAATTAGTAAATAAGACTAGAAGCTGGTACTTTGGGAAAAAAAAACAAATAAAATAGACAAAGTACTGGTTAATCTAACAGAAGAAACTACATTTGTGGTATGCCATTCCGTCTGCCTGAAATATCCTTTCCCATTTCTGCTCTCAAAATCATACTATAATAGTGAGTTGATCAATAAACATTTATTTAAAACTTAATATGTACTAAGTAATAGAGATTCAAGGTCCAGCTAAAATGCTATATATTCTTCGTAAATATCCTTGATCCATTCAGTTAGTCATGAATTCTCTCTCTGCTGAATATGAGAAAACAAAAGTTTATGGAGAATGATCTTGATAATAGTTTAATAATAGATATTTTAAACCATGCTTAAATTTACTTTTATTACTTTCTCTAACTTTATAATTTCCTCTAAACCAGTCAGCCATTTATTAAGCATTTACTAAGGTTTATTAGTCAGGTGGCACTTTTCTAAGCCACAGAGAAAGCAAAGAAAGGGAAAAAAAGGGGGGGCCCTAACTTCACAGAGGTCTGTATATATATATATATATATATATATATATATATATATATATATATATAATTTCTTTAAAATGTACAAAAGGGTTGATTAGTATTCTAAGCTTAATCTTGTCAGTTGTTGAGTTGTGTCTGACTCTTCATGACCCCAGATGAGATTTTCTTGACAAAGATAGTTGACTTTCCATTTTCTTCTCCAGTTCATTTTACAGATGAACTGCACAGGGTTAAGTGACTTGCCAGGTGTGAAAAGTTGCATTTGAACTAAGGTCTGTCCTGACTCCAGACTCCTAAAGCTGAGCCACCTAGCTACCCTCAGGCTTCTAAAATATACTGCCTATTGGTTTTATGCTAACATGAATATATGTCATCAATTATTGGAAATACAAGCATGGATAACTGAGAGCGGTAAGGTCAGTAATACCTTACTCACTTTAGACTTGTACATTAATATCCTCCATGGGTCAGCAAACTACAGCCCCGTAGGTCAAATAGGGCCCGCTACCTCTTTTTCAGTAGCCCTTACTTTTTTAAATAAGTAAGCCATAATTTGGCCATTCATAATTCAAGGAAAAAAAGTTTACAAAAGAATTCGAAACTAAATCTGGGACTTTGTAGACAGTTTGCAATACCAGATCAAGGCCACTTGATGGAAGCAGAGACCAATCTGTGAAGTACCTTACACTTAGGTCTAAAATGAATCTTCTCTTGTTCTCAAACTTTTTGCTCACAGGTTTATAATCAGTGAGCCTTAAGTCAGGGAGCAGGAAAATCCAGAGCAAAGTTCCAGTGTCAGAATTGAGAGATGTGAGAGAAAGGAGCAGGAACTGGGAATAAAGCAGGGGAGCTCATTATCTTAAAGCTCTAACTTCTGACTTTGACTAATACACAAGATAACAGCACTTCCTTTCATTATGATGTGAGTTGAGGATAACTTTGATCTCATTAACATACAAACCTAGCCGACTCTGCCAAAACTGTTATGTTGGGATTTGGGGTGAGGAAAGAACAAGAGGGATCATATAAATAATTAAGATTTATTGGTTGGGAAGGGGAGGAAGGAACAGGGGTTTTAGGGGGAACTTATACTAGTTATCTAAAATCTAATAATAATAAACTATCTAAACCTATCTTATTAAGCTAAACAGTAAATTCCCCAATAGTCAAGTCTCACACCAGGAGTCCAATCAAATGGGCCAGGATCTGCAGTTGGTTAGTCTATCTTCAATCTTCTTGATTCAAAGCTGCCAGCAGCCAGATCCAAAAGATTTCTTTTCTTCTGTTGGTCTCAGACTCAAGTCTCAAACTCAGGTCCTTCCAGGAGAGATCTGATGAAGTCCATTGGGCATAGAATCTTTCCCAGATCTCTAGCCTCAGGCTCCCATGTGACCCTTAGTCACATGCTCCTGTCAATCACTCATTCTGATGTTTGCACCTCTCAGTTTTTGCAAACCATTCATCCTTTATCACACTATTCAAAGGCATCATCTAAAACTGTAAGTGAATGATAGGGTAATTATGGTGAAATTTCTCTGTAATGAATAGTATAAAAGAAATAGTTAACTTCCATTACCCAGGTGTGATAGATCTCAAGAATGGCAGGATTTAGATTTGCAGGTAGTATTGCTATTTCATTTTACCAGCAAGTAAACACAAGTAGGTCCTATCCCAACCATTTTTAACAGAAGAGGGAACTGAGTGTTAGAAAAGTGACTGTGGCAAAGCTCCCACAAGAAATTTGGAAACCTGAGCTCCTCAACTAAATCAGAACTTTTCCATGTGAAACTTAAGGGGAAAAAAACTGATAATTTTTTAAAAACTGATTTGGGGGTTTCCAATTTTTAAAAAAATTAGCTAGCTAACAAATAGCTTCCATAATATGTCTTGAAATTTGTGTTCACTCATCTTAATTTCCTACACTTTTTTCTATGACTATAGTACAATGAGAATTGAGGCTTAAAATTATGCCTTTTATTGCAAAATTGTCAATAATCAAAGATCAATATAATCATATTCTAAGGCAAGAAAGTGAATTGATCGAATTTTTAAAATATTTTAATAAAAATAATGAATTAAAATGGAATTTTTTCTTAATCCTCAGTTAGTCTCTGAAGACTCTTTAAGTTCCCTCACACCCACAAGCCTGTGGAAAGGAGTTTCTTCACATTTTACTCAAAAGATAAGCTAGTAATTGACTCCATGATTCTTGGTGCCAAGACCTTCTTCCCAACTCCTAAATCTGTGGGGGAAAAAAAGAGACTTGTCCACAAAGGAGATCAAAGTATGTTCACATGCCTTTCCTCATCTCTGATGTTCTCATTTTCCCTCAAATGAAGGTTATATTTCATGGACCTTTGTTCCTCCATGGAATTTATAGTATGAAGGTATTAATCCATGATCTGTCTCATCAGGGCACCACCAATGGTGTATACCTCAGAGATTCAAAGTCTTTGTATATAAAATATTCCAGTTTCTGTCTGCAGCAAAATTAAAACCAAATTAAACTGCCTCATGTTGCTCAAGTTACTCAATGTTTCTTGAGTTGAGTTGAATTGAAAATGAGAAAGGGGAAAAAAAAGAATAATCAATGTGTTGTTGTCAAGTAAGTCGGATAAATCAGTCATGGAGGTATGGCATAGGGAAAAATATAGGCAAGGGAAATCAGGTTCAAATCCTGGTTTTGAAACTTACTAGCTGTGTAATTTCTGTATTTCTACATCCATGTTTAATACTTTACTCTGGGGGTGTTATGAATACTGAATAAAATCCTATGTATAAAGCATTATGTAAATATATACTTGTGCTGGAATTAACTTTTTCTAGCCCCTAACTTAGAGTAGTGTTAGCCAACTAGCATTTATTAAGTCCTTATTACCATGCATGCAGCTGTGCTATTTCTTCTTGAGTCAATCCAATATATTTTCTCTCTTGTATTTGGTCATATACTCCATACGGTTGAGGTTAGTTTAACAGGTCCTTTAATCCTGGGAATCTCATGTTTAGGCACTGGGTGTGTACTTATAGTGTCAGGGAACTCTTCTGGCTCTGCTATTTGTATTGAGATTCAAAGGGATGGTGTAATCATAACTTACAGTAGTTACAAATATCCATCTGCACTCTAGGGCTAACTGGTCCAGTAGACTGCCATACTCTTTTTCCTGTCAGAGCAAGCACCCTTTCCCCCTCACCTAACTTATGACTCATTTGATCATAATGCATATTACATCATCTCAGAGAATTACTATAAATCCTTTTTGAGACATGCTTTCTCCCATGCACTGCAAGGGTTTACTTGTTAGGAAGAAGTGTTTCTATTTTAAACTTTAGTTACTGCTATTTCACTTAACATCTTAGTGCCCCAGGCAAACTTTTGAGGACATAAATTATAGATGATCGACAGGTTGTCTGCAGGGAATGGTTACACTGGGAGGTCCCAACACAGATGAAATCACCCACCCAATTTTCTTCGGGGTACTTGGAGTGGGGAGGAGGGTGATTCAATGTGGAGTTTGTATTTTCTTTTAAGTTTCCCGCTTTCATTTCCTGAAAAAGATTTTTCCTGCCCCTCGAGCTTTATTACAAGGAAAATGAAGACGAAAACCATGCAGCCGGAGGAGGGAAGTCATTTTATTCATACTATTTATTTCTATTAACCAGGACAGACTCGGAAACCTTTGAGTGTTTTCCCTTTCCCTGATATTCCTAGGGAAGCATTTGTGATCCCAGTTAGATAAAATGCTAGGTCCCGCTGGGATTCGAACCCAGGATCTCCTGTTTACTAGACAGGCGCTTTAACCAACTAAGCCACGGGGCCAACGTAATTTGGTTGTCTTGCATAGACTAAGAAAGGTAGTCTGCTTCTTCTTCTGTCTGTGTGTGTGCGTATGTGTGTTTATTTTTAATTTACTTTATAATAAGAAGTGAACTAAGGAACACGATTCGTTCATTACCAATACAGATTAAATTCGCGCTCATTCGAACTGAAAGAAAGGAATGTCGCTGATGGAGTAGCTAAGAGGAAGGGAATAATGACAATTACCGGCATCAAAAGAAGTTTACAAGCGACAGGGGAAAAAAGTGTGCGGAGCCGTGGAGGGAGAACAAGGGCAAATTTCAAAGGAAAAATATCAATAGTTTCCGTTTTTAGAATGTTCTGAGACTGGAAATGGGAAAGGAAAGAGCGCAGGATAAATAACCCAGGAAAGTGGGGATGAGAACGCAGGTCAGCCTTCGGAGCTCCAACTCAGCCCTCTGGGTTCCTCTCCTATTCCTCTTTCCCAAAGGCTAAATTAACTATGAATGTAGCTGGCTAATGAAATTCTTTCCTGCCCACAGCATTTTTAAGGAGCTGCGGTCCTTACCCGAAACAACAACAACAAACATCAGAATTTCTCCATGGTTTTTCTGGCTATCCTTAGTTGGAGCTAATTAGGGTCTAACTGAGTCTAGACTGTTTGCGCTTTACGGATAAATCGCATCTAAAGTAATTCTCCTGAGTCCAGTGTGGAGTCCCACTCTTCAGGAAAAACAATAATAGTTGGATAGCAACCAGAGCAAGGTGACTAGGCTGTTTAAGACGGGTCTTGAGTTCATCAAATGAAGAATCTAGGGATGTTTGGATGGGAGAAGACTTGGAAGTTGAGTGGAAGAGATATGACAATAGTCTTCAATACTTGAAAGGTTGCTATATGGAATTTAATCTTGTTCTGCTTGGCTCCAGGTGGCTGAACCCTTGTTCAGAATCCCTAGTTTACACAATGGGTGTAAGTTAGAAAGAGGAGGTGTCAGACATACACATATGTATCCCCCAGACATGGTGATCTCATGTTTAAGGTATTCCCTTAGATCCACATCCATTCAAAATCTTAGTTCATCATTAGGAAAACAATGTGATTAATTATATAGACAATAAAACCCAATTATTTCAATGGCTACAGAAAAAGACTTTGATAAAATGCAATATTCCTATTGAGAATAATTACTTGGATTTGCTCAAGCTTCCATTTTTTCCCTGGGTTTCTGATACATAATAATCCTTATGACTATAAACTAAGCTTATGAAACAGTAACCACCAATTGAATCCTGACCTGTCTGTTCCAATGGAACCTGGACTGGGAGCAGCAGCCTTAATAACTTTTCTTAGCGGGACTAGGAATAACCTCAGAGATTTTCAGATAAAATAACTGTTATCAGCCTATCTCCCCAGGACCCCAAAGTCACTACAAGGATTTGCAATCAAACCCACATTAAGTATTTGGTGTTTTTCTTCTTTTTTTTCCCCTTATTTTGAAGCAATAAAAGTTTGCTAATTCCTGTACCTAATGGGCTTCTCTCCTTAGAAGAGGAATTCCTGCATGCTATTCTGCTCAGAATACAGTAAACATGCCCTTTGCCTCTTCCTCTGTTTCTGTTATCTTTCTCTCACTCAAACCATGTGGAGTCTGATACCCTGGAAGGTATTGAATTAAAACTATAAATGGAAGGACCCCTGTTTTATATAATCAAATTAATTCAGCTACAATTAAAAGTCAATGATATTTGCAAAAGAGAAACACTAGAAGCTTTATCAAAACAAAGAGAGGTAATGCAAGTATGCTTTCATTCCACTATTATTTGACAAGCACTTTTGGGGAAACTGGAGTATAAATTACATTTAGACTAATATGTTATATCATATATCAGGATGAGCTCTAAATAGAAAGGAAACTCAAGCATAAAAAGTCATGTCATAAAAAACTTAACAGAAAAAAAGGAAATACTTTCCCCAAGTATGAGTAGGGGAAGAATTCATAACCAAATAGGATCAAGGTGATCATAAAAGGCAAACAAAATCATTGAAGATCAAATAAGAGAAACAGGTTAAAGGAAAATATTGACATTAAATATTACTTATAAAAGTCTGAAATAAAAGATATAGAGGAAGTTAATACAAATACAAAAGTCATTCCCCAGCAGATAAGCAAAGAACTGCAAACTCTGAATGCTCACTGGGGGGAATGTTCCAGATCTCTCTAGTTAAAGAAATACAAATTAAAATAACTTTTAGGTTACAGTCCCTCCATTGCATATTGACAAAAATTTAAAAATAAATAGAAAACAACCAAGGACTGTGGGAAGACAGGGAAAGCAGATATGTTGTTGACATGTGTGTGAATTGGTTCAAATATTCCATTACTGACAAAATTGTTCAAACTCTTTGATTTAGCCATTTTATTTGTTGTTGTTGTTTAGTCTGAATTTGGTCTGCAAGTATCTGAGGCCAGATTTGAAATCAAGATGAATTTTCCTAGTTCGAAATCCAACATTCTTTGGCCCTCCTGGACACATATAAATGTAGTTCAAAACATCCAGAGCATTTCAAAATTATTGCTCATGAGTTGGGGAATTAGTGAAAAACCTGTAATGAATGTCAGAAAAAAACTTATTTTAGCTGTCTGAAAGTAAAATAGGCTTCCAATAGAGTATATTCTCTCTCATTAGAGTCTATGACCACTTTTGAAGTACATTATATTAGAGATTCCTTTCTTGTACAGGTTTGAAAAGATAATAACTAAGGTCCCTTCTAATTTTAAAAATTGGTGATTTTTTTCATTCTATTAATGTAATATAACATTATTATTCATTAATAAATAACAAATGTAAAGGATGCAAAGAGACAAGGGAAAATCTGTATGAATTAATCCAGAGTAAAATAAGCAGAATCAAAAGTGGCCTGGGGTTATAGCATTCCCTCTCTCTCTTCCATAATAAGGAGCTCTTCTTCTCTAGGTTTAGGAGAATATTAGAAAAATTTGATAAGATTTTTTTCTTATTCAACCACTTCCCTTCTTAATTCTAGATGCATTAATGTTAACTAAAAATTAGAAACTGTGTATAAAGATAATTTTAGGATTTTGACTTAAATCCAAATTAATTTGTGGCCAGGGGGGAAATCCCAAATAAAATATCCAAGTCAGTCTGGAAATTTATGATAATTTTAATTAATATAGAGGGAAGGAATGTAAGGAGAAGGAGGGAAGAGGATATAGGATTTCTCCTGCCTGGCCTGTGCCAGGGGGAGTTTAAAATTCCCACCTCTAGGTCTCTAAAGAACATTAGAGGCTTCTAAAGAGGATAAAGTTGGAAAGTGTTCTGGTGAAATTTCACCTTTTAAGATTGTTATAATATTGTATGGTCACCAAGGAATTTACTTATGAAATTCCTAAAATGAAACACTCAAGTCAGAATGGAGTTTATGGTGGTTTAATCACAATGAGAGTAAGGAAACAGGACAGGGAGTAAAGGAGAAAGGAGGAAAGGGAAAAGGGTTAACTCAACTTTCTGGCTGAGCCAGAGGGAGATTAGGCCCTAAGGCCAAGGTAGAAAGGAGAATCAGTCCTTGACTCATGTGACCCATCTGAAGGAAAGCTGTCTTCGGGCCTCCTCTCTGATCCAGTTCCTAGCACCAACTGGTGTCTAGCTCTGTCCACAGGAAGTAAGCAAATTCCAGAGGCTGTTCCCTACCTCACTTCCTGTGCCTCACAAGTGCTAATAGTGGCTCAAGCTTGGCTTAGGACAGCCCAGTGGGCAGTTAGTTATTTCTGATTTGTCATTGACTAGCACATGCCCATGTAGTGTGGGTGTGCACAATTTTGGGTGCTAGACCAAGCAAGATGGAGATTTTAAAATTCACAATCCCCCCTGATGATGATTGGGGGACTAGTCTCCCCAACTGATCACTAAACATAAGCGTACTGCACCCCAAAAAATTCTAACTGCAAGTGTATACAAAAATTTACCCAGTAAGAGGAAAACTACAATAGTTGTAGATTAGGGGAAATAGAGGAGAGAGAGAAACAGCAAACCAATGTTTTGCTGGGTGCATTGACAAAAGCCAATTAGGGGGCAGTCCCCTTTGGCATAAGAGTGTACATTCAAAAAAAAATGTTCAATCAACCTCACCCCAAGGTTCATTCTGGATCTTCCTGTAGTGAAAAGGTTTAAATATCTTTCTGCAAATAGTTCATTCTCTGGATTCAGTTAAGTAGCAAGCTTCTTCTCTGAAGATCTATCTTGAACAAAATTTAAATCTTGGATTTTATGAAATACAATCCCCCCTGAAGAAAGTATTGAAAAAAGAAAAAGAAAAAAAACACCGAGTCCAGCTGAGGATGCAAGGTTTAGTTGTGGGGGTCTGTGAGTTAATTCAAAAGGAAAACAAAAACAAAAATGAAAACAAAAGAAAGAGAAAAAAACAAAAGAAAAAAGGAAAAAATTAAGTGAAAAATATAAACCCTTTATATATACATATATTTATATTAAAGAAGAATTCAAAATTAGTATCAAAATATCAAAATTCTATGTATACAAAATTTTGAGAAAGCAAGAATAAATTTTCTCACCGGCCCCTGTATTATGGTCCAGTTAAGTAATTTCTAATCCCACAAGTCTGTAGAACAGAATGCAGCAAATTTCACTTACCCATTTGCAGCCAAGGCTACAGGAAGTTGCCATACTATAGGAGAGAAAAAAAGGACCAGATTCTTATTTTTATAGGGAAGTGTCATTCCCTCTTCTGATTTTACCTTCATTCTCAGGGATGGAGGGAGCCAGGATGGTAGTCAACCTTTAGTACTTGTCTGTAGGTATTTTCACGAAGAGTGTGGATACAAGGAAGGCCTACATCTTAACGTATGTCAAGTGTCTCAACCCCGAGTCTCACACTAGGTTCAAGTCCTTAGTATTGGCTTAGAAGTGCATCAATCCTACCTGGATTGGTCTTTGATTTTTAGACCTGTGAGCTCTTTTGGCATTATCCAGGTTATCTCTGTGATCCTTTTTGATCCCGTTCCTATAATCAGACACAAACATTAACCATAGTACCACAACAATTATCAATAAATGGCAGGTTCCCATAGTCTAAAGCTGTTTGGGTACGTATTAATAATAATAGCAAGTATATATATATGTATATATATACATATATATGTATATATATACATATATATATTTAAACTAATATTATTGTAGAATAAAAATTAATATTGATTGTATGTACCTTAAGTACATAGAGATGAGAAAGAGGGGGAAAATAAAATATTTTAATAAAAGAATAATAATAATAAAATAAGGAAAAGAGAAAAAGGAAAAAAAGAAGAAAAAATAAATTTAGGAATTCAATGTGTTAAAAGCAAAATAAAACAGTTCCACTTATTAATGGGTAGTTATCTCCAATGCATATATAGGATACAGTCAATCAGTCTCAATAGAGGATGCTCTCTTTACATGTGAGCAATGAATCCAAGAGTCCTTTTCTCCAACCTTTATAGATGTTGGAGTACTCAACAATATTTGGAATGGTCCTTCCCAGGAAGGCTTGGTTGCTCCTGTATGCTGGAAGTTCTTTATATACACGTTGTCTCCTGGGTTCAGGTAGTGAAGTGAGAAGTCTAGTGGTTCGGCTTGTACTGCAGCTCCGGATTCATGTAGTTCACGCAGTTTGTGCTGTAATTCCTGTATATAGGAAGCAATAGTAGTATCTCCCCTAATAGCTATGTATAAGCCGGGGATAAAGGCTTAGCCTGTATAGGCGGATGTCCAAAAAGCATCTCAAATGGTGAGATGTGTAAGTCTCCTCTAGGCCTGCTTCTAAGATAAAATAGGGCCAGAGGGAGAATTTCAGGCCATTTTAAATGGGTCTCAGTGCATAATTTGCCAATCAGAGTTTTAAGTTCTTTGTTCATCCTTTCAACTTGGCCTGAACTCTGGGGATGATATGGAACATGGAATTTTGGAGTTATCCCCAAGCAAGAATATATCTGATTTAGAACAGAATCAATAAAATGACTTCCCCTATTGGAATCAACATGTGCTGGCAGGACAAAGTGAGGAATAATTTCCTTTAAAAGTACCTTAACAACAAAAGCCGCTGTGGTTCGGGCTGTAGGAAAAGCTTCTGGCCATCTGGTCAATTGGTCTACTATGACCAGACAAAATTTATATTGTCCAGCCTTTGGCATTGTTATGAAATCTATCTGCAAGTGCTCAAAAGGTGTGTAAGCCAGAGGTCGCCCACCAAAGGCTTTTCCACAAAAGGCATATTGGTTATATGCCTGGCAGGTAGAGCAGACTGAACACACTTTAGAGGCTATGGTAGTTATACCAGGGGCTATCTATACTCTCTTAACAGAGTCCCCGATGCCCTGGGTACCAAAATTACCATTTTTATGAACAGATTGGCAAATTTGGTGATAGAAACTTCTAGGGAGCAGGAGTTTCCCTTCAGACGATACCCAAACTCCATTGATCTGTTTTGCTTTGAATTTTTGTTTCCATTTTTCCACTTCCTTTTCATTATAGGAAAGTGATAAATTTAAGTCATCAGTGTTAAAAGTAATTCAGGCCCTTCTATGGCTGCTAGCTTTGCAGCAGCATCTGCTCAGTCATTTCCCCTAGAGACAGGGTCAGAGCCACCTGTATGGGCTGAGCAATGAACTACAGCTAGGGCTTCAGGCAGCTGAAGAGCAGAAAGAACTTCACTAATAATTTCAGCATTAGCTATGGATTTTCCAGCTAAGGTTAAAAATCCTCTCTAGAGGCATAGCATTCCAACTGAGTGCCAAATGCCAAAAGCATATCTAGAATCCGTATAAATTGTTGCCCTTTTACCCTTGGCAATTATACAGGCATGTTTCATAGCTATGAATTCTGCCCCTTGAGCACTAATGTTAGAGGGCAGTGAAGCTGACCACTCAGTGGCAAATTCTGTGACTACAGCAGCTCCACTGTAGCGTATGCCATCCCTCATAAAAGAAGAACCATCAGTAAATAAGATCAGGTCTGAGTTTTTTAAGGGAGTGTCCAAGAGATCATCTTGAGGCTTTTCTGCCATGGACACTAGTGTTTCACAATTGTGTAATGGTTCTCCTGAAGTTGGTAAGTCTGGAAGCAAGGTGGCAGGATTAAGGGTTGTACAGCATTTCAGAGTAATATTTTCATTGTTTAGCAAGGTTATTTCATATCTTGTAATTCGCTGATCAGAAAATGCCTGTGTTCTCTGTTTTAGCAATAATGCTTCTACCTCATGTGGGTACATAATTGTTAATGGGTATCCTAATATTAGATCAATGGTTTTTGTCACTAGTAGAGCAGTAGCAGCCACACCTCTAAGGCATGGTGGTGCTCCTGAGGCTATTGGGTCCAGCTGGGCTGAATAATAAGAAATTGGGTGCTGAGAAGGCTCCAAAGTCTGAGTTAAAACACCTGAAGCTACTCCTCTTCGCTCATGTACATACAAAGTAAATGGCTTGTTGTAATCTGGGATGCCTAGAGTGGGGGCAGACAGGATAGCCTTTTTTAGCTCTGGTAGAGCTGACAGGTGTTCAGGCTCTAATTTTAGGGGCTCAGGGACAGAATCCCTTGTTAGTGCTATAAGGGGTTTAGTAATTTCCCCAAAGCAAGGAATCCATTGTCTGCAAAACCCCGTTGCTCCCAGAATTGCTCTTAACTGTTTTTTAGTGGTAGGAGCACTCAATTTTTGAATATTCTCAATTAGCTTAGGAGAAATAGAATGGGCACTAGCTGTCAGAATGAACCCCAAATATTCTACTTTGGGGAGACACCACTGAACTTTATCCTTTGAGATCTTATGACCTCTTTTGTGCAATTCCAAAAGAAGGTGTTTACTATCTTCCTGACATGCTTCTGCATCTGCAGAAGCCAAGAGTAGGTCATCTACATATTTTATTAATTTGCTGTTTTTAAATTTCATATTATCTGTATCTTGGCTCAAAATTTGTGCAAATAAGCTCGGGCTTTCTACATAACCCTGGGGTAAATGATTCCAATCAATATTGGGTGCCATACCAGGTGAAAGCAAAAATATGCCTCGAGTTCTCATGTATGGGTATGGAAAAGAAGGCTGAGCACAAGTCTACTACTGTAAAGTATGTAGCTGTGCTAGGAATAGAAGAAATAATAGTATTGATATTGGTAACTACGGAGTGTCTTTTTATAAAGTGATTGTTCACAGCCCTCAAATCCTGTACAAATCTATAGAGGTGTTTGCTATTGGGCCCCCTTTTCAGTTTTTTAATGGGTAGGATGGGTGTGTTGTATTCAGATTTACAAGGGAAAATTATTCCTTGGTCAATTAATGAGTTTATTATTGGGGTAATGCCCTCTGTTGCCTCCTTGGAGAGAGGATACTGAGGAATGCAAACTACCCAAACTACCAGGAAATTCACTGTCTGGTGAAGAGGGACCTTCCCTCAGGGGGAAACTCTCCCGTGAGAAAAGTCAAAACCTGGGGTTTCCACACTCCAACTAAATAAACTGGGGATCTCTAGATTTCCATGTTGACACACCCCCCTTTTGGTCAAGACTGAACGTCGCTGACCAAACATGGACAAATGAGTAATGCTATATGGGATTGGACTCCATCCCCTACTGGTGGGAAAGTCTAGGGACACAGATATTGGTGATTGGCATTTGGGGGCGTTCCCCAATGCCACCGGCGCATTGACAATTGAGCCAGAAAGGCAGGCAGTCTGCCTTTGGCCAAAAACTGACTAACAATCAAAACACTACCCCAATTCCCAAAGTCTCAAGTCTTTCACTTCTGGTGGGTCCTGATGATGCCTTCAGCCTCCTCTCTGGCAGACTTCTGTCCTCTGGCAGGCTCCTCCTTTGGTATCAGTCAGCTTCCTTGCTGCTGCAAGAGAAAACTTAAAGAGAGATCTATAAACACATTCTTTAACAGGACTTGATCTATTCCCTATATGCTTATTCACTATAAGGATTATCCACACTGCTAACTTCAAATCTGTAATTCCACACAAATCATAAAATCATGTAATTTACATGCTTAATTAGAAAGATTGCCTTACTTTACCAAAATATAAAAATCCTACAAACTGTAGAAATATAAAGGCAGAAAAATTCTCACTATTAAAATGCTTCTAATCTTCCCTAAATTTAAAACCTTATACACTCAACTCACACACCCCCCTTTAGGGAGGTTGAGATGCTAGGGATTTTGAAATTGATTTCATTCCTTTTAGCTACTTAACCATAACCATGGTCCAGATTTAAAATATTTATCTTCTATTACTAACAATCATTTCTAGGCTCCATCATTTCTTCCTAACCTCTTCTGATACTACTTTGAGACAAACTAGCACTCTGGAATCTTTACTGCAAATTCTCAGCTGTCACTTTCAAACCGTAGTCAGGTAAAAATGTTCCCTTTTTAAACTTTTCTTACTTCCACTAAGTTTGGGGAATAGCTCTGTCCTTTCTAGGTTCTCTATTTAAAAGGACTTTGCTCAGGGTAAATAGAATTCTCAGGGGAAATAAACTTACCAATACCTCTATGGTTCAGAGATATAACATGTGAATGATAGAAATTTTAAAAGAAAAAGAATACTTAGCCAGTTCAAACTTCTTTTTATCTTCTTCTTCTGGTCAGCCGTATTTTTGTGTCACTCATCGACTTTACTGACCACTTTGGAGTTGGGGCTTTCTTTAGATGAGATAGATGTATCCAACTTTCAATTCCTTTTAGTTTTGCTGCAGATGGATTTAGTTTTTATTTGCACAGAAGCAGCTGATTTAAGTAAGCCTACATCAGTAGAAGATGTGGCCCAAAGAGACTCTGGTATATCTGAAGGTATTTCAAAGGTGGGATGCTCTTTTGCCTCCTGGCCCTCTGAGAGAAGTACAGGGAGTAAATTTAAGGATTCCTTGGGCACTTCTAGGAAGAGAGAGCCATCTGGGGCGCACATTATTGTGGCTTGTAATTTGCATAGTAGATCTCTCCCCAGCAGGTTTGTGGGGAATCCAGGCATTAAAAGAGAAGAATGTTCAACAGTTAGAGGTCCCACACATACCATGCGAGGAGAAAGTTTGGGGATCTTTATCGGTTTTCCTGAAACACCTACTACATTTAGGGAGCCAATAGAATCACGTTTCCCATCTGGTTTGCTTACTAGAACTGACTTAGATGCTCCAGTGTCCAAAAGACAGTCATAGAATGAATTTCCTACCTTTAAAGTGACATGAGGTTCCTTACTATTTGGGGGGGGGATGTATAGGTTTTATTGGCATTAAAATATCAGGGTCTGGAAAATCAAAGGTTTCATTCTTTGATTTCAAGGCCCTCACTCCCCCCTTCACACCTTCATAAAGATGCTTGGGCAGTTTTTTGGGACCCTCCATGCTGTTGCGGGTGTTCACCCTGAGTGTAATGTGGTTGAGCTTCATTTCTTATATATTGTTGTTGGGGATTGTGTTGGGTATTATCATTTTCCGCGTTTTGAGCACTGTCATTATTTTGATTGGTATTGTGGCTCCTATAGTTATTATTCCTAAAGTTGTTATTATTTCCATTTTTCCGTTGCCAGCTCCTACAGACTATCATTGCATAGCCCCTCTTCCCACAGAAAGAACATATTAAGGGGTATGTCAATGGTTTATCGGTGAATTCCTGCAAAGGGGCCATGGTCTCTCCCTTATTTTTCAATTGTTCCTGTATCCTTTCAATTTCTTTTTTTAAGGCTGCCACTGATGTATTGTGTGTCTCAGGTTTTTTTGTATGACCCTTATAAACATAGGTTGCTACTTTCCTCAGTTCTTCGAGGTCCATAGAGTCCCAGTTGGGACATCTAGTTTCAAAGTAGTCCTTTACTACTGAACAACAATTCCTAACAAATTGCCTGCATATATATTTAATGTCTCTTTCTCTGGTCAAATCAAGGTCCATATATGTATTTCCTACATCAACAAGTCTGTCCATAAAGTGGGAGGGAGTCTCATCAATTTCCTGTTGGGAACGTTCAAATTTTGCTATGTTTCAGGTCTATCAGAGCAATCTCTCATGGCTCTTAATAATGCTTCTTTGGTCAGGGCTAGTTTTGTGTGATCTTGTGCAACATTGGGGTTCCAGTGTGGATCTACAATTGGCCAATGGTGTGCTCCTCTACCTCTTTTCTGATTAGCTAGAGAGATGACATTATTTTTCTCTCCCTTTGTCGGAAATGTATCTAACAAATTTTCCACATCCAACCAAGAAGGGTCAAAGTTCCTGAATATATTCTCAAATTTTTCTATAACCAATATTGGTTCTGCCTCAAATGATGGAACATTGTGCTTGAATTTTTCTAAATCATCAGGCTTAAAAGGTGTATAGTGTCTTACAGACACCAAGTTCCCCTCTTTATTAAAGGTGGGTACTTCCCTCAATGGAAATAAACTTCTGTCCAAATTATCTGGTGTTACTGTTTCTAGGCTACTTGCTCCATTTTCAATGGAGTAGGTAAAAGAAGGGAAAGGGATAGGATTATTGGCTATTGGGGCATGGGGGTTGGGGATGGGAGCATGAGCATGGGTCGGGGGAAGGGCCGGGACAGGAACAGGGGGCAGGGCTGAGGGGACAGGCATAGGGTGGGACTAAAGTGGCAGAGGCAGCAGGGACAGGGTACGGGGTAGGGGTAGGGGCCATTTGTTTGGGAGGGGGAGGAGCTGGTTGGTCCAAGGGGGCTGCTATTTGAGAACTAGGAGCCAAATTGTTTTGGGCAGGGAATCTGATAATGATGGAGAATGGAGAGATAAATCACTCCTATTTCAGGATGCCCTCAACTCTCTTTTAATATTTTGCAGAAAAGTTTTGATCTCTCCCCATTTTTCCTCCATAAGTTCATCCTGTTCCACAAATCGTTGACTAATAAAAGTATTTTGTTCCATAATTTGTTGATTAATAAAAGTATTTTGTTCCATAATTTGTTGAGTAATAGAAGGAACAAGTGATTGTTCTCTCTTAGAGGAGATTAGGTATATTACAACCCCAACATTTACAATCCCAAGGAAGAGGAATGCAAGGGTCATGAAGAGACTTATAGTTTCTGAGAAAACCCATCCTATAGGAACACCTACTAGGAATCCTATGTACTTGGTTATTGAACTGATAAGCCAATTCCTAAGTAAATCATGTACGGGCTGGAGCCACATTTTTTTTTTAAGTCAATTACTAAGTTGCCTGTAACTTTTTCTTCTTGTCAGTAGGTGGCTCTCTTTACTGCCTGCTGCCAAGGGCCTATTCTGTTGTAAATTCTCCTATCTTTTCTCTTAGCCTAAGCTTATTTTAAAGGTCTGGGAGGGGTCACAAGTAAAAGCAGAGGCAAGACAAAACCCTATGCTTGGAGGCAGAAGCTTTTTGAAAAGGGGCTGATTAGGAGTGAATAGGCTGTAAACAAAGGGTAGAGCTAAAACTCCTTCTTTTAAAAAGTGTGTATATGGGAGGGTCCCAGTAATCTTCTTTAGCCTTCAGGCTAAAACTGTTAGGACCATGTGCTATCTTCCTTGAGCAAAGCCCACTTCAATTTTTAAGACTAGAAAGGCCAGGAAACAACAAAAAAAGTTGGCTCCCTAGCTGTACTCAGCTGTTTTTGTTGTGAGGCAAGGGCTCCATTCTCCAGAGTTTCCTCGCTGCTTAATCAGTTTACTAGATAAGCCTAGCCTGACTCTCAATCCACTGAGCTGCCCAGCTGCCCCCTTAAAATTAAAGGGAGGAGGAAACGAAAAAAACTGCTGACCCCAATTTAAATTAAGGAGAAAAGAGAAGAGAGAAAAAGTGTTTTATACTCACCTGTTCTGGCAGCTGTGTATCTTTGAATTTTATTCTTCCTGGAATCTTTGGTTCAGTCTTTCTGTTTTCTCCCATCTAATTTATTGTTCATTCTCTTTCTACTCTAATCATGGTTCCCTTGGGGATTGGATCTCAGAGTGTCTCAGCCTCCTCCCACAGTTCACCAGCTTAGGTATATATCTTCCCTTACTAACTCCTGGATGTTCAAAACTGGTCTAAGTTGACTGCTATGCTCTTTCCCTGAGGCTTGGTAGAATGCTGTGCAGTTCCCCATATGCACAGTATCATGCCCTGGTGAGCTGTCCCATTCTCTGTTTCTTAGTTCTTTGATCCAGCCTTCCTTGTCTAGTAACAGCTCAGTTACAGTACTGGTGCTTCTAGTTGCAGTCCTTGGCAGGCATTTTCTCTTGAAAGACTCTGATCAAGCTGATTGGATATCTATGACACTGGGAAAAGGGAGAGAAAAAGAAGGTATTAGGGCAGAGGGAAAAGGTTTGACATAAATTTAGGTCAGCTTGTGTGGTCTCACTGCTTGGGAAGTAGGGAGAGTGCAGGGTTAGTGAGCAACAGTTCCCAGGATTTGGGACTTTTTGAACCTTCTTTTGGATTTTGGGTGTCCTAAACCGTGAAAATAGCTGAAGTTACTTATCTTTCATACATAATTTCTATTTGGAAGAGTTTTGAGAAGTAGTAGGGATTTGATAAAATATCTAGTTTGCCATTTTGTCACTCATATGACCTGAAAGTCTCCTAAATACCAAATAAAGAATCCCAAGCAAGCCATTCAGAACAGTTCTGAGACAACCCCAAAATTTAGTCTTTAGAGAGGACCCATATCTACTATGGCTATTGGGCCTGAATTTTACAATGGTTCCCCAAATACAAAGTTGTCATAAAGATGGGGATGACATTTGCAAATAACACAGTTATCTGACAACTGGATAATAAAGTCAGTGCTAAGATATGAACTACTGGAGATAGAGCTCCAAAGTTCTAGGAGCTAAGATACATAAGAGTGCTGAAGGGAGCTAAGCTAGCTACGTGGTGGAACCATGAAGGAGAGCAGTGCAGGGAGCTGAAATCCTGGAGGCAGAACTCCAAGGTTCAGATTTGTTCAACAATAGACTACAGAAGGCAGAGCTGATATGAAGCTGAAAGCTGAGATAATAGAAGGAGAGGCTTACAAGGCATGTAGTGGAGCTAATAGTAGAGCTAAAGTAGTGCAGTTCTGAGCTACAGGCAGTGCATTAAGAACAATGAAAAGGGCCTTTGTGCATCATCCAGAAAAAAAAAGGCAATACAGATGGTAGGAGAGAAGTCCCAGAAGGGAGGATCAACAGAAGGAGCCAACTGCCTTTTTCTGGTGCCCTATCCAGAACAGTGTCATCAGTCACAGAAACTGTTACAGGTTTCTAGGTGGAAGTGGCCTATTTTGGAGGTCATTGATTCTCTATGACCTTGTACTGTTCCAAAAGGTTGATGTTTGGAGACTTGAAGATGCGATTGGTCTCTCCTGTCTATTCCCAATTTAGGTGTAAGTATTCTAAATAGATGATTATGTGATAAGTTTGTTAGAAGCAGAGAAAGTAAAAACAGGTCTTACACAAAACTTACATGTACCAGCAAGATTTATCAAAAGATATTTTTCACAGTTTATTGGGCCTCCAGTAAAAAGTTAAAATTTGATGGCACATGAGCTAGAGGTTTCTTCCAGGAGTTTCTAGAAGAAAGAATGTCTACAGGTTGAGTTAACCATCTGTTCTACATAAGGACCAATATCCTTAGACATTAGCTTTTGGGAAGAGTCACCCCCATCCCCACTCTTACCCTCATCTATATTAATTAAACCACCATAAAATTCTCAAACTGACTTGAGTATTTTTATGGGGATTTGAATTAATACTTGGTGACCATAAGGATAATATATTAGTCAACAAAACTCTAAATTTACCCCTTACAGAGTAAGGACTCAAGAGAAAGATAGTCTTAGAAATTAAGAGTTAAGCTACTAGGCCCCACATACTAAAGTTGTAGGTTGCTTTAGCCACATTTCTTCCTCCCTTGGATGTTTTACTGTACTCTATTAATTACTATGCTTCCAACAGATGTCAGATGTGTTTTTGTGGTAGTCTGCCCCAAGTTTATGGATGAAATACTTTGTAATTACCTTTTTAACAATACTATCTTTTTTTATTTAACCCTTAGTATGAATTCTAAGACAGACGAGTGACAAAGCCTAGGTAGATGGGTTAAGTGACATGCCCATTGCTAGAAAGTTTCTGAAGGCAGATTTAAACCCAGGTCCTCCCAATTCCATGTCTGGCACTCTGTCCATTAGGTGCCCCTTTACTATGCTATCTTAATAAATGTCTTTACTAAGAGTTAATTATGTCTATTTTAGATTGTTAAACGGAAGCACACTGTTGGAAACTTGAGATCTATAGTCTAGGAATAGGTACATGCAGAATACTCCTTGAACCTCAACAATTGTTTTCTGGGCATCCAACCTGCCAGTACAAATGTAAATTAGGGAAATAGCCTTGGGTAGGTGCTACTTACAAAAATATTCAAAATAAATACAAAGTGATTAAGAGTAGGAGGAAGGATAGAGAGGCACTAGAAGCTGTGGGATAAAGAAAAGCTTCACATGGGAAGAAGAGTTTGAGCAGAGCTTTGATGCTAACTAGTGATTCTAAGAGGTGGTGATGAAAAGGAAATACAGGAGGAAAGCATAGGAACAGAAAATGGAATGTCATGTGTGAAGAGCAGCAAGAAGACCAATGTGGCAGGCATGTAGAGGATATGAAGGGAAATAATTGTGTTGGAAAGCTGGGAAGGGGACAGGTTTTGAAAGGCTTTAAATGCTAAACAGAGAAATTTTTATTATATTTTAAAGTCAATATGGAACCACTGGAGTATATCAAATGGGAAAGTACCATGTACCCCAGGACCTAGCACATAGTAGGTGCTTAATAAATGTTTATTCAACTGAACACACCTGTGGTTTAGGAAAATCTCTTTGGCAAATCACTAGACCCAACCATACTACCTTGCTTTGATTCTTTTTTCTCTCTTCCATATCTCAGTCAACTTCCTTGAAAAGTCTGTTATGAAAGGAATGCTATCTACCTCCAGAAAAAGAACTGTTGGAATTGTCTTCCATATCAGTGTATCTTTGGTTTTATTTTGGAGTTTGGGTTATGCATGACTTTGCTCTTACAACAATGATGAATATGGGAGTGTGTTTTTCATGACAATAAAAAATGAAAAAAAGAAAAGAACTATCTATTCTTATAAACTTCATTTTTCTACTTCTCACTCTCTTCTAAAGGTTCTATCTTCTTTCTTCTGATTCCATCACTCAATGGAAACTACTATTATCAATTATTATAATGATCTTTTTTCTCAAAAAATATTTTTTGGAAACTGAACAAATATCTACAAATGTGAAGGGAACCGAAAAGAGAATAATATAGGAAATTGTTACATACAGTTTGGGTTTTTTTTTTTACATATATATTACATTTAACCTCCTAATATCAAAACCTCATTTTGTTCTTAATTGTTTGCCCCAATCCTTAATTAACAGCTTTCTTGGTGCTCAAATTTTTTTAACCTCTACAGCATGACATTGTTGATTACACTCCTCCTGGATATTCTCTCCTCTCTGGGTTTTCATAACCATGCCTTCTCTCTGTTCCCTTCTTCTCCAACACCTGGCCTAATTATTCCTTTTTAGTTACCTTTACTGGTTCACCATCTATGTCTTGTCCTCTAACTTTGAGTATACAGTAAGGCTTTATCTTGGGTACTCTCTTCCTTACTTTCAATACTCTCTTATTTGGTGATCTCAACAACTATAAGATAACTCTTTTTCTCTATAAAAATAACCATTTTTTATCATTACAAGCATTATGAGTTCATAAGGGTAAAAAAAAAATCAATGAGCATAAATGTCCCTTACAGAGCTTATTATTGTTCAAGAGAAAATATGTACATATAAGAGAGGCTTATGGTAGAAGGTATAACTTGACCTAAGTTTTGAGAGAAACCAGGGATTCCAGACTTTGGCAATAAAAAAAAAAGGTATAATGGGTAACTGTTGCAAAGATATGTTGCAAAGAGACTGATGATGGAGTGTCATATGTTAGTAACACCTAGAAGCCCAGTTATGGCTAAACTGAAGAATGCATAGAGGGAAGCAATTAATGAATAATGAAGCTTGAAAGAAAGGTAGGATAGTATCAAATTATAAAGACCTTTAAATGTCATATTATTTAGTCATATTCAGTCATGTCCTACTCTTCATGACCCCATTTGGAGTTTTCTCAGCAAAGATACTGGAGTGGTTTGCCATTTTCTTCTTCACATCATTTTACATATGAGGAAACTAAGGCAAACAGAGCTACATGATTTGCCTAGTCACACAACTATTAAGTGTAAAGATTTGTACTAAGGAAGATGAGCCTTTCTGATTCTCAGTATGATATTCTCTTCACTGAACCACCTAGATGCCATGAAAGTTTATATTCAGCCACAGAAGTAATAAGAAGTCACTGGAGTTTATCGAGTAGGAGATGACATAATTATACATTTTAGGAGAATCCCTAAAATTTACTAAAGTAGCTATGTGAAGAATGGATTTGAGAAGGGCAAGGTTTAAAGCAGAGACCAGTTAATAGACTATTTTAGTATCCTAGCTAGAAGTAATGAAGCCTAAATGAGAGAGCATGAATGGAAATTAAAACAATTCTGAGCTACCACCTCATGTCTACCAGATGGAAAAGAAAAATGATAAATATTAGAAGAGATGTGAGAAAACTAGGTCATTAATACATTGTTGGTAGAGTTGTAAGCTGATCCAATCATTCTGAAGAGCAATTTGGAACAGTGCCCAAAAGTTATAAAATTGTGCATACCCTTTAATCCAGTAATACCATACTGACCAACTATGAATGATTTGGCAAATCTCAACAATACAAAGATACAAGAAATATGTATGTATGTATGTGCCTATGTATATTCTGTGGAAAGAGAGGGAGAGTCTTCTTCCACAACATGACCAATATGGAAATATATCTTGCATGACCATACAGGTATAACCTAGATCAAATTACTTGCCATCTTAGGGGAGGGAGAGGGAAGGAGGAAAGGGAAAGAAGAAGGTACAGATTTTAAAACAAAGATTTTGGCCAAGAGGCCACCTTCTAGAGGAGGGGCCCCTCCAGAGGTGTTAGGGTCCGAGTTGCAGACCACCCAAGGAGCACACAAAGACAATGCAATTCAAGCAAGGGAAAGCCTTTATTTTTTTTAAACATTATTTTATTTGGTCATTTTCATACATTGTTCATTGGAAACAGATCATTTTCTTTTCCTCCCTCCCACCCCCCACCCCCACCCCTTCCCTAGCCAACTCGTGGGTATCACATGTGCCCTTGCTCTGAACCCATTTCCTTGTTGTTGGTATTTGCATTAGGGTGCTCATTTAGCGTCTCTCCTTGATCATGTCCCCTCAACCTCTGTAGTCAAGCAGTTGCTTTTCCTCGGTGTTTTTACTCCCTCAGTTTGTCCTCTGCTTGAGGATAGTTTTGTTGTTTTTTTTTTCCTTGTAGATTGCTGCAGGTTGTTCAGGGACATTGTAAAGCCATTACTGGAGAAGTCCATTACGTTCTCTTGTACCACAATGTGTCAGTCTCTGTGTACAATGTTCTCCTGGTTCTGCTCCTCTCACTCTGCATCACTTCCTGGAGGTTGTTCCAGTCTCCATGGAATTCCTCTACTTTATTACTCCTTTTAGCACAATAGTATTCCATCACCAACATATACCACAATTTGTTCAGCCATTCTCCAATTGAAGGGAATCCCCTCATTTTCCAAATTTTGGCTACCACAAAGAGCGCAGCTATGAATATTCTTGCACAAGTCTTTTTCCATATTAACTCTTTGGGGTACAAACCCAGCAGTGCTATGGCTGGATCAAAGGGCAGACAGTCTTTTATCACCCTTTGGGCATAGTTCCAAATTGCCCTCCAGAATGGTTGGATCAATTCACAACTCCACCAGCAATGCATTAATGTCCCTACTTTGCCACATCCCCTCCAGCATTCATTACTTTCCTTTGCTGTCATGTTGAACAATCTATTAGGAATGAGGTGATACCTCAAAGTTGTTTTGATTTGCATCTCTCTGATTATAAGAGATCTAGAACACTTTTTCATGT